>NC_138656.1:65446931-66046931 GCF_964273445.1 Streptopelia decaocto
AGATAAGAGTTTGGAACATCAGGAACTACATAACTGAGATTATTAAAGCAGTAAGAGTCTCTGCATGACTGCTTCATGATGTCACCTGCAATATCTCCGATGTCAGAAGCCTTTGTTGGATTTTAGAAACCTGTGAGAAGCTATTGATCCAGCATAATTAAAGGGCTGTGCTATTACTAAGAAATTTTTATTTTATTTTATTTTTTTTTTTTTAGGTTTTGAACTCCTAGTGTTTTGCAGTCATGATTCCCACTAGGCTATGGAGAATTTTCCAGGGTAGATATGGCTGGTACTCAATGGTTAGGAAAGCAGTATTACAAAAGATTTATGACCACTACATTCAACTCACTATATTATATTATGACACTTGAAGTGCAACTTTAAAATATTGCTCCAGGAAATAAATAGTTCCTGAATGAGCAGGTCATTCCATAGAGCCAGAGGTGAAGGTGCCCATGCAAATGGTGCACTGCACAGGTCTGCTTTCTTACAGGTTCCAGCACATTTTTCACACTGCTTAGTGCAAAGGAGTGGTCTGCATCGGTGTGGTTGCTGCCAAGGTACACTTCTCCGCTTGGTTTAAAACAATCAGTAGGAATTTGGCATGGTTCACATGCCAGACTGACACAGTTTTCAGTAGGAACCAGAGCTCACAAATGCTGCTTGGGGAAGTAAGGGAGCCTGTGGACGAGGGGGGCTAGAAAACACGTGTCTCCAGGAAATGTTTGCAATTGTCTTCTGTTTTTATTTCCTGCCCTGTCTCCTACCTCCATCTTCTCTTCTCTCTCCTTCTTTCTTCTCCCTTCCCAAAAGCAGTGTGCGTGTGTGTGTGTATGTGCTTGGGCCAAACTGATAGGTTTGATTTTCATGACAGACCTGGACTATCAAATGAAGGAATTCACGCAGAAAAATTCTAAATAGATGTCAAGTGTGCTTGTTACAATCCCTCCAATTTTTACTATAAAAGGAAAGAAAAAAAAAATCCTAGCTTTTTGACAGAGGAAATATTTTGTGTTTCTGCCATCAGATACATAATTAAAACCTGCAAACTTTTGCAAGCTTCTCCCTCCATCCTTGGTATCAGCCTTAGCATGGCATGCTACTTCAGAAGCTCCTTGTATGATTAATTGCATAGGAGCACAGCAATGTATCATCAGATCCAACTCATGAGCAGTATATTCATCCAAATGGCCAAGTCTACAGATCATTTCAGGGCTCACTAATGTTACAGTATTCAGTATGCAGAATGTGATTTATTAATCTGAGGTTTGTTTAAATAAATAGACTTCTCAAACTTCCATGTGCAGACAGATCACTTCACATATGGACTGTACTGTATGGTAACCTGTCTGGCTGAGAAAGAATTCTTACCCATTTGGCAAAACAGCTGATGTATTTTTTTCCTGTTGCTCCTTTACCAATGAAAAGTACCGATGTAAAATTATTGCCTATTGAAATCATACAAATTTACATTTCATCAGCCATGGCATACTATTTCTTATATTTACTTTTTCAGGCAAACGACCAGGTCATTTCCTAGTACTTCAGTTCATTTACTGGGTTAAAATATAGTTCAGCATCACTGATATTAAAAAAAGTATACCACTTAACAATATACTTGAGTTTAAATAGAGCCCTGAGACAAAGAATAGACAACCTGTGTGTGGACAACTTCATTACCTCTGCTTGCACCAAATTTGAATTTGACCTCCCGACCTTTACAGGGCCATAATGCAACTTAATTCAGTTACTTCAGATTTCATTCGAGGTACCTTTCACCGAGAAAATAATTTAGTTTAATATGTGCTTCAGTTAAAGCTGCTGAGAGAAAGTCAGGCAAATGTTCTTCTCATTTATTCCAGTTCAACTTTAACAGAACCCATTGGCATAAGCAAGAGGAGCATTGTGTTCATTGTCTCCCCTTACGACTATGTGTATCTCATTCTTAATTACTGGAATCAGAAGGAAACTGAGCAAAAGTACAGAAAATTGGTCCCTTGGGTCATTTTTAACGATCTATGAAAATAAAGGCTCTGTTAGCTCTTTCTCAATTCTAACCTGATTGATTGCTGATGCTTTCGGAGGAAGAAAGGTGAACCAAAACTATTGCACACACTCTGAGGTGAACACTGAGATAATAATGATACACAAGAAACTGTGTTCCCTGTTAGAGAGGCCTTTTTCTCAGTAATGTTTTGCCTTATTGGGTTCATTACAACTGCCAAAACATGGCTATCATTTGAGAAGTGAGTGAAAAAAGTTCTCCTCATCCTACAAACATATTTTTTCTTTGTCTGGCTACTTTGGGACATTAGGGAGTTATTTTGCAGGCAAGGCCAAATCCCAGTTTCCCTGTGAAGGAGAAAGTTGACAGCAGTGAATGTTTAGTGAGAGTAATAACTGCAGACTCGATCTTCTTGTAAACCCTGAAACATTACAGAGCAGCAGTCCCTGTAAAATCAACTTAACATTACCTTACCAGCTAATTCCAGAGCTTATTGTTGGACTCTGTGACCCATAAAGTCCAGTTCACCTGAGCTTGTCTTTATTTCTGTTCTTTCTAAGTACTGAAGGACCTTCTGGGCTCCCTGTATGATCAAGGAAGAGAAAGAGATGGAGATTTAGACCCCTCTCTGAATTTAGGAATTGATAGGGATTTAGGTCACTCATCTAGATTTGATATTCTATGACTGGTGGACGAAAGGGAGGTTCAGTAGGTAACTCAGGTTATTCATGCCCTCCTCTGTCCTCTGGAAGCATTTACTTTCAGTTGCTGTATACTGAATTAACAGACATTTATCAGCCTCCAAATTAGACTTACATGGCTGTATGTAGGCAGGCGAACTGATAGCACAGAGGGTCCTGATCTCAGGCTTGTTCTTCCCTTTGTGGTATAATACAAAAGATTCAAAGCCTTCCAGAGACTGCTTGCTCTATAAGTTATATTCTTTTTGTTATCTTTGGAGAGCCTAAGAATGTTTTTTTCAAGCATTTTATGCTCTTTCTGGCCTTTACAAATATAGGTTGCATTCTACCTCTGGTCGTTAGCGCCATTTCTGAGGGGAATGCATAATTTTCCCTTGTGTACTCTGACATGCACTTGAATGTGTGGAAAGACCAGTTTTTTTCATACTCCACTCCCTGAAGCCTGAGGTTTAATTAATTTAATTTTTAGTTTGAGATTCAGTTAATCATCTAATCCTCAGTTTGGATGAGTAAAAATGCCATGAGTGTTAATTTAGTCTTGTTATGTTCTGGCATATTTCCTTCTTCTACTATTCTTTTATCCTTTGGAATGAAATAGAAATGCAGAAAATAATTCTCTACATTTGATTACAGAGAATTATTTACTTGCTTCCTGGTAAGATACACTTTTATGCTTTTTAAAAATAAATAATGAGACTTTTCAATTTAATTATTTTATCCTGAAGGGGAAATATATGTGAAAGTAGGATATTGTGCAGATCTCTGTGTGTGTGTGTGTGTGTGCTTATGGGTAATTCATTAAAAACACATTCTTCATTCTCCCTGTTCCTGGAAATGTGAAAGGTTAGCCTTTTTTAGAGTTGCCACCTGTGAGATGAGAGATCACTAGTACCTTCTTCCTCCCAAGGAGCCACAGTGTTCATTCTTGCTATAATGAAAAAGCTGATTGATGGATGTAACCCTCCATGCTGTTGACATCCATGTCTCCCCCTGCTTTATGCAACAGGCATGACCTCCTTCAGCCAGATGGTTTCTGAGTACTACATCCACTGCTCACTTCCACCACCCTCTCAGCATGCTCAACCTCAGCACACATGCCCATCAGCAGCAACTTGTATGTCTGTCTGTCAGTGGGTCTGTAATGAGATCAGTTTATTAGGTTACATAATCCTACCTCTTTAGGGAAGGAGGGAAAAATTGCAAAGCAAACTGGAAAAAAAAAAAAAAGGGTAGAGGTGGGCTGGCATGTTTGAAATTAGTTCGCTTCAGGGCAACATTGCAATATTTTCTTACTGTTATGGCTTACTGTTTTACTATATTCAGAGGGGGGTCTGAATCAAAATGTCAGATTCAGACTCCTCTGGGCTTTGTAGAAGGTCAGACCCAACCCAGCTGTGCCATGATTTTTCTCATATGATTGTACTGCAAGTCATTTTTTCAGTCACTGGTGTTTCCTTTAAAAAGTCTAGCATTTTGTTATATCAAACATTGAAGAACTATGTTGCTTCATTTCATATTTTGTTACTGGGGATACTCAAGAAAAGAAGAAGAAAAGAGATAAATCTTCATTGTGGTGCTTATTTTATGTATAGGATGTCAACCTTCATGTTGTAGTGACAATGCAATGCTAGAGGCTTGGATGCAACACCTGAATAGAGACTGAGTACAACAGACTAGTCTCTCTGTGTATCTGTATACTAGGCACTTTATACAAGACTGTCACCCTGCATAGCCAGGACCAGCTCCAATAACTTGTAAGCAGACAAGATGGGAAAACAAACAAACAAACAAAACAAACAAAAAACTCCAAAACACAAACAAACAAACAAAAACAAACGACAAGAAATATTTCGGGAAAAATATCATTAAGACCTCATGTGGCAGGTTCAAGGTCCTATTGTGTTAACTGTTTTGGCAAAAGACAAAAACAAAACTAAATTCAGATTCAGCCTGTATAATGTCACCACCTAAATTTGAAGTGCTGTTTCCCTGGCTTCCCACTGGTAGACAGAGACAGCATATCCAGGGGATAATTCAGAGGTTAGGTAGGTTGAAATGCCTTTTAGAGGTACCTAATGCTAGGATGGATCGACCTAGACCTGAAAGACCACTATCCTTTTATAAGAATAATTAAAAATACATTATATGTGAAAATAATAATCAAAACATAATTTAGAAGCACAACTGAATTCTGTGTTCATTCATTTTTTGAGGGAAAACAAAAGGTCATGGCCATAACTTTTTTACTAAATTTGAAAATATATTCTAAAATCCTGAAGTTTGTGGCTCAGAAAAGGAACCTTGGCAGCAATAGCTAGTTGAAAGTCCTCAAAAAACAAAAAAAAAACTATATGTTTTAAGTAAAAGTTGTTAAGTACCCAATGTTCTGCTCACAAACTACATGTCCCTACTAGATAAAGTGGGCTAGGGACCATTCTCTACCCAGCTATTACAGCAAAGTTCTTTGCATCCAAACTTACAATTGGTAGCAGTATCTTTCTCACTCCTGTTGACTCCTGAACTGTGTCTGGGAACTGTTTGGGAGTCTGTGAGTGGTTTTTGGCACAGGCCAAAACTGGGCTAAAAAGTAGGTTAAAAAATGAACAGTAAAGTGATCACGTGCCGGTAGTCTGGCACTGTTTAATCTACTAGTACAGAGGTAGCCAAATTGGTTACAGCTGATTTACCAACAGCTGGCTCAAGATTCAAGCTTTCAACCAAGTCATCCAGTGATAAGACCAGCACATAAAATCATACTAAACAGGCCTTAAGGTTCCCACAAACAATCTTATCATAGAGCACCTTATGTAGCAGATAAACCTTCTTGCCTCTGCCTAAAACCAGGGTTTCTTTACATACATAATCCATAACAAAACACTGAATGAATTCATCTCATGTGATTTCTTAAGTCCTTGTTGAGGCCAAACACTGAATAGAAAGCAACAAGCCTCAATGCAACAAGAAATGCAAAGATGTGGCTCCTGGTGTTACTGCTCAAACCCAGGCTACCAGCTCCCCTAGTGGGAAGTTCTCTGCATTAAACTTGAGACAAAATTTAGTCAATACAAATGCCTGGATAGTGAGCTTACAGAGACACAAAAATAACCAGAGCACTCACTAACCCCAGAGGGCATTGATGCTGCATTACCATCCATTCCTTGTCAGACTTAACATATTTGTTATACAGAACAACTTTGGGAAAGGACCAGACATCATAGAGACTGAACAAAAGTGGAAAAGAATAAACACAGTACAATGGATATCACTCATGTAGAGTAATTCATCTAACATATAGAAACAAGGGAAATATCCCCAATCATAACTATCTGCTCCTTAAGCCTAAACATTCAATAACTTCCCAGCTTTGGAATGTATGTGCATCTCCTCCCTGGGTTTCCTGTGGTTTACATTGTCATTTACAAGGTATATTATGACAAGTTATTTACTCTGGGCCATTGGCCTGAGGCATTTGGGTGTCTTTCCATTCAAAAAATGTCATAAATAAACATGAATAATCTGCATAAAGGGAGATGACTTTATCTTATAACAAGTCAGAAGAGCTGGCTATGCTCCTCCACATACAATTCCCTACATGAATTTCCTTTTGTCTGATCTTGAAGGCAGTCAGGTTTTGTGTGCTGGTTAAATAAATAAACAAACCTTTCTAGTTATACTGTACAGCACTGCATTCACATTCAAACAGTGAGATGTTCACTTAAGCCAAATAGTTTCTGCCAACAAAAGCTACTATTTTACATTCAACATTATTTTTTCTATGGTATGCTAACAGATGAATAATTGTGCAGCCAATAAACAAGCAATTCAGTTTTAATCCAGTAGCACTTGTCAAACAATGGTTCCTTAACACCAGTCTCTGATATCCCCCAGCATTACTCCATGAGGCTAGAGACAGGCAACAAACAAGGCTTTTAGATTAAACAGCAGAGATTCACCATAGCCTAGCTCTCAAAATAGCAGAGAGAAAGGCAAGAACAGTTAGACATGCTGATTGTATTGTTATAACTTAAATTGTATTCAGATGCGAACTGTGACGTGCCAAAAACTGTAAGAGCTGAGCATGAAAGATCAGAAAAGTGACATCTGGTATTGGATGCCCCTCCAGACATGACTAATACCATTGGTATTGTGTAGGCTTTGCCCTTCCTAATTTAATAGTGAAATGTAAAGATTAGGTCCCTACAGTTCCTACAGCATCATGAGAGACTGTTTTACTGTATGTCTATATAAAATTCCCTACTATCCTTCTCCGTGCATCTCCACAGATGTGCTGACTTTGAAGAAGCATGTATATCTTTCATATTGCTACGGCCAGTTCATCTCATTACTTCCAGCTGGTGGATTTGCAACTGAACCCTATGACTCCATCCATTATTAGTGGGAAATAAGGGAAATTTGACCACTAAATATTGATTTTATGCAAGAGCAAGTTTTTACTCTATAGTATGTGTCATATATACACATCTAGGCCAACACTTCATCTTCATTAATGCTTCAGTTATAGCAGTAGATTTCCAATGCATTACTAATAGCACAGTCCAAGTGTTCTTATGTTTTTGACTTTGTTTTCATGAATATCATAAAGCAGAGAGCATTAAGAATTTTAAACTTTCTTCTTCTCTGAAGTCAGGATCCCAGATCTCATTTTTTCTAACCAGGATGATTCTTTCTCTGTAAGATTAAATAATTGTTTCTGTCACATCAGACTAGCTAGTGGCATTTTCTTAAGTTTTCATATAGTAATGCAGAATAATAATACACATCTTTCCTAGAGCTTTTTGCATATATAGGCTTCAAAACATTTTGACCTAGGAAGAGTCTTTACCCACCCTTCACAGATGGAGAAATCATGCCACGCAAAACCAGCAGGCCTGGTACAAGTCACAAAGAAAATGGTCATGAAGCTAGAAGCAGAAGAGCAACCTGTCAGGCATCCTACTCTCTGTGTGACCCAGCTGTACCAATAGACGTATAGGTAATACGATCTTCAAAACCCTTGGCCATGATTTTTTTACGTGTCAAGGCATTTGATGGCAGCCCTGAAGGGATGATAGGGGTGACATGGGTGGTAGCACTGGAGAGGATCATGGAAATGCTGGTCCACAAGAGAATCAACATGGAAAATTCTACCATGAAAAACCAGACAAACACAGAAATTGACAAGGGCTGTAAATGTGAAAGTCAATGTGGCATTTCATATGAGGAAGACTTCACCTATTCTAAAAATACTTTTTATATTTACTTTATACTTACTTTATTACTTTTATAACAAAAATATGGGTGTAGCTAATCAAATAAGATTGGGCACAAAATTAGAATGAGTCAAAATACCATGATAACTCTCTGCAAACACTTACTCCACAATAAGTGGGAGACATGCAAAACAAAGCAAAGCAAAGCAAAGCAAAACAAAACAAAAGGCAAAGGCTAGTAGTACATCAACAGTAACATACAAGGAGCAACACATGAGCCTTTCTCATAGTGTGTTAACATTGACCTTTTTTTTTCCTATAATGGAGCAGTGCAATTATTCTTGCTAATATCTGCTGTAGGAACAGCTCACATTCAGTTGGATATGAAGTAGCTCTGCATATCACTGTAAACCACTAGATTTCACACCAAATAATCTCAAACTGATGTCTGAAAGTCTGTTAGCAACCCACAAAAAATATACACAGAGGACCCAAAACATTATTTACACATCAAAAAGAAACTCCATGTTGAGCCAGGTAGGCTAAACCTGAATATTATCAATACTGAAGGACAAACTTTACAGTTCAGAGGTTCACTTTGGTTTGGCTAAGAACCCAATATTTGAATGTTCATTTGAGTTTCATCCAGACTGCCTGACCATCTTTGATCTTCAGAACTAGCCTGAAAGTCTTGCAAAAACAGAGTATTCTTGTGAAACTTCCAGTAATTTATCTTTCTGGTCGGGCTTGAAATACTGTAAAAGTAGTAGTTTTTTGCAGAATTTCACTGTGTGGTTAAACTCCGAGCACAGTATCAGTGCTCAATAAATAATACATATGTGTAATTTTTCAACACTTCCGTTTCCGATCCTGATCAGACACGGGAAGTGAGAAAGAGTGGAAAACCAAAAGAAGCGGTCAACTGAAGTCTCAAAAAGTTTTTAACATTTGGGCTTTTGCGGGTTTGAAGCCAGAAAAGAAGGCCTCATGGCTGCTGTACAATAACACCATCATCACGATCACTGGAGGGAAAAAGATGGGTTTGCTGGTCACAGTCAGAAAAGATAGGATGGTTGTGTAGCACATGGGAGAGTCCTTCCAAAATCCATGCTAGTAATGGGGTCAAAGTTTTAAGGTAGTGCTCTGAATGACAAAATATATCCCTTATCATTTAGCATCCAAAAGTTCTCCCAGCTTAAAAGTCAAGCAGAAACTTTGAGTCCTTGAGGTTCTTGATGTTTTCTCCTTTATTTTAAATGCCTTTTATGACATATTTTTTAATTATTAACACAAACCTCTGTCTCCTTGTAAACAAGAAAGCGGCTGAGATTACACTTTTTCCTTCCCTTCTTACTGGTAGGGATAAGGGAAGGAGGGAGATCTGTGTGACAGCTGGCCACCAAAGCCAACCTGGTTTCTAAAGAACAAAACATTTTGAGGTCTCAGATAACAGACATCAGATTTAGGGAGAGGGGTGTGAAAACTGCCCAGAGAAATATCAGTGATTAACGAATAACCCACGTGAGAGTTGCTGCACCCATTATTAAAACTCAAATGCATGTGACGACTGCATAGAATAAGCTGGTATTTCTCTAATGTGGAAGTTAGGCGCTTTTTATATTATAGGTCCTCATCTTAGGATTTAAGCAACGAATGTGTCCATTTATCTTTTGGAAAAGAAAATTATGAGCCTAATGCTGTCTTTTTTTCTCTGATAATACCTCAAATCAAAAAGAAAATCATGAAAAAAAATTTTTTACACTTACAGTTCAAGTTACTTTGTTTTTCTGTGTGCTGAAAGAAATCTACATCGAAGGAAAATAAAAAAAACATACGGTTTTAAGTACTTTAAGCTATAACTATGAGTCAATGCTGCTAAATTTTATTATACACTCCAGCTAATTAATTGTGACAGAATATACTGAATATATACATTTATACATAGCTTAAGGAAGATAATAAACCAATCCATAGGTATGGTTAACATATGCAGACATATACAGAAATACACACATATACACTTATACAAATGCAGGTAAATATTACATCTGTTCTGTAAGTTACTTAAATATACTTGTATTGCACTGAAAGTAAAAATGCATCATGTTATAATTTTTCTTTTACACAGAGGGTAAAATGTAGTTAAATTTTCACAAAATCACCTATTTAATTTTCCATTTTATAAGGGAAAATTTTTGACAAGCTCATGTCTACAGTAACAGTGTCTATGTTAGCAAGCATTATATATTTTATATATTTGTATCTCGACTGTCTAGCTCAGGTTTTCTGATACAGCATGCTCATCGTTGTAGCTGAATATTGACATGACTTAACATCCTAGAATAAGCTTTGTTGATTAAAACTGTATAGCACAGTAGACTGTCTACTTCCATGTGAACACAAGTAAATATTCATTAACCCTGAATTTTTCACATGCAACAAAAGAGAAGCCTCAGTCCCAATTGTTCTCAAGAAAGGGCTTCACCTTTCAACATATTGATCATTTAAAAAATGTGTGAGTGGTTTAGTAGTTTAAGTCCTATGGTTTTTAGAAAACAAAGGATGCAACTAGATGAGCTCCAATAATTTATTTACAGGAGTTTAAAACATCCCCACCTTGTCACTTCACTTGTGACCTGAAATTATCCATCCCGCAAGGAAGTGTGTCATTGTCTCGTCTGTTTATCACAGTGTTCACTGTATCAGCCTAAACACACTGCTGTTAAAAACCTCAGTTACCCAAATTTGCCCTGTGACAGGCACATCATGCACTTGCCTTATGCTGCTGACTCTGCTGCTGGGGCACTGAACTCAGGCAGCAGGGCAGCAACCAGCAGCCAGGAGACAGTCACACCCTGAACCACTCCCAACAAAGTCTCTGGAGTATGTGTAACTGAATCCTTAGGCTTCTCCATCACAACATTTTGTGATTACGGAATACCATCCACTTTGTGTCATCTTATTTCTATGCAAAAGAGTTCAAATCTGTTTTATTACTCCTCACTGGGAAATCATTCTGAGCTTCTGAGCATCCATGCTACCCAGCTCCATACCCTACATCCTCTTTGGTGTAGAGGAACAGGGTCCTGCATACTGTTTCAGAGGAGGCTACCATGGTCTTTGTCACACACTGGAAGAACAAAGTTACCTGCTGAAGTCTCCATGAATGAGCACTGAACTGGCACTTTTCTTTCTCTCAGGATATCATTCCTGCATGGGAACAGTCAACTCAAAGGTTATCATTCTATAAATATACTTAGAGCTGTTACTTTTCCATGTGTGCCACTTTATGCTTATGTATACTGAATGTATTGCTGCCATTTTTTTTTTTTTTTCTCCATCACTCAGTACTGTGTGTCCCCCTTTAGCTTTTTTTCAGACAGCTTTACTGCCTTAAAGTAACTGAGCATCATCAGCTAACTTAGTCACCTCACTGCTCACCTCTTCCCTGAATTAGCTATGAAATCCATGCCTGGTGCTGTGTTGCTCAGGCCCAAGCACATATTAATGTGACACTCTATGCACAAACTCCTTTGGCATGAAAAGTGATCTTTTATTCCTATCCATTGCTTCCTAAGTTTTGAGCAGTTTATTATCTGTGTGAAGATCTCCCTATCTAACCTATGTCAGCTGTGTTTCTTAGAAGCTTTTGGTGAAAGACACTACTACAACTGAAGCATGCCAGTTAAATAACCCGCTCTAGAAAAAGATATGTATTTAAACATGTGGTAACCAAATTAAACAGAATTTCAGAAAAGCTTTATTTTAAATTCCATCTTATTAGCCAACAGCAAACTCATAGTGCCCTGTACCAGACATTTAGAGCACTTTAACACATAACAACTAATGTACATGAACACCCTTTTTTTCATTGAGTCTAGACAAAATATTTTTTGGAAATGCCATCCTGGAATGCCAGTCACAGCAACCTCACTGTTAAGTTGGAATGTATCCCATAAGCTGGCATGTATTCATCCTGAACACTTACATTTTTGTCCTTTCCAGTGAATGACACCTTTCTGGTTCCGACTTCTGTAACTGCCAGACTGACTAGTGAGTGGTGACGACTTGACCTTTGCATCACCAGCTGATTATATAATAGGAAACACATGAAGTGATTTTAGTTTATTATTTCTTCACTTGCCAACATGATTTTGGCTTAACTAATAAAATAATGAATATTTCTCTGTGTTCTTTATTATGAACTAAAAAATGTTAAAAAAACCTTTTTAATGTAAAATGAAAAAGTCATTATTCCTTGGCCAAGCTGGCATATACCAATTTGTCTTCCCACTTCTGTTTTTAATAGAAAAGGGACATATTACTTTCATAATAACTTGATTACCTTATGGGCCAGGTCCGTCCTCCAATTTCTGTAGTAACTGCCCTGTAAATGGTTGTAGTGTTTATTTAGTCAGATGCAGTTAAGTTGTGGTGACTTAACATTGGTAGTTATGCCAAATCAAGCTACTAATGAAAATCCATTACTGAAAAGTGATAAAGGCTGTGAAAAACCCTGAAAACACAAACATCTTTGAGTCTACAAATGTGCTACTCTAAGGTACATCTTACTTTTGTCTTTTAAATACTTATGTCAGACCCCTTCCCTCCTCGCCACCTCCAAAAAAAAAAAAAAAAAAAAGGAGCATAAATTCTTTAGCTTCAGAAAACTTATTTTTCTTACATTTGTTTTACTAAACCTCTAATCATTGTCAGTAAAATTTCACAGGTCTTAGTTATAACTCTCTTCCTATGATGCACACAACCTGTGAATGTCCAAGCTTGCCAGCCGATTTCTGTGACTAAAACAAAGTTGCTCACGAGCTTGGTGTTGCATTGTTACAGTTTCCAAGTAACTGTGATTAACTTGCTGTGATACACAGTTCAATTTTTTTGTAACATTGCCCTCAGTAGGACAAAACATCAGGTTAGTCTAGCCTGCTGAACCATAATCCAGCTATTCCTTCTGGTTGTGCTGATTTTGCATTCAGAATTACCAAAGACCATGGATTTCTACTTAAAAACTTGAGGTTCTCATAAGTATAGTGTCCCACACTATTTCAGATAATGTACAGAGTGTTTAAATAATGTGCATCTGTTAAATTTGCCTTTCTTTGAGATCTGTGTTCAGAAGCTTCTTAGGCAATGTTTATGCTTTTACTGCAATCTGGAAAATACATGGGCCTGCTACTTGGGGTGAAGGAGATCATTATATCACCCTCATATCAAGCTTGCATTTTAGACAAATGCTTTTGTTTTTTCGCCATGGTTGGAAACATATAATGCTGCATGTCCAGTGGCCCACATGGCCATAAAACCTCACTATTGACAAAGAGAGAAAGTAGGTCTAGTCTTTTCACTGCAACAATTATGATCTGATGAAAGAATTATACAGCTTTTCACATGAACTAGGACAGAATTATTTTTAAAAAGGAGCTTCAAAGATATTATAGAGGCCTTCAAACCCTCCGTAGACCACTGGCAATCCACAGAGAGTCAGCTGTTATTCTCATTTCCAGCTAAGAGAAACAAAACAGATGGGAGGAGATGAAGAACAAAAGCAGAAAATGTGTTTTGTTTTTCAGAAAGGGAAAAACATTTATCACACTCAATACAGTAGAAATGCATAAATTCTTTCCTAGTATTTATTTTCTGTGTAAGCAACCACTGTCATTGCCACAGGGCTATTATATGAATGTGCATAACAGAAGAGGCAGCCCACACAGTTCTGAAGGGGAGGGGACCTGGTACTGGATACCAGCTCTTTTACAAAGAGATTGTCCACATTAATAAACATTTTAGCACCCTTCCCAATGGAATTTGAAGAGAACTTTTAATATCAGTAATTTTCCAGACAGAATCCTAGTGGCTTATTATGCCCAGTTTGGGGTAATGAAAATGTAATTTCCTTAAATTCTTCTGTGCCAAAAAATGGAAACCGAATACTGTTTATGCAAAAGTATTCTATCACTTCAGCCGGAAGAGTTGCAAAGACCAAACATCAAACAGCAAAGGCTATTTAGCAATGGGGAAACCAGTTTAAACAGGTTAGCGGAATCTTTTTGCAGTCTCTGACAAGACTGATCAGTGGTGAGGATGTGGCATATAAAACTATTTGTTAAAAAATGCATCTTGCTGGGATGTTGTGTGGGATAGTACATAAACTGCAAATATCAAGTGCAACGTCTTGTCAGGCTAGAGGCCACACATCCCATTGCGACTTCTGTGTTCAGCTGCCAGCCACTCAGACTTTCAAATAGTGTTGTCCTGTATCTAAGGCATAGTCCATTTAGGGGATTCCAACATTCTTCTATTTATTCCAATTGCACTTGGTAGCTGTACAAAGCCATTGCAGCACAAACCAAAGAGAAAACACAGATCCTGCACAGTATGAAAACTAATGCCTTGTGTCTCAGATATTCCAAAAATTCTGATAATTCTGAATTGTTTTGTTTCCATAAGTGTCTCTGTTTGGACACTCAGAAGCAGCAGTAATTTGGGTTATAATGCTTTTCTGAATGTCAGCTGAAGCTTTTTTCTCCAAGCTTCACAAGATAAACTTCTGATTTGATTTTACATGAGTTTCTATTTTTGGTGGCCTATTAAACTTTTGATGTCAAAGGTTTTAAGACTATGCCAATTTGGGGGTGTTTCTTTTTTTTTTTTTTTTTTTTTTTTTGGGGGGGGGGGGGGGGGGTAGGGGGTGAGGATTGGCTGGTTGGTTAGTTTTGGGCTTTGCTGGGTTTGGTTGGTTTGTTTGTTTTTGAAACTGAGGTGAAGAGTATTTATGAGGTGCAATACATCACCAGGACTACTGAGGATGTCAACCAGCATTATCTTTTCTTTATCTCAGTGAGATGCTGCTGCTGCACTCTAGAATCTCCTGTTCTGGAGCCCAGCTGGTTCATGGCTTTGTCCACTGTGTGAGGAAATATGAAGCCAATCACCCTGATGGCTCAGGATCTCCAGCAGCAGGCTACAACTGCATCTACTCTAGTGAATTAAACAGTGCCAGAAATTGTTCCTGGGCAGTGGAACTTGATTGTCTGCAAAACAGCAGAACAACCCCAGGAAAGTTTTTGCCAAAGACAGCTGCAGTTTTCCTAGACAATGCTAGTGCATGGTCTGGAAGCCAGAATGCCCTAGATAATGTTCCCAACAGGTAAATTGGATGTAGCTATCCTGTGATGGAGAGTAAGAGATCTCCACAATATGGATACAGGATGTTCCATGCCAGTTGGCTTTAAGGCCAGAGAATGGTCCCAAGAACACTTAATTTACCAGAACAGATTTAGCCAGGGAAACCGCTGTTCCTGCTCTGTTGGAATCCTGTCTATGGTTCAATTACAATTCCTCAAACCTGGGATGTTTTTGCAAAAGATTTGAGCTTCAGTAAACCAGTATTTTCTCATCAAACTATTTCATCAAAAGACTTCCAAACCACTTTAGCCATTTTTATTTTCTTACCGCAGCACAGGAAGGGCCTGGGATCATTTAACCCAAAGAACTCATATACAGATGTGGCCATAGAAAGCAGATAGTGAAATTTAGAGGTAGAATGAGTACTTTTTGTCTGAATTCAGTTAATGCTCAGTCACTTGATCTTGTTATAATCATTTTCTTATTAAAAATCTCTGCCTTCCCCAGTAGTAGTGGGATGTGAGCAAAATACTTCCATAATAAATAAATAAATAAAGATGGGTGGAATTTCTTAGGCTTCCTTTTGTTTGTTTGGGCATTTTTAAGGTGTTGATAATTCTTGTTGCTCTACTTTGACTCCTTTTAGTGTGTCAGCTTCCTTCTAGCATTGCTTTGATAAAGCCTGAGCATACCAGTCAGGAACTAGTTCAGATAATACAGTTCACACAGATCACACAATGTCTTAGTCAACTGGAAAGTCCTCTGATTAGCACATATGAGGATAACATCTTATGCCTTTACAATGGTAACTTCTGATATACTGATTAGTCAAGCTTTTTTCCTGTATTTTTTTCCAGAAGACAGTCCCTCCTTTTACAGGATTTTCTTTATGCCTAATAAGACTTTCTCTTCAACTATGTAAACAAGTATGGTGTTTAAATGAACTGACTTTCAACAACAACTGACGGTCTCTGCTTTTCACAGCATCACTAGTTTGTGTGCTAGCTTATATCACTTGAATCAACTCGTTGGAGTCTTACCTGAAGCAGGATGGTATCTACTAGAGACATTTTTATAGAAATGGTTACCAGTCTTATTAGCAGCACTGTCTATAGCATATGCACAAGATATTACAGTATTCAGACCAAAAATCAATATTCAACTGTTTCTCTTATTTAAAGGAAACAACAGATTACAGGTTTCATTTATGGTAACATGGCCTCAACTCAGTTCAATCTGTTTGTGCTTGAAAGGAAACTACACTGAATTAACACACAGGTTTTGTACATTTTGAGAAGAGGGTTCTTCAAATGGCCTCTGAAGGAATACAGAATGTCACTCACATGCTAATGGAGAAGACACTCCTCTTCAGTCAGGGTGGAGGATTCTGAACCTGAACAAAACTAAAGAGAAAAAAACCCATGTGGACTCTCACTGCAAATCTCTTAGAAAAGCTATTAGGTGCTTTTGTTTTTCCTCAGCGTCATCTAACTTTGAGAGCAAACTGAGTCATCTTGGATGGAATTGGACTACTTGCAAGAAGTTGAAAGCTGAAAGCAAGATTTTCAACCATAGATATGAGGAGTAAATCCTTCCTTCAAGCAGTAAAGTTTCTACAGTTGCTTCCATCATCTATTTTCCATCTCAGACACAAGCTTGTCTAAAGTTTAACTTCATTCTGGTCTCAAACTGTTGCTTCAATAGAGGGATTCTCCAAATGTCCTGATTTTACTATGTCTATTCCCCCATCCACCTCTCTCTGTTTTTGACATCTGTGGATGCATTTTCTGTTTTGTAGTACCACTGGTATAGAGTGAGCCACAGAAACTCTCTGAAGCTTGTCTGTTCAATAACAATGCACCACTTGCTTCTGGCAACCGGGATTTCCTGGCACAAAACACCCTGTCAGCACTGAACAAACTACTGTTGACTGCAGTCTTCAAAGGTTTAGCATCACAGACAGTCATAAAACAGGCACTCCATTGGCATCCTGCAATTATTAAAGTTTCCACTGTTATAAAATCTTCAGCACCCCAAGTACCTGCCTCTGAGGTTCCAAAAACTGTCTATCGAAAATGCAATTTTTCTCTTTCTGGCTTTGTTTTTTTGGTATTAACACAGTGAGTCCTGAAGCTCCTTTTCTGCCTTTTAGTAATTGTGCAGAGTAATGATAAAGTTAGTAATCAACAATAGAAGGCTAGTTTTGCTTATATAGATTCTTCTCTTTACTTCTTCCTAAGATGGACAGAACAATATCTACAGGCAAAAGGACAATTTGGAGAGAGAATGATAAAGGTCTTGCACAGCTTTACTGGAATGGGGCACAATCAAAAACATAAAGAGAATTTTTGGAAAATGCTAAAATGAGGGTTTGTGCTGTAAGAAAGTAGATGGTCTCTGAGTTGTCTGCCTTGCACTCTGTCAGAGAAACAGAGCTTTCTACATTTCAACATGCAAATAAGCAGATCTCCACTGAAATACTTAAATCGTGTTATCATTTTCTTCTCTAAACAGATGACTGTAGAATATCTGGAGTTCTCTGAGTGCTGTTTGAGACAAAAGGATGTGCTACAGAGCTCCCATGTCAAACTTACAGCTTTATAACTTGTCATGACCAGAGCGTCATTCATAGTCAAAAGGAAAGCATGATTTGTGATTAGAATTTCAGAAGCCATCATTTATTCTTCCCTGTTTCCTCACTTCATCATGGTACCTAAAGGCAGGCTGTACAAATGACTTCCTTTGCCGGACAGTCTTTGGACTATAATATATCATACAGTTTATAGTACAACTTCATTCTTTCGAGCATTCCTCATCCCATTCATGTGGTTCATTTTAGATATGTTTAGCTGCATCAGCGGTCAGTGTGGCTGGAATGTGAACAAGAAGGACTTTGCAGATGAGGCTGAGGAAGGTAAAGAAGCAAGCTCCAGAGATTGTACTGGGTAATATGGAAGAGTCTCAATACGATTTTCATTAGAGCACATGTCACAGGATCATTTACTCACAAAAAATAGACAAGGACTTGTGGGCTAAAAACTGTTGAGAGGAAATTTCTTTGCCCTGGGTTGCTTCAAGATGTCATTGGATTAGCTAGATTTAAATATGTGCGGCTCATTCCAGATTCAGTGCCCTCAAGTCTTTCTGGCATGATAGTCACTTTCTACACAACTCCTGTCACTAATCATAGAATCACATAATCATTTAGGTTGGAAAAGATCTTGAAGATTATCAAGTCTAAATGTTAACCTAACACTGCCAAGTCCACCACTCCAGGTGGTGACTCAGCCACTTCCTTGAGCAGCCTGTTCCAATGCCCAACAATCCTTTCTGTGAAGACATTTTTCCTCATCCAAACCTCCTCTAAACCTGGTGCAACCTGGGGCCATTTCCTCTTGTCCTATGGCTTGTTGCTTGGAGAAGAGACTGATAGCCACCTCACTACAACTTCCTTTCAGGTAGTTGTAGACAGCAATAAGTTCTCCCCTCAGCCTTCTTTTCTTCAGGCTCAACAACCCCAGTTCCCTCAGCTGCTCCTCATAAGACTCATGCTCCAGGCTCTTCATGAGCCTTGTTGTCTTTGGGCATGCTCCAGCACCTCAATGTCTTTCTTGTTGTGAGGGGCCACAAGGAAGCTGCTGCAGAGCGGGGCTTGGAGGATATTTAGGGAGAACAGATTTAATAAAGTGGAATCAGAGCACCTTGGTTTCAAATTCAATCTTTTTTGCTAGCTCTTCTTCTAAAAGCAAGTTCCTACTGTAAATGAGATTAACACTGCTTAATCCAGAAGCACATTGAACTGAGGAGCTGAGATATCAAATAACCTTTCATAAGAGAGATGGAAGGAATTTGAGTTTCCTGCCTCTCTGCATAAATTATTATTATTTGTGTCACATGTTGAAGCCCCAATCAAGAATTGTCCCATTAGTTCTGGCATACCATAAACATTTAACAATAAACAATTTTTTCTCTGAAGACCTTACTGAGATGGGAAAAGGAACTAGCAGGCTTCTTTTACAGATAAACTAACTCAGATCAAGTGACTTGACTGACATCAGAAAAGAATACCATGGCAGTTCCAAAAACTGAGACCACTTTCTCCCTTCTCCAACACCATAACCATAAACCATTTCACTTCTCTAAGATGGCAGCAACTCAAATGAACTTGGTGAGAGGGAACACTGTTAAGAGAGTCATTCCATAATACTGCCAGGGTTTAGAAAATGGTGACTTTGAAAATAGCAGTCCAGGGAAATGTTTTATTTCTCAAACCCTCAACTAACTCAATGTTTCTGAAAAAAACTTCCACATAAGTTTTTCTTCTCTATATCCCACAAATGAAGGTCTAGATTACTGTTCAGATGGAACAGGTCTTTACAGAGACCTGAGACAGAGAAATAACTGAGCACAGAGGACCTGTGGAGTAGATGTCATCTTCTATGCAAGCTAATTAAAACATTCTTTGGAAGACAGGTTGCTATGCAATATATAAAACAATTATTTTAACAGGGTCTTACAATTATTAGGGATGTGACTGCTGCAAAGCACTGTCAGAGAATTTTAAAAACATAACACACTCATGATATCTGGCTATGTCCCTGGGTCCCTCATATATCTTTGTAAACAAAAAACAGCTCTTTGGAGTTCACTGAGGCCATGTTGTGGTGAAACCCATGAGAGTGGGATATGTACCTGCTACAGCTTTATGCATAACAGAGGTAAAACAAAACAAAACAAAACAACAACAAAAACCCCCAAACAAATGAACAAAAAAAACAACCCAAAACCATCAACAAAAACCAAACAAACAAACCAACCACAAAAACCAGCCATCAAGTATGCTGTCATTAAAAGATACATGTCTGTGATCAAATGAATTCTCTAGCTCTGGTCTAAGTGTTACAGCATTGCTCTTTGAAAAAAAAAGAACTGGAAGAAACTGAAAAAATGACACATGCCGCTTGCCTCACTGAATGTTATTTTAATACTAATGTGGAAATTTTGCTTTGTGCACAAACACTTTCTTTAGGGTGGATAAAAAAAAAATCCTCGAAGATTTCTGTATCTGTTTCACTGGTGATGACAAGTATGTTAATTGCTTGCAGATAACATCTGCTCTAGTGAAATCAAGATGCAGGCGCTCGCTGTACTGCTAGTGCTACACTTTGCGCTTTGTCTAGGAGGTCTCCTGCTCTTTGCTGAAGTTTGAAGTGAGCTGAAGTGCCTTTGAATTTTTTGAGAATCTTCCAGTAAGTGAAACCAAATCTGCCGGGAGTCCTGGGTCATTGCAATGTCTCTCTTTGAGCACAAGACTTACCTTTGAAGCTCAGAGACTTTCACTGACCATGACGCTGAAGTGTCCTCTGGCTGAAACAAGTTCATGGTGATCTGCCAACAGCCCTGCATGAGAGAGCCTCTGATTTCTTTCTGTTTACAGTAGAAGGTGAAGGGCCTCTCCTGCTAGAAAAGCGTGAGCCTGGTAAATATAATGTCAGATCTAAGAAGCCCTTATCCTCTACAGACCACATTTACAATTTTACAGTGTGCATATGCAGACTTTGCCATGAAGTTATGTACCAGATGTGCCTATCGAGTCTGTCAATCATGGTGTTGAAGAAGCAGCTCCAGGCTGTTCCCATTCCCTAGTTCCCACCCTGCATTTGCATATGTGTTCTTCAGTAAACTTGTAGCTTCCCTAAAATACTTGGATCTAATTAGCTCTCCAACATGAGGAAAAATTCCTGGCAATCCATTATTGCAATAGCATTTATGAGGGAGCAAGGGACAAACAACTCCCACTCATCCTTAAGAGCAGACCATTATTAAAATCCTAAAGACATGATGAATAGCAAGTAGAGGTCAATATGCAATTGCACACTTAATAGAGCTCGTTCTGTGCCAGCTGAGTTCCCACCAGGAATAAAGTTCAGCCATATAGTGAGATATGTTGCCAAGAGCTGTACTGCCTAGAAAAAAAAAAAAAAAAAAAAGGCATTTTTTTGTTTTTATTGAATTGTTTTCCAAACTCATCTCCTGTGTAGGGATAATCAACTGTACAAATATAGGATGTAAGAATGTAAAAAAAAAAAAGAACAAACAACAAAGCAGCAGATTTGCAAAACAGGAACTTACAGTGAATTGTATATATGATCTATCTATGGAGATAAATCCATGTCAGATCGTTAAGTGAACATAAGTTAATGGTGTTTCCCTATAGTGGCAAAGGGAAATTCTGTGACTAGGCTGTATAAAGAAAGATAATGCCTACAAACCATAAGCTGCAGTTCTTCTGCTTTGTACACCACTGGTAAGGCTGCAGTGGAAGTAAAGCATCCAGTTCATGGAGCCTAATTAAAGAAGGTTGAGGATTTTCTAGAGAAAGCCCTGAGAACAGCAGCAAGAACGATCAGAAGCTTTTAAACATACAGAAATATCAAAGGAATTTGAGTTATGTACTCCAGAGGAAAAACTATTATACTAGGGGAGACATAAGGATGATTCAAATACATGCAGAACAACTATGGAGAGATAACATGCAGTTCTCCATTTCCAGTAAAGAAAAAGGAAGTGGCTTCAAGCTAAACTCACAGCAAAGGGGATTTCAGTCCATAACCAGAGAAAACTTTCAAAAAGGAACAACTGTGAAGCCGTGAAGTAAATTGGTGTGAAAGACTGTGAAATCTTTATCACTGTCTGTTTTTAAGAGGAGGCTAAGTATGCTGGTGATAGAGCTCCTGCAATAGGTTAAAGAGGTGGTGTAAAAGGGTTTTCAAAGGTATTGGCAGACTGTGGTACAACTTAACAAAACAAAAGCCATCTCCATTTGTTAATGGAGATGGGGTTGAGCGGCAGGGTCCCCCCTCGTTAAATCACTGTAGAAATGGCAACTTCATTTCTATTTTGATCTTGTATCAGCCAAAGTTTTCAAGTAGTCCTGGCTACACCTTTTCCTCAAAACAAGCACACCAAGGGGATTTTTAAACACTAAAGCTAGATTTTATTTGACTGCATACTGAAACAAAGCCACTCTTTGAGCAGCAAAAGTTTCAGTCTGCTGGGAATGACAAAATAAAAGCAAATTTCTCCCTGTCCCCTTGCCTACTGTGCCATTGCAGGGGGGCAGGGGTGGATCCTTTCCCCCAGTCTCCTCTCAGCTCAGGAATGTTTAGTGGCTCTCTGGGATGCAATAAATTACATGCATTCCCCCTGTGTCCCCAGATGAATTCCGTCACTGTCCCTCATGGCTGAGACAAGGCGGTGTGTCTGTCCACTGCTTCTTTGAGGACAGGCACAGTGCCAGCCCATGCTGTTGGCCTCCAGCCACCCCTGCGCTCCTCACCTCAGCCTTGCACACCCAGCCTCCTCCTCTGGCACAGCTCAGCTCGGGGTGGTTTGTCCCCAGGGAAGGGCTGTCCTCTCACCTGCTGGGCCTCCCATCTGAACCCCAAAAGTCACCACCAGAACCAGGGAAGAGGCATCTTTCCTTCCTGATGGGAGGGGCAGCCCTTTCAAGGAGCTCAGTACCTTGCAGATGGTAAATGAGTGAAAGAGCTCCCGTTCGTCACAGCAAGATAAGTCTCCTGGCATCACATTCGCCCTCAAAAAGAAAAGGCTTTCTGCCATATTTTGCACCGTGCTTTGTTTTCACATAATTTTTCTTTCTGGTTTTCTTTAAAGTGATGTTGGAAAGTTCCCCTCCCCTTCTCTCAAAAGAGACAGAGCTAACATTTCACAATAATCCCAAATTTGCCAGATATTACAGAGCAGGGATTGTGGAGAGGTGGGAGAGCAAATGGGTCCAGCAAGAACCTTTGCATTAAGCCATATGGTGTAACAATACTTCCTTGTCTACAGACACTCTCCACTTTTGCTCTGTAAGTGCTGTTTAAAAGCCTTCTCAGGAATGACTGAAGTCCTCAGGTCTTGACAGTATAGGGAATCTCAGATACAGTTGGAAATTAAAAAGAAAAACAGAACAAATTAAGGCTCAAATTAAAATAAAATGAAGGTCAGTAGATTAATCACAGGGAGATTTCAGAACTGATTATACATTTTATCAGATAGTCAACAAGGTTTGTCAGCACAGATCACTGAATTAAAAGAAAAATGTGGTTTTTTGTTTGTTTGTTTGTTTGTTGTTTTTCTTTTTAGAAAAGGGCAGTATCAATCATTTCTTGCTATAGAAAGCAGTTCTGGAATTTCTTATCTAATTTTGGTACAAGACATATTTCACTGCTAGCTCTGTATATTACATATGTATAGTAGCAGCTTAAAAACATGAAAACTTCCAGTCTTTACACATAGGAATAAAGGTTTCATTTTATTTCATTCATTATAATACAGTAAAGTTTCATTTAGTTTCATAAATTTTAATGCAGTTTCCTAAAATCATTGCCAAAAATTAGGCTTTTCAGTTTATTAAAAAGAATCTACTTGATTTTGCAGAACTGCTTAGAATGTGGCAATACCGACCGAATGCATTCAACATCTATTGGATGCAGAACATTTACTTGCCTAAACTTCTGGCCACTTAGAGCCCAAATTAAGGCATCCTCTTCCAAAAATCTTGTAAAAGCTGTTATAGGTTCCCTGTTTACCAAAAATGTCTTTCTAGTTCATGCTGTTTGTTTTGGGGTTTGTTTGTTTAATCAGTTGTTTGTTTGTTTGTTTTCCTTAACTCCACATGAATACAACTAGCTGCAATCAGATGTTGAAACTATATTCTCCAGTACTGAGTTTCAATTTCTGTAGTTTCAACCAACCATTTATTCTCCAGGTTATAAAAATAAATGTATTCTTGTTAAAGCTTTTAGTTCCCTGACTCTCTCACTCCCTCCACAACTTTTACAATTAGGAAAGGTTTTATAACCTGATAGATTTACCTATACACAGAAAGGCTACTGTTATCTAATCCCCAGAACTGGAAAATTTGGAATGTAAAATAACATTGACAATTATGAATAGCTGACCATAAAGGCCTCCTAATGCTTTTTAATATTGAATGTTTACTTTATATTGAAACAGAGAAACACAATTATATAATTGGCATCTGTGTTATTTTAAACTGATACAGACACATGCCTTGATGCCAGTGTAGCCATTACTAACATCAAAGGCAAGAGAGAAGGATAACTGTCATGTTGCAAACAAGCCATAAAAAGGCAATATACTTAGTAAAGTTATACTGAAAAAGAACATGCTGTTTTCCATTGAAATACTATAAATCACAAAATCAGTCAGTCCCTTTCAATTATGTCCTTCCAGTTGCTTCTTTTTGACAACCTTATAAGATTGGCAGAAATGTCTTCTTTTTTATTCTCTTTGGTTTGGAGTTGGAGAGCGTTGTTGTTTTTGTTTTGGGTTTGGTTTTTTTTTTCCTTCTCTCATCCCTACCTAGATGCTGTAGAGATCTCTCACATATACAGCTTATTGACTACCATGACTTTAGTCTCTTACCACGGAAATCAGAAAGCCTGTACTTCAGCAGCACCATTTTGTGACTTATTCTGCTCTAAAAGGCCTATTATTACAGACTAAAGTAAATATACTAGCATTCATACCTGGGGAGTTCTCAGCTGAGAAAAGACCCATAATACACTCTACCATAAGATGAATCAGTCTAATGAGTCAGCAGACACAGTTCATTTCTGAAGCTGATTGTTCTAACACTTTACCCAGAGAAATAAGCTCTGCAGGATTTCTCAGCATCCTTTTGCCAATATTACCTGTTCACACCTACTGGAACTCAAAAGTAAAGAGCAGGGGGCAAATTATACTTGTTAAAACAGCCAGGAAAGTTAACATCAAAAGCAGAAAGGAAAGATAAGAGCCAGGAAAGGAGGGAAATAAAGAGAGAATATTTTTTTGGTTAAAACAGACTTAAGTTCATAAACTGACCCTTGTGGTATCTGCTTAGAAGGCTGAAAGAAAGACACCCCCAGCAGACTTGCCTGAAAAGTCATTTACATATTTATCAGGTGTGGAGCCAGAAATCTGAAAGTATTAGTGGGAAATAAAAATATATCAAAGTTACAGAGCCTTCTCAGGGATTCTTGTGTGTGCCCATCATTGTGATAGAGGGTAAAAGCACTTCTGTTTTAAAGCCGTGGGATTTAAGAAGGCTCAAGTCTGTGCCATGAAGAATCATTTGAAAGGTGGTGAGTGCACTGGAATTATATTTCCCCTTTCTTGATTGCCTGACAATATGCCTCCTATTTAAGGAAAATTGCATGTTTCCATTGTCATTTGTTCACTGATAAACTGCTTTACAGATTGTGATGAAACAATTTGGCAATCCTTTTCTCCAAGACACACAAAGAAAAGAAAAATACACTATTCCCAGCTCATTTATGGTTTCAACCACTCCCTCTTGCCAGAAAGAACAGCCCTAGCCACTTGCTTCAGAAGGAAAGAGGCAAGATTTATTTTAGGTGATGCAAAAAGGTTAGAGCAGAACATTACAAAAAAAATCAAAGAGTACTGTGGAGCAGAGGAAGAGAAATTTGGGCCACCTGAAAAGATTGAAGACTGAAAAGGACACACTAGAAAGAAAAGAGGGAAACCTGTGTCTTGTAGCTGTTGCCAGAAGAAAGCTGTCCCATGAACCGTACCTCAGCTGGTTTACAGTTGGTATTCCAGTCACCCACATGAGAAGATCTTGAGGACTTGGAAGAAGATTTGGTGTTTCTTTGAGAGCAGGTGCAGAATCCATTCCTTGTTAAAAGTAACCATCAACAGGAAAGCAAAAACATATATGGAAATGCTCCTGACCTGCCCCAAAAAGTAGTTCACTCATGAAAGGTTTGAAGAGTAAGTAAAGAGCTAAAAAGAACAGCAAAGGGAACCGATTCAACAAAAACGGGATCTTGGAACTCTGAAAATTAAAGAACAAAAGAAGAATGGTCAAAGAATTATTAACAGAGTTCCTCAGTGAAAGTGTTGGGAATGGCTTTAAGAAATACTTCAAAAAAAAAAATTACCACAAAAAAGTGAGTATTATAATGGAACTTGCTGATGAAAAATGGGAGGCAATGTCTGCTTGCAAGCTGGTTCCAATTTATAACAAAAGAATTAGACAATTCAAGATTAGATAAAAAACTGTATGCACAAAGTGAACTACTTATGAAATGGACAAATGCTAAATATAAATATAAATATAAATTTCATTTTATGGATCTGAGCCCTGATTAATATTTCATATATATGGAAACACTGTTGTGACATTATACAGAGAGAAAGCTTAGATGCTATTGCCCTCTCCAGGATGCTGGTTTATGGAAAGGGAGTTTCGGACATTGCATCTTGGTGCCTATGCAAATGCAAACAATTGTGCAACAGCAATATTTGGACTAGTTTATTCTGCTTGTATTGATTAATTCAACACACTGCGTTCTCAGGGAAAAAAAAAAAAGCATGGAAATTACATGAAGCTTTCTCTGCAGCTGCCTGGAGCATTTGGGGATGGCTCCCAGCAGAGCCTCAGCTGAGCAACTGGTCAAATTAGTGTCATCATCAGTAACACACAGTGCCTGAAGCATTTCACAGCTGGTTTGAAGAATCACATTTATTTTTGGGCCTTGCAAGCTATAATCTTCTGGTAAACTTTTCCAAGGGCCTTAAAACAAATCATGGTTATTTGTTCTAGCAACTAAGATGTTGTCCAGGTAGCAGACTATACAGAATTTCTTCTACCGCCTTCTGATACACAGGAAAATATAGGTGCAATGATTAGTGTTAATAACTGTAGCTAAGCACACCTGCATGTCTTTATTTTAGAGCTACTGCAATTTGCTTCACAGCATGTTTTCAAATGTGATTACACAGTCTATTTAAAAAAAACCTGTCAACTTCAATAAAATCATTATGATAAACCCGTATCTGGGCATCAGATACTTCTAGTAAATGTAGAGGAGGGTTTGTAAATGTTTTAGACTTCCCCTGACCATTCCACTTTTTTGATCTGTGGATGCAGTCAATGAAGACCACTTAGCTCTAAAGGCGACACTGAGTTATTTGGTCTTTCCCCTAACTATTTGAACCTTCTTGATTCAGAGTACTCATTAGGGAAACACACCAACCGATGAGTGCTAGCATTCATTGCAAACCACATACTTCAACCACTGTATTTTAAACTAGATTCTTTTAATGATACTCTAAGTACATTATTTACTTTCAGATGATCTGGGCATAAGGAGCTACACAATTATTCTCTTCTATGTATGTAAGTTTAGTTGTTCAGTACCAGAGATTAAAAAAAAGCCCTTCATATGAGCTGGAAACAAGTTTTAAATCCCCTGACTCGCAGACTTGAGCTTTAGGCACAGCACTATTTCCCTCTTCATGTACATGATGAGTGATTTCCTGACTTTGTAGAGTTCAACTCCAAACCTTCCATGTTTTCCAAAAACCTTTAGTTTCACTGTCTCCTGTTCAGTACAGGACAAACAAAGGGAATCAGGAACACATCATGACTGCTGCTCAGTTACTAAGCTTCTTAAGCTCTTAGGAAAATATTTAATGGACACTTCTTTCTGGATGATGCTGTACTAACAGGGATTCAGACAGAAAAGAGGTGCAAAAAGATATGTGGACAAGCTTACATGCAAAAATCTGTACTGCCAGGGTCTACAGCTGGTTGCAGGCACCGATTCTAACACTGAATATTAACTTTGGAGAAAAATTAAACCTGAAGAATAGGGAAAGGGCTAGGGACAAGGTCTCCCAGTGGCCATCCAAGAAGAAGAACAGGAGTTCCTCTGACAAGCATCCTTCCTGGTCATCCTCCTCCATGAAGCATGTGATTCTTCCCCCAGTACTTTTGCCACAGTACCTCCAAGTTCCCATAAAGCTTTCATCAGGAACCACTCCAATACCCTATTCCTGCTTCCTAGGTAACCAGGACTGACTGGAGCATGCTCTGGAAAGCCACTGCCAAAACAGCTTAGGTTACAGGGTCCAGAGGTGTTAGTGAAGGACAGGCCTGATAATTGCAGTGCAAAGTCTGTAGAATTGCCCAATTTAAGGCACTTAAGACACCATGTAACATAGCTGTAATTCATTAGGCTTCCATGTCAAGATAGCAGAGGGCAACAAGATGGTAGACTCCCTAATTTCTTGACCTTTCTCTGCCATTCACACTAAAAGCTCTTGTCTGCTTTTTGATTGTTCGTGTTTTAAATAAAACTACTTCTCTTCTGCCCAGTATAACCAATGTAATGAAGCATACATCACAACAGCAAGCATCAATCACTTACCACAAACACAGCACAGAAAACAACTAGGATTGACCCTTGTAGGAAGAAAGTTGTTCATACAAACTTCTCAGAAAATACAAATAATGAAGTCATTCTTACAAATGAACTTAAGTTCAAGAACATTTTATGAATAGGAATTTTTAAAAGCTTTGTTATTTAGATACTTTATTCACAACAAGTAATTTAACCACATGTACTTCAAAGACAGTTTGGAACTGCTATTATACAGTGTGGAATCTATCATCAAAATCTCATTCAACTTAAGTGCTGTAGCTCATAAACAGTTTTCTTCAGGAACACAAATGAACATATCATCCTCTTAATGTGTCATTGTGCATGGCTACTGGTAATACAGATTATACAGATTTGTGATGCAATCTTCTAAAAAAAAACCCCACTACTGAAGTTCTGAAGTGCCTGAATTTCATACTTGTGCTCAGACAACAAAGTGCCCCAGAGCACCAAAACTTACTATATATTTCCTCTCAACAATGTCTACATTACCAAAATAAGAAACTATAATTCTCTGCTAACATTGAGCTATTCACAAGACAACAGGTGACTCTGTAGAATAGAATAATTTGTCAGCTTATTCTACAACCATATCATTTCTTGAACTGTCCATGCCATATGATATGGTGGCAAAGCATTTGACTCAATAACTGGCAGCAACATTACTCACATAACTAGTGGAGCATCTCTAATGATTCTTAAGGGTTCCCAGCACACCAAAGAAAAAGCCATGAGGACTTCAAAAAGATGCTATAGCAACTACATTTCTATATGAATAGTAATGATGAAAATCTTGCAATAGATGGGAATCTTTCATAAATGCCAAATGGGATTCAGTACTTAAGTACAAGTATATGAAAAGTACATGCTTTTAAAAAAGGCTTCCTAACATTACCAAGTCATACATGTGTCACAATTTAAGTGTAATATAATCTATGTAAAAAATTACTTGACATGCCAAATCCCCAGGACAACTAATGTTTTCCAGGACAGAGTACACCAAAAATGGGGGACAGCTGTAACTGATGGACACTGCATTGTTAAAGGAACAATATCTGAATGTTTGCTCTGCTTGTTTGCTGTGGGTAGTACATGTGCTAGACTACTAGTACGTTTCAGGAGAAGGCAGAGATTAGATAGGAAGAAGACTTTTCCTCCTCTGCTTACTGTGTTCACTGAAACATAAAGTGGAAAAAAAAAGAAGCATTCTATGGAATTCTATGGAATTGGTTCAGAAAGCTACATCTCCCCCTGTGACACTGATACGATAAATTGCTGTGTTCTTGTCGTACATCTTTAACCTCACTGCAGACCTGCTCCTTAATCCATCTCTCATACGCAAGCAGAACTGTACTGTTTGTATAACCAGTATGAGGAAGCTAAGCAGCAGGAGCAAGAGAAGGTTTTAGACAAAAATATCATTTGAAATGGAATTCAAGGTGCAGAATAGCTCTACGGTTATTGTTACAATAATATTCCTTATTCAGTGTTAGACAAAAGCTACTGACCATTTTTCACATGATGGATTTATTCCAATATAAGAGCATTCTGAACAGCTCCAACCTCCACTTAAATAAAACAAATCAGTTTACAAAACCAGCTTCTAGTTTAGGCTCCAGTTTTTAATTTTAATTTTAATTTTCTAAAATGACATTTCAGGTTTGGTCTGTAAAAGGTAGGAGTCTGTTATAGACCATTAACTTTTTTTCCACAGAAAATGCATAATATCTTTACAGGATTTTTGTGTAGTCTAGCAAAAATAGAAACAAGCAGAAACTTAAAATACTGTTTCTGGTGTGTATTATCACTAGATACTAAAGCCCACTTCTAACAATTGTAAGTCTTATTACATTGCACCCATAGAGTTCTGTCAGCACTTGTAAATCATAAAACACCTGTTTGGAAAGTAATGAAGCATGAGACTACCTCATTTTTTTTTTTTTTTTTCTTTTTGCAAATTCTAAGCCATTCATTCCTGAATTGAATTTTGAAGGCAAAATTTTAAAATTAGTTTTGGTTATACCAAATGCACGGTAATGTGATCTAGGAAGCTGTAAGGCTTTGATTAGCATTCTTTCAGAAGATTTGTGTATTTTCTTGATGTATTGCCTCTTATCTCTGCTTCTAGTTTATCAAGACCCAGATAAGGTAACCTCATGCTGTACAGTTAAGATATTCTTACATGCTGCTGAGTTTGGTGGAAATTACCACATCTTAAGAAAAGCTACTCTCATTTTCAGTTTCATAAGGGGTTTTTTTGGTGATTGCTTATTTATTTATGTATTTCTCTGTGAAGAATTTTCAGAAGGAAAACTGAGAGTCCAGCATATGGGTATGGAAAAGGATAACTTTGATGTAAGATGGACACCTAAAGTGAGATAAAGAACAAAGTTATTCTTTCCACATCATTCCCATCTCAAAGGGATACGGTAGGACTGGAAGGGATGACCTAGGTCATTATTTACTCAGGAAACTGTAACATATAATCCAACTCATAAAGTCACAACATTTCATCAGAAACTGATTAGTAGGTTGGCACCTTTCCACACCATCAGAAAGAACAATGTGAGAAAATAAAGTGCACATACTTCAATAAAATATAAGTCACATGGGAAATGATTTCCTAACTTTAAGCTCAGGATTAGGAGTGCTGAATAAAAAGGTTAACATCGCAAAGAGATAAATGACCAGGAAAACTTTTAAGACATCACATAACTGAAAATCACCAGGACCTGTTACCATCCATGTTTTTGGTGTAGTTATTTATGTGTCTGCACTAGGGATTAGCACAACCTCATTACATAGTTCTACAAGGAGACACCAGTGAATAAATGACACATAGGAAAATAAAACAAACTTTTAAGTACTGACCAGCCCAACGTTAATCTCCAGCTGTGTGGAGATCATTGATATTTATTATGCCAAACCTAACCTCTGACCATTTAGTCAACCAAAAAGAATAAAAATGAAATACAGGAAGTGCAATAGCTCAACTTTTGATTCACAAGTTCATCATGAGACTGTTAAATGTAAGAAAAATATCTGTGGAGTAATGTGGACAGATTAAAAGAGATCTATGATTCAATTCCATAGTCATGGTTATGGAAGGTTCAGGACTGCAAACAGCTATGTCCTCTGTCATTTTCTTCTCCAAACCAAAACCACCATGTTTAAGGATGAGTTATTCCCATCACCCCAGACACTGAAGGGTGCTGAGCTACTGTCATTCCTGGTCCTTAATAGGAGCTGGTAATGTACCATGACTTTATCTTTTTACATGGTTAGGTAGATCATTGTTTCATGATTAAATATATATTTGTACAACATGTGGCTTTTGGTATGTTCACTCTGGCTACCTGCAAAGGGCATGTCTTTCACAAAAACTAAATGGCTTCTTTACAGCCAAGGTAAATAATGACCAAGTTGCTTGACAGTTTCTTTGCTTCCTCACCAGTAGGTGTCCAAGAGGACACTCATCATCAAAGATGAAGCACTGTAGTCACTTGGAAAATAAATGTTAAAAATTGAGATCTTGGTTAAGAATTGAACTTGTGAATGACAAAAAACTCATTGTATGAGCATTTGATGCTGAATAGACTCCTCTAGGGCAAAATACACATCTAAGTACAAGGTTGTCCTGAGAGCAAGATCATAAGACCTTGCCAACATAAGGATTGTTTTGCAGCTAAAATGGCTGTGTGGGCATCCTGACATCTTGTTGTGTGGATGTTACACAGTGCATCTTCTGGGTTTGAACTGACTGTATGAGGGCATCATGAGAACCAGCAGCACTTTGGGGTCAGGCATCAATGGCTGTGGGGGCTCCCTAAACCAGGAGATGAATGGGCAGGGCCCTTGTGGTGAGGTCCTGCCTGGCTGCTGTGGCCAGGGAGCAGGGCAATGGGGATAGCAGGGACAGCCACTGCCCCAGATGTTGGACACCTCCCTGAAGATGGCTGAGGGTGGGCTGGGATGCAAGGCTTGTGAGGGAGGCTGACTCAGCAGGGCCCATGGCTGGGCAGGGCAGGGCTATGGGGAGCTGGAGACCAGCCTTGCTGCAGCATCAGTAAGGCCTGTGGATACCTCCATGGATCTCTTCTACTGGTAGCTATAAGCTTTCATTTTATCTGAAATTACTTCAATTTATTTTATTTTTATTTTTCAAACTAACTATTGTTGTAATAAAAGACATCTTAATAAAATAAGTTGGTTACCTTTATCTTAATGTTTGTCCAGTGATACAAGTGATTTCAGGGTGCCTCAGAAAATTCAAATATCTATTTCCCAAAGGATTGGCAGTCCATGGTGGCAATCTACTGCAGCTCTACTGTTGTACTGCCCAGCTCCTGCTGACAATCAAGGCTATCAAAGAAGCAGCAGGATATTCCTCCACTAGCCTGAATTTTACAGTTGAAAGGAAAGGTAACAGACTGCAGTATGTGAATGCAAAGGGACACATAAGCTGAGGAGTAGTGGTGAGTAATCTTCACGAGTCCTCAAGAGTAATGGAGAATGCTTGGATGTAGGGAGGGTTGTGCTCTCCCAAAATGTTCTCCTAATGTCAAACAAAACCCTGAAGTGATCTTAAAAGAAGTGGGCAAAGACAGAAATTCGTAAAAAGCCACAAAGGAATGAGTTAATGAGAATGCATTAGTTTTTCTTCATAAATCTCAAATCATTCCACAACAAATAACAATACTCCTGCACTCTTTTACAAATAGGTGAAAACCTACATCAAACTGGTCTCATTCAGGGATACCTAATCCCCAGTGGCAATGCTAGAAATCATGCCCTTTTTGTACATTACGCTTTACTGTTTTGCCCTTGGAGCTTCTCCTTTTCTACGGAGGGCTCTGTAAGATGCAGATGCCATTCAGCATTGAATTTTTATGAATACAGTACTCTTTTGTGACAGTACAAAGTTCCAAGAACAGGGTGTATGAACAGCAGTGATCTATTTCTGAAGAGCAAATCTACCTGGAGCCAAAATATTAGAGTCTGAAGAGACTTCATATATTTCCAAGGACACCCAGAAGCAGAATTAATGAGTGTTTTCAGTACACCTTCTTATATGCACCTACAGAAATGGCCCTTCCATGAATGAACAGAAAATAAATCTCAAGCACATTGCAGAAAGTCCACTTCACAGAGAGAGATTAATTTCATGTATATTTTGATATATACTATTTAAAAAGGAATTACTTTAAACAATTTAGACTTCTAAAGTTAAGGTGCTCATTTCGAAGAATGACAGTCACTGTACAAATTCTGTTTCATTAATTTAGACAATAATGGACAGCTATAGACTATAAATAAATAAATTATATTTATCCAGCAGCTACTGTCCTTTCCTGTCATTTTCTACCTGACTGAAGGTGTCATAAAATATTGCCAATAATTCTTCAGTGATTGTTGCTGTGCTGTGCTATTTTCTCTCAGCATTGCCTTTCTTATCGTTATTTTTGACATTTTTCCTATACCGTAGCAGTCATAGCAGCTGATCTGTTAGACCACGTATTTTTCCTATGACTTTCATGTGTCTTAACTATATATATAACAAAAGCCTACTTCACACAGCACTGAGTGACTCTCATAGAGGCTGTGGCGGGAGGCTGACAGGCTCGTCTCTGCGTCTCCTAATATTATTCATTGTGGAATCCTGGGCCAACACTAGTCTCCATGGTCTTTTCAGTTTACATTCCTTGTTCTGGAAGATGCCAAGAAACAGAAAGAAAGCATTTATTAAATTAGACAGGGAGACATTACAAAACAGGAAGGGAGCTGGATGGATGAGTATTTATCTTCAGAAGATCCCAGCAAAAAGATTTGTTCAAATTGCTGGAGATAATTTAGTTTGGTAAGCTATAGGCTTCTATCACACTTTGGTTGGCTAAGCTTCTATTTTTAAATCACATGCATACTTGTGGCCTTCATGGAGGTACAAAGAAGTATGTTACTTTAAGTGAGACTATACAGGTGCAGTGGGGTGGACTTACTGTTTATTTGTCATCTGTGGGAAAACATTCCAAATAAAATGAAGCTCACAGAGAGAGTGACAGGCTTTTTTGTCATCTAAGATCTTCAGGTAAAAGTTTCAATATGTATAACCCCAATTTCATGCTCAGCTGAAATTAAATGTCTGTTGCATTCTAAAATCAGAATGAAAGATTACTTTCTATGGGCTCTATTCAGCAAAAAGTCCAATTTTTGTGGTTTTGGCAATAGTCTCTTTGTGGGCTTCAATGGTTTAACTTTCACTGAGCTGAAGTCTCAATCAAGAGCCAGAAGTTTCTCCACACCTCCCCCTTGAGAATCAAACTGGAGGTTCTGGCAGCAGCTCTTTACTAGTACTGAAAAGATGTCATGATCCCAGAGCACATTCTTTTGTTTTATATTTACTCATATTTGCAGTCTACCTTAACTCTGTCTTGACATTGGTCAAGTGTGAATCTTAACATATATATGCTTAAAAAAAGCAAGTAGCTACCAGCTACTTTCTGTTCTTAAAGATGGATGCATGGAAGCAAATATCAATAACAGAGTGGGAAGAAGAAAAGAAAAAAAAAAAAAAAGGAGTATCTCAATTCTTTCTTGTAACCTAATATTATAATAATTCTGCTACCTCATCTCAGTTTCTGAGGTTCAGGGTGATGAGAACTGCATCATGTCCAGGAGCTAATTTATTCTGCATAGAATATGCAGACCTTCAACAACAAGCTCTAACGATTCTCTGGAGCTATACACTGGGTAGCAAAGATATAAGTACAACTGATTTCCCCCTAATTTTTGTGCTTATGACTTTGCAACCTAAAAAAATCCAACATATCTTTATATGAATTATATAAACACATATATTGTATAGATCCACACATTTTAATGCAGATGGAATGTTAGGTCAGTTTCCAGTATTAATATGCCACGGAAAGGAAAGGATTAGATAACAGGTATGTGCATTCACAGTGCCCCTAGCCCAATGACATCATGCTGATTCAAATGTATATTCTTAATGAGCATATGGGTAATCAGATGCATAGGGAGTTCCAAAATCTCCTGACTTCCACTGAAATGAATATAGATTATGTGCCTGGGGACATTATGCATACAGAGTATCTGTGTGCAACTTTAAATGTCCAAATGGCCCTTAAAATATAGCTGTAAAACCTGATCTGATGTGAGATAAATTCTGAGTGAGAAAGTAGTAAGAGAGCATCTCCCATCCTCTAGGCCTAGCTTCTTCATCTGTCCAGGAGCAACGAACTGTGGCCAGTTCTTGGGGTATTTTGAAATCAGCTACAGCTAGTATAACATTTCTACATTTTTCCCGGTATGCCTATGTATGACGACATAGTGGAAGATTTGGCGAGGAGATTGGTTAAATGTAAATACGCTCAAGTGACTTGCACCTGTCTGTAGAAAAAGCACATACGTCACACTAATTGTTTTACTGACCTTGTGTGCTTGATGAGGAGAACCTCTGTGTTAGATAACATAGGCCTGTGAGAAACTCTAGGCACCCTATCACTATGTCTGAGATTCCTGCTTTGTTTCGAGAAAGAGCAGGAGGCTGCACCTGCCTGAAGCCTTGAAATACAGGCAAGCTCAGCAGGCCCAGTGATCTTCCAGCAGGGCTGAACTTACCAGCGCCTGTGTCCCTGCCTGTGTCACCTCTGCCCGGGAGCTCAGGTGTGGCTTCAGAAATCCCCCAGTAGAGAGGTAACTAAAATAAAACTTGCACTTTGTAATGCATTCATGGCCTCTGGCTCTTCTTGCGACGTGCCTTCGTATGTGTACACAGCCTAATTTCATCCTCATAGGCAGACAAATCAATTCTGTGTACAAGCCTATAGGAGAAAGACTTAGGAAGATCTGGAAACATTCTTTAATGCTGAAATATCAAGTTCATCCTTTACAAAGTTTTCTGTTAAAGAAAAAACTCTGTTATCTGAAACAACACAATATTTTTCCCTGTTTGCATCTAGAAAGTAGCAGTAATATTTTAAGATGCAGGAGCACAAATAAATCACCATAGAGGAAGCTCAGACTTAGACCAGTTGCCTTGCAGGCATGCACTATGCATCATCCCATGTTTATCTCAGAGTATGAGAACACACATGAACGGTTATTGGGAAGAATAACTTCTGTGCTGTAAATTCATGTCTAACCTTACTGTATTTGTTGATGTGCCAGTGACTTGTGATTGGATGGAAAGAGGTGAATTGGTTAAGAAAGTCTATGAGACCTACTATTTGACCAGAAAGTTATGACCTAAATTGACCCAGTTCAATTCCTTTGGGGATTTTATGAGCAACATGCATCATTCTAAGTTTCTCAACGATCCTTCCCAAGAAAGGACAATTTTTTGTGGTTGTTTAAGCTAAAAGAGGGTACAAGTGCATTATTATCACTTAAAGGTTAGCAGAGAGGTGGAAGAGTTACCTTGATGAGCTATAGATAGACAGAAGAGCTTACAGGTGTATGTTGCAATAGCTCCCATTAGAAGTTCAGGAATATGAAAGAAATGTTGAAAAAATGCTTACAGTTAAGTCAAACGACACTGAAGAATCTAACAGTATGGAAGTAGAAACTAGGAGGACAGCTTGCTGAGTGGTAGGGGGATTTGTGTCAGTACTAATCATCATGAATCTTTGGTTATAGATCTAGATGGGTAGATTCAGGTGAGATAAACATCTACCATAGCTTAAGTGATAGTCCATAAGAAATACACATAAAAGGAAAAAGGACTGTTTTATGCATGTGGCCATAGACACAGATTTATACATGAGGAGGAGAAAGGGGCAGAAATTAGTAAATTTCACCACTGAAGAAGGTGGAAGAACATTTGGCAGAAAGAGATTTATCTGTGGAAGCTGCAGTACAAGATAGGATACACACAGTGGTCATCATATGAGAAGAAGTAACATCTCAGGGATAGGTATAGCATCAGTTACTACCGAATTGTATGACATTGCCACCCACATCACCCACATATGAAGAAGATGTAGGAGACACTGCTCTATCATGTGTCCCAACCACAACTACAGCCTTCTCCAAAGTTCAGTATCTCTCTCTCCAACAAACATGAAAAAAGTAACACTTTAACTTTCTCTAGTTTCAGAATACCATCCTACTCCAGTCATATTACCAGTAGAGTGCAGAAGGAGGACAAGGCAAAGGAAGTGATCCAGCAAAAGCTAAACACAAGCTCATCATATTACAGTCTAATTTCATATGCAGTAGAAAGCAAAGCAATGAAACAACTAACTCCTCACAGGAGCATATTGCAATACTGAATTGTTGAATTGTGATAGAAATGAGAAGACAACATGCTTTGAGTACAGGATGCTAAAGTAAAGATGGCAGCTAGCCCAATCCCCTGACAACATGTAGGTTCTCCTCCCTTCCCTTCCCTTCCCTTCCCTTCCCTTCCCTTCCCTTCCCTTCCCTTCCCTTCCCTTCCCTTCCCTTCCCTTCCCTTCCCTTCCCTTCCCTTCCCTTCCCTTCCCTTCCCTTCCCTTCCCTTCCCTTCCCTTCCCTTCCCTTCCCTTCCCTTCCCTTCCCTTTCCTTGTTTTGGAACTGAGAGCAGCCAAGGCTGGGCTTTATCGGGCTGAGCTGTTTGTGACAGCCTGGCTGTTTTGAGTAAGTGGTTCCATAGTGGCCACCAGTCTCCATCACGTGGCTCAGCTGAACAGGATGGGAGGGAACATGTTCACAGGCACATTGGGAGTGTAATAACTTTTCTGAACAAAACCATATACCAAAACTCTTGTCTCAGTGTGGTTGGAAACTTTATTGTATATCAGGAGAAATCCAGACAAATGGGCAGTTCCAAGAGAGACACTACAATGGCAGCCTAATGCAATGTAACAGACAGACTGAAATATAATCTATAGTAGTAACACGCTGTATTACCAAAATCTTGCCAGGTAGCTGATGGTTCTATTAGAAATGGACAATTTCAATATGCCCACAAGCAGTATGTCATACAGCATCCATTAGCACCTGCTCATCTTTAGTTTTTATAGGATGAATTCCACAATTTAAATAGTAAAGAAGGTTCTAGTTTTCCTGCTAGCTAATGGAACAGGTGTTGTGTTCATATAAAAACAAATATTTTATTCTACTAATTGGCTCAAGAACAGCAAAATCCATCCATCCATCCCAAGAATCTTCATTGCTCTTCTTTTGAGTTTTTACAAGAGTTGTAAAAAAGTCATTACTGCTCATAGCATAAAAATATTTTCCCATTAAAACAGTGGCCTGCTTTTAATAAATCCCAAGTTATTGTTGGCTCTGGATTTCCAACGTATAACCAAATGAATATTTTTTTTGTGTGCAAGTCATGAAACTTAATATACTCTGTAAAACTGTTCAAATCCTTCAACAACTCATTTAGTCTACGCAGATGTCAAGAGAGACGAAGCTGTATTTTAAATGATTATATAGCCATTAATGACCTTTCTTTCATTACTATTATCTCCATAAGTAGGAAAGGTTGTATTGGCAACATTGCTGCTGGGTTGCTATGGAAAGAGAAATTCACCTTCTCTGCTATCAATAGGATAAGCAGCTTCAGAGCTTTTCCTGCAACTGTGGTACATTTTGTCAGACATATAATAGCAATATTTAGGAGAACACTTTTTCTTTGTCTTGCAGCTTAGTCAGGTAAGTTGTCGATAATCTGACAAGTTTCCTTGAGCTAAAATTTTACCTACTGAAGAAAAAGGAAATGTAGTTACTGCATTTGACACTGTTGCAATTTCACCCCATGTTTTTAAAGCACAAAAGATATTTCAAAAGGGTTAGTTTCAATCATCTCTGAATCTGAAGGAAGAATGGGTTTGACTGTGCTTTCAGCTTCATTCCACATGGAAGGCTCTTTACTAAACCACGGTAAGATATTTCACTGATTTTTTTTTTTTTTCAGGATCAGTGTGAAATATTCTTCATATTCTTCATATAATTTTATTATGGTTCCTTTTCAAAAAGGGACCCTTATTCTGGAACATTATATAAACCACAGCTATCTTGCACTGCGTGCCCCACCATTTCCCAGTACTTAAGAAAATGGCTGGTACTCAGCACTTGCCTAGGAACCCATACTGTGGTGGATTTAACCAAAATTAAGTGTGTAATTATGGTAAGGGATTTACCTATGTCCAAGACACATAAATACACAGAAAATCCCTTCAGCAGTCTCCAGCTTATTATCACCATCACTTGTTTGGGGTTTTTAAAATTAAAACAGCCATACCTGTTGCGTTCAATGCTGGATATATAGCCAAAACTTTGACAGCCAGCTCAAAATTAGACTTCTCCTGAGATACATCTTTGAATCCTCAAATTTAGATAAAACCTAACCATCTTTTTCCTCAGAGCTGAGAGCTTCTGTATTTCCAAAGGTATCTAGTTTACAGCACCCTGGGAACACGCAGGCTGAGAAAGGACACCCAACTGAGCTTCAACAGCATCTGGGTTGAGGCTTTCATAGGATTATAGGGTGTTACAAATGTCTTTCCTAAGGAAAGACATCTAAAATGTATACAGGTACCATTTTAGGTTCCAAGCAGACAAGCTGCATCTTCCTTGACAAGTCTGAAAATACAGTAGAACTAAATTAGATATATATCTTTTTAGTTAGCCATGGTAAAGATAACCCCATGTTTCAAAAACTGTAAGGCCTGAGGTTATCATAATGATTATCATGATTATAAAATCTTACAAGACAACAGCATTAAAGAAGCTCACTGGGTTATTTTACATCCAGCCTGCAACCCTCCTTTGAACTGTGGTATGTATTTTAGAAAAGTATTTCAGGGCTTTAAATGATACAGAGCATAACAGAAGTGAGAGAGTCTCAGAAAATAAGCCTTGCCAAGGGTTGTTGTCAGCACGAGGTGGAAAGATTGGCTGTTCAAAAGAGAGGTTTATAACAGAAACCTACCTGCAATGTTGCAGGATTTCCAGCAAAGATGTTGTTCTATAGTGTGGAATGTGTCCCCTTAAGTTTGGTTGGCTTAAGTACATGTCCTCTGCCTGATGTGGCTACTCAGTGCTTTTCATCACCTAATATACACATAGAGAAAGTCTGACCAGTTCCCAGATTTAGAAAGAAAGGCATAGTTATTTATGAGAAAACTTAAAATGACAGTTTGAAAATCACTTTTCCATTTTTATATCTCTAAAATGCTTCTTACATTCACAAACATCACTGAAACTCAGGTGGGTCGCAAGCACTCAGCACCTCGGGGCCAGCTCTGTAATGGCCAGTAGCTCAGGGTGACTTCAGTTTTCTCAAATGGAAAGGTTTGGTGATTAAAGGTCCATTCTATGGCCCTTAACAGTTGTAAAACTTGCCTTCCCATGGATGTAATTTTCTGAAAATTTTCCACAAGTGATTAGTTGACAGGGCAGAGCAGACATAAAGGACTGTTTAAATAAACACAGCATGGCACGGGTGCTGGGACCAGCTTCAGTCACTGAGCAGCCTCTGCAAAGTTCCCTCATGGGCAGAGCTGGTAGTGACAATGCCCAGGGACCTGCCACCATGGCTGTCCTCCTCCTTCCTCGGGAAACTCCTCAGCTGGCAGTCATTTCAGAGGGACCGTTTCTCCTCCTGCTTTTGGAAACTGGTTCCAAGGGTTTCTTTTAACCCTAACCACAGCTTCCCCCCATGTATTAAGGAAACAAAGAGGAAAAGAAGAAACACTCTTCAGCCAGCTCTTTTTTGAAGGGCAGGCAGAAGTCACGATGTACAAACAGGGAAAAAACGTGTTAGGGAAAGCAGCGTGGGGTGCAAGTGGCATGGAGCTGACACCAGAAATGTCAGCAGCACTCCAACCTCAGGCCAAACCTGCTGATTGCCATCTTGTTTAAAGCAGCCCAAAAGAGCAAATAAACATCTGAAAAAGGAGTTGAAAGGGAAGCACTGTGTCTCAAATAATGAGAAAAAACACACTGTGACTTTCTTCTATAAATCCTTCTTTAGCATTCTTGTATGAAGTGGTGATATACACATATTTTTAAAGAAAGCTCTTCAGCAGAAAGAAGCTCTGGAGTATAACTAAAGCTCTGTTTTATTTACTGCCTTGTGTGTGTGTGTGTGTGAAAAATATACTGTCCTGTGGAATTTTTGCAAGAATTGAGAAAAATAACATTATAAACTCAGTTTACAGAAGTGAGATAAAATTAACACGACATGTTATGTGAAGATACCTAGAAATATAAATTTCATCCTCTTAAATTATCACAAGGAGAAAATTAGAATCCTTAATGAATTTGTTTTGCTCTAACTCCAGATTATAATTAATAAGATGCCTGTTACATACCTAATATATCAGGTTACACCGGGGAAGAGGTAAGGTTGTTTGGTAGCTTTTCATGTGAAAATATATAAGTTTCTGTATTGGGTTTTTTAATCTTATATTCGTAATATTTTCTGGTCTTACAATGTTTGTTTTAGGAATACCACAACAGCCTCATAAAAGGATCTCATGCCAAATCGCTGCTGTATATGTACTCTCAATCTCATTGTAGATTTTTTCTGGGAATATGTGTGTGTGTTCAGTCACTTGATGCAGAACAGCTGAGGAACAATCAGGGAACTTATTATCAGTGTCAAGATGAAGTTACGGTTATGCTCTCTTCTCCTAAAAGGTGCATTTGTAGACAGGCATTTGGAGAAGGCCATCACTGCATGAGACATCTATACCTACATGAAGTCAGTGTCTGCAGCCGTCTTGGAAGATTATGTGAGCAAGATATTTCAGCTGAAGGAAGATATACAACTCAAAGTCTTCACACATTTTTGACTGATTTTAGTTTAGTTTGAAAAGCCATACCCTTAAACATTTTGTATTTGTTGCATCATCTTTTAATTTTTAATTTATTATGTTCCTGTTTTGGCGGGGGGATTGGACTAGATGATCTTTCGAGGTCCCTTCCAATCCCTAACATTCTGTGATTCTCTGTGATTCTGTGATTTAGCAACATAGCCTGTTTTCCATTTTAAAGTGTAGCCATTGCCCATTTCCTTTATTTGTCTCTGTTTTTAGAATACACCATTTTCTACAATGATCTGCCAAAAATAAAAATTACTTTCTCAGCTGACTAATTTCAGTACCTTTGCAATAAATTTCTCATTCAGAGTTTAATAACTCGAATAACAGCGATGAGTTCAAAACAGCTTTATAAATGGTGTACCACTAGACAAAAATATTTCTCAGCATAATTTCACATCTTTGCCGTCTCTTTTGGAGATTTATTTTCCAGCAGCATCTGAAGCACTGGCCTTCACTTTGTATATATGGTTATTTGTGTCAAAGCAATTTTGCGTGGTTTTCAGCTGTTCTGCTTAAGGGTGGCTGAGATCTATGACATTTTGCAGTTGCATGCTGGGAAAAGTAGTCCCCCACAGGGCATACTTCCCATATTAAAGGGATTACAATCTCCCCATTTTATGCATATCTGATTTAGACCTTCAGCTCCATGCAAGCTGCCAGTGCAATCGCTCAGTTGGGCAACATTTGGATGTTTCTCTCTTAGGTTTTCCAGCTTGTTTTAATATACAATATCTGTTCTGTTCAGATCTTGGCTGTGTTGAACTTTCTTTTCTGGAACTGCAAAATATCATGTTTGGCTGCCTAGCACCACTGTCTAATGTAATACTCCCTAACCCGTCTTTAAAAAGCCTGCCAAAGTCAGATTACTGCAAACATGAAACTCAGATATGTCTAATATAACTTCAGAAAACCCATGTGCTGTTTCCGCATTGCTATTATTGTTCTGGAAAAAGAGAGCAGCAAAAAGGATTTGACATCTACTGTCTGCTCTGGTAGCTGTGGTGGCTGCTTAGAAGAAAAATATATAATGCATATGGCAGTTTTGTAGGAGATCTATTCTTATTTTAATGCAAATTCAAACAAGGCTGTAAGTCTCATTTACAATCTTGTATTGCTTTCTTCATAAAACTTTCAGAATGTATTATCTTTCTGTATCCATACCTGACACAACCAAAGACTTTTCCCCCATAGCTGAAGGAAATGCTTCCTTCTATTTCTCTGTCTGCCTAAACACAGAATCACAGAATGTTAGGGATTGGAAGGGACCTCAAAAGATCATCTAGTCCAATCCCCCTGCCAGAACAGGAACACTTAGATGAGGCTACACAGGAAGGTGTCCAGGTGGGTTTTGAATGTCTCCAGAGGAGACTCCACAACCTCCCTGGGCAGCCTGTTCCAGTGTTCTGTTACCTTCACTGAGAAGAAGTTTCTTCTCAAATTTAAGTGGAACCTCTGGTGTTCCAATATGAACCCATTACCCCTTGTCCAATCATTGGTTGTCACCGAGAAGAGCCTGGCTCCATCCTTGTGACACTCACCCTTTATATATTTGTAAACATTAATAAGGTCACCGCTCAGTCTCCTCTTCTCCAAGCTATAGAGACCCAGCTCCTTCAGCCTTTCCTCATACAGGAGATGCTCCACTCCCTGAATCATCTTTGTTGCCCTGCACTGGACTCTCTCCGGCAGTTCCCTGTCCTTCTTGAACTGAGGGGCCCAGAACTGGACACAATATTCCAGATGTGGTCTCACCAGGCCAGAGTAGAGGGGAAAGAAAACCTTTCTCGATCTACTAACCACCCCACTCTAATACAGCCCAGGATGTCATTGGCTTTCCTGGCCACAAGGGCACAGTGCTGGCTCATGGTCATCCTGCTGTCCACCAGGACCCCCAGGTCCCTTTCCCCTATGCTGCTCTCTAACATGTTGTTCCCCAGCTTATACTGGAACCTGGGGTTGTTCCTACCCAAATGCAATACTCTACACTTGCTTAGTTATATTTCATTAAATTTCTCCCTGCCCAACTCTCCTGCTGTCCAAGTCTCGCTGGATGGTGGCACAGCCTTCTGGTGTGTCAGCCACTCCTTCCAGTTCGGTGTCATCAGCAAACTTGCTGATAGCACACTCTATTCCCTCGTCCAAATATTTGATTAATATATTTAATAATACAGGCCCCAGTACTGACCCCTGAGGCGCTCCACTAGATACATGCCTCCAACTAGACTCTGCCCCATTGACTAAAACTCTCTGGCTTCTTCCCTTCAGCCAGTTCGCAGTCCACCTCACTACCCGATCGTCCAGACCGCACTCCCTCAGCTTATCTGTAAGGATGCTGTGGAAGACTGTGTCAAATGCCTTACTGAAGTCAAAGTAGACCACATTCACCGCTCTGTCATCATCCATCCACCTCTTTATGTCCTCATAAAAGTCAATGAGGTTGGTCAAACCTGACTTCCCCTTGGTGAAGCCATGTTGACTGCTCCTAATGACCCTCTTATCCTTGATATGCCTTGAGATGACACCAAGGATAAGTCGTTCCATCAGTTTCCCAGGAATGGAGGTGAGGCTGACTGGTCTATAGTTACCCAGGTCCTCCTTTTTGAAGACTGGAGTGACATTTGCTTTCCTCCAGTCCTGAGACACCTCTCCCATTTCCCAAGACTCGGCAAAGATGATAGAGAGTGGTCCAGCAATGACCTCAGCCAGCTCCCCCAGCACCCGTGGGTGCATCCCATCCAGACCCATGGATTTATGGATGTCCAAATTGCCTAATTGCTCCCTAGCCCACTCCTCATCAACTGAGGCAAACTCCTCCATTTTCCTGATTCCTCTGGTGCCTCAGCCTAGCATTGGCTCAGGAAAGGTGTATTTTTTTCAGATGTATACTTATCCATATTTCTCACTAAGGTCCAGCCACTGTAATACGGAAAAAATATTTTGAATGAAAACTGTAAAAGCGATTGAAAATTTGTTCTTTGCATCCTCAGAGAGAATGCTCCTGACTTCAAGATATTTCTCTGTATTATGAAATTGAGAGACATTAGTAAGCTTGATTGGATAAGGGATTTCTTTCTGAGAGATACATAAATACTAAAAATTTCATGGAGCTCTGAAAAAAAAATAATATCAATATTGTTGTAGATCATTATAATGCCCACAGTGCAGCAAAAAATAACTTTGGAAGTCCATTGTGCTACAGATAAACCTTTTTTTCCTGTTATTAAAATGAATATTACAATGAATCTTCCAGTCTGTAAGTGTCATAGCAGTGCAAAATTTCTGAAGCCAGTACAGTAAATATTGAGTACCTAGGAGGACTCTCAGACTTTATTTTCAGGTTCTTCTTCAGATGTGCAGTCTTTTCATGAAAAGATGAGCTTATGCAAAGCTAACACAGTGATGCTGAAGCCAGCAGGAGGAATGGTTACCTGGAACCATTTCAGTTTGGAAATTATTGCTGTAAAGCCAGTGGGACTGATCGAGGGCAATAAGAGTAGACTTTGGCCACATTTGTTCGGCACCAGTGAGCTAAAAACCTCACGTAAAAGGAGAATTGTACCTCTGTAATGTTTGGATTACCTTCCCTTTCTCACTTCTTATGAGCTTTGAATGTCACCCCAACAAGCAAAGTGGTTATCTCCACAATGCTTTGGAAAAAACCTGAGCATTGTATGTAGACTTCTTTCTGTCAGAGGGTATCACACCAAAAGTACAATCACCTGTGAGAAGTGTACAAAGATGGCAGACTAATCCTGGGGATTTATTCTCCAAACAGTGTTTTGTCCACAGTCCTTGAATGGCAAGAAAAGCTAACCTTCTGGGAATTTCTGCAACATAAGATGCCTTTGCTCCTGAATTACTGGGCATGCTAGTGGCATGACTGTCTTTCCACATTCAGTGCTGTTTTTCAAAAAGTTTAAATCTTAATGTAGCCGGAGTATCTAAAAAGTTGCATAAAATGGACATGTAGTGATTGAAAAACACAATGCACTGCTAACAGAATAGCTAGCTCTTCAGCTCCCAGCCTTCTTCTCCCCAGATCCTGGCGAGTGTCATGCTGGCAACACCATAGAATAAAAACCCCACATCTTTTGTAGTTTGTATTGCCCTAACTTCCTCTCACCAAGTGCTTGCCCTTCCTTACAGATTCTTAATAGATACATGGTCAGCAGGTTCTGTCACAGCCCCTGGTGTCTCATTGTACATGGTTTGAGGGTCAGTCACCTATGATTGTATGTTTCTCAGATGAGTTCCCAGTAGTGAAAAGGCAGTCGGCTCTGCATTGCTCGGAGAACAGCAGCTGTCTTGCTGGAAGCAGGTGGCTATGCTGGGTGTACCCATGAAAGGAGTAAGAGTATCTATGTCCTTCGAGCTAGTCTGCACATGATGCTTCTTCCACAGCTTTTGGTGGAGTCCTTACTTCCAACTACACCAGCAGGGACTGATTAAGCACTGATCTTTACATCCCTTGGGATGCATTTGTATAATCAGTGGAAACAGGACTGCAGAATTCTCCATGCCCTAGTGCTGGCCGTGTAATCTCCAGATAAATTCTGCCTCTGCTAGCAAGCTGTCATCAATTAAAACAATGCACTCAAAAAATGTTTAACAGTCTCCGTGTTAATTCCAGTCAGAACTCAGCTTCTTAACACTCTCTGGCCAAACTAACAGCTACAGATCATAAATTAGTCCTTAAAAAAAATAAATAAATACCAGAACTATTTCTGTGATTAGACAAACATTTCAGTGGGTATATGAATCTTCTTAACATGACGTTCACAGTATAAGAAAGATAAGTATTTTTCCACATTAAGGTCTTAAGATAGCACATCCCAGCAGTCCAGTCCTAAGACAATTAGCATATTAGCTAAATTTGCTGACAGGCATTCTGTGTGAGATTTATATCTCCTTTCAGTCCAAGTGAAATATTTGTCTTTCTGCAGTGTTTTCCAAGAACATACAGCATGTTTGAGAGCTTTACTGTCCTATTTTGATAACTAAGTCCAAAACTAAGCTTAAAATGAATTACCCAACCCAGCTCTCATGAAATGTTAAATTGAAGCTGGCAAAGGAAGATAACAGATCATAAAGGTGGCATTCTCAGGGAACTAACTGGTGCCATTATGCTTTAGGCTCTCTCCATTGCTACACTGCATACCTTTCTTGGAGGGGTTTATAACTTGGCTGCAAAAATGTTTTCTGGGTGACTCTTGGCAGACAAAGTCTTAACTTGAGAGCAAACACATTTTAAAATAAATTTCTGGAAAAAAAAAAAAAAAAAAGGAGAAAAGTCTGTCTACAGTGAGGTTTTGAGCAGAGTCAAACCCAGTTGATCTGGTAAGATGCAATACACTCAGCAGAGCCCCAGTGCCAGCCCTGAGGGTTAGCTCCACTGTTCCCACAGAGGAACCAACATGAGGACTGCTTTCTCTCTGGAAAAGACAGGTGTCTCCCACCAGCTCAGCTGAATGCAATGTGGGCATTTGGGAGCAGCCACCATGCCTGCAGGAGACAGGGCTGGAAGACCTTGTCCTCCTTGGAGCAGCAGCAGGCACAGGGGTAAGAGCTCAGGACCACTCTCTTGCCCCCTGCCCATGGGAAAGATTTGATGATTCCTCATTTAGTGGGCTTTTACAGACATCCTTCTAGCACTCACATCCTCTATATTCACAAAATGAGTAGCAAGTCACAACAGCAATGCCTTCCTCTTCAGTGGTGTTTTTCATGCAGGATTCTCAAAGCAAGTCAGATACCTCTTAAGATTTCCAGTACAAGACATCCCACAAGCTGTTGCCTGTCTCACCAATAGACCAGTACACAGGGATGTGAAGTAACTTCAAACCTCTCAGAGTCAAAGAGAAAACTAAGTCACATCCCACTTACCTGCTCTTACGATGGCATGTTTCAGGCTCAGTAGGCAGATTTCAGTTCTGGTAAGACAGGTTATGATTCTTGACTGACTTTAAAACAGGTATGGATCTGGCCTCAAACACTGTCACAGAGACCCTGCACAGCAACAAGCCACTAATCTCACCTGAGCATATGAAAGATGCAAGAAACTCTTCTCATTGCTGGACCAGAGTCACGCACCACTTACTTGCATTGCAACAGTCATGCTGTATGGCAACGCTGTATGGTATGGCTGGATCATCTGTGGGAGGCTGTGTGGAAGACGGGGATGGACTCCTGTGTTCCCCCCTGCCTTTTTTTAAGCTGACTGCTTTATTCACCAAAAATGGTAACTCTATTTGAGCTAAAGCTGTTTGTTAATTTTAACTAAATTTGAGAGGAAAAAAAAAGTTTCTGATTAATAAGAAAGAAATGCAGAAATTTCAAAACAGTTCATTTCAGTATTTCCAAAATGAAGTGCTTTGCTTCTCTGGATTAGATTCAAAAAGCACATTAAACAATATTTCATAAAAACCAAACAAAGCAAACCAGCCAGAGAAGAAAATTATGGCCCATAGCCCATAATTTGGGCAGTTTGTTTGAGTATGAGGAGCATTTTGAACATCCTATCTTCCTGGAGAGGGCACTCACTCACCTTTGAACAAGGGAGTCATTCTGACTTGTCCTTTCTGTCCTTGTGGAAGTTTATTTGTTCCAATCCATCCTGGAATTCCCAGAGTCTGGGTGCCTAGGAGGTACACAGCCTTAGTTTAACATCCCTGCTCTGAGTCAAGCTCCAAGAAAAAGTGTGCCCACACTCTCCTTTTCATCTGTAAAGCAAGAAGAAGAGCAACAACCAGTAAAAATTCTGAATTCAAACCATATAAAATTTCTTAATTTCCGTTTTGGTCATTGACCTGATAAAACAAGTCATGGAAATGAAAGTTTTAGGAAATCCTGTACACTTCCACAAAAAGGATGCATCTTTAGTTCCTCAATGTTGTCCAGTGAAATATCATTACTTTAAGTCTGTGAGAAACAATGTCGAACAATGATTTTCATAGAAGACTTAATGAGGCAACACTATTCTAGAAGAAGTTATACTAAGCTCATGAAACACTAAAAGTTCTACGTAAAGTCGTCAGAATCGAAAAACTGCAAGACAATGAATAGCTTAAACTTTTGGTTTGGAATTTGAATTAACCACTGAGAATATATTTTTTTTTCTCATTTTCTTCTGTTCCTCTGCCTCTAGGGACAGAATAAGGGCAAAGGTTTATTCTCTGGAATTTTATTGAAAAGATACACTACTTCTTTCAAACATATTCTTTAGCTCATATCTCAAATAAAAGTCTAATAAAGCCTTGAGTCTGCAAGTAGGCATCTAACTTTGTAATACTGTCAAGAAATTATGAATTTCTAGGAACAACATATGCGAGAGGATAAGAAACATCAAGGTCAATGCCTGATTTTAGGGTGGGTAGGCAAATCAAGAGGTAATGCAGTGAATTCAGACATTTCTGATCAACACCCACTTCCTGGCACATAAACATTATTAAATTAAGCTTCTCACAGCATTTTACTAGATCTCTCTATCTGGTACATCTTTTGACCCAAATATCTACCCAAACAAGCTGGTAGTAGGAATTACCATTTCATGTGTCTTTAAGTGCAAGAGGTCTCAGAGATTGTTTTCTCATCAATTCCCAACACCCAAGTAGAGAATCTCCTCTTTGGAGTTTGCTCAGAAGAATTGGTTCTTTAACATTTTCTGCTTCTTCCTTCCTGTACACATATTGAAAATTATATTTATATTAAACTATGGGTTTTCCACATTATTTTATTATTGTACCAAGAAATTCCAAATCTGATTAGATAACCTCCATGAATGAGCAACCCTTCAGAGCTTAGGTAAAGCTGCAAATTTTTCTTGCAGAAGATACATTATTGTTAAAAAAATGAGCCACATCCATTTTTTGGCATCACAATAGGAATTGCTTCAGTCACAGGTGAAATTAAGTCAGAAATATTAATTCAAAAATGCAATAAAGTAAACCCTGGTATCTTTATCTAAGGAATTTCATGGATGCCACCCTTAAAGATAACTGTAATGCAAAGAAATGCTGAGGTTAAATGTTGAACATATTATACTTAGAAAAAAATGAAGTTGATGTGTGTAATCTAATATAAACCCCATTAATTGTTTTGTTTTTCTTGGTTCTTTCATGCTCATTCTCTCTCCAAGTCACTTGGCGTTCATTCCTCAGTAAACCAATTATTATACTTCAGTGCTCTATTAGATTTACATTCACTGCCCTCAGTCAACTCTCTTATATCCATGAAATCTTATTCATGATGCACAAGAAAAAGCCCAAAGACAATTCAGATCTAAGGAATTGGCCAGGATTGATAGAAACTGTGGAACTGAACTGCTGCTAAAGTCAGTCCTTTCAAGAGTGCAGGGAAGTTCTCCAGAGGCACTCAGAGCTTAACCTCCTGTGACTGCAGCGGCAGTATTCAAATGCATAGGACTGAAAGGAGATCTTACACGCATTCCCCACCATTTTAGGTTTTGTTTCAGTTTTTCATAAGTCAGCTCAGACTTTGGACCTACATACATACCTGCACATAGATGACTTCAGCAGAAGTCTCAGTGGAGGGTCAGGATGTGAGAGGGTAGGCGGAGAGCCTCCTGACTTATTGAGACCATTGAAAGCTCAACGATGGTCATCAGCTGCATCCTTACAAAATGCCAAAACTCATTCTAGCTCCTTTGCAAGGAAGCTGAGCTACAGTCTTGTGATAACAAACAAGTGGTTTAAAATTAATATAACTATCAAGTTTGACAGCCCTTGATATGGCAGCCATTTTGTCTTCACCACGTTGAAACAGGATTGCTCGATATTAGTATTTCTCTTTGTCTTAGCACTTATTTCTTCAGTGTCCCTTCTTTCACTTTCTTGCTCAATGTAATAAGCTTAAGTTTTGTTACAAACTCTGCTATAATTTTGTAGTAATCTGAGAGGATAACCACAGCTGAAGTTTTGAGGTCACCAGCAATTCCTACTACTGGCAATTTTCCGTCAGTCTTGTTAGGAAAGTTGCCACAATTTTACCACAAATAGTAAGTCTGTGGCATCCTGCAGAATTTGCATACAATTGCCGTTAGCTTACCTAAGTGATCATTTCTGTTAACAATAGCTCCCTAAAACTGCTTGAAAATTGGGTTTCAGCCAAGCCAATCTGGTTCACATGATGCAAAGTATTTTAATTTGAAACCTTTTAATAGAAATCATCACTCAAGTCACTTTGAGATCATGCCTGCTATCTGCAAGACTTGAAAAACTAATTTTATACTTGCTTTTTGGATTATTTGTACTGCTGATTTCCACAAAAAGTCATTAGAAGCATGCTTAGCCAAAATTTAAGTACAGGTTATTTTGTTAACATTATTAAAATGCACATTCAGCAAATTCATTTGGCTGTGTTAGCTCATACATTCACGCAGCTTCTCAGTCCTTACTCTGTGTTACTAATAGCTCAGAAGAAAAATTATACTAAATTGTGTTTCTGTTGCCTTTTGATTTCATGGGTTAAATAGAGGTTACATACAAAGTAAATTACAAAAAATCTAAAACTATTAAAAACATATGCAATTATATTTTAGATCATGTGAAACTGGTTTGGTTCAGGATTTTTTAATGAAGTTTGTTCAAACTTCACCTAAATTGATTCATTTGGACAAAGTTTCAGCTTGCAACAGTTTCTTTTGCTGAATGCAACCTAAACTCCATGGATTGTCATGGTTTCCATTACATTATTTATTTTGGGAAAACCTGTAGATGTATAAAAATAATTCTCCAAACCAAATTACATTTAAAATAATTATTTTGAATTGAGACATTCTTTCTGCAATCTATAAGACTCACACTTTCATTTGAGTTAGATTTTCAAAAAGACTAAACATGAAAAAGTTTTATGTAGAAAACAAAAATAAAGTGAGATTTGTTACAAGAACTGTTCCTGCAGCAAGTTCAGCCATTTGGCATATAGTTTCTCAGATGCACGTGTAAATCAGGTGTGCTATTGCATGTACGTTTTGCTTACACTCATGGTCGATCATGTTTTATGAATTAGCATATCTCTGAGAAGGATGGAACAATTTAAACACTCTGAAGGGTTGTGGTTTTGATCTAAGAAAACATTGTGGCTGGTCATCTATGAAAAGTCCTTCCTAAAATGTTAATGGAATCATTAAAAAAAATAGATCACCTATTCAGCAGGTTTTAATTCTTCCAGAGGAGCTTGACAGTGTATCAAATTGTCCAGTCATTAAGTGCTGACACGACAATGAAGCCACCTTCTCTCATGATTATATCATTTTCTCCATTACTGAAAAGCCTTTAGCCCAACCATCCATTTAATGGTGTTTTCTTTACTAAAAAGTACTACATTTTACTGATAAAAATGGAACCAGTCTGTTCTTCAAGGTGAAAATTAATTTTCCAAACTTCTGCTATTTTGAAGGCTGGCGCAGGGTAAATCTATAAATCTCACTGAAATTCACTGGTGTTGGCTGTCTCTGAAACAAAACAGATGCTGGTGCTTTTTCTCTGTATGTCTCAATGTTAATTTTTTTATTCTGGAAACCAATTAAAAGTGATAGGACAATTATTGGGAGCTTCTATTACCTTTTAGCATCTAACTAGCATTAGACTGGTTAAGTTTCGATGGAGACAGAACACAGCAAGGCCCCTTTGTTCAGGACCCTCACTATTTATTCTCTTCCTTCTGTTGGTGGAAATCTAACGAAGTAAAAGTATTGTAAATAAAAAGACAGACACTGAGCTGAAAATATGCAAATATTCACATTGAAACTTTTTATCTTAGGACTAAGCTCAACTTACTTATTATCAAAATTCATAGCATTAGTGTAATTCCCACATGTATTTAATCTTGTGACATCCAACTTGGACAGGTTGGTAGAAGTGATTTCTTTCTTCAGTCTTAAAACTAAATGAATTGATCTTCAGGTAATGAAAAATCCTGACCACCAGTAAAATATTTCCTCAGAATGACTCATCATCATAAGTAGTTATTTCTTCCTGACCCAAGGACAAGTTAAATTTGTCATAAAGTCCAACAGTGTTTAGACTAGAAGTAGCCTTAATTAACACTGTTAGGACACACTTTTATTTGTTTGTGGACATCCTCTAACTACTGTTTTTGATATATTAATGGCTGCTATATTGCTAGTACTGTGCTACTCATCGTTCAGTTTCAGCCTGAAGGGTTGAGGTACCCTCTTACCTATGAGCTTCAGCCCATCCCATACTGAAAAAAAATAGAAAATATTTTAATACTAAGAAACACTGATTTGGATCGTTTTCTTTACCCTAAGAAAGTGAAGAATTCATGACCATATTGGAGAGCCAGGGGTTTTCCCCCTCAGAGTACTATATTTATGAGGCAAAATAGAGTTTCTTGGTCCACTTACAACATGACTTTGACTGTTATGCACAAAGTGGACAACAACTAGATTCAAATATGTCTTGTAGAGTCCTCTAGACAGGGTGCCATGGTCCTGCTGAACATACCATGTTCCAGGTCCCGAATGACGTATACCATCCTTACCTTCTTCCTCTTTTCCAGTTTCAACTCTTCCTTACACATACAATATTATACCTATTTATAACCAAGTTGGTTTAATTAAAGTGGTGTTTTTCAGCAGATCAGCTTCTGAGTGCCTCTCTAAATTACTTTGTTAATGTGATCTCCTAATCAGACTGCTGGAGCTGCAGTCTCTTCTCAGAATGTTCTAGTACACATTATTATTAAGAAATTTTAAAAGCAGCAATGTAGCACTAAATTAGAAGGAGAGGTATTTATGTAACCATTCAAAGTCCATGGAGAAAAATATAGTCTGCAATTATATTCCTGTAGAAAGTATTTACTTCTTGAAATATTTGGACTACTTTTTGGCAAGAAAAAATTGTCTGTTATTTCCTAACGTATCAGCATACACGAAGTATAGCACAATGCAATCACCACAGCCCTTGTTATAACTCAATCTGCACAAGTCCACTTTGCAAGGACTTCTGTTAGATTCTGTCATGATGCAACAGTGAGACAGGGTAGTCCCTTCAACCATGAGTGACTGCTCTAGACCTCACTGCCCTTCTGTGAGATGGTTATGGTGTTTCTCCAGTCTTCTCTGTATTCTAGAAAATGAGAAGCTTGACTACATATAGCACATTCCACCTGATCTCCTAACCAGGTGCAATGAGCAGCCCAAAGAAAAGTCATGTAACAAACATCAGACAAGACAAATTTTCTTGATTTTTCACTCTTATTTCATATTCCTCAATTCAGAAGAATAATTTACAATTCATTTCACAAATTAATGTATTGTAATCTGCACACAATAGCTAAGCACCTTTCACCCACTTGATCAGAGCTCTACCCAGTCATTGGAAGTTTTTAACAAGGAAGTGCATTCAAATTTCCAAGGCAACCTGCTGCTTTTACTCTAATTCACACCATCATTAGGATATTTTAATGGCTACTCCAAACAGATAAACAGTTGAAAGTTAGACTGAAAGAGATCACAGAAAAGAAGTTGAGAACAACGGGTAGAAAATAATAAGCAAATTCTAAAAACTAGTCTCTGAGGAGTAGTCATACATCACCACTGTTTACTATGTCTGTGGAAAACGGTTCTGCACTTCACCTCTACTACTTCCCTTGTACTGTTCCTCAGGATAAATTCTTCATAAGACTGGCTGACACGAGTCAGTTAAGCAGACATGGAAAACTTCGCTTAAGATTACAGAGAAAGAAATGTGTCTGCATAAGGCCCTATATGTTTGAGCAAGAAAGAAACAATTCAAGAGAGACTTCACCTCCATCATTCCATTTCAAACTTCCCTCACTGTTATGCACCTGTAACATCTACTTCACTTCTGTTTATGTTCGCATAATACCTGCACAAAGATTATCTACAAATAGATTTCCCAAATGCCCTTATTAGTATCTGACTAGGAAGCTGATCCCAAAGTGTCACTGGGCCATATTCACCCCTGAATCGTCCAGGTGGATTTGAAAGTCAGTCTTTGATTTTGCAATGTTTAAAGTGGTTCTGTGCTAATCGCTGCACTTCCTGCAATTTAAATTGTTTCTTAATTGCATTAGGAAGAAATCCAGAATAAATTCTTTTCCCTCTTGCCATCAGCAGAAGTTGTTGATGGAATATGCTCAGTCATAGTGGACCTGTCAGAATGAACAGACTGTGGTTTCCTGCTCCAGAGGAAGGAAACAATTGGTTTTTCCCACAAGCACATAAGAGAGGCTGCTGCTTTGTAGGTAAACATAAGGGAAGGTGTGTAAGCCACGTACTTTCTTTTGTAGCCAGCTCAGTCCTAAAAGACTGAGATTACCCTGCACATATCTGAAATTAATTCAGGCTCAAGTAGTTCAACATTAAAATTAGATCCAACTACTAACAAACTACAGCTCTTGAAATACACACCATGTCTATATCGTAAGCAATGGAAAATTCACCTGGCAGAAGTACAAATTGTGATGACACCAACAGAGACTATAACAATATTTAATTCTTCTAAATCTTCATTAGCTCGTAGCTATACAAACTCTTCATAAAGATATGCAAGTAATTACATTTTTATGCTCTACCTTCAAAAAAATTGAATCATCTCCTAAAAATTAAAATTCCAGACAAGGATGCATAAAAATGAGTAGCAGCTAGGTTTTTTAGTGCTGCTGTTTCTCCATTAGATGGTTTAAGGTGTATACTGACCAGTTTAAAAAAAAAAAAAAATAGTGATCATTCCAATGCCCTGATCTAGGCAGCCAACCTTAAAGATATTCCTGCAAATGACACGTAGTGTGTCATTACTATCTAGCTTGGGCAAAACCAAGAAAAAAATGTCATGGTTCAGTTGCTTTAGGTGATCCACACTGTCATAACAGAAGATTGACAACAGCCACTGAATCTATGGTTTCATGTCCCAACTATGGGAACTCATCTGCTGAGCTGCAGGTACTTAGAAGGGAGCTTTCTCATTTACGTTTTAACAACTTTGGAAAAAATAAACCAGAAAAAAATCTATGCTGTCAACTTTTAATAGCCCTCTTTAATTTAGGTTGCTTAATATTGCTGACAATTTCTCATCTTACATTATTTATATTGCTTTTAATGTTCTGGATCACCTGAAAAAATAAGATGCTTGGACTATATCCCATCAAAACTCTTGCAAGCTGCATCACTTTTAGGGGAAAAGGGCAGAAAATGAATCTGTACCTGATTTCAGGATGTAACATCTTAAAACTAGGCTTTCTTGTATTTTAGGGCACTAGAAGCAGATTTGGGCTTCTGTGGGTTTATGCCTGCAAATGGAATTGCTATTGACTTTTCACAATCTATAAGAGCTTACGTATTATGTTTCATTTTCTATTTTGCCTGTACTTTGAGAAAAGCACATGTAACTTATGCAGCCACTGAAGTGTTGCAGGAATAGGTAAAGCAGAGAGGTAGAAGCAACCCAGGGTCTCAGCAGGTCTATTTTACTTTAAACAGTGTCTTGTCCTGGTCCCTTACTATCATGTGGATTTTTCCTCAATAATCATAGGTTTCTTGTACATACTTTTTTTGGCTTACTCACCAAAAAAAGGAAAACACTGAACCCTCAATTGTTTTTATCATTTCCTTTGCTGATGTTATTCCTTTACGGTGATCAGGGACCACAGGGAACCTCGAGCTCTTATGAAACTTTGTGAATAAGCCTCTTGGTACAGCAGCAACCCATAGGGCATATTTCCCCCACGCAGATCATGACCTCACCTCCCCGCTCGAGTCAACAGAGGTTTGGTCACCGAGTTCACTGGGAGCAGGGTGAGGCCCTAACGCTTCACCAGTTACCTCGTTGCTCAACTGCTCCGGAGCTGGTAGGACAGCAGGAGCTCGTATGACATTGTGACGCAGAAGTCCTCCATTTCATACAGCCTCATAATGCTCTTAGCCTCATCAGAGAGCCTGATAATCCTCAAATGATACTGTTGGCTTCTTCCACTGTTGCCTGGTAATGAAAACAGAGAAATGCTTCCAGCAGTGAGCCATCACCCTTCAGTCCTTAAGGGAAAACACACATGTGAAGAGAAGCACATGAGCATGCATGCATGTGCACGCACACACACATATGGCTCACGTATATCATGAAATGACTGGCCAGAAACATGGCTGGCCTGTGGAAAATCTTATCTTAAAATATACCTCACCTCTTAAGCCTTTTTTCCTTCATGTCATTTTGTTACCTCAGTGAACCACATTTTGTCCAATGCCTTGTACATTTGAAAAATTATATGGTTAAGCAAGACATTTCATAATCATTAATCTATAGTTAACTCAGCCTGCTGTATTATGCAATACTATGAAGAACAGCTGGGGCCCACTAACCAGAAAGCACTTTTATGGTTTCTCTTAAGGGCCATTAAATCAACGTGATGAGAGCACAGCTGGAAAAAATCCTGCAAAAATTTATCAGATCCCACACAATATGTAAAGGGACCACTCAGTGCAATTGCAGACTCAGCACCAAGCCCTCTCAGTTGAAACTGCAGGTGGAGGAACATTTACCACACAGCTCATATACAGCCCTGAAAATGTCTGCTGTTTCTCCCTTTTCCCTCATCTATGGGTTTTTCCATTTGGGCCTCACTAACTGCTGTAATTGCTGTGGATCCCTTAGCGGTAGATTAATGGGATCATGAGAGCAGCGTTTTCAACAATTGCCATGCTGCCCACTTAAGCCATTTGATATGGAACTTCCAAACACTAACAAAGTGTCTGTGGCAGTGCTGCCTCCTTTACCTCAAGCACACTCCGATAGGTGCCTGGAAATCTCACACTTTCCTGCTCTGCATTTTGAAAGAGAATGCAGAAAAGAGATAAAAGTTATTAATCCCTGAAATCCACATTTCATGACTGTTCACACATCATAGATAACGCAAAATAATTAAGAAGGAATGCTGTTACTGAGTTATAATGTCCTGAAGAATTAACCTCTGATGAATAAAGCAGATTGGGAAATGAAAGGCATATTAATCAGAATAGAGCAGACCAAAAAAAATCCCTATACCTGCTTCATGGATGTCTAATGGGTTTTAGGCCCCAGAGCAATTTCTTTAACACCTTTCTCAAATGCCTATTAAGGGCCTGATCCTAGGAGTCTGTTGAAGCCAGTGTAGTTCTGCTGTGAACTTAACAGTCATTGGATCAGATTGACAAATGAATCAAATGAAAATATAGTAGAAAAAGAAGAGCTAAGTATTAGAAGAACTCCAGAGGTAGGGGCAAAAGAGAGAAAATACAGTCCAAAAGGGACACTACAAAAAAATCCCAAGCACACTTCTGGGAGAATCCAAACAGTGGTCCATGGGTATTTTTTCACATTGGTGCAAAAGTAATCATTACACATGCCTAATAATCACAAGCACTGGCCTATGGTCTAAACGCACAGTAGAAAAACTCAACATTAGAGGCCTTGATCCTACAAGACCTTACATTCAGAGCTATGCAAGGCAGTAAACAGGTGTCTCCCTACTGCTCGACACAAGTAGCTGGTATAAAGCCAGATAGTTTATACATCTAGGCTCATCAGGAATGTTTTTATTTACAGAGTTTCCTTCCTTTCTTCTCCAGAATGAGCAACACACACAGTCTGCTTCCCTTCTTTGCTCCTCTTTATTTGTGAGACCGTGCTCTCTTTAAATAAATCGCTTATGAAACAGCTGCTATGTTCAACACTGCAGTATTACCAAATAGCTTAGGGTAGAAACTAAAATGAAACAAACAAAGAAAAAGCAGACTGGAATTGTGTATGTGTGGGAGGGAGAGTTTTGAAGTAGAAATGAAGACCACTGCCAGATTAGAATTTAGCTGTATACACCCAAGCTAACAGCTTTCACTTGCAAAGGGAGCCATAATCTTAAAGGATCACATTTTGGCAGATTGCAGATTGCAGTAATTACAGAATAGCACATAGTCAGCATCATGCACATATGAAAAATATATATGTTTTGTATAATAAATATGCATGTATATATGAGGGTAGGTAGGTATATGTAAAAGTGTTACGTGAATGATTTATACCACATATCCTAATCTGTACTGCATTTCATATAGATATCATACTTCAATATGCACATGTACAAAACATGTATGCCATAATACCACACTGCACTTTGACAAAAATTTGCAAAAGATCGTATATCAATAAAACATCTTATTTTTCCCTGTCAGCCCTCCCAGCCAATACAAAGATGAATCTGGTTTTATGTAGCTTAGGAACACTGAAGGGCTGCCATAGCAAAGATAAATAAAGCCTTTTTCTGACCCACTAAAGTCTATGGAATATTTGTCACTGTCTTCAGTGGGTGAAGGATCAAGTCCTTCTAGGGCTGAACAGGAAGACCATGATCAGACATTCATGTAAAAGTTTGTGATTGAGTGGAGAAAGCAGATCCTTCTGCTTCCTGGGACTTCGTTATGGGATTGTGTACCCATATAGCATGAGCCACAGGGAGAGAGAAAAGTGGGCGACATAGCAAATATCCACCTCCAGGCAATGCACTCAAAAAAAATTCTGTTTTTCTTCCTTGCTTTTATATCTTCTGGAACTGCATTGAAAAAAAACAAGGTTTATATGGAAAGTCTCCCTCACAGACATGATGCTTGAACACTAGAAGCATAATACAAACAAGAGATCCAGAGCATGGCTGAGAAGAAGGGCAGCTGGTGCTCATATTCAATAATTCTTTAAAATTTTATGTCTCCCCAATGGTATTTTTGTGTGTGTAAAAGATTCCACATTCTCCACAGAAAAGAGGCTTAAAAAAGAGCCCCTTAGTTTTCAAAAGTGCTGTCAGTTCTTAAACATATTTTGACAGACTTGCTGCTGTTAAAATATCTTGACATAACCAAAGCAGAAACACCCTCTGCAGTAGTTCATGGCACTTTTTACTGAGGAAGTCTGAAATGAGCTTCCAAACCCAAAGCAGAGGAAGTACAGAATTTTTGAATTTTAAAAACAGAGAAAGCCAAGACTCCCTAAGGTATACAAAAATGAAGAGGGAGAAATCCTATCTTCCCAGGGTTTGCCAAATGAAATGGGAAAGAGGGGGAATTAATTCTTTTCAGAAACAAAAGAGAAAACAGAGTAGAAAAGGTTGAGTCATAAGCATCAAGCAAGCAACAGACATGCTTGTTGCAGCACACATTCTCTCCACTGGAAATGCAGTTTAGCACAGAATGCTCTTGGCCCATTAGAGTCTTTTACCTTTAGATTGAGACATGACACACAGGAGTGCCCAGTAGAAAGCTCTTCTGCAATTGTACATTGACATGAGGCATACTCATAACTGTTAAGACATCTCAGCTTTATCAAGTCTGTCAAAAATCCCAGTAGAGTCCCAAAGAGTTGCAAAAATAATTCAGTTCAGATTCATGTTCTGCTGTTAATGGCAACTAATGAAAGAGAGGACAGACCTTCACATTCTCGCTATTCCAGCTTCCAAGAGGATGTCTTGCTGTGTTAATCCTTATTCACATCCAGAGCACCAGAAAAGTACTAAGTGCTCATATCCTCTTCGTTACATTTCAAGATAATAGTGAGTAATGTGGCCTATTCATGACCACTAAATATGAGCAGTGCTTCAGTATTATTTCTTTTAAGATTTCTCTGTTTCATGATCTCTTAGATCAAAATCTGCTCCTTGCAATTTTTATCCCATCTGTTTAATTTCATCTGATTTCTTACACTTCAAGAGTATTTTTCAAGAAGGAATACTTTCTTTCTCTCCTTTAAATCCTTCCTCTTCACCCTCCATTCCAAACCAATGTTTTTAATGAAATATAAACTCAATTCAGGGTTGCTGGCAAATTCCCGTGTTCATTCTTGATACCTTCTTATTCAAAATGGATTAAAATATCAAGGTCTCTGCAGGATTAAATTTCTGAGATAGCAAAAAACTTTTACTGGAGATTTTTCAAAGCTAAAACTTTTTTTTTTTTTTTTTTTTTTATTGGCCCCAAAGCAGCGAGATATATGTGTGAGCAAGGTACAAAGGATATTATGAAAAAGAATATAATAACTTCCCCAGACAGAACAAAAATATTCTTGACTTCATTGATTAAAGTTTGGAAATTATGAGGTATCACTGGAATTCTATGAAGAACTGGTTATTCTACTTTTAAACCAAAGAGTAATGGCACAAGGACTTTTTCATTCTATGTTGCATATCAGAGAGATTCAGAGAAGATCTACAGAAGGAATAGAGGACTTTGTTTCCAATATGTCCAATAACTTAACTAGACCACCTTGGTCATAAAAAACCCAATATGTAAAAGCTTTTAAAATCTGATGGTTTTAACCCAATAGCAAATAAATACCTTGGTGGATGACTGCTTAGGCTGGATCAGATGATCCATGCGGTCCCTTCCAACCTGGTGTTCCACGATTCTATGATAATTTGTTGTTAATAATGGGTACTGTCTAGTATGTAGTCTCATCTTCTATGATATAAGTATGACTTACAACACACGAAAGGCTTAGTGTTCACTTCCATGGGGGAAGTTCATAAAGTCAAAACTCAACAAACTAAATTGAATGGACAGTTGCAACTGACCATCTGACCCCTTCTGATTGTCATGGGCTGTGTGTGGATCACAGTTCAACAAGATGCTTCTCATAATGCCTGTCTGATGTCCTATCTGAGGCCTTAGATGTCAAATTTGCTGTCGGTGAAGTTCCCATGGCATACCATCTGATCATGGACATTCCCACACCACACAGGTCCTTACAGTACATCTAGGGCTCACCAAAAAAAAACCCCAAACAAACAAACAGCAAGAAACCAACCAAAACCAAAACCAAAACCAAACCAAAGCAAACAAAACCAAAACCAACACCAACCAGCCCACCACCACCACCACCACCAACAACAACAACAAACCCCATTTGTATCCTCTCCTAACTTGGATCATGTTCCACAAGAAACAAGACAAGAATAAGCAATTCCTTTTATCTGCTTCTTTTCCCCCTTGAATTTCCTCCTTTTTTTCAATATACACCTACTGAAAACTGAAAACCCAGTGAACAGAGCAGTGAGTCATGATTTAAAGGTCCTGTCTTCAGTTGCCAATTCTCCCTGGAAGGCAGAAGCAAGCACCAGGTCACAATATGTTCAGGTTTCTGTTATCATCTGCGATGAAATTATGTCATATCAAGTTACATACTGATGGACAATTATTTAGTCTTTGGGCAAAGTCATGAGGCAGTGCTGGTAACTCTGCCCCTACAGCATTACGGTGAAAAAACTCACCAAGATTCAGACACAGATCACAATCTTCATCAGATGAACCCTGAAAATAAAACAATTTACAAGAACTCAGATGAATTCCTTATATGTTGTATGATAATCTTTATTTCTGTTTTCCTTTTTACTTCTTTGAGCCATTGCATGTTTCAGCCCACCTGAAAGGCGAGAGGCGACAGAAGACACCACCAACTCCTCTCATATTTTTATAAGGGCAGGCTTAGAGAATTCAGAGATGTAATCCAACATAAAGAATAGCCTTGTCTTTCAACTTCAGCTCACTTATTTTCTCTACATTTCCCACCAATTAATATGCTACACAGACTGCTGTTTTCTGTGGATACCATGCTCACATCTCTCTGTGCAAAGAGTTGGCTTGGGTAGCTGACTTGGCACTAGTGGGCAGAAAGATACCTAATGAATTCCTCTAAGAAGGTACCGTGACTGAAACCACAACTGTGTCAAAATATTATTGTGATTCAAAAGGTCAGATTGACGACCCTTTGAAAATGTCTCCTTAGTCCAAGAATCTGTCCTAACACCAAGAAATGAACATTCCTGATGACATGCTGTTAATGCACAATGGAAAATTTGATCAGCTGCCTCCTTCACACCACTTTGCAAATGAACTTCTGCTTGGGAAAGCACCGTGTAAGCAATATTTCTTTTCTGATATATGGAACATTATTCAAAATACAGTCCTCCCTTTGAAAGACTTCTGCTTGTGACATTTCCTTTTAAAAAGCATATGAGTACTGGATGCTGACAGATTCTCATCTTATTTCTTCTCATCTTTGCAAATATTGGTGGAATTGCTATGAATTTATACTGCTGTAAATACTTGAACACAATGCTGAGCTCTCTTTGATATCTATGGGCACATACCTTTGTGTTTTTAGAAGTAATACACATAAATAAACATTTGAAGCAGGTCTATCCTTCATTAGAAGGATATAAAGTGTGTTATTATCATTTGTTGCCACTGAACACTTTTGCTGTAAAATACTTGCCTATTTCACAAATTGAAACCTAAAAGAAAAGGATTTGAGAGGAATGAACCATAAGAAATATGGCTGAAACAAAAAACTTAACTGAAAGTTTTCCCCTAAGTTCAGCAGTTTTGGATTGACTTCCCTTGCATAAATCCAAAGTAGCAGTAACGACAAGTTTGTTCAAGAGCTTATGGGTTGTAAATGCATCTAGATGACAGAAAAATAGTATTAAACATTCATTTTGAGCAAACCACTTACAAAGAGATTTTTTTAAAAGGATGTTTTTACATTTGTAGTTTCTTGCATGATGTAAGTACTGAAATAGAAACTTTCCCAAACAAAATGGAAATTGTACTGACTATCCAATTGGCCTTTAAAATCTTGGGCCATAGTATTGTGCTTTTATGTGTCTGGGTGTTTTTTTCTCCAAAGATTATCAAATGGCAGCCAGAGACAGGTCAAGGTATGGGATATACTTCTCTCAGTCTGTCAATCACATAACAGCTGCCATTCATCTTGAGCAGTCATTTGGAAGGAAAGGCTTTTTATCTGCTTTTTAAAATTTCTGTAAATAACTTTTTTTAGACAGGACTAAGAAGCACTGTAACAGGAACAGCAGATAGTTTTGTAATCTGTTGGTGTCAGTTACATTGTGCTGTAGAGTCATCATCAGGCAAGGAAAGTCAGATGGAAAAAACAAACAAACAAAAAAACAAGAAAAAAAAGCGCACACACACACAAACAACACAAACCACTTCTCTGCAAATGAAACTCTATTGAGAAAAAAAAATTCAAACAGCATTCTGATCTGTTTTCCTAGCAACTAGGAGGAGGATTTTTGTCATCCAATTTTCATTATTCCAGAAAGAAGAAAGAGGGAGAAGGTAGATATTCTCTCAAAAAAACAATAGAATACTCTGGATTTGTCCCAGTGTGGGTAGATTTTATTGTTTGGGTTTTTTGTGTTTTTGTTTGTTTGTCTGTTTGTTTGTTCTGTGTTTTTTTTTTCTTTAATTTAATTTAATTAATTAAAGTTTTACAGAATGTAAGCTTTTCATAAGAGAGAATCACGCAGTACTGGCCAGGACTTATTGCTACTAAACTTTGTCCAATTATGTTTTGATGGTTTTCTATATAATTAATGGCTGCTAGCGGATATCCTACTATAAAAGGACTTTCCTTCAGTGCTACCAAACACGAAAACTAAACAGATGCTGCCAATCGCCTCATGGTGTCAGAACAGAAACAATACCAAGAAAACTCTAAGAAGGGGTGTGATGTCCCAGAGTAGGGGATGTAGGCTGGGTCTGATGGAGATCAGACATGCTTCCATGGTGCAAGCAGGCAAAACCACTGTTAGGCCTTCGCAATTAGTAAGTAGGCTTTCTCCAGCTGTAGGGACACATATTTGGGGAACTAGGCCATGACTGCATCATTCAAGTCCTCTCTGCTTTACATGTGAGTACTAGCAAGCTCCAGGATTTCAGTCTTCATCTTCCAAGGTGCTCAGAATTTTACATAGATGCTTTCAAACAGGACCTTCATAAAGTGTTATCACCCACATTATTCACTTCCAACAGCAGACCTATAGTTAGGAAGCAGTTATAACTAATGTCTATCTGAGTAAACTGGATACATAGAGATTTGCTCCAGCCACCGGTCTTTGGAGGACTGGTGGACAAACCAGTGTATGAGATAGGCTCAAGCAATGAGATTTTCCAAGGATCTATTGTCAAACTTCTTTCACAGAATTTGGCACAGTACTTGGTCTGCATCTCTTCTCCCTACTTCTCTGTGGCCAGGGTATAAAACCTCTGAATGCAAAAATGTATGCCTAGAAAAAGAAGTTCAAACCAAATCCACTCTGGACTCAAAGGTCAGAAAAGACACTGAGAGACTTCAGTTTCCTGTTATCCTAGCAACTTTGAGAAAGTGCCTTCACAGTCAGACCGTCCATTCAGCTACATGCATTTTAAATAACACTGGAATACAACGACTCATTTGGAACAAACATTGTGAGGGGACAGAAATCCTCAACCGATAAAATTATTCAGCTTCACATAAGTCAGCAAGTGCACCAGGGAAAAAAATATTAATTTTTAAGTCCAATTTGGAGCAGTTTCTATATAACTTTGCCCAGGCAAACAGTTTGGAAGATGAGGAGGAAGCCAGGTTAAAGGGTGTGGAGAAGGGAGACTCAAAGTATGGTGAGGCTGGAGACAAGGGCAAGTGTAGAAAAGACCTGTAAATAATAATTTGAGGAGTTTAGGTGAGTGGGAGAATGAGGCATTACAGTGGGAAAGACAGGGGTCTTCAGGTAGAGCAAAGATTACTGTGGTGCTAAGGGAAGGAGATCCACTTCCACAGCAGAATAGGCTTCACTTGTTCAGCTGTTCATGGAATAAGAAGTCGTATTTGTTGTGGTTTGGAGAGGAGATGGAGCATTTGGTCCAAGTTTGAAATGGATGTATGAGTCAGGAGCAAATGGAGTTTAGAGTCCAGAGAGGGAGTATTTTCAGAGCATCCCCAGAAATTTTATTACAGACATCTTTCAATGAGAAGAGCGGAGAAAACGGTCTCCTTGGCTCCTGCTATTTCAAGATATATTCTCCTACTTTCCTTGTAGCTCATCAGTTTTGCAGAAATAGCATTAAGCTAAATCAGCCCTTGCATTTGCCTTTTCCTGCACATCCTATTCAGAATGTGACTGAAAGAGGAGTGTGGTGCCATTAAAGTTAAGAGCTTTTAAATATTTTATTTCTTTTTTATAGGTCTAATATGCAATAATTGGCAGAACAACTCATTTGGAAATGTGTAGTGCCAAAGGAAAACATTCAATATCTTTCTGTTCAATGTCCTGAGTATTTTCTCAAGCCAGGGTTTAAAAAACGTTTGTCCTTGATTCACATGGTCATTCCAAATCTTCGCCAAATTATTTAAAGAGCTGTCAGATTTAATGGTGTGAGCATCTTATTCCTTATTATGGGACATGGACAAATAAAATCAAAACATTGTAGAAGCACGTAGTGAAGCCACTGCCAAAAGTCATCACAAAAAGATGTATTTAATAGTATTCTGTCCTATCTGCAGTCCCTCTCTCAGATCTCAAGCCTCCTTAGGTTCTGAGTTTAATCTGCCATGCACCTATAAAATACAACCAATAAGCACTATTTTTACTTTATAGATACAAAGACATCCCTCTCTCAGTGGCTACAGCCTCAATTCAGTAATGTAACAAGCCAGTTGTTTCATTTTAAGTACACGATAGACCCACAAATTCATGGTTTAAGGTCCTACTGAACCAAAGTCTCAGCAGCTTTCCGCTGCACTCACAGCAAAGCACATGCCCTGCCAGAAGTGGAGTATATGGCCCCTTGTTTGGTCACATGTAGATCCATAGAGATAATATGTCCTTTGCTTCAGCAGAGAAACAGGAAAAAAAACAAACACCAACTGCGCTTAAATTTAATTTTGCTGGGTTGTTTTCCTTTTTTTTCAAGGCAACTAAAAAAAACAAAAAACAAAAACAAAACAAAAAACACCAAAACAACAAACAAACAAACAAACAAACAAACAGAACAACAAAAAAAACCCACCAGGATAAATCCCTGCAGGCATATGAACTATAACCACCCATCACCCCACTGACTGGACTGAGCAGCTGCCTGTAGAGTCCTGTCAGGTGGGAAGTTTTAATCCTGCTTCTTTGGTGACTATTCCACTTCATATAAAATATCTTCAGGCTTATTTCAACAATCCGAGTGATTTATTTGTTTAACAGTATGGACAAAGCACCTTTGACTCTCCCGCCTGCATGACCATGTAATCATTTATAGCTGGATCATCTTGAAGTTGATCTCATCACAAAATGAGAGTGAGAAATGAACTGTTGTTGAGCACAGAAGATACCCGAAAGACTGTTATTGTGCCCTTCCTCATAATTCCTGCCTCCTGATAATATAAAGTGATTGTTGTGGTCCACAGAAAATCAAACAAATTCTTTAAAGTATCTGGAAATCAACAAAAAATAGACAAAATCCCTCCCTAAATCTAAATAAACAGCCTGCAATTCAGCTTGTAACCCAAACAATCTAAAATGATGACAAAAAATGAAGATCTTCCCTGAAAATGCTAATTGAAGCTGTGAAAATTATCACTTGGACTCTCTTTCCTTCTTCCTTTCTTTCCTTCTTTCTTTCTTTCTTGAACTGCCTTACAAGTATGTGATTTAGTTCTGCCACTAGAAATGCATTTCAGAGCAAGACTGTACTGCTCATTAAGTGAATATCAACAGCTTTCAGCCATTTCACAGTCTTGCTTCCCAACCTGTAGTCATTTGTGTTGGCAGAGAAACCTTTGCAAAATTTGATATGTAATAAAAGTTAAAACAAGGATATTTTTTCAGTTTCCACTTGAGTGTGTCAGGAAACTGGGACTGAAAGATTTACAGTTTTGGGTACAAAAACTAGTTAAGAATTAAGCAAGAAGGCACTCTTTCTCCCCAGGAAAAAAACTCTAGTGTTACAGTCAATAGGATTTTTTCCATCTACTTCTATGAGAAGAAGATGATCAGATTTCAAAACGTAAATGGAAAGGGGGAAAAACTCAGTGATCTGACTAACTTAATGCTTTTAATAAGGAAGGTGCAGTACCCCTCATCAGGCATCAGCACACCTACATCATTTGCAGTCTTTATCCAAATAACCTCTTCATGCAGTAACAACCGGAAGGGCTGCTGAGAGTTTTATTAGTGGTGACCGCAGTACATAATTTGTCCTTCTTAAACAGAAAGACCATCATAGGTAAACACCCACTGTTCCTCTGGTGAATTTGGACCAAGAAAGAAAAAAAAAAAAGTATCTGTGTAGACTTGGCATCAACTTCTCTACAGAAACATTTGAATATTGTTGAATTAAACTAATTGTTCCTCAATCTAGGACAGTCACTGGAGTGCACACCTGAATATCTCCAGGAAATTATTCCTAAATGAGGATTTCCCAAATCAAAATCAAATCTTGCAATCTTCATTATTGTCTCTAAGCAATTAAAATGTATTTCATGTGAGACACCAGACAACTGGATTTTTGTATGGCAACTTATACTAGCAGGTTTTCTTTCTGATCTTCTTGATGCCTGGCATCATTTTTTCTTATGTACAAGTGCTCAAAGTGCTACTGGTCACATTGCTAAAGTTTTGCCTTTCCAAGTAGACAACACTCTTCACTACTTGACCCTTTCTACCCTCCTGTTCTCAGCTCCAGTGCTACAGCATGACACTGGCTCCCCTTCTCAAAAGAAAGAAAGAGAGAGAAAGGGGAAATTATTATTCACTAAAATAATAGCTCCCCTTTTGGCAACAAACAAGAGAAAAAAATACACGCAGAGAAAATGAACTCTTTAAAAGTGCTTTTTTTCTGTTTGATGACACAGGCATAAAGCCAAAATTCACCCATTGTACTTCATGTTCAAAATTTCTTCACACAGCTCTAAATTGCTGACAGCTCTTTAGCTACAGCCATGCTACCGGGCGCCATTATAATAGTTCACCATACTATTATGATGTGTCAATGTTTATGACCTGTATCCCAAAACTGGACAACATTCAAAACTTTTAACTGCCTCTAAATCACTTTTTTGGAAAAGACTTGAACTACTGAGATTGCAACTAGTATTGCTATTGCTCAACTGGCCCCATCTAATCTTTTTTCATTGAAAATACAAAAAGGTTACAGAATTGTAAAGCCCATGTGGAACAAAACACAGGAAAATACTTATTGTTCTCATATAGAGGAACACATAAAATACCTGCAGCTGTATGAAGGCCCAGAGGGCTTTTTTATTGGTGCATGGCTGAATTTTTTATTGCTACTGAATAAAGTGTTCTTGACATAAGTATTTGACCTCTGACACCAGCAAGATTCCCTCTTGGTGGTCATTACAATATAAATCCTCCTTCATGTCTTCTGACTTTAAATGATGCACTGTCTGCAGGGTTTTTTAGTGGGGATAAAGTCAGAGAAACAAGAGTAAGAAAAGTGTCTTATTGCCTGGAGATGTGCCAAAATGAGCTGAGGTGATTACACTTAACTTAGCCTTGAAAAGCTTGAAAGCATGCTGAGCCAAGCAACCTGCTTCACAAGCAAGCAAAGAAAAACAAGCAAAAGGGGGAAGGTGGGAAAAGCAAAGCGAGGGGTTGTTGACTGCTTAGAGCTTGGAGGTCTTCAGTTAGCAAGGCTGAGTAATGCCTGTAGCTATAGTCGGACAACTAAGAGAACAATGTGCTTGGGCTTAGCTGATTACCTTTCCTTCATCAGCCCAAGTCTACCTATCTGCTTAGAACTAAGTATGACTAGTGGTCCATTTCGAAGGAAGGATCAACTTGCTTTCATGTTTAGTGTGGATGCCCTCTGAGGATTTCAGTAGTCGCATTAAACTCCAGTTGACTGATAACAAAAAAGTTAGGCTCTTTCTTATCCTAGAGGAAGATTTTATTGAATTCATTCCTTCCCAAATATTTTTTTTTTCTAAACTTGGTAACTCTGTTCAACTCATAATAGCTGCTAAGGACTTTCAATTAAATTGAGCAGCTGATCAGATTAAAAAGGTATTTGTACCAATTCTCCTGCACATTTTTCAAGAGAAATTCCTATAGATACTGACTTAGCAGAAAATTGCCTTCTGATATTTTTCTGAGTCCTTCGTGTGTCTTCTCCACTACACCTCTAGTTCTCTAACACTTTTGATTTCTTAGATCTGGTCACATCTAAGACACCCCTCAGACTTCTCTACCTTTCCAGGGAGGAACGTCCTGTGGTCCTGTGACCAATAAAGCAGAAAGCCAGGAAAAACACAGTATTATTGGCAACACTGTGTTATCAGAACTTCAGTCCAAGCAGTTCTAACAAGTTCTCTGCCTTTGGTCCCATTTTTCAATTATAACAGTTGTTAAGTAACACCCCTCTGAGTTATTCTGGTAATAAATCACTTTGTCCATCTGGAAAGTCCCCACTCCCTTCTGGGAAGCACTTCCAGCGGCTGTCAAGAGCCCGCACCCTGTTTATGAGATAGTCCCGCTGGATAGCAGAAAACACACACACAGCATCGAGCCACCATTGTGACATTTTCTGTACAAAATTCACATGGGTTTCAGCCACAAACTGTACTAAAAGCCTAGAGTAAAACCCAGGTAAGAGGCGGCATATATACATTTTTGCTGCCCTTCTGTTAAACAACGACTGAGGTAACTACAGCATCTGCTATCAGGCAGTTTCTAGGATCTCTTTGAGGAGGAAAGTCCCTCACCCTCAGCCACCATATTTATGTTCAATATTTATGAAACAGCTCAAGCTAATATGGCTTTCAAATGATTACATCAGATGAAAACTCCAGCTTCTCAAATTGGTTGCTTTAAAAGGTAGTGAAAACTGGCTCCTGCTACGCCACTCCTTCACCAGGACCTTTCCTTTCACCTTGACGGTGCCAGGACACAGACAGAAGATAGAAGTGCTGACCCCTTCATGCCTGCTCTGCAGATGGAGAACTGTGGCCAAAACGGTCTTACAAGGATCTGCTTCTCTTCCTTCACAAGCCTCCTTTAGTAACTCAGACATGTTGGTGAGTCCTGTAGTGTATTTTAAGAGAGAGGAATGCAGAAAAAGTATAAAGCTGTGCAACCTCAAAAGTACCAAAGATACACTCTAGTTATCCACCACTTTTCCATCAAGCAGAAAGTAGATATCAAAGTGCAAAAAAAAAAAAAAACAACCAAACCAAACCAAACCAAAAGAGCAGCTGAAAGAGTGGGCACCAGCTGAAAGAAGTACAGAAACCAATACTACTCATGTGAGCTACAACTAGTAAATATCTCATTGCCCATTGACAGAGATGGTACTGCAGGCAATACAAAAGGATTCTTGTGTTGGACAGTGTGAGGCTCACTTCAGAAAGATTTTAGGTATAGGGAATCTAACTCTTCAGGCATGAAGGATGAAGCCGGCTTATTCTGCTGTAATTAAATACTGAATGCAAAATTAAAATATTTTCTTTCTAAATACCGTATTAACACCTAACACATGAATACAGGACAAATTATTCTGAGGAAAGGCAAGTGCCATCTACTCAGCCACCTGCAACATGGAAACAGAGACACTGAGCAAGTCTGACCTGGTCCAAAAAGAAAACCACTTTCAGGGGGTTTCTACCTTTAGTGGAGAACACCACAGGATTTTAAAATAGCTACATGGACATATATGAAGAACATTAAGCCATGTCACAGCTGGCTGGTGAGAACAAGACAGAGGAGGACTTGTAATAGAGCAAGTGACAAAGATGGATTGATTTGAGTGATGTTTAAATTTGGTTTATTATGGGACTGCGGTTGACAATGTTGCAAGCTGTTCACCTCCCAGAGAGATAGGCATGTGGGCCATTCTTTGATTTCATAAATCATCCAGGAACATACCCAGAGCATTGACCTTTCATGAGGAAGGAGCTCAGGGCATTCAGCATAATTTAACACCGGCATGTCGGATGGTGTCCAGCACAGTTTAACACTCCTTAACCTCTGCCTCATTAGATGTCTGTCCTGTCATTTATCTTTCTGTTTATTTTCTGAGTGATATATTATTGGTAATAACTAAAGAATGGGCACTGATGTTACTTTCCATGGAGCTGCCATTAGTCAGCTGGAAGTCAGGGCAGCATCACTCTGAAACTGGTACATATAACAGCTTTTAAAGGTTTTCAGATATTTTCTTCGCCAAGCAATTTCCTCCTGGCATGGGCAGCTAGAACCCCTATTATATGATCTCTATTTATTTTTACTCTTTCCAGACCACATTTTAGTTTTTAATACCAGCAAGTATTATTACTGTTGGTAATAAGACCTGAATTATTATTTTTGCAGCAGAAACTTCAGCCTCTCTATGACAACCATGGTTAAATAAGAAGCCAGAAGGGAAATGGCAGGGTCTTCCATTCCAACAACATATGTATATGTACTTGTACAGAGGCAAATACACATACACACACAAAAACACATACACTCACACTCTTTCCTCCCATCTAGGTCATCACCATAATGGCAGATATTAAGAGTCCTTTCTAAATACAAACATTTTAGCAAGTGTATAATTGACTGAATATCAGAGATTTCATTTATGCTGCCTTTCTTTATCAAGTGGCAACTACTTTTCCAATACTTGGTATATTGAGTTACATTCTAGAAGGGGTAAAAAAAGCAAAGAACGCATGGGGCCACAGTGAAGGGAAAGTGAAATGTTATGCATTTTTTCTGTATTGTGTAACATACGTGTTGTGATACTGGATGGGAAGTAAATTCCAACAAAGGTTCTTCTATGGTACTAAGCATGTATTTAGATTTCTAGCAGATCATAAAGAAGGTATAAGTCCAGAAGGAGGTGTAAATTAATTAAAAACAAAACAAAAAAAAAAACAACAGTTTTGTTTATATTGTGGATGGTTGTGAGTCAGCTCTATAGCTCTATAATAGATGTAACACCTTGAGAAAATATTGGTCATGTTCTGTTTTACTGAATAAAAATATTGCTTTTAAATCCATCATCACATGAAAGATATTGAAATTTTGAACAATAACAAACAATTTTATACTAGCAATATTACCACTGAGACACAGATTGAAGTAGTTAAGGAATCCACTGGTTGACCTGAAATATCCTCTATTTAAACACACACACATACAAACACACACACAGAGAAACCTTCAGCAAAACAAATCCTAAACAATATCAAATATCCTGAGAAACTGCATGAGACGGGTATCCCTGAAATTTGGATTACGGTGATGAGAAAATGCAAAGTGATGGGAGGTGAGTCTGCTGCTGGTTCGTGTTGGTTGAGGCAGGCGAGCACAGCTGAGAAGGAATTCAATGGGTGGGAGGGAGTTCACCCGGCTACCAGAAGCTTTGCTTTCCAGATGTACTTTATTTATAAAGTGCTTAATCCTTTTAAAACTACCTACATCCCACATGGATTTGGCATTGCTTTATTGCTTAATTAATATCATCTTGTCAGTTTTTATCTAACACCAAGGTTAGAGAAAAAAAATTACATGTCTGCACATGCAAATGCTGCCAGATCTAACATGACACTGTGGAAAAGATTTTGATATCATAGACAAGACACCTGCCCTTTGACTTTTTTTACACTCACGTAATTGGAGTTTAAAATCTTGAGGGCTACTGTGAGCTTCTAGACTCAAACTCTTTGCCTGTTTCTTCTGCAATGAAAAACCTCCATGTACCAATCAGTCACAGGATGCCTATGGACCATAGGATGCAATTATGAGAAAAGCAATGTGACCTGAGAATTAATCCAGGAGGGTGTTTCTAGGAGCATGAAAATCACCAATACAAGGCCCTTGTGAAACCTGAAGCATTGTTGGTGATAAGGGTCACCCACGTTGATGGAAAGTGAACTTGTACCAGAACAGGTGCAGAAATGGCTTCTGGGATGATCCAAGCAACAGAGAGTTTATTTTACAAGAGGAAATTAAAAGACAGGGGCTTATTTAGCCAAGCAGATCCAAGCCTGAGAGGGGATACAGTCACTTTTTGTAAATACAGCTGGAGTATAAACACCAGAAAAGGGAAAGATGTTTTTAAGCTTAAAGACAATGAGTTGGCATAAGAACAGAGAGATACAAGCCAGCGATTAGGAAATTCAGGCTGGACATTACGTATAGGTTTCCAGCTCTCAGAAAGGTGAATTTACAGACCTACCAGCTTTTTGTAGTGGTGGGGTCAGAATTTGCCACTAGTTTGCAATGGATTATGGAAGATTTTACATGATAGAGCACGACTGGCCAAGCACATGCTGTGTGTCAGTGCCCTCCTCAGCTCTTTCTACCTTGTCCCCAACAGCCAGGATTGTGAACCACTATGGAGCATATTGCCAGGCCATGTTTCTTCATTTTCTTCCTTTGGAAACCAGGGCATGAGAGGCACCAGAATGGAAATAGTTCATATACTGTCTGTACTTCAGTGGTGCCCCTGGATGAGAGGGGTTAGGGGGGGTGGGCAGCTGAGGGATGTTGCAAATCTCTTTCGGTCCTGCAAAACAATTAATCTGAGGTAAAAGTCTTACAACAACAGGGCAACCTGTGCTTCTCCCATGCTGTCCAGGCGAGGTAAATATGCCCCACACTCTGCCTTACCTTGGCCTTCTGGGACAGGGACAGCTTCAGGCTGCCCTGCCTGCGGCTGCCCAGGTCCCAGTCTCCCACCAGGCACATGTCCAGGGTCTGATCAGCCTATAAACCCTGCAAGAGGAGCCTCCCCAAGTCCATTTCTGCCCAGTACACGCACTGAACTCTGCATTTGTTGCCTAATCCTATTTAAGAAGAGCATTAAAATGTTTGTGTGTTTCTCCTAATAAAATGCCAAAAGTTTTGAGCTTTCTCCTCAGCCAGGGGAGACTAACCCAGCCCAACCTTGATGTAAATCTGATGATGCTGGTGATTCAGTCAAGCTACATGAGTCAAATTTGGCCCCATTAATCATAAAATGTTAAGCTTTATTTGGAAAGTATATAATTGATAACATTATCAACAAAATCCATCATTTCTCCAGTCTCACTCTATAATGAAAAGCAACAATGTTAATATAACACAGGCTGTAAACAAAACATGGTTTAGCTCTGTGTCTCTAGTTATTTTATAAGGCTTTTAATTTTTGTATATTGAAGTAGAAAATGGAGTATACAGAATATTCTACATCTATAAATGACTCTAACGAGTTGAAAAAATAAATTTTAGTTTTTTAGTCTTCTGTTATTATTTAAAATCCCAGACAGGGTTACTATAACATACACAAAATAGATTATGTTTAGCAAGAAATTTAAAGATCAGAATTCCTATAAACACCAGTGTAACATTTGGGTACAATAAACTCAGCTTCCCTTTCTCTGCTAATGATATTCTGGGTAAATGCCTGCAGATAATTTACTTTGGAAAAAAAATGTATGAAAGAATATGAGGTTTTGTTTGGGTTCTCTTAAGACAGAAAGCATACTTGCTAAGACTGGGACAGACCTCACCGTGCACATGCAACACTGAACACAGAAATACCCTCCTTCTGAATCTCGCTCCAGATTGTGGAGTTATTGCCAAGTTATCATCTGCACTGCAGGGGAAGGAAAGGGGCTCCCACCTTGCCTTGGAACAGTAGGATTTTTATCTCCCAGTTAGCTCAGGTATGAATTTGGGATGGGTGGGATGTTTGCTCTCTCTTCAGGAGATCAAAGGCCTTGGCCATGCCATGGTGTGTTTTCTCAGCAGGCTGGGATGTTATTGGCCAATTGGGGGCCCCACGGAACAGGCATCCAGTGCTGATGGACATAGTGCTCCCAAGATCACCTTTGAAACCTAATGCACAGACCCATACTGCAACCCTGCAAAACCCTGCATTGTAACCTGCACTGAAAGACACTCTGAGGAGAGGTCCCAGAAACTACATTCTTTTAGCCGAAAAAGTACATGAGCAGCCTGAAGATGCCTGCCCTGCCCAGCTCAGCCAGGCTTGTGAGCACTGTGTGAGGAGGGGACTGAGCTGGAACACCCTCCAGCCCACTTCTCTGAAGGGTTTCATAGCTCTCCCAGCCTGGGACCCCATCCCATGTGCCACTTTGAGACCCTTGGCAGCAGGATGTGAGTTCTCAAAACATGATAGTGCCCAAAGCCAGATCTGCACAGCTGACGGGCTTCAGCATCTCCAGTGGTGTTTGCCCAGAGCCACCAATTTGTGTTTGAATCTCACTCCAAATAAATCTTTGAATAAACATATCAACAGTGTGTGGAAACAACCATGAAAGTGCATTAATGGACTAAAAATGCCAATATCTGAATTCTTCCCAAGAAAAATTTTTCAAAAGTATTCCTTCCCTTCCTCCCTTCCTCCCTTCCTCCCTTCCTCCCTTCCTCCCTTCCTCTCTTCCTTCCTCTCTTCCTTCCTCTCTTCCTTCCTCTCTTCCTTCCTTCCTTCCTCTCTTCCTTCCTTCCTTCCTCTCTTCCTTCCTCTCTTCCTTCCTCTCTTCCTTCCTCCCTTCCTTCCTCCCTTCCTCCCTTCCTCCCTTCCTCCCTTCCTCCCTTCCTCCCTTCCTCCCTTCCTTCCTCTCTTCCTCTCTTCCTCTCTTCCTTCCTCTCTTCCTTCCTCTCTTCCTTCCTTCCTCTCTTCCTTCCTCTCTTCCTTCCTTCCTCTCTTCCTTCCTCTCTTCCTTCCTTCCTCTCTTCCTTCCTTCCTCTCTTCCTTCCTTCCTCTCTTCCTTCCTTCCTCTCTTCCTCTCTCTCTTTCTCTCTCTGTTTCCTTCTTTCCTTCTTTTCTTCTTTCCTTTTTTTTCTGCTTTACACTATTAATAACCCACACTACCTCAGCACAAATGACTATAGACATGTTCCTGTTCTTATGCTGAGACATCAGGTATGGAATCAGTCTGAGACAGTTACATCATGGTGTCACCTGGATCTGCTCCAAACCACATGAGCAAAGGGCAGTGTAATAAGTATAAATATCATCAACTTAGCAAAGGACCCTGCTGTTAAAGTCAGTAGGAAAGATGTTCCAAGAGAGACAGATACAGATCAGATGTCTTAGTTTCCTCTAAACTCACCTCCAAAACTTATTCATCACCTTGGGTTCATCATAGTGATATTCCTTGCACAGCAGCTTTTGTCTCTCATCCTGTCACACACACTCCTCACTTTCAAAGGCAACGTTTCAGCCCTAAAAGACTGCTGCAGAGTTCTGGCAAGCAGTTTTGGTTTTGTTGAGAAGTGATGAATACAGAGCTGTGAAATTTCCAGTATTTGTAACAAGTTCACTTGGTCTTTGCCTGGTTTTCTGCCATTTTTAGTTAGACCACCCTGAAATATCTTCAGATGCATCAGTTAAGTTGTTGAAGTTCCCCTGACTTATTTTCTGTTGTAATTCAGATTCATTCCAATAATGATGGGACAGAAACTTGGAAGGTACATACATTTCCAAGAAACACAGGCCCTATCAATTCCCAGCCAAATTTGGGCTCCCAGGTGCCCCAATAATTTTTTGAAACCAGACTTTATAGAATTAAAGTCTATTTCTAATTACAAAAGTACGTTTTCCTAATGGCAGTGTGTGAAGTGACATATCTGATGTTCTTCGTATTAGTAGATTATCATCATCATTGTTGTACACAACCTCCAGAAATTCATACTCTGAATGAGTTTCCATTGTTTTGTGCAATATTGTCTGTTTCTTTACTTATTCTATAAACCTCCTACCCACGTTTAAATAAAATACATGCACAATTCCTAAGCAAGGAGTTTTTGTACAATACCATGTAGTATTAACACATTAAGGGAACAAGCCAGACACATGCTGAGCATCATATTATTCCTTGTTGCATGACCATCCATATACTATAGCTGCATAATTTCGCTGTGGAACCAGGAGGCCATGTTTTCATTAATCAAAACCAAATCTTCTGTCACACTCATAAAGTCAGAAATACTGTTGCCTTTTACCCTCCACATTATAAGCTACAGCTCTTTCTGAAATCTTCAGATTTGCTGACAGAGCAAAAAGCAAGGAGCCAGATAACCCCTTTTGCCCAAAAAAAAGAGGTTGGCGAGCATACCTAACAGTCTGGAGTTTACCAGGTTTTTTTCCCCTCTTAGCACAACATCTCTAGCATATGTACATATTGTATCTTTTTAAAAAAATCACACAGAAAAAAAAATTAAACCAAATATCACATGTTCAAATGGCATTTCAGTTATACAAAACAGTTTTGTTCATTTAGGTTACAAGATGGTAGTTCACAATAAGTAGGGCTGTGTGGTGAAGATATTAAAGCACTGAATTACAGGTCAATGTCTGAGGGAGTTGATATTAATATAGCCAAAAAAGAATCTCCGCTTTCAGTTGAGGTTTGGAATAAGTGGTGAGGCAGTGAAGCAGAGATATAAGAAGGTTGTTTTGGATGGCAGGAACTTAAGAGAAGGTGATTCTCAAACCAGTGGTGTTTGGAAAAAGAACAAGAAGTCAAGACATAGCCAGCCTAAAAGAGCGATGGTAGGGAGATAAAGGCAGGACGGACTTTCTGAGAAAGAATGATAGAAATTCAGGGAGGACTTTCAAAATAGTACAGAAACCTATAATAACTTTGTAAACATACGAAAGAGTTTAAAAGAAAAAAATAGATCCACAATCTGGATGTCTCTCTGATGATACCAGACTTGCAGTAACAGAGGTCACAGACTCATTGTTTCCAATAATGGGCCCTATTCCACACTATAAAGTCCAATTTCAGCAATATTGGATGAAATATTATTTTTGGAAACATAAACTGGGAAATGATTGAGGTCTCTTTTGTATGCTGATTTACCAGCCTTTCCAAAGAGCAATATAAGAAGCGTTTATGAGTTCCTATCAAATATGGCTTCATTTATTTGTTAGAAAGTTCACAGAAAGTACAGGAAGTGAGTTACTTTATTGCTTACATCAAGAGTGGGGGCTGCGAGCAAATCTGTCCCCACATCAAACTGCAATAGCTGTTTTGTCTGAAAAGAGAAAGCTGAGGTGGGGAGGAGAGAAGAAAAGAGAGAGGAAAGGGGAAGGGGAAGGGGAAGGGGAAGGGGAAGGGGAAGGGGAAAGGGGAAGGGGAAAGGGGAAAGGGGAAAGGGGAAGGGGAAAGGGGAAAGGGGAAGGGGAAGGGGAAGGGGAAGGGGAAGGGGAAGGGGAAGGGGAAGGGGAAGGGGAAGGGGAAGGGGAAGGGGAAGGGGAAGGGGAAGGGGAAGGGGAAGGGGAAGGGGAAGGGGAAAGGAAAGGAAAGGAAAGGAAAGGAAAGGAAAGGAAAGGAAAGGAAAGGAAAGGAAAGGAAAGGAAAGGAAAGGAAAGGAAAGGAAAGGAAAGGAAAGGAAAGGAAAGGAAAGGAAAGGAAAGGAAAGGAAAGGAAAGGAAAGGAAAGGAAGGAAAGGGAGTCAGTTTTCTTCTGTGTTTTCCTCTACTGTCTTCTGGCTATTCTTAAGGAAAGGAAAGGAAAGGAAAGGAAAGGAAAGGAAAGGAAAGGAAAGGAAAGGAAAGGAAAGGAAAGGAAAGGAAAGGAAAGGAAAGGAAAGGAAAGGAAAGGAAAGGAAAGGAAAGGAAAGGAAAGGAAAGGAAAGGAAAGGAAAGGAAAGGAAAGGAAAGGAAAGGAAAGGAACAAATTGATGTTTCTGTGTAACCATATTGCCTTGGAAAAGCCTTCCTCATTAGCTTTTAGACATTAAAAGAATCTCTGTTCCTTGTTAAAAGAATAAATCTTGGCAAACTACCATGGTGACAGAATGGGATATATCTGTGTCAAATTATGAACCCTGTGTTGTATTAAGAGTGCAAACAAGCCAGGACATGCCCAATTACAACTTATTACACTGAATTCATATGGCTGCCGGACCTAAAAAGGCTTTTCACACCTCAGTAAAAGGCTAATGCCCATAAGGCCGACAACGCCTCGATTTGGGGTTGCCTACAGGAGTGGGTGCAACAGGACACAGGTGAACTCTGCCCGTATCTGGAGCTAGCCAGAGAGGAGCCAGCTCCAGTACAGAAGCCACGCGGGATGTGTCCATACAACCGTTTGCCAGCAGATGTGAGCTCCCTCTGCCAGCACTCAGAACTAGCAGGCAGAGTTGTAGCCATGTTTACTGTGGCACAGAGTCATTTTTGACAGAAACAGAAAACAAAAAAACAACAGCAGTTTAGGTCCTGGTCCTGCCTTCCTCATAAAGCTCTGGTTTTGGGCCTCTCTTTATCTATACAATTTGCATTGTACTGCCAGACAGGGCTTATTATTTCAAGCTCAGTGCTTTCCTAACTTGCAGTCTCCAGACCATATGTGCAACAAACGCTGCCTGCAAAAGACACACTCATACATTAGTACACCAGCACTCTTAAAACTACCTAAATAAAGCCACTTTGCAGCTTCCAAAATAAAACTAGCCTAGTGTAAAAAGACTGTGAGAAAAATGCAGATTTCTGCATCTATCCAGATATGCCCAAGAAATGCCCACCAGCAGCTCCCTGTCGCTGCTCTACTTCCAGGGAATAAGAGTGTAGACACTGCACAGGGAGAAAGTCCATGGAAAAACAGAATTCTGGTCATTCACAGCACAGTGTGATCACTGACTTCGGAGATTTGAAATAAGAAGGGATCAGGAGGCTGCTCACATTCATATCTGAAAATTACTGCTCGTTACCTTAGTGTTTCACTGAGCCTCAGCCACAGACTAGGAATCCCACTGCACACAGTTCTGTGTTACATCCTTCCAATGAGGTTATGAACTAATTAAAGCAGACAGGGGAGTGCCAGTAGGCAAAAGACGTTTTCTGATCAGCGGCATAGGCAGTGGCCTGAGCACATCAGTAGCCCTGTCACATCTATATATTAAGGAAACAGAATGAGCTCAGGTTTGAGGGGTTTGAGTCTCAGGACTTGTTTATAACATGGTATTTAACTCCCAAGTGCTGTAAAAGTGAATGTTTCACTTTATGTATTAAATTTCATTGCTGAGCCCAGCAAAGGAGCCAAACAAGAAGCTGTAGCTACAAAATGTCTGGTGCACAGGTGAGGGATGTAGCATGTGTGAGTAGTGGGGATAAGTAAGTAAGTAATGTGTAAGCAAGTATTAACGGAAGTCTGAAATATTTCTGTAACACTGTCAGAGATTTTTTTAATCTTGATTCACCCTACTTGAAACCTCCTGTAGGAATGTGCTAGGTTTAAAGAGTGCGGAGTTAGGGGCGTTTCCCAGGTGCATGAAACTGAAGAACAAGACAAACATTCATTACTATTCTATACCAAGTAAAACCTTGTTATTGGGACAGTCACCCAGCAGTAATTCAAATTACTGCTCTGGATGAGCCAGAAACTAACTTCAGACGGAGTTTTTCCGTAGCATATGCATGATCCATCCATCTGGTTCTTGTGAGAGAAATGTTGAGACGACTCAATCCCCTCCAAAATTCTGACTTGTGTTGATGACATATCAATACGGAACAGGAAAAAGTAAGTCCTAACATTTTAAAGCTGAGGGAGATGAAGAAGTGTCTCCTACCCCACCCCAGAACTCAGACACCAATTTCAGCAGACAGTTGTCAGTGTGTCCATCTGGGAAGTGCAGCTAGTAAGAGGTGGTTGTGCCCAAGACACATACTGGAAGCAATGCTGGATAAAAGCCAGATTTTCTGTTGGAAGGGATGTAGTGTCAACATGAGACAGGTGACCATGGAGATGATAGGCACTCAGCTGGACCTTAAATATCATTTCTTAACTTTCATATTTTTGCTTCTTTTTAAGGAGGCTTTTCACAACCAACGCCTGTATTTTGTCAACTTCCTCTAGATGCTTAACTGCACATAGTTACACTATGCAATTCATTTTTCTGCTGTCTAGATCTAGGTTAGATAAACTGCAATGAGTATTCATTTCCAGAGCTGGGAGGAGTTTGGAGGCAGCATCCTCGGTTCCCTCAGAAAGATAACACACTGAAAAACAAGGAGCATTGCTGTAAACCTGAAAAAATAACCTAGAAATGCTAAATGCAAACCATGCTATACTACTGTGAGCATGGACGATAGTTAAGTGGGAACTCCAGCATAAGTGTAGACACTCGTTCATTCCATTCTCTTAAGCAGAAAGCCAATATGTAGCCAGAACCTTGGCAACAAAAGGTACATAAAAGTCAGAGGTGATAAATGTCAAGTAGCTTCCAAAGAAGATCAAACTAAGGTATCCATGAATAAGTGTCTGAGGGAAATTATCTTAGTCTCTCTTTGGAAAAGTAAAACAGAGTAAATCTGTGCGTATGAGTGTGCATGCTGTACGGCTCATTTAATAAAGGTTTATAAGTACAAATTATATAATCAAATCAATAAAAAAATGTGACAGAAAGTTATGAAGATGTGAATAACCTTACATGTCATTAATATCTGGAATAACTTTTTGGTTCTGGTCACTTTATACCAGAATAATAGAGTGAAAACAGAAATCCAGAGATGGGTGTTAATTGTTATTGAACACACAGGATAATTCCCACTCAATGACACAGTGAAAAAAATAAGACTGAAAGCAAGGACAAAGAGGAAACAATGAATGGTGCATATTAGTGGGTTTTGTTTACATCCAAGTAAAGCTGTAGCTTAGGATAAGATCTCCATTTCAGGATGCCCTGTCTAATATTGCAAAACTGCTGTTCTGAATCACAACAAGAACTGAAACTTTCCACCTTATTTATAAATGAGCATTCTGAAAATAAAATTTGATCCAGGCGCATCAGAATATTTCATCTGAGTCTCTAAAAACATAATAATACAAAATCCAATAAAGTTGAAATGAAACAAGATTTCAAAATGAAATGCAAGATGGGATTTTTTGTGTTTCTGGAACATTTTTTCCAATTTTCTTTTGTAACAGAATTAGAGTGAATCTGACAGTTTTATAAAGCAATTTTCATTCCAGCAAAAATACACTCTCTACTTAAAATTGGTTTTATTAATAGAGCTGTGGCCAACTATATTCCTACTACTTATTCATTTGAAAAAAAAAATGAAAGAATGAAGGATACTCAACAAAATTATCAGGCAAAATATTTAACACCTATAAAGGCTAGTACAGCTGTAAGATACAGCTGAATGCAGAGTCTTCATAGGAATCAAAAACAGATGAGACACCTAAGTGAGGTAACAAACATAGGCAGATTTGCAGCAGAAAACATTTACAAAAAGAAAGATACCACCTAGTGCATAAGTCAAACGCTAACTGATTAGGGAGAAATTTTCTCTACAAACAAGCTATTGCTGACTGCCTGCTATGGTATTTTATGCACTTGTCCTGTGAAGTTTCTGGTGCCCCTCAGAGATAGGTAGTATATGGACAGACAGCTGCCTTGCTGATGTTTGGCCCCATCTCTGTTACTGTGCATCCTGAAATAAGTAGGTGAGATGTTTTGCAGGTTTCATTGCTGGAAGACCCATTTCCCCTGTGCTGTCTGTCCTCAAACTTTTGCATCTGCTGTTTAAGGGTCATTCAAAATTTGGCTCACAATCCAAGAACACATTCATTTGCAATCACACTGCTTGGAAAGACTCTTTTGGAGACAGTTTTCACTAAACCACTTCCAGAGGTCCCCGGTTTCCTCTGCTAACATAGGTCTTGCCATTTCTTTGCACTTTTTTTACTGTGTTTACTTATTCAGATGACTTTTATGTCATGGCTTGCAAGTCTGCTCATTCCTTTCAGCAGCATTTCCTCCTCTTGTTTAAAACTTGCTGAGTGCCTTCTTACATTTATGAGGGAGCCCATCTACAGTTCAACTAGAACACTAAATATATTAAACGTTCTGTTTATTACATGCCCTGGAGAACTGTATTTAACAGTGCAGATTAAAAAAAAAAAAAAAGAAAAAAGAAAAAAATAAAAGCTATACTGTTTATACTGTTCTTTGAAGGAAAGTAGGAAAGCTCACAAAAGTGCAATTCTTACAGCCAGTCAGACCCACTTATCTGTTTCTCCAGTGTTACCTCACAGGCAGTAAGACACTTAGCTGCAAAGTTTATCAGCTATGAGGTCATTAATAAAGCTGGTCAGTCTCAGTAGTCACTTTAAAGATGATAGTGCTCAGTGATAAAGTAAAATACTAGAAGATAGTTTTGTTATATGTAAGTAGCTGAGTTATGATTTTGTAATTTAAGGGATTTTTACGATGGTTTCTTTGAAATTTCTGGCCTAGATTTTCAGTCAAAGGAGCCGTTTACATATTCGTCTCTTTCCATCAAGCTGGCTTTAAGAATCAAGGAATATGAGTGAGTCCTTGCCAAAGAATATAAAAGAAAATGCAAGAATTTAGATTTATAGTAGTGCTGGTACAGCTTAGCTTGGAGAAATCTCATCAGGCAAGCAGGCTCTTTTCCTTAAAAGAGAGCTCTTTAAGCTTGCAAGCTATGGAGAGTTTTACTAATATCCATGAAAAATTCTGATATGAAAGCAGGAAAGCAGCAAAAATTTAAAAGTCTAATTATAAGCCATGCTGTCAACACTCTTTTTATGCATGCTCTTTGCTTATGCCCACTTCAGTATTGTCCAAATTCTCACTTGAATAAGCCAAGGGGCAAGTGTACCTACACAGAGCTGTCATAAATCATGTAACAAAGAGGACCTGTGCCTGTTCGCTAGTGGGAAGGTTTGTGGATCACAACCTTGAGCTGAGCTCACCCACAAAGAAGGAGTTAACTTGCATGTGTGTCAGGCTCAGAGCCCACACACAGACACCACAGTTCAGCCACAGTTAGGAAGCTCCAGCGAACTCTCTGTGTGTAAGTGCCTGAGGTAGCTTCACATTCAGAAATGTGGGGCATACAAAACTCCCCATGATCGCAGTTGCAAATAATCAAGCGTCTTAAAAACCTGCTCCTAAATAGAAATGCTCTAGTGAATATTACTCTGGACCAAAAGCTTTGCATTAACCTGCAAAGAAGTGGTGAGGGCTGCCTTCTCTCAGACACCTCCCCACACACACCTCCTGCCCATCTTTTCACACCTTCTCTAGCAACAGACTCTGTGCCCCAGTGTATAAAAACTGCTTCTTATCAAACCCTTAAATATACATATCCTAGAGCTACAGGAAAATTGCAATCCAAATTGTGCGAATTCAGGGCCACATCTCTCACAAGCCAGGCAGAAAACTGCTGAACGCTTGAAGGTATATTTTCACAGTTAATGCACACAGCAGATTAGTTTCAAATCAGCTGCCTAATCAGGGTTCCCAGGAAAGCTGCAGGCACATTTTTCAAAGATGAAGAGAAAGGCTTTCCTGCCACTTTAACCACAGTCGTTATGAAAGCCCAGAGCGCAGGGGTATTGAGACAGAGGGTGGTTTCTCCCCAGTGTGTTCCTTCTCTTACATTTCAGGCTGCCCCCTTACTCCCAAGAAATTCTAATTGCAATGTTTATCTTATTACCACAGTCTTTTTTTCTTTTTCTCATTTTTTCTTTGTGAAATCAAATGCACTTCTCCAAATACTATGTCACACCAGAGCTTTGTTATTTACACCAACTATACAACTGAAAAGGGGAAAGAATAAGGAGAAAAACACCCCTCTGCCACATTTTTTAACCTGACTAAATCATTGTGCACATTGTCTCATTGTTTTACCTTCTTATTAAGATAATAGACCACAAAAGGAATTACTGTGTAGGTATCCTAAACTTCAGCTTATTAAAAAGCCTCTCGATTTCCTCCTTCAGTTTAAAACTCAAGATATAGGAGTGCTTGCCATGGGGACCCTATGTAGGACACCACACTATGTAAAACCATCTCCAAACTGTATTTCTTTAAATTTAGAAGCAGTCCCTGCAGCCTTAAAGGAATAGATCTTCCCAGATGCAGAACCCTCCCTGTTGCCTTTATTTGCAAGCTGTGGTTTGCTTGGAAGTGGTCATGGGCCCTTGGCCCCTTTGCTGCCTCTGCAGAGTGAACTGCCCGGGAAGGTGGGTAGCTGGGGTCTGCAGGGTGTCCTCTGTGCCAGAGGTCTAGCCAAGGGGAAACACATGGAGCAAGAACACAATTTCCACTTGTGGCCATAACAAACAGCTCCCATACACCTACCCTGTCAGCAAAGCCCCTCCATGAGGCAGTTGTTCTCTGAACCTACCTGAAAGACTCCTATTTTACATAGCCAGAGAAGTCGCACGACCCATGCATTTGACTGGGATGGAAAGAAGACATTGTCCCTTGGCCATTTCCTCTGACCTGGGCTGCGTTGTTTCCTCTGGTCAGAGACCCCTTCTCTTCAAAATCTGCCATAGGATTATTTAATCTGCCTTCTGAGAAATCCATCATTGTTCTGTAAATAAGATAATGAGTTTGCTGTAAAGCTGACACTGGTCTAATCTGCAAATACACAGTTAACATTAATGCCATGCATTACTTTTGCCAAATCCCCATCTTGCGTCATCACTGTGATTGGCATGTTTGCAGCACACATTGCAGGAGCTTGATTTGGTTCACAGCTCTCAGTCATTTTTATGTTCAGACATATAATCTAATGAGGTGCAAATGAAAAGCAGTCCCTGAGCATTTGGCTATTGCTGGGAAAGAATGCAAATTAAATATTTGAAAGAGAGAGCAGGGCACAGGGTAGTGTGTCATGGAGCTTCAGAGTTCCATCAGGTGCCTCACCAGCTTGCACAGCCTTTGTGTCCACATTGTCTGCCTGTTGGACAGAGCTAAGAGACGGAAGAATGACAGTCTGGGGAAAAGAAAGAAAGACAGTAATTATGGGACGTATGTGATTAGCATGGTAGCCAGAGAAATTAAACCACTAGTCCCAGGAATCTTCTCTTCTATAAGGTACCTGTGGTGGAAGAGAAAAGCTCCTCACTACAAAGTTCAGCTGGAATCCACTCCCTGCTAGTTTAGCTTGATTGCTTTTTTGGATACCTACTGTGGGGGTTCAGTTCCTTGACCTTCCTTTCTATGGAACTATATTGTCCTGCCATGAAGAAAGGCAGATTAAGAATTTACAGGGATCCTTCCATCACTGGACTCTGACAGGAGTGCTCAGGGAGTTCATTTTTCATGGCTTAAATTGCTCCAGGCCAGCATTCTTATCAAAAAGGTTTGGCTTAATGTAAAACACAGACTTCTTTTCTTTCTTTTTAATTTTAGTTCAGTATTAAACAGCACTACAAATTTCCCTTTGAACAGCAAGTTCCTGAGCTGCTTTCCTTTGAATAACATATAAATTTAGACTAAACTTTATTGTTCCTGAGTGAATCAGTCTAGTTAAGAAGTTTATAATTACTATTAGGGAGGCAAAATGTTTTACATAACAGCTGAAAAGTCTGGAAAATTCCTGGTGTAATTAGACCACGGGTTCATTTTTTGCTTGCTCTTTAAAGGTACCAGCTTACAGGATAGTTTCCAAACTTTCTTTTGGGCGCCTTGGGATCTTGACAACATTGGAAATAAAAAGAATTAAAAGTCTGCTAAGCATTAGCTAGCATCTCAGCCATCGCTTCCAGCAGGATTTTCCCCCACACCTCCCAGCACACGGTCCTGTTTCTCCACAAACACGTTCCCTCCGTAATTCTCCAGGATTTTCACTATGTGGCTGCCATTCTTCAGGTGGTGCCCACTTCTTGTTCTTTGGCAGCTTGAGACCAGGTGGCGGGGAGATGGGGAGAAGTTTTCTGACCCCTGCACTTCTGTCTCCAAAGGGGTCCTCCAGGCACCTACAAGCATCACAAAAGCTGCTTTCCCCCAGTAGCACTGCAGGTACAGTTAGACTGGGAGCCAAAACTTCATTCCTTTCCCATCCCTTAGGCATTCTGAACCCACACTATATCTGAAAAAAATGCCTGAACTATTAACAGCCAAGCTTCTGGGTACTCAGAGACAGGAAGCTGTTTCACTTCACAGAGAACAATTAAATATAAATTTGGCAAGAGAGATGGAGCTAGTGTTAGTTTAATTCTGAAGCCTAGTAAGCACTCATCAGAGAGGATCAGACCAAGCTTTCTGTCTCCGCTCCAAGAACAGTATGCTTTAGTCTTAGATTAAACCTCCCTGAATAAAACACATGCAGCAGAGCAAAGGGGGTAACCAGAAGCTGGGTGTCCTTCCAGCACCATGCTTACACATGTTCTTCCTTGATTTGTTTCTCTTCGGTCAGTCCTGCAAAGTGTTGCTCGGATAACTACTAAGTTACAGCTACAACATGTCTAGAAAGTGTGAGAAATAGCAACCAAGAGAAGTGGAGCTGCTGATGAGGAAAAGACCTTTACCCTCAAGTATACAACCCAGTCTATCAAATTTCAGCTGTGCCCTGAAGTTGCTACTAGACTGAGCACTGTCGGTAGGACAGTTTGGAGAATACTTATGTTTGATTCTTTGAGGAGTAGGACTAAAGTAGACATGAAATGGTTTAGTGTTGACACGGCAAAGGTAATAGCCAGCTGGAGAATTTTACAATCAGATGGAGAATTTTAACAACAGAAATGTAGGTGCCTAGAGAGTTTAGACACCATATGAGCAGAGATTTTAAGGATTTAAATTTTGAACCTAGAATTATATCCATTTTGGAATCCAGTCTTAAATTCCTAGGGTGAAATAAAGGCCAATTGCTGTTGAAGTCTATGGGAATTTCACTGTTAGCTTCAGAAACGCCAGGAGTTCCTTTCTGGAACTAGAATGGGAACACTTATAAAGAATAGTCTACTTGGCAAATGATATGCCATTTTCTCTAGCCCTGTGATCATAAACAATACATATATAACATGAAATACAAATATTTAATATGGCAACTATAATTTCCAAAGAAAAAAGTACAAAAATATCAATTTTTGCCATCACCGAAAGTGTGTGTTTGCTACCTTCTACATCTAAACCTCCCTAAGCTGCCTGTCAAGTATACTAAAAGTCTGGGGAATCAGTATCCCAGTCAAATGCTGTAGATGGATGGTTTCATACTTTGTGGGAAAGATTTACTTTTCAAATAAAGAGTTTTAAAACTTCAGAGATATTGATGTATTTTCAGCTAACCAGATGCTGTATACTCACTGTGTGCCAGTATTCTCTCAGTGCTGGAAGGAAAATAGTTGAGACAACATATTTGATGGATTTGTTTAGGGATTTTGTGTGCATATGGAAACCATTTGTTTCTCTACTGCAAAGTACGTTTGATTGTTCAGTATCAACATTTAACTAGAAAAAGTAGCTACAGTGCTCCCAGTTGTGTAAAGCACAAGCTAAACTAAACAAAAACTGAAATGCAGCTTCAGCATGTCTCATGCTCATTAAGAGAATAAATGATGAAAAAATTAACTGATGACAGGTATGCAGATTTCTGTAACTCAGCAGTTTAATATAAGAGTCTTGCTTAGTTCAGCTACACAGAAGCAAATCCTAAAAGGCTGATGTGAGTCCACCTGAAAAAAAAGTGGGTTGGTGAGCATCAACAGGTTTGCTAGCAAGTTCCCCTGAAGTGTTAACTATACAATGCAGACCCTAAAACAAGAAATAATATCTTGTTTGTATGTTCTCCCAACAGAAAAACACTGGTGTAAAAAGTTTCCTCCTTTCTGTTCTTGAGGCTTCCAGACATGAGAATCTCAGGTGGAAATACAACCCTATGTGGCATGCCCCCTGTGCAAAGTCGCACATTACAGGTGATACAGGATGCACTGAATTTGTTGTGTGCTCACTGTGGAGATGCACAGGCTCATCCAATTAAATGTATTCCAGAATGGTTAGACTAGTTCACATGCACATCAGTGGGCACGTAGGCTACTGCATGTATGGCCATTCCAGAGAGATGTCCAAATTCTTTCTTCTTCACACAAAGTTAATTTCCAAGCAGCTTAGATTTCCTTGGAACTCTCATCTGACAGCCCTGGGTTTTTTTTCTGTTCATAATCAGGTGGTTGTGAGGAGATTCTTATTTTACAGAACATATTAATAATTCCAAAGCATGATTTTGTCATCCTGTTTTACCTTAATTGAGGTTGAAAGTTATGATTACTACATGATATGCTTTCTTACTCCGGGTGCTCACATGTAATTACTTTTCTGGTGTAAAGTTCCCAGAAAGCAAATTCAAAATCTGCTTTACTTATTTTTATTGTTGCTCCAGCATAAGATCTGCTTTCCTGACAATTTTCTCAACAATAAACTTCAAAAGCAAATTTCTTTAAGAATTCAGTCACCACCCAAAACTAATCACTGCCTTGGTAACTTTTTTTTTTAATTCAAACACATAATAATTAAGTTTTTCAATCAGAGTATGCAATAATATTTCCTAAGGTTTGTTTTGTGAACCGAAAGACTTGTATATTGTTGATTTCTGCAACTTAAGATGTAATAATTTTATAGATGTGAGGATATAGCCAGATTGAAAAGGAACCACTACCTTTTGGGATACACGACAAACCAGACTATTTAGGTTTGTACATAAGAAACAACTAGAAATGGGGTCAGGCTGCCTCCTAGACTGGGGTCTGAATTAAAATCTCATCAGAATACTTTAGTTGTACTTACCACAAGAAATATTTTTAGGATTTAAGACATGGATAGATTTAGCATTACTCCTACAGCTCTACTCCTCCTGTCAGCAAAGAAATGTCAGCTTCAAATTTGCAAATATTACTTAAAAATAATAAACATCCTGAGATCAGTATACTTCCCAGAGGAACCTGGATAAAATTGGACACCAGCCTGTGCATCCACATTTCCAAGTAAATGCTTCTGCATTTACAAGCTTTGAATCAGTATATAAAACTGGAGGGGGAAATGGACATGGCATCGTTCTGGGAAAGCACAGCAAGGATTTACACAGCTAGTAAATAAAAGACCCATCCTACCACCACCTTCATTGTAGTACTTGAATTTGCTACCCAAGTGTCTGGGCTGAGTGCAAGGCTCAGCCCAGGTGTGGCTGCTGCCCCTCTCCATGTCCCCGTCTCTTTCCCTCATAGCCCATGATGCAGCATTGGTGAGGAGGGAGCTCAGATTCATGTCCATTGACTGGAGATCCACATTCAGCATGATGGGAGATGCTGCTCAGTCCATCTTCTTTTGGTGGCTTTCCTGGTGACACACCAGTGCTGGGTACAGGGAGCTTCTCCATCCTCAGTGCCTCTGCAGACTCAGAGAAAAACCCTTTACTGTACCTTTCCCATGAGACTACCGAGTGCCAAGGCACTAAAACACGGTCCTGGCTCCATACAAGCCTGATTTTCTCTTTCTGTTTATGACCATTATTCACTGCTTAATCAAGCAAGACCAAAGTGTTCATGATCGTGACTCCTTTCCCATGAACATACCTAAACTGTTGTGTTGGCTAGCCACCTGAAAGTTGGGAACCTGCCCCCTGACAACTTTTGCCCATAGAGCTTTATGCAGCAGAACTTTTATCTCAGTAGTACTTTCATTTTGAAGACCATGAAGCACTCTACAGCCACAACTAGATATATCTCTAAAACACTTCAAACAACATGTGTTAGGCCATATCTGCTTTCCCAGTGGGGAAACTGACTCCAAAATATATAAAGCCATATTTAAAAAATGTGGTGCCCAAAGAGAAGCACTCCAGACTTCATTTTCAGAAAAGCTGAGTTACCTACCAGCTCAGCTGAAAAGAACACGAGCTGCCGTTCTATCAGCTCCTGAGGGGATCTGACATTTCTCAAGCTGATCAGCAAAAGTGAATTTGTCAAAAATTAATGAGTACTTCTGGGCAAGTTACAGCTTTTCCAAGTCTGTGGCAGAGATTTGGACATCTTTTAGCTAAAACAAGTCCTGAAAAGGGAGAAGAGTTCTACATCTGTCCCAAAATTAAAAAACTACTGGCTTTAATAAATTTGGCACTCACATCAGAGAAGACCCAAAACCATGTCTGAGTCTTTTGCCATCCAGGGGCATAGTTTTCACCCTACAGCAATTGTGCTCCTTTGAGGCAAGCAGTTGGCGTAAGGAAACTGACTGACAGTCAAAGACATCTCAGAGTAGGTATTAAAACAACTATGTAATTCAGAGAAGACTTCATTATTTTCATCAGACATTTTCCCAGGAATCTATTACTAAAAGGGAGACGGTGGGAAGAAAGCAGCGGAGTCTGGACAATGCTCTTCAAATTATAATGTTCTCATGTAACATGTTGAGGATTACGTGTCGTAGAGGCAAAGCTTGTGATGGACTAAATGGACAAATATAACACATTGCTTGGGATATACATTCTGGGAAATGAATTTTCTGATGACTTATTTTATTTTTTCTCAACCTTAAACCAGGTATTTGTATTCGAACACTTCCATTTGGTTATAGAAGACACTTACTGCCTCCTTCTCCCCTTTCCTCAAATCCAGGGGTGCCTGCATGAGGAGTCTAGGATCACAAACAATTAAAGGCAAGCAATGAATGTCTGAAAGATACAAAAGTCCACATTGAGAAAAGCTGTATGTAGTGCAGGTAATTATTCAGACTTTTCTAATCAACGTAAAGTAGGTTAGGACTGTCCCAACTAGCCTGAGAGAGCAGCTAAATGAGACACTGTACAGACAAATTGCATTTCTGTCTCTACATTTTTCATCTGATACTATTTTCAAAGCTATTTGGGGTGAAAAGGAAATTTTGTCATGCATTCTATGTACATGTACACCCGTCTCTGGTCACAATCATGTCTCACAAGGAACAGAAAAAATATGCTTTTAGTCTCGGAAGAAAAATATCTGACTTTCCTTTCAGCAAACACATATCTGTTTGAAGTCCAGTAATTATTTTTATCCAGTTTGACCACTTCTGAGAAGGGAAAATTAAAGAACTCCCATAAGATCCCAAGGGCTAATTTGAAATTATCTTTTTTCAAATGTGAAGCTAAATGTAGGATATTTCTATACAGACAGGTATCAACAGGAAAAAGCTTCTCTGCCCAACCGGGATCCAAGTGGGCCAGATGTGGATCAAATTCAAAACAGAAGTGATTTACTTACATTTCCCAGTGCTGTTCTCAAGCCATGCCCTCTGCTTCAGTGGCTAGATAGTTCACCACTCTAAGTCAAGTCTAAACCAGTGATCCCTTGAGTCCAGACTATTTGGGAGGTGGCTGATAGTCATCTCTTTACACATTTGTCTATTTAAAAAAAAAAAAAAAAAAAAGGAAAACACACCCCTATATTTAGCTTTACCTCTGGAAGAACATTTTAAGTTGACCACTAACACTTACTAGTGTACATTTGATATTCCAGAGTTGCAGCACAGTGCAGGCTGCACAGGAGCCCAGGAGCTCCCTGTTCCTGCAGCAGCTGGCTCAGCACTGGCTCAGAATGGGCTGCTCAGGGCTGTGTCCCCTCAGGGATGAAAACCTAAGGACAGAGCCAGCACAGTCTCCCTGGGCAGCTTGTGCCTCTGCCCTGCTGACCCATGGGGAGAAAGGTTCTCCTTATATCCAGTCTGCACCTCTCTCATTGTCATTTACATGCCTAGTCTATTGTCCTTCTATCATGTAGCACTGTGAGCAGCCTGGCTCTGTCTTCATAAAGCACAAACACGCTGTGCACTGTAGACCTCCAGGAACAATAAATTTACCTGTGCTTATGTTGTCACCAGCAGGTTTGGTTAAATTACTTTTGGGGGCTGCATCTTGAGCTGGCAGCTTCTTCAAACCATGATGGCTTTCCTAGCCACACTTCAAGCTGGCCATGTGTGTGCAGCTCTGAAAGTGCTTACCTTTGCATATGAGGGTTGCTCCCTGAATATCAATGTGACTCCACACCGTGTGGGAAGTAAGACATGTATGGAAACACTTTGTATAGTCAGGCTGAGACAATGCAGAATGATCTTGTAAGAATGAACAAGCAATAAAACAGTAGAATAAATTCATGGATATACATGTAAAGTGATATGGGGAAAATAATCTTAACCTCATATATAAAATAGTGGGGTTTGAGCTGTTACCACTCAGGAGAAAGACCCTGGGATTATGTTCCATGAAAACAGCTCCTTCCTCGCAATCAAAAAAGCAAATTGAAAGTTCAGAATCACTAGGAAGGGAGTAGACAGCAAACATAGCTATGCAGCTGTATAAACTCACTGTATGCCCGTGTCTCATATAGAGTTTGCAGCTGCCATTTCAAAAAGCATATAGTAGAAGTGGCAAAGGTGCAGAAGAGGGCGACAGAGATGGCCAAAGGTACAGTATGGCTCCCATGAGGGAAATGGCTGAGCAGAATCGACTCTGCAGCCACGAGAAGAGGTGACTAGAGGGGTGTCTTGACCATGGTTCACCAGAATCACGAGTGGAGCAAGATCTGCAGTTCACCATTTCTTCTATTGAGGATCATCCAGTGAAGCTAACAGGAGTCAGTTTCAAAATCAGCAAAAGAAGGTGGCTCTTGATGGGGAAGGAAGCAGATCTATGGAGCTCACTGTTCAGAGGTGACTTGGGGTAGGACTTAGGGATCTGCTGGGAATAGAGAAACCACAACAGACTTGAGGAAAACTCCCAACCTGAAACCAGTAGGAATCCCGGCCCATACTCAAGAAAAATATCAAATATGCTCTGTCCTGTCCTTGCTCTTTTTGGTGGCATTTGCTTACAGTCACAGCTGGAAGCAAGACCTTGGGCTAGATCAGCCCTTGCTATAACAAAATATGGCTTTTAAAATGTTATTTTTCACTATGACTTATGCTTGTACTGATGTTTTGATGCCAGTATAAATTCACTCTGTGACAGTTATAAGGAAATAAACTTTTACAAGAAAAAATGGATGATAAAAGTTCTATAGCACTAAAATCAGAACTAAGAAATTAAGAAAAATATTATCATTCAAAGACTTTCTTTGTAAGCTAGTAAAAAAGGTTTAACAAGAACCAGTGATGGCAGCTGAAGCCAGATTAGATGGACTCAATACAGAAGCAGTTAGGTAACGTGCAACAGCCTGCGATACACAGAAGGTCAGGCTAGATGATCTAATGTCCCTTCTGGCCTAAATATCTCTGAGTATAGTACTTTGGCAGCCACACAAATGTTGAAAGCAAACTCCAACTCAGCATGTTTTCTGTCAGCCACACTATATCTAGATAGATTTTCATGCCAGGTTTTTAAAAACTTGTTCTGTTGATTTTATAACTGCACTTTATTTCTCTGCTTAGAGAAGATAATACTGAAATTCTAGGATAACTTAGAGCCACCATAATCTGCAATATTCAGTTTGCATTTATTTGTGTAAATACTTGGTTTAGTTTCAATCAATGCAATATTTTCATCTTTATCAGCTCCCTGGTATTTTGCTTTTTGAGGGTAGCTGCTCAGAAAACATGTTTCTTCCCCCTCAGTAAAATTTTGATTTCCACATTTTTTCATTTTCACCAGAACTGTAAGACCAGTGAGTCACATAACGATTTCCTGATCAAAGATTTGCTCATTCTCCACAGAACAATTTTAAAAACCTGGAAAGTGATTCTGGCATAGTGTGCAGTGCTAGGATGGGGACCTATGCTGCTTTTGAAAATGTGAAAAAGAAGAAATAATAATAATATGAGTAAAGAAAAATAATTCGTAAACAAATCAGAAAGAAGAGGAGTTATTTTATAATTCCCTGACCTTTCCTGATTTAATACAGGTGATACCAGGAACTGCTATAAGGTTGCTGGCTTCAGACACCCTCCTGTATCCCCTTCCCACAGAACATCCGGAAACCTCTGCCTTCCTCTCTCCTTTGCATGCATGCTCTCTCCCTCTCAAACTAATGTTTCAAAATAATTTAAATCACATGTAAAAAGACCTTCCAGTTTCAAGTTTCCTTTGGAGTAGCCTATTAACTCTAATCACCTCTGATTCATAATTTTGGGTGGCATTTACAGATTTCTACAAATATACACAAAATCCATTGAAGATTTTATTAGTCCTGTCTAATAAAAATACATGCTTGAAATAAAACTGCCAGTTTATCTAGCCCATAAACTCTCTGTTTGCCTACTTAGAAGACAAATTGTTAGTAGAAGTCAGTGAAAGCAAAGGTTATATCTGAATCACTGGTCTATCTTAAAAAGCTCATAATCTTATCACAAAGCATGTAAAAGGGCAAAGGTTAGCAGTAGTATCCTACTCTTTATACCATATGGATTTGTTTTCAGAGCAATTATCTGAGATAAATTATTTATAAGCATTAGTCTGTGGAACAGATTAATACATGTGCTTAAGAGTAGGTGGACAAAATTGAACACACTAACCAGATTTTTTCATTTCTAATTATCAGGAAACTATCAAAGAACTGATAAATAATGATTTAACAAAAAACAGAAATCTGTGTCCACCAATCAATTTATCATGCTGACCTAAAGGATTCACAAATTTTCTCAATAGTGACATAATAAAATACTTACTCCTCACCTTCTGTAGAAAAGAAAATCTCAAAATCAATATGATAGCATAAAGAATGAAAGAGAAGAGAGATTTCAAAATGCAGTATCAGAATTACATCAATTTATTCCTCATAAGGTTCTGGGAAATGGATATTATTTCAAGTGGTAGTCAACAAATTCATAAGAGATAAATAAAAATAGCTGTACGTTTTGATGATAACTGAAAAACTAAAAACAACAGCCTTAGGTCAGACCCACAAATAGCAAAGACAGTATCCCAGAAACAAATGCCTGAAAAGAACTGATGAATCAGCAGGTGGAGAGCTGAGCTGGAACTTTGTACATGCCCTACAATAAAAAGGGCTAATACAATCCTTGTATGTATAAAGAGGGAACCAGTCCCCCTATGGGGGAATACTGTGGGATTATGGAAATGAATTTTTACCTCATACAGCACAGGCCCTGTGCATTAAGAGTAATGCACAATGCTCTGGTGCACACTTTAGAAAATATGTCAAAACAATTAGGAGGTTAGAGGAAAGAACAACAAACCTAATTCAAGATTGAAGAAAATGTTTTCATATACAGTTGGTGAGAGAGTAAGAAGTGAAGCTAGCTCTATAGCTTAGTTAAGATATACATTTGGGAGACAAAATACACAGATTTGGAGCTATAAGAAAATCAGTGTTCAATGTCTACAAAATTAGGTATTAATTGGAAGGAGACCAGACTTTTCCCTCAAACGAAAAACTGATTCCAATGACCTGGATAGTTGTGCTCATATTACCTGGCTGCCAGAAAGTGCAAATGTAAGTGGTTGCCTGTTCCATACAAAACCATAAGAGGAAGACTTCCGATATCCAAGTCCTAGAACATGCTCCAGTGTGTGCAACATATAGTTTCAGTGTGGTAAGAACTAATTCTGAGCCACCGTAGTGGAAAAAATGATAGCACCAGATACAGAGCATACATTGTACAAAGCCTGATCCAGGAGGCATGGTTAGAATATAAGCACCACGGTAAGTGTGCCAACCAGGATGGACATTCCTCAGCCTGGTTTCACCCCAGCGATCTTTAGGTACTCAATACAGTTGCAAGACCAGCACAGAGGGAAGACTGCACCACCAAAAGAGCTAGCTTTTCCTCCAGCGACTGTGCAATCACTGCTGAAGTCTGAGTGGCCCCTATCTGACCAGACCCTGACTCAGATCCCTCAGGTGGTAAAGAAACTTGATTGACAATAACAAAGGCAGTGACGGCTCTTATGACTACTAGAATTAAAGGGCACCATAGGGGGCATGTTGAATTTAAAGGTCAAAAGTGGGAATTAGTTGGGCCATAGGCACCTATGGGCATATGTGTACAATACATTTCAGCTCTATGCAATGGTGAAATCAGCTACTTCTGAGCAAAGCTACTTGTTCTCAGCTGGGTGCAAGGCACTGGTGAGTCACGAGCTAAGTGGCAGCAGCCCATCCATGGTTTGGCATGGCCCTGAGCCGAAAAGGGTAACCAGTGCTCCCACTTGGCATGCCCCATGAGCCACACCAGTGGCACAAACACGGCCATCCTGCTTCTGGTTACAGCTCCTAGTCCTCCTGGTCAGACTCAGGTACTTCCCAACAGCACAGCAGTACTCTGGCTGTGGGCCTGCAACTCGTGGGTGATGGGACTAAGAAGCCTCCTGTGTGGAAATGCTTGCCATGCTCTTTGGCATGTGCAGAAGACAGCCTCTAATCAAATTTTAGCATCCTGAGTGAAAGTACCCTGGCTTCACAAAACCTTCATATATCAGAGTAAAACAATTAGCTATCTTGGTTTGAAAAAAAAAAGAAATTTGGTATTTCTTAAATATTCAGAAAGTTGGAATTTTTAGCTTAGCAAGTGATACTAAGGACACCTACCTGCCCTCAATCCAGGAAAAAATCCACTGACTTTCACAGTAGCTTTGCCTATGAAGGAACTGCAGGACCAGATCCATAAAAATACATTAAATTACTGACTCTATTACCTAGAGTTTGCAGCCAATAATTCCTTTATGTTTTCATAGTTCAAGTCCAATAGGTAAATGACAGCAACACCTACCAGTACTATTAAATTTAATAGCTGGTAATTGCTTTCATTAAAATTCCTTTTTTTCCTGAATTTTAGACTGCAGAAGGAACTTGGCATAAAATTTTCCAGCCTGGAAATAATTTTTATGCTTGCAGATTTTCAAAGGGATGTCTTTGGCCTATTTCAAATTACAGAAACATAAGAAACACTTAGCTAGCATTTAAGAAGGGACTTTTCTTCTTTTTGTTGCCTTGATGCAAGTTGTGTGTGGCTGGAAATCCTTTAAAAGGTGTATCAGCATATTTGTTAACATAGTTAAGATTCCCTCATTTTTCACAGAGCACCTGTGTGTGTTTATAAGTGATGTACAGATATCAGCGAGGGGCCCAACTGGCAAAGACCGAGTCTGGATTCGATCATTCTGAGACTTCAGTGATTTTGGATTGAGGGAATTAATCTGACCCCATTTCTTGTAATGGATTTTAAAGGTGAAAGGGCTTTTCTTCTGCCAAGATGTGAGTATAAGGCTGCAGGGATTTGCATTTCTCTTGCAGCTGTAGACATCACTAGCAAATAGAGCCTCAATTCTGGAAGTGGCTATTCTTGACTAGATCTCCACCGTGACAATGTGCTCCGTTATAGTCTGTCTTCAGAGGCAGACTGAGCCACGCCAGCTGCAGCATGAGGTCAGAGATGACCAGGAATGTACACTGCAGTAATGCTTCTGCATTGTCCTTCTGAATATCACTGGAGCACAAACCTTCGGTGTTAGTGCCCTCAGCTTCAGGGGGAGATCTTTGGCCTCCAGGCAGTTTATTAGAAATTTAAGGTTCTTGCTACAGCTTTATGGTTTTAAAAAACTAGATTTTTAATAGGTGTGAAAATCACCTGAGCCTCTGTGGTCATCAGCACCATGAGGCTGCTGGTCCTCCCTGGCACCCAGAGCCTGTGCTGAAGCAGGGGGGTGGTGGAGGAGGTCAGAAGGGGACAAGACATGCTGTGTCAAGGGACAGGGGCATTCAGTTGAAGTTTATTAAAGTACTTTAGCTTACTAAAGTACTTTATTAATCTCCTTAAAACTAACTTACCTACAGGCTATTGCTGGAAGTTTCAACTCCTGACATTCCTCTTCCCCAGGGATTCTTACACCAAATGTGCCCCCTTAATTTTTCATTGACTTTTCCCCTTCCTGGCTATTTCTTTCCTTTGTAGCTTTCTTCACAACTTTGATTAAGATCAGCATATGGCCTGAACCTCGCAAACCTGCTGCCTCTGAATATCACAAAGCTGGATCAAGTGTGCTTGCACGTTGTCCTGGTCAACCAGGGAGGCTGATTAGGCAAAACCCACATTCTCAGAAATGTTGTCATATAAAAGCTTCAGAATGAAACTTGATGGCAAAGCCACCAACTTTCCATTGTGAAGTACCACAGTTCCAGTATACAATTTCCTATTTACTGCTGCATTCCAAGCCTTCTTGCTTTACCGTATTTTTCCCGCAAAAATTAGAAATTTATCACTTTTAAATGATATTATGAAGTTAACTGAAGAGCTGTCCTGGAACAAAATGTAATTTTTGTGTTATACTTGATGAGGTAAGGAATGTATTTTGTGAAAGAAAAGCTTATTAAGGACTCATAAGAATAAAGAAGGTCTTTCAATTCCAAAGATTATATTATCAGCAAAGCTATATATATTGCATAGAAATCTGTATCTGCCTGTGTACAGACACTCATTTTCACACACACGCATATACATGCACTTCAAAAACTACACTTACTCATTTTTGCTCTTGTAAAACAGATATTCTATGAAGGTAAATTCTTATGTAACAGTGATTGAAGTTTGCTTTCCTTGTACTTAAAATCCAGGAAGCATGTGATGCAACATCCTACAGTCTCTGTGCTACATCTGACCAGCTCATATTGAATACAAGCTCTGTTAAGTTGAAAGGATTTCTGGTTTGTTTCAACTTGAAAGTGATTTAATATGAGGCCCAGGGAGAAAATCTGTCTCTGTAATCAAATTATAACAAGTAAGGATTAAAAGTATTAAGAAGTTTAAGCAATCTTTTAGCTGCCCTGTGTTCTTGAGGTCACTTGAAGCTGACTGTGGGAATAAGTAAAATAAAATAACAAGAGGGAAAGAAACAACGTATTATAGAAGGGAATCAAAGAGTGTCCTTCAGGATTAGATTATGGTAGAAGAAAGAGACTGAAACATTTTCCAGGATCCTTAATTCATTTTCCTTTGGGAAACATAATTTTAAAAGGGTATTTTAATACAATTTTTTCTTTCCTTCCAAACTGAATGTATTAACATTTAAAATGTAATATTTTTATCTAAAAACAATGCAATAAATTCTGATAATGCTGCCCACTATTCACAGAATAAACAGCATTCCCCCAATAGGCAATTTTATGGACTAGGTATATGGTTTTAATTGTTTATTGTTTGTTGTATGTATACATATATGTATGTAAATAAAAGAGCATACTCATTCTAAATAAATAGTGGCAAATGCATTAACATTAAATAGCTTTATAGCAACTTGTGTAAGTGCCTCAGTACAAAAGACAATCATGTCTGCTCTTGTAGGTCATTTTAACAACCTTTTCAAGGAGACAAACTGAACCAACTCACCATTAAGGTACTGGTGGCACCTCCAGCTTTGTGTAGGAAAGGGCTGAGGTGATGCTACAAGAAGACATACATTTTTCTTTTCTCTGTCTCAGACTGGCTTTCTTTCAATTATTAGAATCTTTCCCAAAAGCTAGAATCACTTAATATCCTTACAAATGGCCAGTGTATCCTTTGAGATGAATCCCACTACCTCTTATTCCCCCAGCCTACACCAGTGAATCCAATTACAAAACAGAAAAGTTGAGGAATTGCAATCACGATTAAGTTCCTCACATTAATTTTGTTGGAAAAAAGAAGAAACATTGTCAATTACTTTTACTTTATACTGGTATTCTGTTTACTTTTACTTTATACTGGTATTCTTTTTCCAAGAAAATTCTTTAACCAACTCATCCTGAGTGTTTACCCATGCAGTAAGTCCTGACAAATGCATTTGTAGAAATAACCATTGTACATGGATTTGTTTTACTTTAGAACAACAAGTCAGGTCTAAACAGTTCTACTCAGAAAGCACTGTGCCCCCCACCACAGCCACATTCACCGCTGCCCACACTGTCATATATTCTGTGAGAAATGTCACCCCCAAGGGACTGACCAGACACCATTCCTGCTTTTAAAAGTCACAGTCTGCGTGTTGCCGAGCTGCTGTGCAGAGAGAGCAGAAAGGAAAGCTCAGGGCACTGAGCCCAAGTATTTATATATAATTAAGGATTTTAATTAGGTTGCGAAGGTAGAATTGTGAACATCTGATCATAATTAGTTTTTTTTTCTAGCAAATGAAAACTGGTTTGCACAATTTAAAAAACAAACACAAACAAAACAAAACACACAAACAAACACAAGTTAAATGAGGCACCAAAAGCCACAAGACACTGTGCAAGCAAGCTGATGTTGGTCTTTACACCAGAAGTTCACTTCCCAGAGAGAACAGTAAGTCTATGCAGTATTATGTAGATATGTGTGCAGAGGACTGTTTTTTTTAGAAAAGGAAGGTGATTGAAATCTGCATTGGGTTGAGTGGATATCTCCAGACATGGTTGGAGCCTAAGTGGTCTCAGCAGAGTCAGATGGAGACCAAATAGTTTCCAAAGGTGGGAAGCTATGCCTTCTTGCTTTCTTTTTTTTTTTCCTGTAAACTGAGAATGCAACTGACTTAGCTTGTGAAATGTGAAACCAGCCAGCTATTATACTTTCTTGTACAGTAGTAGTAATTCCATTATCCATGTATTTCAAATCAAGCTGTTACTGCCCAGGCAGCTTCAACAAGAAAGTCTCCAAGACATAGCGGCTGGGGGACCTGTCATGGCTGTGGTGGGCAAGTGTGGCCAGGTCCCGAACTGCCCACACAGCCTGGCAGAGGGTCCCACTCCTCTGGCACAGAGGGCTGTGGCACCAGGCAGAGGTGGTGAGGGATGCCAAGACAGCAGCTTCATGGTGAAACACGAGGCAGGTGTGGGTGAGGGTGCTGCTCTCCAGGACTTTAATTAATGACTTAAAATTATGTTATATAACTAGCATTATATTTTAAATATACATATACACACGTATGTATACAAACTACATCTTGGCCCAAGTATGCTGTAATTTTGGTCACGTTTTTGGACAAAGTATTTGTGAAAGCAATGACAATTTTTTTCCCAATACCTTCTGTCTCTTATACTCTTTCTTTTTGTGTGTGTGGGGTCATAGTAGTCATAAAACCTGAAAATAATCAACCTGCACTAGACTGACCTTTAATAAGTAATTTTTTTGAAACAGTGACCCGTATATTTCTCTGACTTGCAAAGATACATCTGAATTATTTTGCTACCAAAGGTATGGTGCTGACAGTATCTCTTTAAGTTTATTATGCTTAATTACAAAAATACTGTTAGTTAATAAGAATCACATTTGTTTTTTACCTAAGCGTTTTAGTAACTGTGATGTTGATATGTTCCTAGTGTGGTAAACAAAGCGCAGCAGAGGCTGTTGTTATTATTTGAGTAAATACATACATAAAACTTTATGTGGATGTGTTCTTCTAGAACAATGAGAAGAGCCCTCACCTACTTAGGTTGTACGTGACTGCCTGAATCTCACCTTCTTTTCTTATTGCTACCACCCTGGATTTCCTTTGGAGAAACCCTTGGTTATGGAAGGGTTTGGGTCCATGCCTGCTGGATTGAAGAAGGAGGCACCAGTGAGAGACTCTTGATAAAGGTCTGACTGCAGATTTTTATTTGGCAATTACTTCAGAGGAGTTTTTCATAAGCTAAGGGAGCTGGCTCTTGAAAGCTCACCAAGAGGTATTAAATAAAGCTCCGTCACTGCAGAGGGAATCTGCTGGGAAAAGCTTTTGATGAGATCTTTTAAAGGATGTATTGGAGAGAAAATTATCTAACATTTTAAGTGCACTTGGTGCATACCCTACAGATCTTCATTCAGGCTGTATCACTGAGAGAAACTACTTTGGAGAGCCAGTGGTTTGGTTTGCTGTAGTTACCCAGTGCACAAATAACAAGTAAGAGGAAAAAAACTCTTACGCTGTCTTCTTGTTGCCTGATTGCTAAGACTTTAGCTGTAGGATGAAAACAGACAGGACAGGATAGTAAAGACATGCAAGCAAGCATGGGCAAATGGGTGCAGCAAGGGAAGTGCACCTCTTCAGAGGAATAATTGGCCTCTCAGTCAAAAGTATCTCAACCATGACTTGAATTTAGTCAGTAGTATAATAGGTCCATAAAGCAGTAAGAAAGGTTCACATCATCCACTGATGAGAGGATGTAGTCCCAAAACACCTCCAGAAAGAGAATAGACAACAGAGGAGCCTGCGTCACTAACCAGAACTTGAACTGTTGACTCATAGTAAGGACACAACCATCGGCAAGGATAAAGCCACTTAGCCTTAAACATGGGTTCTGGCTTAAGAACTAAATAAGGAATCCATATATATATGCCCTTAAAAAGAGCAATATAGTTGCCCACCACCAGGTTTCCTGATCTTGATTTGCTCCAGGCATAGGGGTCTACTGCTGTGAGGTCACATCTGTGAAAGTTAGCACAGAACTGAAATCTAAAGAAATTCAATTGACTGAAGGGACGATTTTAAATGCTCTACAGTCTACCATCAGAAGAAAAAATAATAGATGTCTGCTAGAGATATTGCATTTCTTTTATTTTTAATCCTAATAACTATCACATCCTCTACATCCCATCTGACTGGAGGAAGGTACAAATTGTGTACCCAGGGATTTTAACACACCTGCCACCACCTGCAATACAACTGCAACCATAGATATACAAAGTACCACATTTTAAATTGAAGCATTTCTCTCAGTAGAGAAATCCTCTCCCAGCCTATGACTGTGACACACAAAGTTAAATTAAGTTTAGAACAAAATTGGAGAGGATAATTTAAAATTAGAATCAAAAGGTTATAAAGCTAAGTGCTTTTTCAGAGACAGTGGTTGTCATAGTAACCACTTGTACAACTTTTTTTTCTTGGAAACAGAGTAAATACTTATTAAAGTGGGCCTCAGTGATACAGCAAATACACAAATTTATTACTATTTGCTGTCAGAGCTGGGTGAAAAAATCCAGAAAACACTATTTCAGAATTTGTTTCCCTTCTCAAACCCAAGATCCAATGCTACAAAGTCATTCAAGTGACCAAGGACATGGAGATGCATGTTTATTGTCTGTTTTGGCCCATCCCTGGGGCCATCCCTGGGGCCCTGCAGCTGCAGCTAAGCAACCAGCTTCATCTAGATAGCACACATTAGTCTATCATGTTGTGAAGAGTATGACATGATGTACAGCTGGCATGGAAAGTTTTATTTAAAGAAACACAGTTTCAAATTAGTCATATTTTTCTGTACTAATTAGATTGTGTTTTTTGTTTGCAGCCAAGATATATGAGTTACAAGTCTACTGGAAAGAATAACATGTAATGCAAGCTGTGTCCTCTCCAGGCTTTAGCTGTATGGGACAAACCAAAACCTCGTTAAACAAAACATTCAAATTATACATAAAGTATTCCAAGGTGAATGGTTTAGGCATGTTAACCCATACATTTGAACTGCTGTGAACATCTATAGTTGGAACTTTCAATATATCAGGTGCAGATCTGCAGATGTGCAGTCTCAGGACAAATTTATTTAATAAAGGTATATGCAAACAGTGAGTTCTTGATTGTATGTGAAAACATGGTCAAATTTAAGTCATGTGAATTCTTATTTTAGATTTTAAAATTTAAAAGATGAAAAATCTTAAAACTTTCTTTTTAAAGATGAAAAATGTATTTTCTTTTTTATTTAAAAATCTCTGTGACGTTCATCCTTTCTTTATTAAGCAGCAGTACTTAACTATAGCTTTGGATATAGACATTCAACATCTAACTTAGACCAATGTGGATAAAGAAAATGAAGGCAACTGTGATTAAATCGAGTTTTAAAAGCAAGGGTCAAGTGTTGAACTCCAAGCCATGTTTATGATGTCTTAAACTATATAAAAGTGACATCAGAGCTACAAAAGACAGAATCCTCATTGCCTTTAAAGCAATGTAGAACAGCTCTACGCTGAAACAGCTGTAGTACCAGGCGTGAGTTTTTGGACATCTGATGTCATATCACTCTCTTCTTAATACCCATTTTTGTGAAAGAGCCTTTTCTTCAGCTGCACATCAAACACCCAGAGTTACAAGGGTACTGAAGGTAAGAGAAACTCCAACATGTTCAAGGTTTGTATCAGGGGAAGGGAGATCTGAGTGTCTGCCTTACATCCCAGTGACTGTAAAAACAGCGGAATGGTGTTGGAAGCAAGGCCTGGAACTCTAGTCTCCTCACCACAAACTGATGTTCTTCTTTGCTCGCCTATGTGTCAGACTTCTCCCTATGTGCCTTTATGTTGTTTCTTAGATAGAATAAATTCACTGCAATAGGATGCTACTCAAAAGAAAAAATTCTTCCCCTACAGGCTGGTTTGAGGGTTGTCCTGTGTATTAACATTTTGAGAATGTGGACTGGTATTACCTCAGGAGTATAGTCAGGAGGCAACTGAGTTTGTATTTTACACCAAGATAACCTAGTGGGAGCTACTTTTGTGGGAAAGGGGAAAATGGAACATTGTGGACATAAAGTGTCAACAATAATATCATTTTCTGAAGATCCTGACTTTGGGAAGTGTTTTTTTCTCAACAACACCTAGTAAACTAAGCCTCCCTGGGAGACAGATAGAAAACACATTGGCTACATCTGTACTACTAAATCATACGAGTGTGGGACTGTTTTCTGTCACTGAGTCCAACTGGCATGGAGCAGCCTACATCCATACTCCTAAATTTTCATCTTCCAAAACATGCTGGCGGCAGCCAAATTGCCTGTGATCTTTGAATGACCCTTGGCCTCTGGAAATCCTTACTGTACTCAGCAATTGTTTGGGATAGTGCTAGCTGGTCCAGGTCAAAACCATACTAGGAACCTTCTAACAATTTAACAGTTAGATGACTGAGTTTTCATGTTCAGGAACATTCCCAGCACAGCCTAGTTTACTAATACAGATGCTGTTATTTTAACTCTTCCCCAAACAGCCACAGATGTAAATTAGCAGTTAAGCAGACTGTTACAACCGGGTTAGTTCTGGAAATGTAGACAATTAAATTCAATTAAATGTTCCGTTTGCAAGAAAGAAATCTGGATTTTGACATCCAGACTTCGCCTAAGACTTTCACCTAAATATATGCTGCTAAAATGTCTTGGTATGACTCTATAGTTCTGAAGTAGCAAGTGTTTTCAGAATGACCAGATGAAAGCTTCTAGGCTCACTTTTCTTCATAAATAGCACAATTTCCTTCTCCTGAAGCCACCAACCATACAGCAGTTTCTCAGTTGCATGAAACACAATATAAAATTTCTGCAGGAAACCAGAATTTGTTCTGGTTTTTCACTCTGTATAGATTTTTCTACACAGCTTGATTTAGGACAAAATTCTAGTTCAAAGTATCTATTTCCCATTTCTATTATATATACATCTATAAAAATTAAATATAAATATAAATATAAATATAAATATAAATATAAATATAAATATAAATATAAATATAAATATAAATATAAATATATATATATATATATATATATATAGGTTGTTTTGTGATATTGGTTGGTTTGTGATATTATAATCTATAACACTTTGCACTATTCCTTTCACTATTTATTCAGCCTTTAAATGTCTGAAAAAGAAAACTTGCATTTAAACTTGCATTTAAACTGAATTATGTTCTGCTAAAAAGGACTCCCCATAAATTTTTCTAGATTTCTGATGGACATGCGAATCTGTTTTTTCAACACTCACTGAGGATTCAGAAGTACAGAGTCAGGCTAGGTGGTGAATATATTATAAAACAAAAGTAGCTGATGCATGAATATGTCATCTTAGTTTTCCAATCTTGGACTGAACCGCAAAAGGATTCCTCATACCTACTGTGGGGAAGAGAATAATGCCTAACACCTTCTTTTGGAGAACTACGGCAGAGAAAAGCCGGTCTCTTCTTATCACAGCTCTTCTTCAGGATGTGCCTGGTTGCTTTGCTGATGGACACCGAAATTCTCCAGCTCACTTCACTCACTGTTTGACTTACCGACCCTGTGAAGTAAGTTGCCATGCTTACTATGCTGGGAGACTGTGTAGAGTCTGGGGTACAAAATGTTTTTTTCCTCCATTTCTAAGGCTTGTGTATGATATAAAATGTGTGTTGTACATAGAAATAAAACCCATGAGATTTTAAAGCAGATTAAAAAGTACTGCACTATACAGTGGAAGTTCTTGTTGTGCAGAACCAGGGACCAAAAGACACCATGATGCCTGAAGCAGAAACAAACTGAGCCCAAGCATCTCCACCAATACACTGGAAAGTGGCAGGGAAGGCTGGCTCTTCCAGCAAGGAGCTGGGTTGCCCTGAATAGAGACAATTAGTGAAAGAAAGGAAAAAATTAGATTAACAATCTCTCTTCTCAGTATATATCATAGTTATTTAGATCACAAGTGGAAGCTTTTGAAGTTTGTTCCTCACGTTTTTCCAGTGCTACAAACAGCAGTGGATTGTGTACTTTCATAGTTCAAAGGATAAAACTGATTGTTTCATCATTTGATACACAATAATAAAAAATAACTCCTCTACTTAGAGAAAAGTCAGTGTCTGTACACTCTTTTGTACACCTGAAGTAAAATCAGCTTGGTAAGAGCCATGGGATAAATTAGACCCTTGAAAAGAATTCAGATCTTCAAATTAGACCTAGTCAGGCTTCTGGGGTTTTTTTTTGACAAGACAATATTTATGTGAATACATTGAAACATGCTGCTTTAGTTAAGTCTAACAGTTCATGAACCGTTTCAAAAAGTTTCTGGATTTTTCTTGGGGTTAAAAAGAGCCTTTTTATCTATATACATTTTGCAAAATGAGAAAACCCACTCTGCTTCTGATCTATACTTTTGCACCCACTACACTGAACGTTGCCACAATTGTGTAGAAAAAAACTCTTGAGCCCACAGAGGAAAATCATTGCTTTGGCCAAGAGCTGATCAGTGCAGGAAAGGAAGTGAATAATTAGGAAGACCTGGTTATGGCTCTTTGATTCTCCAACAGCATTGGCCACAGAGGCAGCATGAGTTAAGGCAACCCTCAGGCTGGTCTAAACTACCGCAGATGACAATGGTCTTAAGGTGGCAATCTGCCAGATGGAATTATCTGGAGCACAGTAGCACTCCAGTCTCATCCCTTCCAGCCTCTGGCATCATTATTGTATAGGCTGGGACTGGTAAAATTCAGAGTCATGACAAATCTAATGTCTACTAAAAACTCCCTTCTGCTAGGAAATTTGCATTTGACCAAATACATCTAAATTCCTGAGGCACAGAGAGATCAGCAGATGGAACTGAATCTGTCCCAGTGTATTTTTGGTCTATCCTCTTGTTAACTCCTAAGAAAATTTTCTCAGCTTAAAAGAGCCCTGCTGTGGTGTCATGTTGTGGTGATCCCACAACTTTATAGTACACTTTGCACCAGAACTCAATGTCACTGGCGCATCTCAAAGTGAGAGGTCACATCAAGAAGAGGACTAGCCAAGAAATCTGACAAGATACAGCTTTCTAGGCGCTAATGGAGCCAAGATTAGCAAAAAAGGCTGTTTCTGAAGACTAAAAGATAGCAACGCTGCTGGTGATAACCACCATCTCTTACACAATTGCTGCCATGGTTACAGAAAGTCCTGTTCAGAGAGAACATAGCAGAAGAAAACAGGGACTCAAATCAAGCTTTTATAAATATGTGTGCATGCGTCTGTCTTTTTATAAAATGACACAGTAAAAATAATACACCCCCCCCCAAGCCTTGTTAAAATACTATATATTAAAAAAAAAAAAAGAAAAAGAAAAAGAAAATAACCACAACAAGACCACTTCTATTTCTAGTCAATATAAAATGATAGTTCAGAAAAGAAGGCAGTAGGACTGTAAACTAACTAAAATTAGCACACAGTTGCCAAAAATCTTGTCCCTGAGAGGAGAAATACCTTTGATTTTGATCACTGAGCTTATCCTCTATGAGCATGAAAACCACCTTGTCCAGGACATGTAACAGGGAACTGCTCATCAGAAGTCCTATGGCTCTGCTTTCCTCACTGGCATGTCCTTCCTCAGGCAAACTGCTTACCACCCATGCGCTTCAGCGTACTGCTGGTGACCACTTTTTAAATTTCCTAGACCAAAAACTTCATTTCACGTTGTAATTCTGGATGATCAGCAGCACCAATGCACTCACCTGTCACAGAACTTTTAAAATATTACATTGAATCTCATCGAAGTAGTCAAAATGATACTTGTGCTCTCTGTACATTTAGCTCAAAGGAATAGCTGACAACAATGTCTAGGTGGGTAAGAATAAGGAAATCCTAGGCATATGTTCGTTAAGGATAATTTTCACGTGACCAGAAACTCAACACCTGCTTAATTTCCATAAGCATAAACATTTCACGGTAAACATAACAAACATCCAAACCAGTTTACCCATCTTGCAGGTGGAGCACAAAAGGGTTGGTAATTGGAAATGGCAGCAACCTTAGCTTCTGCTGTACTTATACCTCTTTCTTTCTCGCTGCACTTCTCAAAAACACCTACTTATTGGTAAAAGTTCTCCAGCAAGTTAGAGGAGAAATATAAGCTCTTTCACAGAAAGATGGATGAATTTCTGTGTAAAGTCCCCTCTAGGAGATAGTGGTTTTGACAGCAAAACAAGCTAGTATTATCTTTCTCTGTCTGCAACAGGCAACTGAATGTTAGATGTTGACTTTAAAGGTTACCATTCTTTGTCATTAACTTGCTTGTGGTTCTTATTACTGTGGTATCTGCTCCCTAAATAACTAGGAAACTTTGATGCAACTGAGTCAGAAACACAGATGTAAAAGAAGCCATCAGTTTTTGGTGTCAAAATTAAGACACCCATGGTTAAATTTTTTAAAATATTAAGCATGGCATAACTCTTCATATGTTGAAGGCACAGGGATCAGAGATTCCAATGACACATATGAGGACTCAAGTTTTCTACAAATCAGAGCTTATGGTCTTCAGTCAGACATGGAGAAAATGAGCCATACTCACACAGTAACTACATGCAAAGGACTGGGATAAATAAAATTTCCACCACCTTCTCTCTTTGTAGCAGACAAAAAAATAGAATCCAGTTGTTCATTGAAGCAGGCAAGCACCTTAATAACGCAAATGTCTCTTGATTTTGACAGCCCTTTCCAACTTCTGTAACGCCTGATGTATTTCCAGAGCAGTTCCACTCAATGTACTGAACTGACAGTGTTCTTCTGGAACAAGGATTACAGACTGAGGTAAATTAAGGTTATCATAAGCCATACAAAAGAATAACGGATTAGAGTTCCATGAGAATATACTGGTATGCCTTTTTTTTAGAATAGCTTGCCTTTACAGTACACTGGGGAGTTTTTTTTTATTTTGTTGGTTTTGTTGTTGATTGGGTTCTTTGGTTGTTTGCTTTTTGTTTTTTTGTTGTTGTTTTGCGGTTTATGTGGGGTTTGTTGTGGGGATTTTTGTTGTTGTTTTGGGGGTGTTTTTTTGTTGTTTTGTTGTTTGTGGGGTTTTCTTTTTTTTTCTTTTTTTTTTTAATTTTATTTTTATTTATTTCTCTTAAAGCTTGGGAAATCTGGAAAAAAAGCCAACTAATTAAATCTACTCGTAAAAGTCCATATAGGCTTTACAGCAGAGCTGGCATCTTTTGTTGCTTGGTAAAAGTTTCTGCTATCTGAAGTAACTGGAAGTGAATTAAGTAACTGGGAGAAATAGAAGGCTGCTACATCCTGTGTGAGTCAGCCTCTAAACATAAATGAGAGGCACGATTTGCATCCAGCAAATATCCTTGACATTTAATGACACAGTGCAGTAACAGAATTTACTAAGAGCTAGACCTGCCTGGAGAGCAGTCCCATCACCCAGCCTTGGGCAGCAAGCCCAGTCAGCCCAGTTGCTCTGGGAGTTGGGCCCAGAGGTTGATTCAAAAAAAGTACAGGGCCTTGAGAGGTCATCTGGCTTGTTCCTTGGCCTAAGACAAGAACAGCCATCAGTTGTGCCTTCCTGATAGATGGTCTAACCTGTCTTTGTAAACCTCCCAAGGCAACTTAACAGTTCATAGTTCTTCAAGTTAAAAGGTTTTCCTAATCCTTACCTGCATTGTCATCACTCCAATTCAAGTCTTTTTTTTTTAATCATCATTTTGGTCCTAGCCACAGTAGACATATGTGAAAGACTCTTTCAGAGACTGATTCAGAACAAGAGGCTAAGAATACAGAGTTTAGAGAGACCTGTTTTGCATTATGGTCAGCTCAGATCAATGTCCCACCATAGAGACAGCTCGAATCTATTAGGCAGCTAGTAATTGGACTAGATGATTGTTTTAGATTCCTTCCAACTGGAACTATTCTATTCTATTCTATTCTATTCTATTCTATTCTATTCTATTCTATTCTATTCTATTCTATTCTATTCTATTCCATTCCATTCCATTCCATCCCATTCCATCCCATTCTAATTATTTTTAAACAGCCATATTTTCCTTTAGGTTATAGATGGTTGCTTGTTATGGCAAGAATAAGAATAAAATATTTTTTTCCAACACTGAAATATATAAAACCCATGGCCAACTGAAAAGTAAAGAGCAGAGGGAAGTGGAAAAGGAAAGAAAAGCCAGTGGCGCACAATGTTTTAATTAATAATAGGTTGCTGGAACTGGGAAATCATGAGAAAAGTCAATATCCTTTACCTCATAATAAAAGTGGTTTTAAAACCTTTAAATATTATTAAACTAACCGTTTCAAATGCTTTAAAATTCTATTCCCACTGGGCTGGAGATGTGAAAACTCACAGAGTAGCCTCTTTTAATAGCAGGCTGGCTGATGTGACAAAGAATGTGACGCTCTTTTTAAAATTCTTGAGTTATGTTTTAATTGTCTTTTCTTTAACGGAAATCACAGGTAATGAGATGCATATAGCCTTGGGGAGAATTTACTCACTCACTTCAGCAGGAGTACTTTGTTGTTTGACTGAAATACACTAACTGTGGCCAAAATGGTCTCAATGCATACCACAAAAATTGAAAATATTTCATTAATAATGGCATGCTGGGACCACTACCTCACAGGGCTTTGAGGAAAATCTTGGTGGTCTTCTCACTTTGGCAGAGGAGATTTGGGACCAAATCTGTGGAAAAGCTGCACTCCATTTAGCACAAAGCCCAGCAAAGGAACAAAAGGCGGTACCACCTAACTGTGGCAGCAGCGTAAAATTCAAGTGTCTGAAGGCCTTCCATGTCAAATCAATAAAATGCTACTTTATCTTTAACCTCATTGTCAAAAAAATAATTAAAGGGACTTTGGATTCCCAAAGCACTTGCAGTAACCATTGTTTTCCTAACATTCATATCTCACCCTCATTACCAGTTCTTCACACACTAACAAAGTTAACAATGTAATTTTTTTTTTTACTATATTTTCTAAGGCCAACTTTTCCTTCATCTAGCCTTTCTTGTGGGGAAAAAATAAATGAGATCATATCACTAGAGGCAGCTTTCAGTAAGTTTAAGACCTGCTCTGATCTCATTTTTTTACACAGTGGCTGTCCTGTACGATGTCTAGACTGTTAAGTGATGTTTAGACTGTTAAACAGTCCAAATACTGCTAAAATTCATGAGGGCTGTCCACTTCTGTTATGAAGAGAGACAAAGACCTTTGTATCTGTTTTCCAAAAATCCTTTTTTCTACTCATAAAATAACATCAATTTTTCAGAGATCACCTTCTCCTTTGGTTAACATTAGGAAACAAAACGCATCATTTTACTGGGCAAAGGAGAAAAACATGCATTCAAGTAACAGTTGATGAGTATACTGCTAAAAATAAGTTTTCTGTTTGTTTTCAGTTGAGGACAATTTCATGCTGTAGAAACACTTTTTAAAGTTTTCTCACCAGGGAACTGATTTATCGACAATCAATTACTGCTTCCAGATAAGCCTGTTGTGTTTACAGCAATATTTCTGCCTCATTTATTTGTAACTGTTTAGTTTTATGTTCTCATAGGCTTGTGGAAATTAGTTATTGAAAAAAGCTATTTCTTCACTTTTTCTATCTTTCAGGTCTGTGCCAGATTCTTCCTTATTTTATGGTTTAGAGAGCTTTGTTCAAGCTGTTTTAAATATCCCCAAGGATGGGTATTCTACCACTTTTCTTGGAAAACTTTTCTCAGCTTAATAGACTTCATAATTAGAAAAAAAAAATCTGTAAATCAGCCTAATTTTCCCATGCTACATTTAATTTTGTTATTCTTCTTATTTACAGTGTCCTGGACCACTCTGCTCAGTCCCACATCCTTCCTTTCTTTTTAACATGTTTCAAAATTCTTGGCTTAGTTTCCTACCCTAATAACTGTTATTACCTGTTACTTGGGAACAAATCCATTTCTTGGCAAGAGACATCCAGGTAATGCTGGGTACATCCTGTTTACAGACATTTGACAACTTTTAACAGGAGCTAATTTGTTTTAAATCTGGGTGACATCATCTGATGGTACTCTGTGGCAACTGGGTATAGACAGACCCAAAAATTCAAGTTTGAGGAATGCTTACCTCGCAAAACGTGCTTTATCTGTGTTTGCTTCTGCTAAGATGTCCATGTTTGTGCAAGCACACTGTAAAAACTCTGATTAAAAAAGCTGAGGGGTGCTACTTTTCCCTACTCTTCCTCTCAGGATCTTTAGGACAGCTAAGTACAACTTTGTTTCTGTTTGTGATGTACGTTAGCAATGTTTGAATAGCTGCTGTCTGAAACCATTGGTAGGGCTGCCACTGAGCAACCAGAGAGGTGGTTATGGAACATCAGACAAGACCATGGAGACACTATTTTTCCTCTTATCAGCATAGCTAGCACATGAACAGAAAGGTAGATTAAACTACTCTCTCACCCCTAGAAATGGACATTGCAAGATATATGTAAGATCAGACAAAAACAACTCATATGGTGCCTCTACTCTTTCTACTCTTTTGTGTACCTCCCAAGACCAGCAGTATCCAACTCCTGACGTCTTACCTTTGTCTAGTTTCAGTAGGAAATGTAATTCAGTAAAAATGAAGGACTATTGTGTGAAATTTATCAGCTTGAAAGACTAAATAACAAAGTTGTCAGATACCTCCTGAAAGACAGGTCAGAGCAAGCAGCTGAAAACTCCTGCAATGAATCAGTTTCTGGAGGAACTGGAAGCAGCTCTGCTGGTAGCAGGTCCCCTTCAAGAACCTCCTCTTTTGCATCCACTCTCTCTGCCAGTTGTGCCAAATGTCAGAAGAACATTATAACATCGTTGTTTTGTGACATAGGACTTAAAAGCCTCTGACAGGCACAGGGACAGTATCAGGCAGTAAGGAATAGGAAACTTTTGAAATTCTAATTGACTGTTGTTTGTGAAATTACAGTTGGTAAACAACTTAGGGACTAGCATCACAAACAAGGACAGTATGTTACTGAAAAAGTCATCCGTCTTCTAAAACTTAATTACCCTCATTGTATGTAGATCTGAAAAAGAGGTGTAGGAAGCAGGGTCTTCAGCAGGAGCACAATGATCAAATACACTCAGTAGCTAATGAGAACAAATACATTTGAAAATACTTCTAATTGAACTGACAAATAAGATTTTAATAGGGAGGTGAAAAAAGACAAAATCACAAGTTTATGGTGTATGAATAATGTCTAAAATAATCAGCTTTCTATATGGACTTCCTATTCCACAAATCTTAAAAGAGTTAGCCATGTTCTCTGAGAAAGCATTACATTTTGTTCAGCTTTTCTTCAGGTCAGGATTACTTTTTTCTGTCTTCCCAAGCTTGAAAAAAACTCCAAGACAAAGGATGACACCAGCTTTTTTTTTGTCTGGCAAATGTTATTTGAGCAAATGTGATAAATATGCCAACTATAAGCACAATTGTGGGCAAAGTATTGTGTTAAGACTCCATAGAACATTATTGCGTATTCATACAACTGGGACTTTACCCAACACTTATCATGTTTTTCCTATAAATCTCAAAATCCTCAAGTGAGGACGATGACTGTATACATACAGCATTTGTATGGAAAATCTGAGCAAGAATGTACTATAATAATGTGGAAAGAATTCCTAAATGTGCTGTTCCTTCCAGTAACACTACTTGAATATGGTGCACTGTGGCAAAGATTGCAGATTGTGATTCTATTAAACGTTTGGTTTACTGTATAGTTTTAAAACAAGTGGTTCTCTGGGATATAAAATAGTAGTACAAACTAGAAGATGGACAGAAAATTTCATTAATCAATTACTTGGCTACATGCATTTTTTTTCTTTTTTTTTTTTTCTAGGATAGCAAACATTCGTAGTTTATGAATTTATCCAAGGTTATCTGCAGAGTTTGCAACTCATTTCTGCTGAGGAGATTAAATACGCAAGAAGTTTAAGTGTTTAGGTGTCCACACTCTTACTTACACATTTAACATACATTTTGGTGTCCTTGATGTTCTTCAGCTACTTAATTGTCACTTAATCCAGGGAGGATCTAAATTTCTGCTGGTCTGTATATATAAAGATGAGCCACAGCAAGTGAGCTGCTTGAAGCCCCTGCCGTGTCCCAAGTGGAACAGGAACTTGATCCCAGGCTGCCTGGTCCAGCTGAGAGCCCTAACATTTTGGGTGGTGGCCACTAAGGAGCAGATCTTTCTCAGTCTCTCCTGACAAATTTGTTCCATTTGTAGAAACACTTGCCCTGGGGAGAGGGATTGAATTCTGGTTCCACACTGCTAATATATTAATAAAAGACAGTTTTCCTCATTTTTCACAGACAGAAAAATTACCTTCCTGCATGTCCAGCTGCAAGAGAGGATAAAAATTACCTAGAGGAAGATTCCCACCTCTGGCCTCTCCATCCTTCTCCTGGCAACTCCCTGCTTTTTTCCCAAGATCACTTCCTTCGTTCCCTAATTGTACCACAACGATGATTTAAAAGCCTGGTCACCTAACCTGGGACTGAAACTTCCACAACATGCAATGCATTTAAGAGGTAGGTGGTGCTTCACTAAGTGCCATGTCACCTAGGTGCCTTAAAGACTTGTCATAACCTCCTAAACTCATTAAATTCAAAGGCAAAATCCTTTCAATATCTTTGAAAGCTCCAGTACCTGGGAAAGAGAGATGAGCAGCGTGGCAGTTAAATATTTAGTTTTAAAAGCAGTCTCTGAAAATACATTCAAGGAAGATTATTGGAGAGACCTGTCACAGCTCACTGTGAAGATCACAACACTGCCTGGCATTTACCATCAAACACACATCCACAAATTCCTTTGGTAAAAAGAGTGGTAGTGACTGCACCTTTCACTATTTTCTGCTTTTGTCGGAGTCCCTTATTATCATGGGCAAATTGTGATCCTTTTGAATTTATTGGCCAAACTCTTACAGCCCCAGAGCAGTGGACAAGAACTTCGCTGGCTCAGGGTCAATGGCATGATGTAAACAAGCACACTGCCACAGGCAACATCATGTTTTCCTCTCCCTCTAAATCCAGGCCATAAAAGCAATAGCCACAGGTTTTAAACAGGTGTGTTTGTTTGTTTCGTACAGCCATAAGCAACTTGCAGAGTTCCTAAACTGGCTGGAAACACAAACAAGGCACCATTGCTTCTTTGAGACTAAAAGGTAGAATATTCCGACATCCCGAAGAGATGTTTCTGGTGGTATTTGAGCAAGTGCCTGCACAGGACGAGAAATGAGGGCGGCAGGCACATCACTTGCTACGTTTGCTCCCTCGTCTTTTATGGAGAAAATAGGCCAGATTTTGTGTCTGGACACATTTTCATACAATTTAGCTTGGTTTATGCATGCAATTTAAATTAAAAAATAATCAAATTTCAGGTTTGTGCTGGAGTCATCTGTTGTCATGCAATATCCACCTCATTTCTGTGAGAGGCAGTTGGGACCTATTGTTTTCTTGAAGTTTATAGCCTGTAAGCATTTAAGTGAATGATTAGCCAGAATTCTCAAGCAAAACAATTACTCACTCTCCAAAACAGAGAGTTTGCTTTATTCATAAATGGGTACTTATGGCATCGTACTGTGAATACTAATCTGGCCATCTAAAGAGATTACAGTAATACTATTATACAAAAGTTCACTATATACTTTTCATCCCTTTGTTATTGCCATCTCATCTAATTTTTCTCGGTTTAATTCTTCAGAATTTGTAACTCAGTAATGTTCAGTTAATTCTTTAGTACTAGCAAAAGAAAGACTGTTACAAAACAGTTATATTTATCTGTGGGTATTACTCAACCCTATTTATTCTTCTAGAAGTAGGTTCTAAACACTTGCAGATAATTCTGACAGGTCAAAAGGTTCACGTACAGTAATAACACATAAGTTTGACTTTCAGCAGAGTATGCCCTATTTTTCAACAGCGGAAGTTAGCAGACAAAAACATATTGTGAGTTAGAAGACAAAAGTTGAATTATTTGTGGAGTCAAACTCTTAGAAAGGAAAATATAGACTGTCACAAAGATAATTTAGAAGTATAAATGAATATTTGATATGGCATATCTACTTGTTAGTTGAACAAATAAACTCCTCTGTCTTTCTTTTTTTTACTTCTTTACAAGGTGATATCTTTCTATGGGAGAGATACCTCAGTTTCAGTCCTGCTCCTATACTACCTTTAAACCAAAGCAGAAGAGTGGAGCCTTTCTTTCAGAGACTGCAAATAAATAGAACTTCCTACTAGTTTTTTTTCTAAGCAATCTGTAATTCTTTCCTTAGTCTCACCATGACTACAACCTTTATAAACATATCGAAAAATCAACTCAAATCATTCAGGGACTTGATTCCCAGGCTTACTGGATTCCCATAAATCATGGTAACTGTGAGACTGTTTGCCTTCCAAGTGTTACTCAGAACTTGGTGGTAGCAAAATCAATTGCATCATTATAGTACGTGTGGTTCTATGTACAGAGAACCTTATGAGATTTTGTGTGACCTGATCATCATCTTTTGTGTCACCACAAAAATTAGTTCTGTAACTATTTACATTCACTATTTTTGATACAAAATGTTTAAAAAGTTATCATTGCAAGACACTTTTTTATCATGAGTTATAATGCTGTGACATGGGTTTAGCTCATCTGCTGAGAGTACACATATTCAACCCGTGCCTCTCCATAGGTAGAGGACTGAATAGGACAGAAAGTCATAAACCTCAATACTAAAAAGGACTCCGCCTCTCACAAAAAGCTGGCAACTCTTAGCACTTCCCAAACCAGACAATTCCAAGACAGGAATATTTTTATCTGTCCATATGCATGGATGTGCATGGTGAGCAGCATATCACTACAAAGGCTAGAAACTTTTCAGCTACTACACAGGAATGCACAGTGCAATGTTCAAACTGTTATAAAGATAACTCATGCACCAACACAAACAATATAAAATTAGTACAGGACTTCACTATGAATAATTTACTGTGCTTTTGCCACTGTAGATTCATGAGTTTCAGCAGCAGTGCTAGTTCTAGTAGCTCTTCTCCAGTTTCTTGCCTAATCCTCCAAGTCCGTCTGATCCTTGCACTGCATAGACTACAGGAGATCAGGTATCTGGTCAGATTCAAAAGAAATTTAAAAGAGGGAACTTCCCAAATAGGCATGAAACCTATGGTTTAGCAGAGATAACACACTGTGCAAGTGCAGTTCTCCATGGCATTGCATTATCCTGCCAGGATATACTACCAGGCTTTCTCATTTGTGGGGTGTCAGTGGGTGTTTTGGCCTCTGATATAATCAAAGTAGTAGATGTAGCTACAAGAAATCATAATGATTTTTTTTTTCTTTTTGCCATGCCTACACCCTGAAGATTAGTAATTCAACTGAAGTGAATATGGTCTTTGCAGGTTTTCATGGAGCACCAGAGAAATCTTGATTATTTCAAATGATGCGCAATGCACCTTTTTAAAAACAAGCGTACAATGTCTTTCAGGGTGTTTAATTTTTGTTTTATTTCTTTCCCTGGACGTCTATAAAAGTCCTCCTATAGAATTTCCAACATTTTATTCTTCAGCTGAAAAATAATTAATCAGCTAGTCTCTGCAGCACAGAAAATTGAATGCTATTTGGACCAGTCTGTTTTCTGTTGTAGAAGGAAAAGGCTATCATTTTACTTGTCTAAAGAAAGCTATGACTAGATGAGTAAAATGTGTGGAGGAAAAAGCAGCTTAAATACTAGCATGCTGATGAAATGATATCATCAGGATGAAATAATTATGTGGTCTCCTTGAATAGGTGCGCACCCAGCCGCTACGACTCTTGCCATTTCCTCAGATTGACCCAAAAGGCTCACTTTGTTATGTCTGTGCTAATCTGCATGATCCTCCCTTACATGCTGACTTTGCAAGGACAGCTGTATTTCGGCAATCAGTTGAAATGCTTCTTTTGAAAATGTGGTTATTCAATACATGGTTTTTAACGAGGTATTTATCTAAGGGCTGTACTGTGTTGTCCCCCTAAGGATAAACTTACTCCAGATGAAAAGGATCATCTCGTTTAAAATGCTTAAAGTTGAATTTTTTTCTGATTTACTTTCAGCTAAGTATAACATGAGATAAGATACCCTTTTTAAACCAGGGCCTAATCCGGCAGTCTACACAGTCTGATTGAAAGAGTTACATTTAGCTGAAAAATATGTATTTGTGAAATGCACCAACAACCACCAGAAAGGTAGACTGAAAATTAGAACTGAAATGTTTGGAGATCCCTCACCCAATCAAGTCCCTACAAATTTTGGTATTGACTCATACCCTATCTGTCAGACCCACCAGGGTCTGGAATATGCAACTGAAAATATCAAGAGAAAGAATCTCCTTATAAAATTTCTGTTCAAAAGCACCAAACAAGGTAATCCCATCATAACAGTATTATGATGTACCTGCTTTTGTAATGAAGCAGAACTGATAATGTCAGTCAAATGAAAAATAACATTCAAGAGGAAAATAACCCTCTTATCCGACTTATTATTCTTATTATTAATAGTAATTTTTAAAAATGTACAAAAATTGAAGCAGAGTTTCTCTTCATCACCTATTCCCTTTTGTACACTTCTTCCTCTTTCTCCTGATCTTATACAGAATCTGTGACATCAGCTCACACCAGCTTTCTCTTTTGTGCTTTCCTGCTCCTAAACTCCCTTAGGAATGACTCAGGACTATGCTAGTTTCTTCTACTGTATGTTTCTTTCCCTTATATTGACAGTATTGCCTCTGGAACCAAACAATAATTCTCATCCTTCTTTACTGATTCCCATACCATCAATTCCTGAAATACATTTTCAAACTTTTATTGTTTCCTTGACCATTCTCCCACTACAAAATAACTAAATAGTTCTGCAAATAGTAGATTTATATATCATAAAAATGCAAGTGGTCCAACTATTTTCTTACACCTGTTTGAAAGAGTTTGTATTGTGTTTGAAGGTAATGACTATAGCACAACCCAAAGCTTCCCATGTCTGAAAACAAACAAACAAACAAACAAACAAACAAACAAAGCTTGACTTTCCTTCAGGAAAAGTGTATTTTATTCAATTATTAAAGATTTTCAGAGGTGGGAAGGTTAAAAGATTTCTTTCAGTCCGCATTTATATGACCAGAGTTCCCACTTCATATGTTTAAATAACTCTAAAAGGACATAAATAATTATCAGAATAAAAAATCTGTAGTGTTAGTTATTTCCCAATACTTAATAAGCCATTGCTTCTATATGTCCACTGAAAAGGGGTGCCGGTGTAACTTCTTTAGAAAAGGACACTACAGCATTTTCTACTTACTTCCAGTGATGCTTTTAATGCAGCTGCTCTTGCTATATCTAATTTGTTTAGTTACAGTAGCCATGAAAACCTCAAAATGGGTATAAGGTTTTGCAGCTTCAGCACATTACAAGTTTAGCAGTCCCTGGGAATGATGAGCCATCTACTTAATCTATGATAGTACACAAAGTGCCAGAGTCTAATATCAGAAAATTATTTTTTAAGGTCAAACTTTACTATATTTATTAATATTTCTAAATCCAAAGAAATTGAATAGCATATCATAATTTTGGCATGGCTTTAATAATGGTAGATGATGGAATATTTTGCTTTGCTTAAATATCGGTGATTAAAAACTATGTTTCCTAATGGGGCTTTTGCCTAAGTCAGATCAAATTCAGCATTAGTATTTATTTCCTTCTTGTACTTTCCAGCACCCCATAGAAGTCAAGAGAGACATACAAGCTTAAGTAAAGCACAAAACGAAAACTTTTTACAGGGCGTTATCAGATAAACTAATCTCTTCTGATCAAAAAGCTTTTGGGAATTCTAGCAGAGACTTAAAATAGAATTTTTTTAGTAAAGCAAGATCCAGACCTCAGCCCCAACACTAACAACATCCATCCATCCTTTGCATATCTTAAGGGAAAGAGAGAGTAAGGGAAAGAACCTTCATGCACCAAGATTTACTAAAAATGTATACTTTTTAAGTTCAATTTCATTAAAGAACTTTTGCAAAACATTTTGGTTTGCAATGATCTTCTGCCTCCATCTTTATAGAGAAAAAAAAAGTCATAAAATGAAAAGAATACAACAAGAAAATCTAATTATCTCATTGATCTATAGTATTTACTTTAAAAACAACAACACTTACCCAACTCCAAATGGACTCCTAGTTAAAATTTGAAAAACTCAGGATAAGCAAACACAGTCTCTCACATGTAGGACAAGCTCCTTGTATTTCTTCTCACAACAGACAATGTTCTTAGCACTCATAATATTCAGAAAGTGAAAAACATATGACTAAATTCTTTTTAACATAAACATTTAGATAACCAGGTGTTAATATAAACTATTTAACAGCAAGATCCTCCAAATGAAACGGAAAACACAATGCAGGATAATCTAACCAACCAAAAATGTAACATATGATTGATACCTAGAGTGATCAGTATAACAGTCTGGTAAAAACGGGTCTGATAGCAAATTAAGAAGTGATGCCTTAGTCAGTTCATCCTTACAGAATCATAAGAGTCCTCCAGATATTCTGGATATATAATGAAACAGAACCAGGACAACATGGAGTTATATTTAATGGAGCAGACTTACAATTCACCTGTATGTAACTGAGCACAAGACAGCTTGCAGCACCTCTTAGTGAAACCAGATTAGTTTTTTCTTTCTTGGCTTCAGAAGAGCAACGGTGCTTCCCTGTGGCTAGCACAATGAAGTCATGTTGCTCAGAGGAGGGATGAGAAACAGATTCCAGCAGGACTCACTTCTCTTCTAGATTGTATCTTGCTTTAATTAGGATTCAATTCAAAAGCACATCCAAGTAATGTTTCACTCACTACAAAGGACTGTAAAACCTCTTGGCACTCAAAAAATTCACTCATATCAGGAGATGGAAGGTTGGCAGAGCACAAGCTGGTGTAAAGTCGGTCATCCTTTCCACTGACTTTGCAATGATTCTGACTTGAACACATTCCAGGTTTCCTTAATAATACCAAATAATAACATGGAATAGCAGTCTTCCCCTCATAAATTGCCAGTCATCACAGTTCAAAATTTAGAAAAACCAAACAGACCTTGTCAAGACTTTTTGGAGGAGGAGCAGACATAATCTCTGCTGCTTCACCTGAAGAGGTGAGGAAGGAAAGAGGAACTATGAGGACTGTCCAACGTAATGTTTCTAGGGTAGGTTAGGGAAGTTTTGAACCTGTTCTACTGTATTCTGGATGTCAACTGGATTCAAAACACCATTCAACAAATGAGAGTAACTACAGCAAAAGAAGCTCATACCTCACCTTTTGCTAGGATCTTTGATGTGGGAAAGTCAGATGAGATTGTACAGTTCTGGTTGTTCCCCATGAGCAGAATTAAACTCTTTTTGTTGGTGGAGTGACATACAAGGACCTGAGTGAACTACAGAAACAGAACAAATATCTTTCACTTTGCTGTGTATAGCAGAGAGCCCCTGGGACTCAAGAATCTACATTTGAACTCCGGTCTTGCTCTTCTTTCAGTTCAGAAGATATTTACAGTTCTCAGGTATGATAATGAAAAATACAGGACTGGGATCTGAGGCTATATCTTGCCAGAATGGGCATACAATTGGCTGGCTAGATACACCTATTTGTGCATACATGTGGATCTCAATCATATATATGTTAGCATATATGTGTGTGTGGGTGTGAAAACTTCACTTTCTTTACACTTCTCCTTTACAACATTTACGGATTTAAAATTAATGGTCTGGAAAAACTCTTCGTCACTGTTTCTTGGTAGAAATAGTTCTCTAAATATTTTGCTCTTGAGAATTAATTATTGAGTTAAGGATTGTAATTCTAACACAAACTGAGACCAAATTGGTTGAAAAGGTTATGCACTAAACCCTTATCCAATCAGGGATGTTACTGCTGCAAAATTGGCTACATAAAATCCTAGGAAATTCCAAAAAGGTTTTTTCCCCTTGACATTAACTTAAGTAGCTTATTTTATATGGCTTATGGTACGCTCTCATAAAATGAAATGAACACATTTTAAATGCACTAATTTTGCTTTACATAAGAGAACCGTGTGATCTTGGACAAAATAATTGGTATAAAAATATTTAATAACACTTAAGTCTCTGATGATTTATACTTTTTGAGGAATCCTGCAAAATAAGAAGGGACCCAAGTGTGTGTTTGTAGACCATGTCATTTTCAATTTATTAACAAGCAGGAAGCAAGAGAAAAAGGATTATATGTTCTCCTTTCCCCAGTCTCTTTCAGGAAGGCAAACTCCCAAAATGGTTGGAGAAATTCCAGAAGAGGAGTTGAGTTTTGTGACTCTCTGAATTTGGGATGAAGCAACTGGCAGGGCTCTGTGCCAAAAAGGTGTTGGCTGCCAGTACGGCTGTACCCAATGTGGGTTTAGAAGAACAGGAAAGTGTTTCTATTTATTTTCAGTTGTTTTCTTACTCCTTCTTCTTTTGAAGAAATTCTTATAAAAACGTTTATCTTGTCATCATGTGTAAATTATGTAGTATATTTTCAGTATTAGAGGGTTATGTCCACCCCACTGTGGGTTATATATCAAGATTTCTGTAGCTGTTCTGAAAAGTATTTTACTCTGAAGGTACTCCAAAGTTCTGGTTGACTTGAATTTGGAATAAGGATTTTGCCATTATATGCTTTATGAGAGGGAGACTGGTAAATGTCTGGACTTTGGAACTGACTTTGTGATATTTGGACTGTGCATACACATCATGTGGTGAATTAGCATGTGGTGTTCTTATACAAACAATAAAAACAAAACAAAGAAAGAATTAAAAGTGCATTTAAGAAAATGAGTTTCAGCATATGACTAAAACAATCCCATAATAGCAACAACTTTGTGGTAAAGGTACGTACTTGCCAAAAAATATCTGCTAGTGTGGAAGCCTAGTATTCAAAACCCTCAATTTAGCAGCAGTACAGATGCTGTTACTTAGTTAACATCAAGTATCACGTAAAATTAAGTGTAGTCTGGAGTCTGTGCTGCAGAACAAGATGCAGTAGTCAAAGCAAAGCGCGGGCAAAATCTTGCTCTTATTTTCAGCAGTATGGATCACTTTGTATGATTTTGGATTTATATCAGTCTAAATGAGGAAAATTTGGCACAGAATGTAACTACAGATTTTTTTTTTAAATCCTAAAAAGTAAAAATTATGGACATTACAAAAAGTTCATCTAAAAAGGTCTTTATCTCAGCCAGCTGATAATTTCTCTTCAGCAACTGCAATGCCCAGATGGCTGAGCCCCTGACAAAATCTAATGCTGAGAGGCAGTGATGAGAATGGCTCTTATTACTGGAGATGAGATATAGAATCCTACATATTTTAATACTGATCTCTTCAGTATTAATAACTTCTGTTATTTACCTCAGTTGAACTAAGATTTGGATCCTACTGCAGAACAGAAAACAGATAAACAGAGAAAGTAGCTTGCCTGTCTAAATTTTAACTGAAGGCACAGTATCGCAAAGAAGCTATTGTCTGCAAATTTTTAGTTATTGGCTTCCTTTCAGATCAAAAGGCTACAGTTCTTAGAACCACTTATATTGGAGATTACATCTGTTCTTCCTGGACTTTTCCTAAGGGGATGGGTTTTTTCCTGATGCACTTTGTCAAATCTTTCATCTACTACTTATGTTCTGTACAAATATGTTATTTCACTCCAAGAAAAAAAAAAAATGAACTTCAGTAAGGCTGTATTATTTATTACACTTATATAGTTCTGCAGCTAGAACTGATCAACTACTGTGAAATATTTTCCACAAATTCAGATTTAAATATATGTATATATATTTCAGTTTAGCCTTTCCCAAATACTGAAATAAAGTTTATCATCAGGAGTATGGATTTAAGCAATTTAAGCACATTTCAGAAAGTGTTTACTGAAAGGCATGTTTACATGTGTCTTCTGCAAGCTTCCAGCTAAGAATTATTACATGTGTTCAATCAGGACAAAGAAAAATAACATGCAAACTAACTGGCTGATTGCAGACTGTAGCCTTTCAAATGGCAATCAGCGAAAACAGACGGCTAACAAGTGAGCTAAACCTCAAGATTCACCTAGAATATTCAACAAACAATTCCAAATGCTGAATACGTTTGAAGAAACTGAATTACTCATCAACAAGTCACAGTAAAGAAGGGAGATTTTATTAATTTTCTGCTCAAAAATGTTTTAGAGTATTGTAAGCTGCAAGAAAACATTTAAATAAGACACTGCCTGTTGAAAAGACATATAATTTAAATGAATGGTTAATGATAAGAATACTACTGTGACCTAATAAGGACAATTAAAACTATTTTTGGCAAGTCTCCATAGATTCAGTATTGGATTATAGTTTTCTCTTAATAAAAAAGAATACTTTCAAACAAGGATTCACACACAAAATTGCAGCAGGTTTTCAGACCCAAATATTTTAAAGCCATGCTATTTCCAACTTCTAAGTATGGCTAATTAAATTTGGGGTTGACTCATTTCCATGAGCTCTTTATTTCTGGAAAATTGTATTTACAGCTTTTGGCCATAATTTTTTTTTTCAAATCTATCATGAAACATTGCTCTAGGAAAAAAAAAAATATATATATATATATAGAAAAATATGTATTAAGATGATACTAAGCTTAAGTTACAGCAAGCCTATCATAGCAGTAGTTATGGAGTTGTGCCTGATGGATGGGTAGAACTGCATCTCATTTGACTAGGGCTAGAGCTTGAATCTTTATAATTATTTCTCTGCTGGCTTCATACAAGCTCAAGCAAGACTGGAGAAAGAATACATTAAACTAAAGGTACAGTTTCAAACCAGTTTAGGAAGTTTGAAAAAAAAAAAAAAAAAAACCAAACTTCCTTTTCAATCAGTTACCTCCTGCAATATTTTTTGTTATTAGACCTCTACAGTTACCAGCATAGGGAGAACTTTGCTTCTTACTGTAAGGACAATACCAGGAAGAACCTCCCCCTGCAGTTTATTTTTTCATAAGAAGCAGAATCCGATTGCATCTTTTATCAACCCCATCTTAGCCTTGAAATTTGGGGTATGGGTATGTATACGAATAAACAACACTGGCAACAGAGAACAAATTTGACATTGCAATTCAGAAACATTCCCATGTTGGCTGCTCCACTTACGTGCTGAACAACTCTCAGAGAAAACGTTTTGATGTGTTTCTTTATATCCTCAGGAATGTCCTCCTCCAACAGCTCACATGTCTCTGGTGTGAGCTGATGAGATAATCCCCTTAATGTACTCTACACCATAGGACATCCTCCTCCTCTGCTTCATGTTCTGACATTGCTAAAGGTCAGGAAAGTTTCATGTGGTGCTAGACCCTCTTTAAATGGGAAATTACATGAACAGACTGAAATTTATTTTTCTCTGGGTTTCCAAGGATACTGCAAGAAACGCAGGTAAAAAAAAAGGGCTGTGAGTGTGTCTTGTATTAAAAGTATAGTCATCGCTTTGCTCAAAATTTGATATTAACCTCTAAAGTGATTGGTAGTGATTGGTAACACAAGGGTACTGATACAGTAAGATGAGATCCATACTGTAACTCCTTAGAAGTTTACTCACAGAAAATGTAGACTTCACATCAAACAGGAACAACAAAATTATTTATGTTGAATGCAAAAATTACTGCCCTAAACACATGACTTTTATTAAAAGTATACTTCCTCTGTAACAGAGGCATGTAAAAATTAAATTAACTCAGAAATAAAGATATTTTGTTACACAAATTATGTCTCAAACATGGTCCACATTTCTTTTCAAGAGGGATGCAGACATTAGTTAAACTTACTAAGTTCTAAAAATATTATACACAAGCTTTTAACAAACATTATCGTTTTACATGAAATTTGCAAGAGAAAGCTTGAAAAAAAGTTAGTATTTCAAAAGTGTTTCTTTATTATTAGGAGAATTTTGCTTGTTTGTGCAATAACATCATGACAGTTTGACCAACCAATATTAGTACAATTTATAATGTCCCAGTTTTGGTACAGCTTTAAACATTCAGCTTCTAATTTTTAGAAGGTTTCACAAAAGAATATGTATTCCTCCAAGAAAAAATAGATAATGAAACAAATATTTTTCAACTAATAATTGACACACTAAAAAAGAAATTAACTTGTCTTGGTTCCCGTTTACCTTGGATCTGAGGCTTTCTTGGTTTTTGCTAATAAAGAGGAAAGAAAAAATGAAGCTTTTTTTTCTTTTTGAGGCCTGGGGGAAGCATTTCCATAATTTCTAAGCAAAAACAAGAGCATTGCTAACAAAGGTTCATCTCATGAATTGTCACCCCAAAGGATCATCTAGGTTTGATAAGGAAACATGGAGCATTCGCTTCACCTACTGTTTTCACTGTTTAAAGCCTGGTATGTATTGGTATTGTTTAGGTTCCAGTGTTAATGTTCGGCAACACCAGAACCATTCTCTCCTCTCTCCCCTTTAGCACTGAAGTTAGGGGTTGGAAAAAGAGGAACAGAAAATACTGGGAAGAAACTCTGCTTAGTCTTCAAAATTAAAAATATTAGGAATGTTATGGAAACTGGAAGATTTCTCTGGGAGATGAGTCATAATTGGATTTTCATGCTTGAATAAAGTAATATGATATCAAATATTTAGCAAAAAAAACCCTAAACCCTTTAAAATATCTACTAGCCCCTGTAGTCACCAAACAAAGACAAGGGAAAAAAATGAAAAAAAAATGTAAAATAATCTAACAAAAATCCTTTCCATTCTCAACTGCGAAGCAGTCATATTTTAAATCAATGAGTTCCTCAGAGAATAAAATGTAGGCCCAGGTTGTCTAAGTTCCATCTGGAGTCTTATACGTTAGAAAATACCTGGACTTTCTGACCTGTAAAAAAAAAAAATTAAAAAAAACCTGTAAATCTATATTTCTTAAAAGTTGCATATATAAAATCCATTATGTGCAGAGAAGGTTTTACACATCAGAACAAACATTTTAAACTACAGTTAGTAGAGGTAAAATAATACCTTTGTGGTAAATCACCAAATTTCTAAGAGACCATTTTAGAGATATTAATATATGGCTTTCTACTTCACCAGGAACTTGACAAAAAAAGAGCCATTAGGAGAGTTTTCCTTAGAAGAAAAGAATATCCAATTTATCCCATCCTCTTTCCTTGCGAGTGAAAGTGGGCAAGCAAGAAGCAGGAAAACAACATCTTAGCAGAAATATCCAAGGTACAATTCAGGTCAATATTTGAACGTTTGTTTTGGAGAAGTTCAGCATAATTAAGCATCCATTCTACCCAAGTAAAGATGATTTGGAAAGGTGTTTTCTTTTTATTTCCAGGAAAACCTTGCAAAAGATGTTAGGTTCATGAAAATAATATGCCAAAGTAAAACTGCTGTGCTTGCACTCATCCTCTGGTTTTAATATTGCCTATTCTTCCAGCTCTTGGCTATAGCTGCGCTGCCAGCTAGCTGTTTAGCAAATAAGAAAAGTTCCACATAAGGCATGGTAGTGTGAACAATAACATTAACAATAACATTTCTTTCTGTTTGTAGGTACAAAATTGTAGTACAATTAACATCACCTCAAACCAGTAAGTTATTCCATACCTTGTAGAGACAACTTAAAAAATTGCGGTCAGCAAAAAGTATTATTAAACCCTAGGTCCTACTTTCTCAATCTCGTAATACTTATGCTATGAAAGTGAACAGAGAAAAGTAAGCAAACATCCCAAGAGCTGGGTATTTGCCCAGCGCAGATCCTTACTTCACACACCCATGGCCAGCAGCAGAGCACACCACACAGAGCCACAATAGACAAGATGAGGGGAAGTTCCATACTCTGCCTTGACCGTGAGATTGAAGCTTTCTCCCACACAGGTGTCTTCTGGGACAGTGGATTCAAACTCATTTCAGATAATTTGTCTGCAAGACATTGCATAAATCTGAAATAATACCAGCGATAGGGCTCAACTATGTTTTTTTTTTCCTATTTGGAACCATTCTTACCCAACTGCTGCTTCTCTCCTTCCCATTTAATACACTTCAGTCAAAGAGAGGAAAAGAAAGCTTCACCTAGCTGTTGATGGCTCCTTTGAAGCTTTTTCCTTAAATTCTCTTGAACTCGGTATACATTTCAAAGCAAACAGACTGTTGAAGTATTCTTGTACTACCTACAGTGCCTATTCATCAAGTTAACCATTTTTTGTAACTTTCCCTTATTTCCACTAAAAAACAAACTCCACCCCACCAAAAAATTCACAAACCAACCAAAAAAACCCCATGAGTAGTGATGAAGAGGGATTCTCATTCTTAATTTTGCAGACACTCATATGTATATATACACACACGCACTTACTCATCTACCACCAACATCTATAGGTGAACAGCCTGTTGGCCATTTAAACGAAAAACGTATTATTGTCCAAATTCACATAAAGAATACTAATGTTACTTCAAAGAAGATGGATAGTTAATCCATTGTTTTGGCAGTAGTGGATTTTAAAATCTTGTTGCTGCCTTAAAATAAAACTTCACTATGATCTCCAGTCTTACCTGGAATAGGAAAGGGAAACAACAAGGAAAAAATAATCACGATAAATTACTGAAAAGCTGGTAAGTTAATTTACATATACTGTTAGGTATTTTGCAAAATTTTAGTAGCTATGGAAAAGTTCCCTGTAAAGCTTTTAGACCAAGCAAAATTAACTTATTTTGTCCACTTCTGATCTGAATTTTCAAGATTTATTCATACAAATTTATGGAAAAAAACTTCCAGAATAGGCAACAGCAAAAGTACCATCAAAATTAATTATCATGTGGAACTCTGATGATAATTTAGGAAGATATCACATATCCCAGAAAACCTTAGTTAAGCTGAAGTTAAGACTGAACAGACACAGCACTAACTTTATTAGAAAAAGTTTTAGAAGAGCATTGTTACTTACATTATATGGAAACTACTGCTCTCCATCCCCAAAGCATAACCATTTACATTCGGAGAGTGTGGGAACCAACAATTAAACTTCAACTTGAAAAATAATTTATAAAAATACAGAAACAGTTCAGGTTGGTCAGGCAATCATTTACTGTGTTGTGCACTTACCTTTTCCTTACTGCTCCCCACCCCCATTTTTTTTTTAATCAGGGTCTGTCTTCAACTCAGTTTTAATTGCTAACCAGCCTTCAGAAATCAGTAATAAACAGCTGACCAATTTTGGAAAAAGCATTTCATACACATAATTTTTCTCTGAAGAGTGAAAACAAACTAAAGAATTAAGAATTTAAATGTTTCAATGTAACCCACCATCAGTAGGTTAACTTCAGCTTTTACCCTGTGAGTACCCTCCAACAGCTGGACTAGATGCTTGCTTGCACGAAGAAAATTTCATCTACAAACAGAATTTTAAAAACTGGCTTACATGTTACATTTTCCTTTATCTAGTTTATTTATACAACTTGCACAAATCTCATTAAAACGGATTTCAGTTGTATAATCTAATCTCTCTCTGTGTGTACTTACCTGCTGAAGTTAAACAAAAAATTCACATTAGGCTGTCAGTTATAGAGGTTGGCACAAATACTAATCCAACCATCTTCTGAATTGTATTTATTTGAAACTACCTGCCCTGTATGATTTTTGATTCAGAAACCATTCAATTGCCAAAATATATCTTTCTGTGCTTTTTACACACTCAGGAAACAAAATAGGAGTGTCTGTTTCTATAGAGCCTGACCTAGTGCTAGCAGGTTAAGAGCAAGTTCTTCCTACAGGAAGTGCTCTTGGATTTATTTAACTGCTGCAATCACATTATTACCCAGTAGTAAGGCTGTGTCTACATTTCTTTTGTAAACCAGGAGTGATTTTAGGGCTGTTTAGGCATTTTTCTACATTCTACCAAGCTCCCCATACACTGAAATCATTCCCCCAGGAAAGTGACCTTCTCAGCAAGAAACTTATCGTGCAGGTATCAGACGACCTGAAAAGATCTTTCAGCTGTTTGGTCAGGATAACATTAATAACCCAGCCCACAAGGGAATATTATGTACCAAAGTCCAAGTGAATTTGATGAATGTGGACCGCAAAGAAACCGACATACCCCCAACACTGTTGACCAACAGTAAAGGAATGAATTCCAACTGACTACATCTGCAGAACCATGAGCTGTCAGGTAGGAAGACTCTTCACCAGCTTCCTCAAAAAGTTGCAGTTCTGTATTTTGCACAACAAAAATGCTGTCAGCATCTTCTCACCCTAGAACTGGAACTACTCGAGCACATAAGAAATTAGTTATATTATGCTCTTTTATCATAGAATCATATAATCATAGAATGTTGAGTTGGAAGGGACCCACAAGGATCATCAAGTCCAACTCCTGTCCCAGCACAGGACAACCCCACAGTTCACACCATATGTCTGAGGGTGTTGTCCAGTCTCTTCTTGAACACTGTCAGGCTTGGGGCCGTGACACCTCCCTGGGGAGCCTGTTCCAGTGCTCCACCACCCTCTGGGTGAAGAACCTTTTCTTAATGTCCAACCTAAACCTCCCCTGGCACATCTTCCTGCCATTCCCTTGGGTTCTGTCATTGGTCACTAAAGAGAAGAGGTCAGTGCCTGCCCCTCCTCCTCCTCTTGTGAGGAAGCTCTAGACCGTGATGAGGTCTCCTCTGAGTCTCCTTCGGGCTGAACAAACCAAGTGACTTCAGCCGCTCCTCATATGGCTATCTAAGTAGGCTAACACAGCAGCTACAAGTACAGTACCATTAAAATATATCATGGAATCTACATTCCAATACATATACGTAGTATATTGAACTGAAAAACAATTACATGCAGTGCTTCAAAACAGTCTGAGGAACGTAAATTTGACATATAGTTTACAGCTCCGGAAAAAGGAATTTTGTTTTACTGTAATCAGCACTTTTATTTGAAATATAAGTCACACCTTCTAAATATATACTCATAATCATAAGTCACCTCAAAACCCTATGCATTTAAGGTTTCGATGCCCTATCATTAGTTGTTCTAAGCTGATAAAAGACTAATGGAATGCCGAGTCAGCAATTTAACCAATACAAGCTATACGTTTTATAGTTAAGGTTGCTAAATGAGCAATGTCCTGCACAAAATCCTGCTGCACAAAACTGCCAATAGCCTCATTTTTAGAAACTGGTGCATTCTACGCTGTACACATAACTATAGACCTATAACTATGAAAACTACCTGATGCTGAAACTATGAACTTCAAATAAATAAATTTCTTCAAGATCCATCAAAGCCTCACGTATCTTTTACCCTCTCAGCACAGATCAGCAGAACACCCTTTTTTCATGTGAATGGGATTTTTTTTAACATTAATTGCCCTACATATGTCAGCAGTATAGCCTTGGTAGTCTTCAAAAAATATCTGGAAGCATCACAACATATAGTGTACTTTTTAGTAGGAATAAACAGAATATTTTCTCTAACGGGAAGTGACTGCAAGGAAGGAAAAGACAGTTTTTGCTCTATCCCCACCTTATGGCTAGCAAAAGAATTTTCCTATTACAGCATACATATTTCTGATTTTTTTTCTTTACGGTATCACTACAGCCAGATAATATCTATTTCTATTATGGAACTTAAGAGTCTTTTCTAGTGATCACACATTCCTCCACATACAATCACAATGAAACACCAAGGCACACCCTCTCTAGCATCTGTATTGATTTTCTGAATCAAAAGAGAAGACTTAATGATCCAATATCACTTTTGATTCAAATAGAATGTTGATTATTTGGGCCATGACCCACAAATGTATGCAAGTCCATAAATTCCTGTTGACTACACTAGGAGTTAAACAGCTAGATGTCTCCATAGATCATTGATAAACCATTCTTAATATCAACATTTTAGTTTTAAACCTAATAATCAGGTGATTTATACTGCACAGAAAACATTAAACTTACATGTTCTAGAAATTAAAACAAAAGTATGCGTGAATCTAGTTTTAAAGCTTTCAAAATTATCTTCTCTCCTTGCTTATTTTGAAAGCAAAATGGTGTAACCATGAGAGCCAGAACAGTGCATACTCCTCAAGTTGGCAAACAGCAGATCCTCTTTGATCAGTCACTCCATACATGAGGTGAAACAAAACCAGCAGTAGCACCACCCCACAAGGGAAAACGCTGCCTTCTCTCATAGCCATCTGCTTAACAATAAACATTTTCTTTCTTTTGTGCCTTAATCACTTGTGATACCACCCACTAGCCCAGGAACTAACGTTAGTTACATGAAAAGCTGAAAACCAAAACAAGGGTCACCAGAAGTACTTTTGCTGAATTCTTTTATTTCTTAATTTTGGCTTTTCCCTCTTTCACTGATGGTCATAGTGAAAGGACAAGGTAGGACATGAAACAGAATACTGAAAAAGCTGCAAAGAGAAGAAAGAAAATGCAAAAACTGGACAATGTTGCAGTGTGCTTTTATTTTTTAAGAACTCCTAACCTGTTTTCCTGTGGAAATGAAGAATCATAATGGCATTGTCTGAAAACCTCTCCTTCCCAAGATCTCTCGAATCTTACCTTTAAAACCAGAGAAAATTCAATGGTGAGACAATAGTCTCAATTCTTTCTGAACGCTAAATTTCTCAAGGTTTCATGAAAACAGTTGAGTAGAAGAGACACCTTACTAATGCATCAGCATGACTCTTCCCTCAGTAATCCTTGTCTTTTTCCTCCTAATGGCAGAGAATCAACACAGGAATTCAAATGAGGGCCCAACTTCATTAGGCCTTCTACCACAGATTTACTTTAAAAAGAAATATTCTAGAACAACATGCTTTGATGTTTGTCATTAAATAGAGATTCAACAACAAAATAGATTATTAGTATATCCACCAAGGTTATATTAATTGGAAGAAGAGACCTTACCTATATACATAGAGTACAGAGGAGCTGCCAAATATGAATATAATTAACCTTATGGTGAACACTCAAGAAGATGACACTAGAGAAATATAATAGCATTGGTTATTTCTAAATGCTTAACCACACTACATCAACTACCTTAATTTTCAGTAAGCATTTAAATTTTAAGAGGGAAACCTGAATACCCACCATGCTATTCAGGTCTTCTGAATACCTGCCTGCTTCTGCTATCATGAAATGTTCACAAAGTACCAGCAATCCAGTGACAGGACACATCCCGACTCAAACTTCTCAGGGTTTATAGAAAAATCCCTTTCCTATCATATTAAAAAAAAAGCACGTTCTTAACCATGAATACAGGCCAGTAACACTGTATAAAATATCTCAAAAAGTACACTGGTGGCCGACTTGAACCCTTTCTTGCCTCCCTACCCCAATGATCATCCATCTAGTACATATGAACATTCCACTAAGTTCAGAGTGGATCTTTCTCCCAGGTAAGTCAAAAAAAGAAAGTTAAAGTGGACATCAAAGCAAGTTCCAAAAGCTACAGCACTCAGACAGCTGTATAATGAGGAAGGTAATGTGGTTACACAAGACTGTAAGAAAATATTTCAGGGAAAAACTAAGAGAAAACATTTCCAGCAAAGGAAAATCTAGTGTTGCAAAAAAAACAGTTAAATCACAGACAGTAATTACAAAGAAAAATATAAATATCTAGTCAGATCTCCCTTATTCCTGAGAACGTACTTCAGATCAGTAAGTCCAAATATCCTCTACACATGTATGTTCTCAGCTTTCTTTGTGGATTCCAAAGGAGTAAGAGAAGAACATGCAGAATAAGGAATCTAGTCAGCCTTACAAGAAACAGACTGAAGACCTATGAGTTAAGTGAAGCAGAAGATACATCCTTTCTGCATACTGTAAAAGGATGACTTTTCACAGGTTGTATAGGATTTTAAAAAGTACATGGACACGGTATGAAATTTGAAGTTCTGGCATTGCTTGTTTCCTTAGACTACAAAAATATTTATAAAATGCAATTATTTTTGCCAAGTTTCTAGAATATACTCAGTAACATGTCAAACAAAATTCAACTACTCAATACACAATGCTTTTAAACATTCTTTATTTTAAGGACAGCTCACTAGGCGTATGAAGGATCAGCAACCACACGTTCCACAAAACTTTATTATTAGCTCAAACTTTGAGGTTTAACTATATCTTGATTAAAAGATTTATTAAGCAAAGTCTTCAGTAATTGTTTAAAAATGTCAGATTAAGAACAGAATACGATTTTAATTTAAAGAGATATTTTAATATAATGTACTCTTCCAGACTTCTGACACATTAGAATGACACTCACAAGCAAAGAGAAAGTAGCTTGGCACTCATGCCAGCTTATCTTCACTATTTGTAAGGGACCTAACTTCAAAAACATCCACTGTGCCAGATCTCTTCTTTTCCATAATGTGCATCTGTCCACACCAACTGAATTAGAGACCACCAACTTGTCTCATGCACCACATCAAACAACAGGCCAGCTTAACAGTTCAAAGCATGACTTAGAAATACAAAATATGCATTCTTTCCCCAGAATGCAGAAGTTTTAGCCTACTTTTCAAAGTCTTTTAGAAATATTAAGACATTTATAAATAAATTGAAGCCAAGATCTTTAATACAGTAGTTTCTACAGCAACTGATTTAAAAGCCAAGATTTTGTTTAGCTAGTAAATCTGCTTTGAACTGCATAACCTATAACGAATTCAGTGAAACCTGCATTTTTATTACCATCCTCCTTTAAAAGTTTGACACTTCTAATATGAAATTACATGTCGTACCTGAAGACTGACTATGGTATAGGCATTCCTCCTTTATTACAGAAGAAATAAGGTACATCAAAAGACTTAAATTACAAGTGACACAGATTAAAATTACACATGAAGTGGATGAAAAAATACATTTTAAGATTTTTTTTTTTTTTTCACCAGAAACAGCAAAATACTCAGAGTCAGAAGACAGACAATGAAACTAAATACTTCCAGAAGTGCAAAAGTTGGCTCACAGGATCTCACGTTAGTAAGAAAATGCAGAAAAATGTTTTGAAATTCCAGTGGTCTGTTTTCTAGCCTCTGCTTTTCTTTAAAATAACCTGCAAAAAAAGAAAAAAGTATATTTATCACTGCTTTTATCACTACAATCCAGGCAGCAGTTAGAGATCCAAAAACTAGGCTACTCAGACCAAAGGTTCACCTAGCCAAACAATTGGTTTCCTAGAGTAGAGTCGCCAAGGGTAAAAGTCTAGGGAAAAGGTTAGAAATAAAGCAAAAGCATAAATGCCATACTAGAAAGTATTGTTTCTAAACAAGAACCTTCAAAACCAATAAGTCTGTAAAATAAAGGGCTTATTTTAAAAATAAATGCTAAGAAATAGCAACAGCACTCTCAAGCCCTCAGCAGATTCCTTGACGCTCTTACCCCATTAGGCCTAGACAGAAAGAAAGAAAAAAAAAAATATTTGCAGCTACTATGCTCTATTTTTGTTGTAATACCTTATTTCTTTCTATATCAAGAGTGCCCAGACCTTTGGAAGAACATTTTTTGGTTTGGAGTTTAAGTTGAAAAATGAACTTCAAAGCCCAAACGGGACCATTTAAGTGTTAACATTATTAACATACAGGCAGATTTTCCTTTCTTCTCATCTTAAAAAAAATAAATGGAGCACAAAAATGTTCAAATAATGTTAAGATTGCAGTTAAAAAGAAATTACAAATGCATAAGATTCCAACTGTAACATTCACTTGGCTACCCTACACATCCTGTATATGTTTCTGTTACTATAGTAATAGAAAGTATCAAGCTAAACATTTCACCATAGGAAAAAAAATACTGAAGATAAACAGAAGCCACAGGACCCAAATATCAGATAACACTGAGTTTTGTTCTTCCAATTTGCCCAGCAACAGCAGGTGGTTGAACAGATAACAGATTAAAGAGACTGAGATCCTTCATGAAACGCAGGTAAAGCAGACATAACGTAGCGAGTGAAGTGAGCTACGGAACACAAAAGGATTTCACTCATATTTTGACACTACTCTCTTTCCAGAGAGAGAAAGCTGAATAATACCTTCCTCTTTCCCTTCTTTTGCATGTACACAAAGCTTATTATTCTCTGTAATGTAGAGGATTCCTCCTTCATAGACATTCATACAGCAATTTTTGTTACGCTGAACTACCCATATAGCAATCCACAGTTTAATTCTCCCCTAGTTCTTTCCTTGGGGAACACAAAATCCCACAAAGTATCTGTTTGTTCAAGTAGTATCCACACAATCCTGCAAGAATCCACTTCAGACATCTTTCAGGCTAGGCAGGTAAGAACAGAAGGTGTAAGGTATTTAAACCCCTCTGAACTATTTCTCACCTGTTCCATAAAGCTTCATTTAGATTACTGAAGTTAAGAGACCATGCTTCCTTGATATAGTACCATCTGAAATAAAGATCCTTCAGCTTCGGAATTTGTTCCTGTTCCCTGGGCTTTCAGCCCAACAGTGCTTGCTGGTAGACTACTGTGTAGATTTACCCACATATTGAAATTATGAATTTAAATATTGAATAGCCAAGAAAAATAGGGCTAAATTTAATAGGGCAAGAAGAGTTAATTTGATGTCTTGGTAAAAGTGAATGAAGCCTACAACGGACTAAAGAACAATACGTTTCTGCAGGTTTTGGATTATAAATAAAAAAAAAATCAATGCTAACACAGAAAAATTTTGTATATGCTATCATAATACATTTTACCTTAAACAAAAAATACTAAAAATGCTTTATTACCTTTGCTGCAGCTATAGTGTGCTCTGGTTTAATTATTCTACTTTTGTTCTCGAAAGCATTTGTCCTGGCTTCTTCTGCTAGCCGATGGAGAAACAGTAAGAAACTCAAATGCACCTTTAAGAGAGGGAAGGGAAAAAAAAAAAAAAAATCAAGAAGGATTCAAACTGTTATGCACAGTTTGTTTTTTTAGATGTTCATTGTCTGAGACAGAGGATTCACGTATTAGACTGCTTCCAAATTCCTGGAAGGTGTTCTCAGGAAAATAAAGCACCTCTTGGTTCAAGTCTTAATAAATTCCGAAGACGTTCCTTACTGCAAGACTCCTGTAAACATAGTTTCAATTTAGCATAACTAAATCATAAAAGTGCTCTAGAAATGCTCACACAAGAGATCTAACAGAAATCAAATCTGATTTTTCTTAGTTTTTTTAATAATAAAATCTAAATATAAAAATCAGAGAATAAGGAGCCTTTTTGCTTATTAGTAAATGTAGCTAGCTTGCAGTGACTACAACAGACTTTTAATGAACAGCAAATTCAGCTCTGCCTTATCACCAAATGGACCACAGACAAGTTCAAGGACTTCTGCCCCTTTCCAGTGCAAAGGAGCATTGACATTAATTTCTCCAGAACAAGAATTTCTCCACTGTCAGGAGGTTACATCCATTTTTTTCCTAGCACATCATTCATTTAACCTTTTTACGCAAAAAGAACTGTTAGGGCAGTATTCTGCTAAATACAGAATGCTGCTCTGCTAGTACAGAAGTAGCAAAAATTTCAGCAGGCAAGGAATTGCTCCAACTTGTACTAAAAACTGCCAACTAAAGCACCCTTGTCTAGTAAGGGACCCATAATACAAACCTCTGGCACTATATAGACGTTATGTGAACTATTTTAGTAGTCCAGTCTGAAAATCGGTAATTGCACCTTCTGTAAATTCAGCTTTCAAAGAATATTAACTTTGTTGTAAAAAACATACTTTTTTCAATCAAGAGCTCAGAAAAATATTACTGAAATATATGAAAATTTTACTTATAAGAATTAGGTGATACACTTACTCTGCCATACCTAATCTGCAAAGCCTATAAAGAGATAACAAGGAAAGTTACAAGTTAGAGTTTATAGGAAATACTTTGGCAGTGAGTTTGCAGCACAAAGTATCTGTTAAAAGGACAGGCATTTCAATGTGAACATGACAAGAAATTTAGGTTTTTTTTTAAATCTCCTGAACTACATGAAGTTAGCATGCAACAGATAAATTTATAAAATACTTGGCATTGTTTGGAAGTATCTACTACATAAAAAAAAAAAAAAAATCAGATGTTCTCACAGATTTATTTACCAAAACATCAAAGCCATTTTTAAATTAGTCTTTAGATACACAGAAATAATCTCCAACAGAATCAAGTAGTAGCACTAAAATAGTGTTAAACATTAGAACTCTCATTATCAGACTTAACATGGAGGTTAGATTTCTGAAAACAACCTGGGGAGAAGCAGGAGGCGGAACAAAATCCTCCATACTTGGAAGTCCTCCTGCTGAGATACCTAAAAGTGATAATTTTAAAACTGCCTTTAAAAACTGCATCTTCTCTCAGAATCACTGTACCTTTATTTCCCTGTTTTCAAAGTGAATTGCTACATGTTGAGAAGCTTCTTCTAATCTCATATAGAATTAAACAGTGTCATATAACTGAAAATCAGAACACTGCACAATAGAGCACACGTTAATAAATAATCCAGATTATTCAAGGCAATTGAGAAAGGCTAATAACAGGCAGAATGACTGAATACCATGAAGGTGACAGTGACTGACAAGTACCCAAGTGATATCACATTTGTTTAAAGACTTTCTTTTAGTATGTATTAGATTATTGTCCCTCTATATAAAAGTCTTGAACTACTAGTGAAAACCATCTTACACATCAGGATGATTATTTCCTATCAAAGAAAGGTTGTAAAGTTTAAAAGATGTATATAAAAACCCACGACATTGCTTCCAGAGCAACTTCCACACACCTGTTCAACAGGACTAATGAATAGTAGAGTCAAGCTCTGTAATTTTGTTTTGCTGCCTTAACTTCAGAACAATTCCTTAGACTGATATTTTGCCTTCAGTGTATACTTATCATTCTATGCCACTAACAAATTAAAAAGGGGTCATTCAATGCAATACTTTAAGCTTTTTCTGCAATGTAAATACAAACCTGACCTTCTGCATAAAACTGGATTCCTGCTTTTCTTCTGTATTTTCAAGCTAGAACAAAGTTTGCTGCTTTTTGTTCTCAGACCATTAGGAGGTTAATATCTGAACTTCAGTACTATAGTCTTTCCTTCTTTTCAAAACAGGACATAACTGAATTTTAAGAGCATTGGAAAAACATTAAACACTACTTCTATCTCTTCACTGAAAGATATTATCGCGCTCCTTCAAAAAAACCAGCTTCTTGAGAAACTTTGATGAAATTCACTAGACTGTGCACAGAGAAAGATCTTATGAAACAGGTTCTGCCAATTTTTCAGATTTCAAAAAGAGACATGATCAAAAGAATCTGAAAAGTGAAGAAGAAACCCTATTCGGGTATTTAACAAAAGTTTCTGAATTCTTATGTTTTTCAAAATCGTAGAAACAATCCCATGAGAAGACATTGGTTTATCGAGGAAAAATAACCACTGAAGGTCAGGAAAATGAAAACAATCTGATCATAAGCCAGGCAGGCAGGCCTCCTCACTGGACTGGCAAAATGAAAAATAAAGCATGGATCATCTAGGAAGACAGGCCAGAAAAGGAACTAGCCAATTCTCATATTTGCCTGCAGAAGACACAAGCACTGTGCTCAAAATGTACACGGTTTCATCTTGTTAAGATAGCTACTATATAAATTTCTAAAGTATGCAATCTAATAAATCTTAAAAGGTTCATAGGGAATAAGATACACTAAAAACAATACTCTCAAAACTTGTTACTTGTCTAACTACAGGATTAAACTCCCCCCCCCCCCGCTTTTTATTAAAGAAAAACTCCAGCTGTGTTGATTATATACTCATTGAAATAAAAAGAGCTGTTAGCCACATACCTACTTGAAGAATATAATCGACAATCACTACCCCTGGACAATGCTGTTAAAAGGTAAAGTAAAAAAGCAAAGCCTTCTAACATTGAAGGCCATTTAATTTGGCATCACCAGAAGAGATAATCTAAACTTCCACAATATTAAAATTCATTCTCATCTCATCCTTTGTGTTGTAGTGAGTATTTGCATAGCCACATTTTAAGCTAGTCCAGAATGCTGTTCCTCACTAGTTTCAGTCAATTCAATTCATTGATTGTCTGAAAACTAGTGCCAGGGTGAGGAAGAGATGGGAACCAACAGCCAAGATTTGGAGGGCTGTCCCACTTACTCCTTTTTGAATAGCTACACTACCTCAAAGCTAAACAAACATGACCATAGAAACACAGACCAACTGTTGCTAACAATTATAAAAAAAATTGTTAGCGATTGTGTGAATTTGATTAGTTGACTACCGCACTCTGCTGAGTAAGTTCTGATTTGGCGTGAGCATGAATAGCAAGAGGCCAGGTCCTCAGTCCATAAAATACTCAAAAGACAGCAAAAGCAGTAGGAAGATATCACATTTTTAATTAGACCGATCAGAAAAATATGTACTGTTTATATTCAAATCTAAATCCTCTCATGTAATTATCATATTCATTCACATTTATCTCATTACATGTTTTTAAGTTCTGTATATTTACATTTAACTTCATATATCCAGATACCAACCTTCAAGACACGTAAAGACACAACTTTTATACGCATATGAAATATGGAAACATATAATTCAGGTCAGGGACCATACTAATACACAGTATGAATTAAGGCTTTGAGAATCACTTGCATATTAAAATAAGAGGGCATGACAGTAAAGCAAGTTAAGCCTGTTCATTCACTTCAAAGAGTATTTTTTTTATGCACACACACACACACATACAAATATATATATATATATACACACACATTTTTTTTTCAACATGGCAGCTACCACAAGTTATCTCGAGGTCAGGTTTCCTTGTTATAGTCAAGTGATGTCTTGGTGAGACAAACCCCTCCTGTGCTACAAATCTCTTATTGCAGCTCAGAAGGAATCTGGCCTTGTTGGCCTCAGCTTTCTGCAACTTGTTTAATAGATCTGTTATCCCTACACCTTTATTTGTGGTGTTTTTAAACCATGAACAGGATCCCAACGCCTTATTCTCATTAGATTACTAACAAGACTTGTCATTCCTTAGTTATGGTGAGAAATTACTTAGATGGCCTTCTACAAAAGTATAATCATTCAAGATGCCTTAACATCTTAGCAACTTCTTCATCACAATTCAGTTATTTATATCAGTCCACTCAAATTGCTCCACATAAACAACATCAGCCACATCATCCAAATTACTGTTTCTCAGTTCATCTACATCAAATTATTTGAACAGCAGTGTGTACGTATAGCAACACAATATTTATGCATCAGCCTGTCCCTAAATCCCCAAACTCACCGCCAGAAACTCACAGAACAGTAGCCATCGGCAAAGCAGAAACCTGCATTCACTACTTACTAGTATTTTATTAGTCAAATCAATTGCTGCTCTCCCCACAAACTTTGCCTCCTTTCTGCATGCAGAAACATTACAAGTAACGTGACATCCATCCCATTACACCCAGAAACTCCAAAGTGCCCCAGTGCACACAATCCACTCGTTCATGTATTTTAAGCAATGAAACATTTCGAGACTAAATGTCCCAATTTAGGGACACCTGCCCTCAGGGAATCGGGACTGCTGCAGCCACCTGCCGTCGCCAACAGCACAACTGCTCCCTCCCTGCGCTATGAGCCCAGGCTCCCCAGGGGAGCACCGTGGTGATGAAGGATGCAGCCCTCGAGCGCACCACGCTCCCCGAGCTGCTGGGGACCGCAGCCGACGGCTTGGGGCAGGCGGGAGACTTCGGGGCCAGCGCTGAGGGGCGGAGCGGCCCGCACCCACCTCCAGGCCGCACACTGGGCGCCCGCCCCTCTCCTTCCTCACCAGCAGGTCGGCGTTCGCCGCCAGGCGTAACTCAGGCTTGTGCTTCTTGATTATTTTCCGCAACGTGCTGCGAGGCGCCGTGCGCTTCATCCTCCTCTTCCTCTTTCTCTCGCTGAGGCCGCTGCGAACGGGCCTCAATGGCTCCCGACCGCCCTCCGCCGTTCGAATCCGCCGCCCTAGCGCAGCCGCGCGCCCGCCGTGACGCACTTCCCAACGGCCGCGGGCGGCACCGCCCCCGAGGAGCGCGCAGGGGCGAGCAGCGCTCCGCGCCCCGCCCCCCCCCCCCGGCCCCGCCCCTCCCCGCCCCACCAGCCCCGGCAGCGGCGCGGAGGCGTTTCCCTGGAAACCGCAAGAAATCGCAGGCGTTACGGGAGAGGCGTCCGGCGCCTCTGGCCCCGAGCGGCCGGGCCGCTGCGGGGAAAGCTGAGAGGGCAAGAGGCACCGTCCCACCTCCCCGCGCACCGCCAGCAGCGGTCCCAGCCCCGCCGCTCTCCCGAGCCCCCGCCCCCAGCCGCTGCCTTCGGGGGGAGGCTGTCACGTCGCAACGACAGCGGTTGCCGGCTTAAAAGTCACAGTCCCACTGCCGGGGTTGCGGACGTGGGGTGAGAAGAGCTGCCCGAGCTGATGCTGAATTTGTGAACGGGCCCCAGGTGGACACGTTGACAGTCGCTCCCCTCGCAAGCAACGATGTGTCAAACTGCTTCCCTTGTAAGCTGACTGAAATGCAGGTTTAGCTCTGGCTTTAACAAGTTACCCAAACCTCCACCCGGGCTTTTTTTAATCCACAAGAAAGAAAATGGACGTGGCGGTTTCCTTACTGTCTTTACTTAGACTTCACATCTGGCCACTGCGACAGGCAGAGGTTTCCCAAAATGGAGGGAACATGGCACCAGTCACAGGCACCAGCACTGGCACGGTCCTGATTAAACAAGCTTCAGGCCAACAGTTGTGGATTTTAAGCTGGCAATCCTCTCCCAGGTGTGATAGGATTTATTTGCTGCAGAAGCTGAGAGAGTGGTACAACACTCTGCTTCTCTCCTTCATTGCCTTGTGTGACCCTGCGGGGAGATGTGACACCAAATGGCCTAGTCTGGGTGGACTGCAGGACTAGGAACCTAATTAGCACCACAAACCTACACTAAAATGAGCCTAGAGTGATAGTTCTGTTCTGCACATAAATCTGGATAAAATACAGCATTAGTACAAATGTGGCATTGACTTAATTGTACACAGAAACACACACTCATTCTGAAATCAGCCACCACTTTAAAGTGTCATCCTTTCTCTAGCATCTGTCCCTACACTTCTGTTTCAGCTGACGGATGCTGCTGACTGAAATACAGGTTTCCCCACAGAGGGGCCCCTGTAGCTTGGCATTCTCAGTGTATTTGGACTGTGTGTACTTAGTTGGAGAAGGGGTCAGGATTTCATACTGAGGTATGGAGTTTTTCAGCATATTTATTAAGTTTTTTGTTTTCTTTGGCCTATGAGATGTTTGCAAATTTAAATGTTAAATCAATAAGATAAATATACTGGCTTAATATATTCAAAATTATCAGCACTCAGATATGAATCAGTTTTATTGAAGTATGCTCTTAAATGTGTATGCTTTGGTATTTTAGTTTATTTTGCTATATGCACAAAAACATAGTCCAAATAGCAGTATGATGTCTGACAGCAGGAGAGAATTTGAGATCTGCCAATTCTTCATACTCTGTCAGATATTTGAAAATCATGCTTTATTCTTTCAGCTTTGACTGTCACTTGCCATTAACTGTCAACAGCGATGCAGATCTTAAAATCAAGGTCTTAACTTTTCTCTGTGAATGAATGAGCACACTCAAACATAGGGGTTTTTTTCTGCAGTTTAATAGTAATCACAGTTAATAGCTCAGCAGCACTGCTAGAAGTAAACATTTATTTTTTCAGTTAACTAAATGGCTGTGACTCAGGAGGTACATGGAGTCATATACTGTAATGCCCATAATATGCACAAAGAAACTTGCATTGGGAACAACAATAATACAGCATGACAACAGATTCCAAGCTGGGGTAAATCAGTAGCTCCATTGGACCTTACTGCAGCTGAGAATTGGGCCTTGAAGTCCCACACTGTCTATGGGGAACTGGTGTGGGCAAGCTTTTTACAAACTATCAGTTACAAAAGTACCTCTACTGTAGGTCTAAAACTATTAAAACGCTTCAACAAATTTGAAACTGTGCAGTGATCTGCATAAAATGACAGATGTTGCGACTAACTATATCTTTAGTCATGTACTTGCTATATAGACAATGACTGAATAGTAAAATCTACTATTAAGTCTGATACTTTTAAACTTTTGTCCGTTCTGTTAGTTCTATATTCCTACTGGGCTAGTATTTGATTTTAGCCACAGAAAAGAATAATTTAAAGTGCTGTCTCAAATCTAGTCATTTATCAGATTTCTTTTTTTCCTTATGTTTTGAAAAATTATGACATTAGTTACTGCAAGCAATTGATAAGAGATGCAATGTAAAAATGTTAAATTGTCTGATTTACTGAACAAACTTGATTTCAATAGCTAAAATTTCTCCTTTAATATATATTTTAATTTCTATCAGTAAATATTTCTGTATATATGATTTTTGAATAGTTTAATTTTAACACAGGAATATTGTAGGACAAGAAAAAAATATATTGCTGTACATTATGCATTGCTATGGAAAAACTGATTTTATAAGTTAACTAAATGACTAAATTTCCTAAAAATCCCTACTGTTTAAATGATTTTATTTGTATTAACACATGGATTAATGGTTACATTAGAACATCATATAAACCTGCAAACTCACATTATGTTTCTGATTTTGAACATGACATTTTTCTGTCCTCCTGATAGAATCTGTAATGTTCTGGTATAATGCTACTATGAAATATATTTTAAACAGCTAAAAGAATAATGCAAAATGCATTTTAAATGAATTCTGGAAAAGTTGGAATTGTTAATTTTGCCATGCTCATGCAGCTTTATAAAAAAAGGCAATTCTGTGCCTTATAAGCACATTTTCATGTTTTGCCTGTTCAAGAGCTGTAGGAGTTTTGCATCCATTTTCTACAAGCAGTTACTGTCTTTTCAGATAGTATTTCAAGAATTTCGTGTTTTTCGCTTTTTAACTATTGCAGTTTTTAAGCATACATTCGTTCATTTTGTGAACTGCATGTGTTTCATGGCTTCATCTGCCACACAGAATCTTCCCCGTTTTCCAGCAATACCGAACTGTGTTTCAGAACTAAATACATCATCTGATACCGACGATAAGAGCTAGAAAAATTCAGCAATTAAAATGCCACCATCCAGGTCTGTCTTCTTCAAGAAAACAAACAACCTTTGTGATGTTTTTGAGTAAAGGCAATTTCACTTACATTATTTTGTCAGTTTTGCTTACAGACTACATGGGTTTCTTGAAAACAATTCCATACATTTCAGTGACTAAAAAGAGGCCAGTCTTGGGGCCATCACTGCTGAACTGCAAACCAGTAAACATTTTGTTCTCCACTTCTGCAAAGAAAGAGATTAATTTAAAGACCAATTTTATCCACTCCGCTAATACACTGTAAGTTGAAATAAGGGTAATTTTTGGAACTTAAATTGAAAAGCAGTCTTAACTTGTTAAATTGTCTCACCCAGCCTGTCCTCTGTAACTATTAATTATTTTGTTTCTGGATTTTGACATTGTCTTCAGTCAGACTCTTCATCAGTTAATAATTTTAGAGTCAGCCTTCCCAAAGAATGCTGAAGAGTTCCATTTTAAAAGTGTGATATCTTGAAATTAATAATTACGTTTCATAGATTCTTGCTAAGCCAAAGATCGCTCGTTTTCTTCTCTAGTCAGATAGAGACTGTTAAATACTTTCTGGTGCTAATCCAGTTTCAGGAGTTGATGAAAGACTTTGAAACTTATCCGGGATGTGAACGTCAAAACCTAAAATCTTTTGATGTTGTCTTCAGTGATGAAAAGATATCTCTAAACCAGAACATAACAATTCAGCAAAAGTAAACTCTTCTATAATGTAGTTGATAGGTTTGATCATAGTGGTTGGAGTACACAGACTGACTCTCCTGTTACATCTGTATATTCCTTTTATTGTATATATGATAATTCAGGTGTGGTTGAATACTTTTGTAGAGAAACAGGAAAAAAAAGACTACAAAGGAGCAAATTATATGTCTTCCTCTCCTCTGTGAAACTTAAGTAAGTCTCTTGCTTGAAAAAGAAGGTGGAAATGGCAATTTTAACAAGAAACTTTTCTCTTGTGGCTGTCACTATTAGTATAATGGCAATAAGTTAATTGCAGTAGTAAATACTGGAACCTCAAAGGTGTGTTTGGCCTTCACCTTTTATTTTCATGAGGAGAAGAAAGATGCCTCTATGATCACTTACTTTTTAATTATTTTTTTTTCTCTTTAATTTAGCACTATTTCTATCTGTTTTCAGGCCAGGTATTGAATAGTGAAAACAGGAAATGCAAAACACTGTAAATTGAATTTGAAAATCAGACTGCTGATTTTATGCTTCAGTTTCGTTTTTCAGGACATTCTATATATCAGCTCTCTGTATACCAAGCTGTGAAGAGCCTGCCTAAAGTCAGTTGACTTCCACAGGCCAGACACTGTCTCCCTCTTGTAACTGTTGGGATTGCATTAATTTAAAAAGTAAAGGCATATAAATCACAGCTTAGCCATCGCTCTTACCTTCAGAGATATTCCTCATGCACTTGACATGCCATCAACTAAAGGTGTATCAGTTTTTCTTTTTTTCAGTAATTTAATGCAGGATGGCATTGATATATATGTCCAATACTTTATTTAATTCTGTAAAATAAAATTATTTATTTTAGGTGTTTCCAATGAAATCCATAAAGATGAATAAATAACACCAGAAATAATTACTTCAGATACAGACTTTGCCTGTGCTTGTGTAACTTTTCTCATTACTTTTTTAGAATTTTACATTTTTTGCATTTTGCTCCTGAGTCTACTACACCCATTTAATGCCAGTCATATTTCCTTCTCCAAACTCCAGAAGGAACAATATTATCCTTTGCAGATGTCATGCTTTCCACAAGCACATCCAAGCCAGAAGGATCTTCCAGTACCTCTACCCTAATCAGCTAACCCAGACCTGCCAAAAAGACCACTGTCTCTGAGAAGCTTTCCCAAACTTAAATGATATTCTGAAAAGAACCTGTTGTCTACCTTCCAAAATATGTTTTATGCAAGTGTCTTACAAACAGAGGAGAAAGGAAAGGGCAACACTCAATGACATTCCCTGCAATCTTTACTGAAAACTGGTCTAGTAACTTGTTTAATACTAGTGGCTACCAATAGAGAACTCAAAGAAAGATTAATAGATGGATACATATTACTCAACTGCCAACTTTTAAATTATCAGGGAGGGTAGTTCAGAGGTGTTGACCACAAGAAGGCCTGACCCTGATTCCTTTTCTTCACTTTGTTTTTCACATGAAGGGCAGCAACTCATTTTAGCCTCACTAGAAGAGACGTTAGCTTTCACCTTCCACAAGGACCAGGTTTTTTCCCCATTGACTTTCCCCATTGACTGTGGGATTTGCCCCAGTGGCCGTGATGATGGATTAAAGCAAACTGAATTCAGAGAGAACCAATAAAGTGACAGACAGGTTAGGTTTCAGATGAGGGGAACTGATTGCTGACTGCTTAAATCTCACTTCATGTGACAGTAGTCAAGCCATAATATTATTGTTATATGTGAACATGATAGAAGAATAGCAGCTATAGTGGAGCAAGAATTTAAATATTGGCTTTCAGCTGCATGGAATACACCTGTAACACAATAGGAGTGGTCCTTAGTGCACAAAGTTGGCACGTATTCTGCAGTCATGAAGAGTTGAGAGGGAAAAATTATTTTTTATGTATTTCTTTTACCATCATAGCCAATAAGGGACTTAAAAAAGAACATTTCAGATAAAATATGAGTATTTCAGAATAGGCTGTAATCAGCATATATTCTTCCATACAGATATTCAGAAGTGAAGAGGTTAAGTGCCAAAAGGAACATGCAGTCACCTGAGAATGAAGCAATGTAGTTTATGCCAAACAGTTTACCGCAAATGTTTCCTTAGTGATCAGCCTTCTTTAGCGAGCAGACATAAAATCATTTGTCTTCAAAAAAGAGAAAAAGGAGAAAAAAAGTGATTGAAAATTTTAATTGCAGTTCTGTATTGGTAAAGAATAAACATTCTGGAGAATGACAAAATTACTCTTTCTGTCATTACAGAAATGCTTACCTTCCTTTTGAATGCACAGAAATCTTCCTGAATGTGGTTCTGTGTCATGCTTTCTTTAAAATTTGCAAACACCTTTTTTTAAAGAACAATAATAAGCAAAATATAAAAACTTCTGAAATTATTCCAGATTGTATTGAGAATCAGTAGCTTTCTGAAGGTACCTAAATGAAAGAGATAAATTTTTAAAAATTTCTGCTGCTGTAGCGTAGACAAGGAAAAAATACTTCTTCGGAGAATATGGTGAAGTGTATGAATTACTAAATCCTTTTCCTTTCAGCTAGTTAACTGCAAATTTTATTCTTAGGAATGTAGGTTTGAGGCTTTTTAAAATATCCTGCTATATAGTGCATGAAAAGAGGCTTCAAACATAAATTATCCATCAAGCTAAAAATTCTTTTATTAGCTTAGATTCATTTTGCCTTCTGGGGACGATAACATTTGCAGTTTCATATGTTATTAAATGGAAGTGGTAGTTTACAGAGTGAAAGATACTGTATATGCTTCTTCTAATGTAAACCGACACCAGTAACTATTGCTTAAATAAATGTAACTTTGACCACAATTTTGTAAATAAACAACTGCTGATACAATCTTTTTCTTTTCCTACAGAACAAACACACTTTCTTCAAACAGTGCTTGACACCAAGAAAAATAGTGAGGGCATAACGCTTCAGGTTAATAAAACTAAAAGATAGTAGCTGTAGCTGCAGCCTTGCACAGAGGCAAGATGCTGATCTCTGCTGTGAAAAACTGCATTGGAGCCTTAGCATAAGAATAATCGTATTGTCTGTGGACGAGAGAAGCCATATCGATTTTTCTTCATCTACCCCAAACTGCTGTGTAAGCCTGTTGTTAAAACAGGAAATGTTCGTGGAAGCACAGTAGCTAGTAGAACTGGTTTAATAAATGGAGGTACCATACTATTTTTCTAGACACATTGGGGCTACCTACCTGAGCTTACGTAGTGTAACTTAACTACCACAAAGCTAAGAAAAAAGTCTGTTTTAAGCTGAAAGTCTCATTTCTTGCATCAGCACAAATACAGTTGTTAAAAAAAAGTAAACCCAGAGAAACACAGAGTGAATCATAACACAAATACAGTATTTTTTTGAAAGAGGGTATTGTAATGTTAGCTGGAACACCTGGAAAACAGAAGCCAACTCTACGGTCTCTCATCTTTATCCCACGAACTGCAGATAGACATTTTGTATTTAGACTACCTAGCCTGAATATTAGCAAAGATGAAGCTTGGTTTTTCAGTCTACAGTGATGTTCTTCATGGTAAATAAGGTTTCTGTGGGGGCTTTTAAGTACCTTTACCTGGGTATGGGTTGTGCCTCTTTAACAGCACCAGTGATGCACCAGCTTCCAGATGTGCTATGAAACAGTTCCCTTGGAGCCTCAGACTGCTTCTAGTTACCGTCCTGATTGATGGCACTTCACCCCTATACAAACCAACTACTCAGTGCTGCTATTAAACACAGAAGGAAACATAAAATTGCTGTTCAGAGGCAGCTCTTTGCCTAAAAACCTGGCAGGTGTGTGCTTTGTCAGATATTTTTAAATAGTAATACATTCCTATTGAATACTACCCTGCCTTGTAGAGTAAATAAAAATATGCTTATGCTTGACAACAGGATATTTTTTTCCAGCATGTTTTTCAAACTGGTCTGAAGGTATTTACTGTTTTGAAAGATGTGTTTGCATCTCTCTAGCATTCTTCTCTACTTTTATCTGACGATGTAGTGACATCACTAGGTCTACTCATATGTGCGAAGTGTCCTGGAAAAGAGCCATTGGGAGAAAGAGAAAAAAAAATGTGCAAGAATATGGAAAGCTGCACCTAGACACAGTTCTTTCAAGAGCGGTTCTAGTGTAAATGTCATTTGGTTGAAAGCCCATACTCATTGGCATGCTCAGCTGTTTTGCAGTGCTACAAGTAAGCAAAACAGCTGTAAACCTAGCTTAACTCTCCAATTAAGCTGAATTTATGACATATTTACAATACCAGTGCAGAACAAAGCAGCTGGAAACAACGAGTAGTTCTGATCCTAACAATCCCTTTTTAGGCTTTATTTGGCATTCTTTAGTCAGGCAAAAGTTTGCCAGTTTGTCTAAGATTAAATTTAGAGGCCTCTGAGAGGCCTCTGAAGATTAAACAAAATTATACCGTAGAACACATGTTCATAAATGCATAGACTTTAAATGTTTCTTTGTAATATTATATTTTGAGCAGATTAATCCAATTTGGGTGCCTTGTGAACTCAGAACTCTCACTGATTTTGATAATTACCCGGATTGCATTTTAATTAGTTTTGTCTATTACTTTTTTTTTTTTTTTACAAAGGAGTAAATTGATTTATATTTGCAAAATAAATTTGCCAATTGCCTTCTGCCACAATTCTTACACTCATGGATTCTATGTGTGAATGACAGATCTTCATTTGCCCTTAGCTACAAGGGTCCTGAAATACAGTTCCAAAATATGTATGACTCTATAAAGAAGCCACAGGTATCAGTATCTTGATGTACAGCTCACAGCCATACTGCTTTTCCTTGTGATTGCCAGCACGCAGGACAATTTGAAATAGTTATGATTTTTTTTTTTTTAATCTGTTATTTGTGAATGAGTTGCATTTAGTAGACCCAAACAGCACAATCTGGTTGTTCATTCAGAATAAGACTCTCCTTTTCGATCTTGTAGGCTAGATCTGTACCTGTGAGTATAATGCAAGGCCTAGTCTTGGGTCTGAGAGCAAGAGGCATGCTACACCTCAAGTAGCTATGGCTAAATTCTCTTCTCCCTAAATATAGGGTGATCTAGTCAATCCCCACTGTTGGGGACAAACTCTACCATGCATAATCCTCTGAGCCGTATCCAGGAGTTGGCTTGTTGGCTCAGGCCAGAGCTGTGCCTGCAAGTCTCATGCTATGGATCTCCTCCGTGCTTGGAGACTGTCCTTACCACTGACCTACAACATCAGCTGCTTGTGCTTTTTCTTTCTATTCCTGAATTATGCTTTGTTTGCTGTGGCAACAGTATTTCAACAGGCAGAATGGGAAGTATAATAGATGTCTCTGCATGTCCACAGCCTGGTGGCTGTGTCATGCTTCTGGGAGGTGGGGAATGCAGTCTTCAGCCCCAAAATTTGAGGAGGAAATGGACTGAGGATCATTCTCCCAAGAAAAATATACTCACCACAAAGTAGACTGGTTGGCACAACTGGCACAACCAGTAGACTGGTTGGCAATCAGGGATGCAGGGTCTGATCCACAGGCACTGTCCTGCACTTCAGCAATTGTAAACAATTATTTTTGCTTGTTTGTTGTTTTGCCATGTTTTTTGTTTGACAGTATCCATTGTGTAATCTGTTGTCAGGTTTTAAGCAAAGCTCAGAATTGTGCTGCATGACACTCAAAGAGTTGCTTGATGTCAGGGGGCAAGCAAAAGGTAAGAAATTTATTCAATCTTCCATGAAATAGTTTCATTTCAAAATTTGACCTTACCTTATTCCAATAGGAAACAATAGTGCAATAGCACAACAACACAATTAAACATGCAAGTAGATGGCTACAAGTCTGAGCATAAATTCGTAGGAAAATATGTTCTATGTGTATGTATAGCTTTACATACGAGAGATCTGAATTCTCCTAGCATCAGTGTCTGGATCCAGAGTTTTAATTTAGATTGTGTTCCCTTGGGGATGCTGTTCCATACATATATAAGACTGAATTTAGCAATGAAATGGGAACTTTTGCACAAGATTGTGTTTGGGAGTTTTGTCTTTGGGAAGATTCTATTCCAGATTTCCAGTTATAGCATTTCTCTGATGGCTTGAAGTCTGCAATATATGAGTGTGCTGTATTATACACAGTTCTGACTGAACCTATCAGGAATATGAATTACTATGTGCATAACTAAATGATAAATGCAGTTTTATACAGAATTATCTGTATTCTGGCATATAATAAATAAGAGGAGCCAAATACATGCATTAATATCACAAATATAATTTTTCCAGTGTCAGCCCTGTTTTGCCTATTATCTGTTCAGGTCAACAAATCTACATGCATATGAACAGAAAACCCTCTCCTTAGCATGCTTCCTGAAAGCCATTGCTCCACACAGATAGAACATATAGATCCTTTTCCAAATCTAAATGATATTTTAATACTTTATTATGTTTTTCAATACGTGAAGAGCAACGTGTGATCCCAAATATTCCTCCAATCTTTAAAGTTTAGTAAGCATTTGAAAATTATTAGTGAAGTTCTCACCCTATGCCTATGCAAAAGACAACGAGGATACTTTGTGGAGGGCTAACTTTTCTACTCCCTCATTAACTCTTCCATAAGGGAATAAATTAATAGATTTTATTAGGTAGTTTTTAATCACTTCCAGTAGTCTTTTGATATGCTTGAATCTTCCTCTTTGATGCAAGCAATGAAAGCTACAAATACGACTTCAGACATAAAATGCCCATGACATCTAATTTGGTGTCTCAGAGACTTGGACCTTTTCAGTTGATACAGTTCTATAAAGCAACATGCTCAGAAGTTAGTGAGATATAAGTTTAATAAACATTTATGTCTTGCATTTCCTGTCAATAAAGTTGATATTTGAAATACAAAAAATCTTTCTTGTTATTCGAATAAAGGCTTCAGTCTGCAAATGAATCAGAATATTTTCTGAATTCTGTAGGATTAGTTGCAACCTTAGCATCTATTATCTTTGTAAACCACCGTCTTCACTGTGTAATATGTTAAATAAATACAGCTTGTCTTTTACAAGATGTCTTCTCCCATTGACTGCCAAATGTTAAAAAAGGAATCCTAAATAGCTACATGAATAGTTGTCCACTTACTCCAGAGATCAGTAAAATGTTTGGCAAGGAAAACATGGACTGAGTACTAGCACTCATTCACACGTCAAAGCCAAAACAGAAAGCATAGTTCATAGAGGAGTGCAAGGACAAGAGTGCTAGAAAGGCATTCTTGCAAATACGTGCTACAAAACTGTACCACTCCCCGCCTTCTCTGCTGCTTTCATATGTGCAGCTCAACTACATTTTGGTAAAACAGTGTACTCCAGTGCAACTCAGGAATGTGGATGTCTTCTCCTGTGAACTGACTCGGAGCCAAACACGAACCCCTGTATCAGTGTGTGGACATACTGCACAGCTGGAGGAGCAATTGCAACTATTAAGAAAAAGCATGTGTTTTTCCTACCGGGTTATCTAAAAGCTTGATTTGTAGTGTGAAAGTGTGTTTAAAACATTATTTTGACCACATTAGATTTTGCAAACTGAAGACAATGTCAATTTAATGGTGATGTTCAGTCTCTGAGGTCTTAACTGAATGACATACATTAGCAGTCAAAAATAGGTGATTAGTTCAAAATCAAGTTGTGTAAAGGTCTGGAAATTTAAGTCACTGCCTGACACGTGGGAACCCCAAACTCAGAAAAAGTGATGTGGAGAGCCAAACAACTTAACAATCCTCTATTACCTGCCTAAAAAGGTGGCAGGAGGGCATATTGTACTGTCAAAATCTCTGTCTAGAGACAATCTGAGTTGTATAGAGTTGATCATGGGCAGGTGGGAAAAGAAGAAAGGAGGAGAACAAAAGAAGTTCTCCCACCCTCAAGGTACCAATGACAGCTTACCTCACCTCATATTCCCCTGAACTGCAGATTCTGCTGAAAAAAATGCTGGAGTATATAACATGGGCAACACCGTACGGGCAGGAGTCTGTAAGTCTGTGCGGTCTCAGGGGCATGAGCTCTATGGGCTGGGCATTCACTGCGTGTGATTTTTTGTCAGGGCTGCCTTGAGGTGTGTGAGACACTGTTTGAGCAGGCATGGGAGCATATGTAGATTTTAGGGAAATGGGATTTCAAAGAGACACCTTAGACATTCACATACGTAAAATCTACTTATTTTCTAAAATTGGAGGGGAATTAATTCTGATCTAAGGTTCCTATTTAAAAATTACAATAAATAAGAAGCCAGAATAGTTCTTAATTCCTTCTGAAATAAGCAAAATTGAAGGTGCTTCAATCCTTTTGAAAAATCTAGTCCTTTTTTTCCCACACACACATATGGCTGTAGCACTTATCAGACCCTTACAAACAAGTATCTAGGTATCACAAAACTGCAATAAAGTTGATACAGAAATCTCAGTCCTCACTTTGCAGACATGTTAACTGATTCTAAGATATTAGGACCAAACTGTTACCCTAAATCCAAACACCTGCAGACATATTTAATAACAAACAGGTGATGTAAGAATTATCAGAACCAAAAATACCAAAGAACTACTACTTAAGGTCTGTGGAGATAGATGCCCAACTCTGAAAACATTGTTTAAGTTCTTGCTTAGTTTCCGAACACTTAAACCATGCATAGTAATATTTATTTATCTGAATGTGTTTGCAGACACTTGAATTTGTTAATTTTTTAGACAGTTTTTCCATGAGACAAAGTTACCTCTTTCAGTAGATATACCTTTTGCTTCTAGAAGAGGAGATACTTCTGGGCTAACAAATTTCCATTCAATAATGCATGAATTTTCTTCTTAGGAAGCTAGATAGTTTTTCCATCACTTATACTTCAGTATTTCTGAAACCATTTGTTAATTTTCAGGGGGATAGGAGGTTTCCAAGCAGCTGCCAGGACTAATATAGCAGCCAGCAGTAAACGCTGAATAAGCTTAGGTACAAAATCTATACCATCTGGTTTCAGGAGTCCCCAGCCAAAAAATGTGAGGCCAGTTCTTTTCATGTCCAGAAATCTTCACATTCATTGGGAATTGTGAAACGAATCTTACCTTTGCCTTACCTTTCAATTCATAGCCCGGAGGAAGGTTCAAATAGCAGTCTTAAGAAAACATTGCATAACTGTAAAATGGGAAACCAAGTGATGTGCTCAGGTTTCATAATAAGAAAGATGAACACTATTTGACAAGATGAGATCAAAGTCCTTGCTCAGCCTCCCAGTCATCCGGTTCTCCAAGCTGCTGTTTCTCAAAGTCGATGATAGCTACTGGTTCTCAACACAGAAACAAAGTCCCTCAGAGGAATAGTCTCCCTACACCAGAGAGTCAATAAGGAGATACAAAATGAAGCCCTTCAGGTTTGATTTAAGACCAGGGAAGTAAGGAGTGAGCTCTATTTTGTCTGCCAGTGGGGAAATACTTCTGGTTCCTCTAGGTGTCTGAAGAGATCAGCTATGTTCTACATTAAAAACTGCTATACTGAAAATTTTGGTAAAAGAGTAACTTAAAAGAGACTTGGTTCACAGACATGAGTTTGAAGGCATAGATACAGCTTAGGCCACTCTAGAGATACCCAAGGAGATCCAAGCAACAGAACTTCCACTGAAGAAGTGTGCAAAAGGAGTGTTTCCTGCAATTTTTAATGTCCCAAGCATTTCACCCTCTCTCTTAGAAAGTCATTTACAACTATACATAATCCACAAAGTCACTTGTTATCAAGGCCCTGAAGCTATCGTCCCATCTAAAGAGTCATTAATATCTCTTAGCTTCTCATGTCTGGGTTATATATAAAAAATAGCATATCATAAGAAACCATGCAAGCCTATTTTTCTTTTACTATCATCACTGCTTTCAACACATGGATTAAATCATTGCTTTAACTAGATGATTAAACCCTGTTGAGAAGGGACTGCCATGTTACTGTACTTGGCTAAAACAGAGTATAATGATAGTGTCCATAGACACTATCACAATGGAGATAAAACAGCAATGATAGTGCTGTTGCATTCCTGGTAACCATGGGTTTGTCTGCACTGCTGTATGGCAGCTTAGAATTGCTCTACGGTCTGATCTAGCAGCAGGTTTAACTGGAGACACTTTCAAAGGTGGGCAGATTAATGCAGATCAGACTAAACTGAGTCAGAAAAAGTATAATTTTAGAAACCTGATGTTTTCTCTCAGCACTAATCTCCAGAAGACTTAATGTTCTGAGGATTCATTCTCATTCCTTCATGGCTAAGAGTCAAAATATTTTTTGTATCTGTGTCTAGTAATAGTAAAGTGGTGATCCTTCTGATCATATACACTGCAATAGCACTTGATCACAGAATTCAGCCAGAGGGCATTCTTAATTAACGATTTCACATAACCAGACTATATTATAATGCACTGTGAATAATTGTTTCAATAAAGGCAGTGATTTTGCTGTGCTCCTGCCCTGGAACAATAGTGCTAGTATAAATCCCAAGATAGTACTCAATGTACTTTAAGAGAGAACTTTAGTCACCTTAAAAATATTTCAAAGGCTATGGTCCAAAGTTCCACTTATCTCTGAATGTATGATAAATTGTTGATCCACAGATAGAGAAGAGTCCTCTGTATCACATCCATGAAGCATCTGTAAGTGATAACTTAAGCAAATGTAGTCCACTGATATTTCTCAAAATGGCAACAAAGCACACATCAAAATACTGACCAGTCACTGGCTAACTGACCTCTATATTCCAGAGCAGTGTCCTCACCCTTGAAGCTGTAGGCTCCATACATAAAAAGCAGGACTAGTCCACAGACCACAAAACCACTTAAAGAACAGACATGCCACCAAGTTCAACCAGATCCAACAGGCTTTCCTGTTACTAATTTTCATCTATTTCAATATTTAATGTATTTAATAGGATATTCTCATTTGACTGTTTCTCAAGGTTCAGGGACTAAATCATACCAAAAAGTACGGATCTTTATTTCACATTACCTGGTTTAGCTCCCAAAATTCCCAAATCACTTTTAATACCAGAGAGAAAATGCTTCAGTGAAAGCAAGTACATGCAGAGCATCTATCCAAGAAGAAGCAGCAACAGAAATTCTATCACTCACTCTTCTTCAGTGTTAACAGCCTGAGGGAATACACTCTGGAAATCAATTTTCTTTTATGGGAACTTGGTGTGGGTAGTTGCTTGATGTGATCAGCTTCTGTATGGCCCAGATTCAACAAGACACTCAAAAGTGTGGCTGACTTTATTCTTGTGGGTATTTAGGTATGTGCTTAACTACCTTGCTGAATTGGGGTTTATGTTAGGTCATAAGTATTTACTAGGTCAAACATCCAGGCTAAAATTGTATCTGTTTTTCCTAGTTACACCAGAGATAAGTCCAGTCACACAAAGCATATGGAAGCGCCTGCAATGAATTTTTCTGGTGATGTCACCCAAGACAATGGAGAATATGTTCTTGTTTTGTTGGAGAAGCATATAAAATTGCCTCCTCAGTATAGACCCTGCAGACTGCTGAGAGGATAATTTATATGTGGGCCAAACTTCAAATATACAAGATAATAGAGTAACATTTTATTTAAATATTTATGCTGCTGTAGTATCCAGAAGTTGAAGCCAGACTTATGACCTATTGTATTAGGCACCACAGAGAAACATGAGGTCCCTGCTCCAAGTAATTTACATTCTTAAGAAGTATTGCATGCCCAGGCTGAGTAATTGGAGAGCCATACATTTGCCACAATGAAACACTTACCAAGATAAATCAAAAAGCAGATAATTTAGGAAGGAAAAATTAAGCGCATGACTGCTTTCTTCCTCTTTAAACTCTGGCTACTGGCCCAGACATCAGCCTATCTAACCCACAAGTGAGTAACTTGTTTAGGAAACAGTGAGTCCAAGCACTGAGCAAAATTTTTCTATTCTCTTGGAAGAGAAGATGTGATCAAGATTGTGCTCTAGTCTGCTCATGAGCTCTCTGTTACTGGTTTCTAACCCCATGGTACATTTTAGACACAAAGATGTGAAGTCCCTGTGTATTGTTCGAGATCCCATGGCAAAAGACGACCCTTGCAGCTGCTAACTGTTGCAGGCCCCATCAGTAAGGCATAGAGCCTGACTGTGAAAACTGGTGCCTTGTTCAAGCTTTGACAGTGTTTGAAGCTCATATTCACTGCAAATTAACTAGGTACTTTTCCCTTCTCTACTGCTGCGTACATTTTCTCTGCATAAACTGCAGTATCCCGCTCTGCACTTTCCTATCCTGGCAAAAATACTTAAAAACCTTGAATTAAGTGCTGTCTCTGAATAAAAAACTGTTACAGCTCAGCCAAGATGATGTACCCATCTAGTCAATCTATGCATATAAAGGAGCCGGTCAGTGCATGCATGGCTGTAATAGAGCATGAGCACCTGGGAAAGAAAGACTAGGAAATGCAAGAAGGAGCTGCAGTTCCCAAGGACAGTAGGACAGAATATGGGACACGATTACTTGTGAAACCAAGTTTCACCAGTTCCATTGCTCACTTATTGCATAATCATCTTCCTTGACTTGCTTTCATTCAGCTGTAATTGATGGAAGTGTTTCTCAGTGTCTTGATTTTGCCTCAACATCAGGACTTCGATCATTTGTTTTTTTCCCAGGGTAAACTATTTTTGGAATGATTACTTTTAAGTAATTCTTGAGGGTTGAACATTGGTCTTGTGATTTGTTATGGTGTCGTCTTCTTTTTCTGAAACCAACCCCCCACAATCATAATATGCTGATGTTAATTTTGTGAACTGAAATGTCACTCTTCCAATTTTCATTCAGGCTTCCTGTAAAATTTGATAGCAAATGTCTGTTCATTTTATAAAGTTTATTCACATCTTGATGGTATGATTTTTTTTTGCTGTTTGCAAAAAGCCACAGATATATTGTCATGGTTTTTAACTGTGCTTTGGTACTGTTAACATCAACAAAAACAATTAGTGGAGAGTATTTGAGCTGTGTTTTGTTTTTAGTGTAAATTGGCTACAATGCTGGAAAACGGAAAAATCATTATTAGGTTAGCAAAACTCCTGCCTTACATCTCACCCATTTTCACTGTGTTTTATTCCACTAATTGGATCTGCATGCATTTTGAGCCCTAGTACAAACTGTGAACATCTCTTGATGAGAGGGAACACAAAGCAATGAAATAATAGAACACAAAAAGAATTAAGCTGAAAAATAGCCCAAAAGATTGAAATCAGGACAGATTTAAATCATTCTTTGCTATTTTATTCATCTTGGTTGTCTGATAAACTACCAAGCAGGACAAAGTTCAGGAGACTTGATATACTGCATGTTAAGTCTTTGTTGTTATAAGGTGAACTCCCTTACTCCAGCTTGCTCTCCTCGTCTCCCACACTTGTTGTTTTAATACAGAGGAAAGTTCAACTCCCCCTGGTTAACTCCAGTACCTCTTAATGAGGGAACTGTAACACTATCCAGTCGTCTCACCACACGGCAATCAGAATTTCATTGCTTTGCACAGCCTGACATGTCAAAAAGAATGGTTAAAATTCACCCAAGTCCTGGAAACCCTCTGTTGAGTTAAACAGATCACATCTTAGCTATAGGAGGATATTTTGTTTGGTTGGTTTGGTTTTTAAATGGCCAAAGGGCAAGAAGTATTATTTGCAAAAGCTCTTTCACATACCTGGTTCTTAGCATGCTGGCATCAGCAAGATGATTTACCTATCAAGTAGTTAAAGAGACAAAAGCAATAGAGCTTCACGTGCTAATAAAAAAAAATAAAAACAATCACCACCATTTACAAAAAAACATAATCTGATCATACAAAATGGATACTTTAGTCTATTGTGGTTAAGAAAATCTCTTAGAGCATCCTAGTAGATTATCTTTGACAGTGTGGGCTTTACATTTACAAATGAGCAAAAATGAGAACAGAAGGCTCAAGGCCAGTAAATCTGAGTCATAGGAGGTAATGTTATTTATGGGCAACAGCACTTGAACCACCATTTCTGAAGCCTTTAGTACAAGCCTTCCTGAAGGCACACACGCACATTTTACGGTTATTGCAATTGCTGCAAGAGACACAACACAAGCAAACATTTGCAGGCACTTGGCTTGTGCTTGCTGTAGTTCAGGTTGTACCTTCCAAGAGTTTTTAGACTTGCTCTTTTTTTCTAGTATGTTGCTTCAGTTAAACTGAAAAGCAGACAGAAGACAATGCTTTATTAAACCATGAAATTATTGTATTGCATTACAGGAAGCCTCCAAGTTTATAGAAATAGGAATGTCTTTGTGGTACAGGGGTAAAAGTTTCTGTTTACAAGACAGTTCAAAGGATTTCATAAACAATTACCTCTGAAGTGATAATGCTATGGATATTTTTCTGTACATGTAGATGGCCTTTAATAGTGGTGGCTCTACATTTGTGAAAGATTAATTATCCAGAGAAAAATAAATTGCTTATAAGCAATGCTTATAACCCAAACATTTTTAAATGATGGCTCATTTAAAGATCATTTAAAAGTACAGGGAATGACTGAGTAGGGCGGTCTATTCTGGAAGACACACCACTGAAGGAAAATATGAAGAGTTTACAGAATAATAAGGGGCACGGGGGTGAATAAGGATCAGCTGCCCACTTTTTTCTCCAGTGCAAAACCAGGTATCAAGTGAAGACTGTAAATTCTCATCCAAACAAATGTGAGAGCATGATTCTTCATGCAATATGGACAGGAGAGGATGTTGTACACAGAGGGGTTTGAGGGGACACTAGACCAGTTAGTGAAGAAAAATCCATTATAGGTTACTAAATGCATAGAAACTGCTTCTGATTCAGTAAATCTCTCAGCTGGCAATAGTACAAAACTGGGAGTCCTCTGGGTATGCTCACATTTGCTTGCTCTGTTCCTGTTTTTCCCTAGGCATCTGCTTATGACCATTGCTCTCACTGAATTTCCCCTTACGGACAGACTTCAGTTTGTGCCTAATACCAGCTACCCAGCCAGAGGAAAGGACGATGACATTAAAAAATCAGCAAAAAATTACAGACACATCAAAGAGAAGAGTCAAGAGTCAAAGGGTCAAGAGTAGAAAAAAGTAAAACATATGGGCAGGGCAGAAGCAACTCAAAATAGCGCCAGGAAGAGCGTGCCAACAGCATCACCACTCCTTCAAGGCATCCACCTTAAGGCACCCGAGGAGATAATTGATGTCACTCAGTGGTGCTCTTTCTAAATGGAAGGGACAGAACAAGGGAACACATGCTCATCCTGCACACACCGGAACCCATCAAATTTCCTTCCTTAGATGCCACAAACAGGCAGCACAGACAGGGCTGGGAGGAGGCTGACAATAAGGTCTTGTGACTTTGTCGGTCCTCGAGTGAGGAGAGTGTAAGCAACAAACTGAGGGGAGAAATGCAGCCACAACCTCAAGGACTGAAGGACCCAGAAGAACTGCAGGACTATGTACTTTGTGTACATGTATGCCAGAGCCCCTCTCTCACTGCCAGTCAGGGACCTTATGAACTACTTTGTGCAACGCTAATCAACATCCCTATGTGACCTCCACATTCTCCCTGAATACAGTATATTCTGCATTCTTTCTCTGCTTTAGTGTTTACCAACATTTCTTTCAGCTGAAAAATCTAAGCACCGATTGAGGCCAGTCCATGCTGGAGTACAGACTTTATGGACAGGCTGCCCATCATCCATCCCAGTTCTCATTCTCTTGGCACACTTCTCTCTCCATATCTTGCACAAGGCAGGGCTCACACCTTCTGAGAGAAGATTGGGGTACTCATTAGCATGGCCAATGGTCTCTGTGTGCAAGGGAGAAGAGGTTGTACTTGTAGCACCATGCACGCTGCTGATGTGCAGCAAAGACAAGACCTATCCTTGCAAATGGCAGAGACTTACGCAGTGCAGAAACAGACCAGTCTACCTCATTTCTTCAGGAGGCACTCTTTGGCATGAGTATCACTGGCAATATCAATGTAACCTATAAACAAAAAGAAAAATGTAGCAATGCAGTTCCAGCACCTCAGAGTTCGAAACTCAACATTTAGATAAGGTCTTATAGGTTAAATAATTGCATGGTGGATTATTGAGGTGAATCCAAACAGCAATCTCCAAATAGCCAATGTTTTTACCCATTACCTCAAATGCAAGTTTTTCCATATCATTACCATAGTTAAATGTGGTAAGCATGACAAACATAGCACTTATGCAATCCCTCTGAAAAAACTTGGACTTCTGGATTTTTTTAGGGTGTTAGAATTACAAATCTCTCTCAGAGGAATCCAGCTACATGTAGAAAGCATTAATGACTTGTTATGTGCAAATATTGAAAGCTTATTTAAAGTTATTTGTTCATCTTTGGGTATAGTCTGTGCTATACAGATTTGTGACCTACAAAGCCACACAGTCTTAGGCCAGGCCCAGTTGAGCTTTCAAAGACAGTGCGATGTAAGACATCTTAACATACACATGCTATGCTGAACTTTCCAAGTGCAGTGCCAACACTGGCAAACCTGTTTTCAGAATGGGAGAGCCATCTTGCACAACAGCTTATACCCAGCTGTCTCCAAGGCCAAGGCTACACTGCTTGTCAGGGCTCTGTGTACAACCTCTTTCCCCTCCACCTTCTTGCCAGGGCCTGGATGCCTGATCTTAGTGCTACCTTTTGAGACAACTGCATGGGCTTGAGCCAGAGAGCTGTGGGAAAGGAGCTGTCAGAAGTGGGTTTCTACCCTTCTTTCCTTGGGAGGAGCTTTTAAGCTCAAACCCTCACTGCTGATTTCTGCCCAAGTGATGTTTGCAGCCATGCCTGAGCCTGACCATTGCCAGCTGTCTGGACTTCACAGCTTAACCTTGAGCCTGCCTCCTACATATGGATGTTCCAGGTAATCTGGATGCTTAGGTGGCCCTGAACCTCACTGCTCCCAGCACAGCTTGGAGAACCACCCTGTGGCTGACCATGGCACCAGCTTCACAATTCCCATGGTCCGGCAGCCAGTCTGTGAGGCTGGCCCCAGGTGATCTCAGAGACCATCCCAACAGGTGGCATCCCACAGCCTTGATCTCACCACCTGGTTTGCCCAGACAAGCTGTCCATGAGCCACCTGGGAGGCAGCTGTGTCAGGGAACGTGCCGTGAGCATGGGTTCTTGTCAAAGGTTGTATAGACATAGGCAGAGTGATTTACAAAGCTACATGAAGAGAGAGCTAAGTCTATTCAAATATCAGATACCGTAATTCATCTTGATTAGCCTGGGATGATTCAACAGCTGTAACCATTTAGGCCACGATTCAGAAAGACAAATACTTTAATCTAATGGTAGCCAGGGATTGCCAAGGAAAGGGAGGAACTGAAAATAAAATATATCAAAATCTCAAACTTCATTCTGGAAACAGAATTCCAAAACTTAATTAAAGTGCTTAAACTGAATGTATCAAAATATAACTCAGTTATACTAAAAAAAATTGCTTCCAATTTGTTGAGAATGATTGAGAGCACTTAAAATTGATGCAATGTAGACAAAACTTAGTTCCAAGAAAAGTTATGAAGAAAGCTATTATCCAGCAGTGCCTTATCATGGAGGTATCTAAAATTTAGTGGGCACCTCTATTATGACTTTTCATGGTCTTAAAGTTCTCTGAGAGCCTGCACATTCACAGTAGGGCCTCAGCTGTGAGACATGTTCTCACTTATCCTCTACCATGATTCAGAGATAAGGATGTCCATCTACAGCTGCAGTCCATTACAGCCTGCTTCCAACACAGGTAGTGTGCTGAGGTCAGCACATAGCACAGTATGGCCACCTACTCCCAAAACCTGGCCAGTGCTGGCAGCAGCCTGTCCTCTAGAGGCCCTGTCAAAAGACAGAAAAGAGCAAAATATTAATGTGACCTGGAAGAATGTGACTCTGGAGGTGAGGTAGAAGACATGGGCATGATTTTTATCAGAAAGGGACAAGATGGGTCAACCTCTTACTCCCATGTGATCTTCCTGTTATAAGGACCAGAACAAGCTACATCTGCTCCAACAAGCCACATCACTGATAGGACATGGAGCCTCATCTCTGCTGGTGGATTAGTTTCCAGAAGACCCTGGGTCTATGAAGACCTGAACCTGGGCATGTAGCATGCTGTGAATGTACTATTACTTTCCTCCATTGCATGCAGACTTTGAAATAATTTTTCACCATCTAACTGTCACCATAATGCAGCTGAGTCATTGAAATGATGTAAGGGTAGAATTAAACCTTCGATGTGTAGTGTCCTTTAGAACCACTTACTAATCATTATTATACAGAGGAGCTAAGACTACTGCAGAGTAGTGTTAAGAGATATTGCGACTAGGGGAGGATGCACTGATAAGATCTGTGTATGAGCAAAAGTGGTTGGGTCTTCTTTCATTCAATTTGTTCTTATAAATGGTTTACTATTGTTAAAGTAAACAAGTTTTAAGATAAGCTTTCTTTTAAAACCCTTTCTGTCAAAGGCAGAATGAGTAGTCTTGGGATGCAACCGTTTTTTTAAGGCAATTTTATATAAGCTACTTTTTCTGCAGGATGCTGGTTTTCAGTGGGAGAGGAATAGTTGACCACCCCCCACAAACAGTCAAAAACAGTAGTAGGTCTCAGCCTTCTAGGTGTTCATATTTGGCATTAATTGCTCTGTGCAAATGCAATGGCCATCCTCACACTATTCCTGGCTACCCTGCACAATAATTTCAAAGTATTTTCTTAATCAGGTAGTTTCTAACAGGTAGTGAAATATCAATGTATTGAAAACAATGTATATGCTAAAGGTCTGTGTTTTGTATTATGTGAACAGCATAGCTATATACCTGCAGGCTCTGGAGGTTTTCCCACCAGGAACAGTTTCCCAAGTCTGCAGCTTCAGGAATCAAGCAGATGCATAGTGCAATGTTAAAGTAGTACATTTTAAAGGGAACTGGGCACCTTAAATTTAAAATTAGCTATTAAAAAAATGCTGAAGACTAGATAAAAATGCTTAGATTATTTCTTTTATGTTTAAGAAGCTACAGGAAAGTTCAGCATCTTGTGATACATCTTGTGATACATCTGTGACTGTACTGGTACACCTGGAAGAAGAATGAGGTAAGAGTTCCACAATGATGACACAAGCAGATTACATTTTATATCCTCTTATGAAAAGTGGCTTCTTTCATATCCTGTTCTTAAAATCTGAGCATGATCTCATATATGTAGGGAGAAAAAATAAGGTATGACACCAATAGAATCTGATTTTTAAATAAACTCCAAACTTGTACTGTTTCAGTACCAGTAGGGAGATTTAAATAAAGGTGCATCTTAATTTCTTGAGATTATTACAGCTAAGACTACCCAGACAGTGTCAAGATACATCTGATATAAATGATAAGATCGTACCTTGAGAGTATGTTCAAGAAAAGTCATTCAGGTAGTGCTGACCCAAGTTAGTGATGTATGGCACCACATAACCTCAAAGAGACTGTTCTGGACTTCAGCTGGCTCCACCTGAGCTAGGTTTGATATCTCTGCACAAGTTTAATAGTTAATGCACAACCTGAAAAATATACTTTTTGGATAATCAAAAGCTGACTGTATCTATCATATTCTCTGGGGAAAAAACAGAAAGGTTCCGAATTCCAACCAATCTAGCAACAACAGACAAACTTCAGGGGATCAAAGGATAGATGAGGTTGGCATTAACTTCTCACAAACGCCTAGTCCACCCTGCTACTCAGAGCAGGATCAGCTAGACAAGGTTGTCCAGGACCTTCCCTAGTCAGATTTTGAAATATCCAAGGATATTTCCACAGCATCTCTAGGCAATCGGTTGCAATGTTTGATCATTCTTACCATAAAAAAGTTTTTTTCCTATGTTTAAATGGAGTTTCCTGTACTTAGTTGGCACCCATTGCCTCTTGTCCTTTCTGTGGGCACTACTAAGAAGTGTTTGGCTCCCATTACACACTACCTGCTTCTCCTACTCTACCCTCCTAGTCAAAAAGTTTTTTCCTTATTTCTCCTGTTCTGGTTTTGGCTGGAATAGAGTTAATTTTCTTCCTAGTAGCTGTTACAGTGCTGCGTTTTGGATTTAGTATGAGAATAATGTTGATAACACACTGATGTTTTAGTTGTTGCTAAGCAGTCGAGGACTTTTCAGGTTCTCACACTGTGTCAGCTGGACATGAAGCAGGGAGGGGGCACAGCCAAGACAGCTGACCCAAACTGGCCGAATGGATATTCCATACCATGTGACATCATGCTCAGTAGTTATTTTGGGAGAAACTGGCTGGGAAAACCACTACTTGGGAGCTGGCTGAGTATCTGCTGATGGGTGGTGAGCAATTGCATTGCACATCACTTGTTTTATATATTCTTTTATTATTTTCATAATTATTTTCCCTTTCTGTCCTATTAAACTATCTTTATTGTAATCCATGAGGTGTACCATTTTTCCGATTTTTCTCCCTCATCCCACTGAGGCTGTGGAGAGCGAGGAAGCGGCTGTGTGTGGTGTTTAGCTGCTTGCCAGGTTAAACCGCAACACATCCCAAGCCACGTTTTGTGTCTATCGACTATTCTTATATACTTTGCCATAAAAGATAAAAGTTTGGCTCTGTCATCTCTGTAAGTCTGCTTCTACTGCTATTAGATCACCCATTAGGCTTCTCTTTGCCAGGAAGAAACAAGCCCAGCTCCCCCAGTTTCTCCTCAGGGGTGATGTGTTCTGGGCTCCCAACCAGCTCAGTAGACCCTCTAGTCTCGCTCCAGTTTTTCCCTCCTGAACTGGGGCCAAAACTAGACTCTGTATCCCAGGTATGGCCTCCCAAGCAACAAGTAAAGGGTACTTATAACTCCCCTTGATCAACTAGCCATGCTTCTCTTAATGAAGTCCAATATGCAGCCTGCTTTATTCACTCATTTTTAATTCAGTCATATATGTCCTTACTCTAAAACATAAATATCTAACCATTGTTTGAAATGTATCAGTATCACAGTATCACAGTATCACAGTATCACAGTATCACAGTATCACAGTATGTTTGGGATTGGAAGGGACCTCGGAAGATCATCTAGTCCAATCCCCCTGCTGGAGCAGGAACACCTAGGTGAGGTCACACAGGAACATGTCCAGGCGGGTTTTGAATGTCTCCAGAGAAGGAGACTCCACAACCTCCCTGGGCAGCCTGTTCCAGTGCTCTGTCACCCTTACTGAGAAGAAGTTTTTTCTCAAATTTAAGTGGAACCTCTTGTGTTCCAGCTTGATCCCATTACCCCTTGTCCTATCATTGTTTGCCACCGAGAAGAGCCTTGCTCCATCCTCGTGGCACTCACCCTTTATATATTTATAAACATTAATAAGGTCCCCCCTTAGTCTCCTCTTCTCCAAACTAAAGAGACTCAGCTCCCTCAGCCTTTCTTCATAAGGGAGATGCTCCACTCCCTTAATCATCTTCGTTGCCCTACGCTGGACCCTCTCCAGCAGCTCCCTGTCCTTCTTGAACTGAGGGGCCCAGAACTGGACACAATATTCCAGATGGGGTCTCACCAGGGCGGAGTAGAGGGGAAGGAGGACCTCTCTTGATCTACTAACCACTCCCCTTGTAATACACCCCAGGATGCCATTGGCCTTCCTGGCCACAAGGGCACAGTGCTGGCTCATGGTCATCCTGTTGCCCACCAGGACCCCCAGGTCCCTTTCCCCTACACTGCTCTCTAATATGTAATTTCCCAACCTATACTGGAACCTGGGGTTGTTTCTGCCCAGATGCAGGACTCTACACTTTCCCTTGTTAAATTTCATTAGGTTATTCCCCGCCCAACTCTCCAGCCTGTCCAGGTCCCGCTGGATGGCAGCACAGCCTTCTGGTGTGTCAGCCACTCCTCCCAGCTTAGTGTCATCAGCAAACTTGCTGATAGTACACTCTATTCCCTCGTCTAAATCGTTAATGAATATATTGAATAATATTGGCCCCAGTACTGACCCCTGAGGCACTCCACTAGATACTGGCCTCCAACTAGACTCCGCACCATTGACTACCACTCTCTGGCTTCTCTCCTTAAGCCAGTTTGCAACCCACCTCACTACTCTATTGTCTAGACCACACCTCCTCAACTTAGCTGTGAGGATGCTGTGGGAGACTGTGTCAAAGGCTTTACTGAAGTCAAAGTAGACCACATCCACCGCTCTGCCATCATCCATCCGCCTTGTTACATTCTCATAAAAGGCTATGAGTTAAGTAAGTGCAATGACATAGTTAACCTATGCTGCTCTTGAAAGATACACCCCAGAGTCTACTGTTTCATGTTCAAGTGGCAAAACTGTTGACCACAATAAATTAACATCACAGAAAATAATAAAATAGTTCAATGAAACTGAGCATTGCTGAGACAATCTGATACTTGGCACACCTTCAAAGTTTGCACTGACTTATTCTACTTGTCTATGTGATGGATCAGAGCAAACTTCTGCTGTAAGAATGGAGCCCATCTGAAAATCAAAGATCATTCTTTCTTAGTCAAAAAGGTCAGGCAGTAGCACAAATTCCAGTGTTGGTGTGTGGTATGTGCAGAATCTATTTATCTCCAGAAAGGTACTTCAAAGCCAGAGTATGACTTTTAGAAGTATTGACATGCACCTCCACCCAACCCTTCAAAAATTCTCATTCAAAACCCAAATCTTCCACCCTGGCCTAGATGAGAGATCTTGGCTGAAAGCCCAGACCTTGCAGTTTTACTAAACCAGGCTTGGGTGGACCCTGAAATGAGATACAGTCTTTTTTTCATTGTAAAGGCAATGGTTTAAAAGATAAGCTGTGAAAGAAAAGGAAAATGGAGAGAATTCTATTAAAGATGTTAGGAGCTTCAAGAAAGATTTAGGGTTGGGAAATGAAAAAATGAACATTGCCTTTTCAGAATATTGAAAGAGTAAACTGAGAAAATGACTTTTTATTTAAACAGTAAGCATCTTCTGCAAGACATTTAACAGCTTCCACTCCCAGTAGCTTCAGTGAGGTAGTCTGTACTTTCTCAGCTGCTTCTCACTTCTTTAGCAAAACCATGAGCCATCTGAAACACTTAGCCCATGCTAAATGACAAGTATTGTTGTCCTGGTTTTGTTAAAAACAAGGTTTTCTTTTAGTGAATTTGCCTGTCAGCTAAAGGTTTCATATTAGCCGCATTTTCCTGGAGAACCAGATACATGTTTTGACAAACATAGCAATGGAATGCAAAGTTATTGATAAGCATGGATGCACCTCTCGCGAGAGGGGCAACAAGAGACAGGTGACCAAGAAACTGACCAGCTGAGTATAACATTCCATTCACGTGAATACTTCATATAAAAGTGGGAGATCACGAGGATCTCTTCCCTTTTTGCTTATGGCCGACATTAGGAGAGGACCTTGCTAGTCGTCCCTGCGAACTGAGGCCTAGTGAGAGACTGAATCCAGCTCCGGTTGGCTGCAGAATCCAATCCAGGACTTCGGGTGCCAGCTCTGCAGTTGCTGAGACTTTCAAGATTGGTTTTGTATATTTTGTATTATTTTCTCTATTCTTATTAGTAGATTAGTAAAACATTTTTAATTTTTCCAACTCGCTTCTCTCTGTCCTTCTTTCCCTCCCAATCGCCTGTCCTTAGTGGGAAGGGGGGAGAGAGAGGGTCTGAAGGGGGAAGGGGAGGAAGAGGGGGTTTAACAATACATCTGCCACGGTTTTGTCACCCCGCAATCAAAACCCTCGACAATTGTGATGTTGACTTATCTTGCTGCCTGAGTGGAATTACTAAATGATCAAAAGTGAAAATAAGTAGGTGTTTAAAAGTGCTTTTGCTCTTCAGGACATGATTGTGCAAGTCCCTGATTCCTTGAGCTATGTCACTGTTCTAGAAAACACTGTTACCCAATGACACCTGCCCCCTTGACTGCCACCATGGCCATCAAACCATGAGTTTCAGAAGCATCTTTAATACTAGAGCATGACCCAAGGGACACAGAAAAACTATGCTACCAATGAAACAGCACAAACAAGGCTCTGGAGCTTGTACCTATGAGAGGCTTGCAGTCAGGGAGCAGCAAGAAAAGGATTGCCCCATGCAGGAAGAGAAGACAGCAGCCAAGGGTGACCCCAGCACAGGATGTGCCCTCCCCAACAAGGCACCATCCCACAAGGGTTGAGCACAGCAGGTAGGGCCAGGATCTCTAGCAGGGACCATCAACAGCCCCCGAGACGAGTGATGAACTAAGGCCAGGGTCCACCCAGGGACTTCAGTCAGGAGCAAAATGAGATGGAGCTGGAAACTGGGCTGGAGATAAGCTACAACATATGACTGAGGGGGTCCATCCAGGACACAAGCTAACTATAGAGTAGCTCCAAGGTCTATTTGGGAGGCAGGGCCTGAGACAGGCACACATACAACACAGCTCAGGATAGAATCAGGTGCCTCTTCCTGACCTCAGAGAGAGCACCTGGGCAGGGGAAGTGTGGGTGAGTGTCCCAGTTGAGGCCAGTTGGGGTGATTAAGCCCTATCAGTGCCCTCAATGCACTGACAGTTACCTCACATGGCCCTAATTCCAGCATGAGACATTTCACTGCATTATAGAAAGATGTCACATCAGAGAGCAAGAGCAAGCTGGAAGGACAGCAGCCCAAGCAGGAATTGCAAGCCACCAGTCTGGCTCTTCTTGTTCATCAGGACTAAGCACATGTGCCCAGAAAGGCAAAATCCCATTTGCAAGAAATCATTAAACTTTGTACTGAGACCAGCTGATATTAGTAAGGCCTCACAATCCCTGTTGTCGACAGCTCATTCGCATAGTTCATGGCTGCCTCCAATTATCTGTGGGAGATTTGCAAGCCGAACTCTCAGCCTGCGAAGGAGGTTCCACATGGGCAGGCGCTTAATGAACAGATTGGATTATAAACACTAGCTAATCTTTCCCACATGTACACCTGAAGAATATCACAAGTGACAGCTGTTTAAATTTCCAAGGAAATTAATGATTCCTAAAGAGGCAGGGCTTATCTAGACTTTGACTGTGCCTGATAACGGACAACCACCAAGGGGCAAATTGTTTATAATAGTCTATAAGTGCCTTATTCTATGGGTTCATCTTGGAAACTTTTATTGACATGGTCCCTTTTATTAATGTTTGTGCTGGCAAAGACTGGAACAGCTTTGTTCAATCTACTGATGATATTAGGCTACTAAGGCCTCTAATGAGCATCTCGTATCTTCAGGTCACAGTTAGTTTAAAGCGATTGGTACTGGGGCCAGGATACCCTGTGCTCAGCTGAACCCTACAAGACAGCATTGTGCCTGTCCCATGCAGAGCTCACATCCTTGCAGGGCCCATCTGTGAGACTGCTAAAACATTAACTTGTGTGCAGTGGGTCGTTTGCTTCTTTTGCTGTCTTGAGATTCAAGGGTGGGAGGGGGGTGGTGGGAAGAGGAGAATCCAGGTTTACCATGAGACCATAACCAACCTTTTCTAATAGAAAAACACAAATAGAAAAATATATACCACTTACGCAAAAAGAAAGCACCTTCCTCTGACGTCTTTTACAGAAAGCCTGTACCTTTACATTAGGACACAAAATTTCCATCAGTCACTCTGGTGTTCCTTCTTCCCCACAGAGCATGTGGCAGGAAACATTGTAATATCCAAGGGGACTTTTCAGAGGCTGATTCTATTTCAAAGAAGGCATGATGAAGAAATAGCATCCATGCTGGCCTGTTAAAGTGGCAACATGGAAAGATCTTTGTTAAACTCAGGGGCTGAGAAAAAGAAATTAGCTACAGTAAGTCATTCTTCTCAAGCTACAAGTAATGCAATTCCCATGCAGAAGTGGGTAGATTTGGGATTATTTTAAAGTTCAAACTTCTCTTACTGGTCCATGAGTGTTTCACAAAGGAGCATGGAATTAATTTAAATTCTAGACTACAGACAAAACAAATGGGTCACAAACAGTTTATAAATGTTTTCTTGCATAAGAATAATTCTGTCTTCCATCACTGAGTTTGCTGCTGAAGTGTCTGGCCACAGCAAGGGACCTGTTCCTCCTGCCACACTGGTGTGAACCAGAATCGATTCAGTTGAAACACATGGATGAAGGTGGTGGTGGTTAAAGTCAGGCTAAAGCAAATGGAACTGGCACAGTCTGACTTATGTTTTATCTAAAACCATGCTAATATTACTCTCTGGCCCATTGCACTCAATTAAGCCAATTTTGGATGTGTAGCATATATTCTGCAAATCAGCTCTTTCCCAGTTTATATTCATATAATTACACTGCCTCTGCTTAGTGAAGGTCTGGGCCAGTATTTGTGACTTCAATTTTTCTGCCATTCATCATAAAAATTAGTTGGGAGCTTCACTTCAAGAATATTGGAGCCTCCAATGACTGGATAAATCATTTCTGTATGGGTTGTTTCTTGTGCTTTCTCAGACTAGCATTGGCATTTTCCTGGGAATAAATGTGAAAGAGAAGTAAATCACTGAGTTTATGATTAGATTAATAAATAATGGATACTTTCAAATGCAACTTTCAGGCAAAAGATTATTTATGTCCTCCCAGTGCACACGTATATGGACACATACGTCATTTCCTCAGTTTTATTTTAGGATCTTGCATGATTGGGCTTTTTCTTCAAATGGTGACTATCTGCCACAGGGAGTGTTCTATTATAACCATAACAATGTGATACTATATTAGGAAAGGAACTCAATTTGTAGGACGTTTGGAATCTCAGTTACAATTCAAGCCTGTTTGCTTTCATGAGGCAAAGAAACCAAGAATAGCTAGCCTAAGCAGCAGATGTTGCTAGCAGGTAGTAGGACCGCATTGGTCAAACTGACTCTTTGCTAACTTTCTACTAGATTTCTAACAAAATAAAATTATTGAACAGCATAGGCAAGGATATAGCTCTTCACTTGTCTGGTTTGTTTGAAGTTTTAGGTTTTGTTAAGGGTATTTCTGCTGCAGTACATGAGTTCCTCAGTAGCAAATAAGGCACTTTTTAATCAACTTTTAATGCCTCTTTAAGTAAAAAGGCAAGTGTAAAGAACTTCTGCAACATGAATATATGTGTGACACCAGTTGGTTTAAGGCAGAAGTACTGAAACCATGTAGAACAAATCAGGCTTTTTCCTGAGCTTCACCTTGCTTTTTCCTCCCACATTTCTTTCTTCTAATATTCCATGATATTGCATAGAATGATGACCCTGACTGCTCCCCTGACCCACAGAGGTTGCATCCCCAGAAGCTGGAGAGAACAGGCTGATCAGCTGGGAAGTTATGGCAGAAACTCCCTGGCACAGCGGGCAAGGAAGGAAGAAGTGGAGAAAGGGAGAATGACTTTCCTTCTCACAACGGCTCTGCAGCTTTGCCACTGTTATCAATAGCATACCAGTCCTGTCTTAATGCAAATGATTTCATAATACACCTACATACCACTCCAAGAATTTCTTCCTGCTTTCAAGGAATGCTGTTCAAATGCCTGATTCTCAAGGTCAGATAACTCTATCTAGTGAAAGTAAAAAAAAAAGCAGTGACTGCTTCGCATGGATCGCATAGAGAGCACAGATCTGGGGAAAAAAAAAAAAAGACTCAACAAAATTCTTTTCCTACAGGACTAAAAATTTGCTCAAATGGGCTGAGAGAGAACTTAGAAGACTGTGTGCAACAGTGCCATCTGATGGGCTTACTCAAAAGGGTAAACAAGGTGACAAAGTCATCTGCAGGTCTGGCAAGCTACTCTCATTCCTAAGCAAAATGATGTGACCAATACTGGATTGGATTAAAAGAAGGTGCCATCCAGTGAATTCTTATTTACATAGTCTTTTCCCGTGGGCCTATGTCAAACTACTTTTAAAAATAAGGTTCTGGGGTTTTATTTGATAAAAGTAATAGGGTAAAAATAATTCCCGTGGTGGTATATTTGATTTAGTACTATGGAACATTTTGCTTGAGACACTACAGCAAATAAAACATACAGGTCAAGTTAAATGCACTAATCAATGGGTAATAGACCCTCAAGTGACATTTCAAAACTGGAAGCAACGGAAGGGAAATGAGGGCCCAGAGACATCTTAGGAAAAGCTGGTGTGTCACAGGGCAGACTACATAGCTACCTAAGATGATAGAAGAGGAAAGGAAATATTATATAATTTATCAGCATTTATGTGTTGCTATGTCTTTGACAATGTAAACAACTTTGAATTTAATCTCTACAGAATACATTGCCCTTAAATAGTTGCTAGAAATTTGTAAGACAAAGTTAACATAGGGGTTTTTTTAAAATCTAATTCATTCTTCTCTAAGACCCCAGTCAAGTGACTTTGTTTTGAAGAATGAGGCATGTTCATTACCGTTAAAATAAATTTAGAAATGAGGCTTCTGAGTTTCAGTCATGACTTCTAGGAGCTTGGTGTGGCTACTTATCATTAGATTGCCTTCCCCTAAGCCTCTTCTTCCTACAGTGCATGAAGTTGTTATTATTGTGTCATTAAGTTTGAAAAGATTGCTCTTCTTAGATTAATTCTGAATGTAAAAGTGACTTTTAAATGGATTTACATCTTCATTACTGTATTACAGTATAGGTAAAACAATTCATTTCCCTATGTCTGAATTCCTGTGAACATGCAGATTTGGACAGCAAAATTTATTTCATTTGCTACAGTGAAATAGCAAGAGCCATCCCTGGTCACAGAAATCAGTGTGTGGCCCTGTAATGTAAACAGCTTTTATCAATGAGCCAGGAGAAAACCTGAAATCATCATTTATACGATCTCTAAACACAAATACCAGAAATATATATAAATATTAGAAAGAAAATAGTTTTGAAATAGACCTGGATCATTTGGTAAGTAGGGTTAAGATCAGTGTTACATTGTTCAGCTTAGGTAAATTTAAAACCTGAAGAACACCTAGTACTTCTTTTTACGACTAACTTCATCAGGGAGTCTACTAAAAATGTTTGGAGATTATGGTAGATCACTGCTTGAATATCAAATGACCTCTTTTGTGTTTGTTTTTAACTTCCTTCCTAACTCTTAACTTTTACCAACAAAAATCCAAAAACACTTACTTTCCCACAAATTGATCAGTCTCAGAAAGCAAAAGCAATGCTGGACCATTGTCATGCAGAAATATTTTTTTTTTCCAGAGAGAAAAAATAATATGAAAAATTTTACTCTAACTCTTCATTTTTTTTTTTAATTCTAATTCCTGTCTAGGGAATGTTCATGAAGGAAAGCCATGTTCAAACATCAAACCCCCTCAGAGGGGAATTAGGTAGATGAGATGTGAAAGGCCAGGGTAGACAAAAGATTTGTGTTGAACCAGGAAAGGATTGATTCATTTATGACTGTTTGGAGGGTGAGAAGGAAACGGAGAATGATGGTGGGGGCAGAGGGAGTGGTATTGGTGAGATGTAGGCATCTCACACATAAAGCAAACATCATTGCTGCTTTTGGAAAACTGGAATTAAATATGCAAATACTATGGCTGAGGCATCTTATTTTACTTGACATGTCCTGCATCTACCCACATCAGTCCTTGATATTAACAGGAGAGCATCAGTTCTATGTCAGAAACTAATAACCCTATTTCCCAGGAAAGCTCACTTCATAGTGATCGCTGTAGATAGTACTGATAGAGTAGTTAGATGCTACAAATTACACATCAGCCCCTACTAAATCCAGGAGCCATTTTTCAGTTAAGGCATAACTGAAAAACTCAGGTAACCAGGCTTTGCTTCTATGTATGTATTATGTGGGCGATTTAGTTGTGCAGCTACAAAGGACCAAATCCAGATGTCCTCAGCTGACATAGCAGAGAGTGTGTCTAAGAAACACCAACACTTGCTGTGAGCAGAGCCACATTGTTGTAGCAGGACAGAGAGGTATAATGCGTGGTTATCTGGTTTTAGCTTCATGATCTGAGGAAGGGAGGAAGCAAATTTGCAGCCCTATATCTGTACTTTTATCTACTTTTGTAATTGATCCCCAAATCCTCTGAGAGCCATTCTACAATGAGTGATTAATATCTAAATTGATGTTTACCAATTAATCTTCTGTCTAGAATCTCCTTTGTCAGTAAGTCTAGACCTGGTTATAGGCTACAAGGCAAGATATAAATGTGAAATCTAGTCAGTAATATTGTCAGAGTGGACCTAAACCTACTAAATCAATAAAACCAGAGGTGGAGGCTCAAAAATCTGTGTGTGTGTGTGTGTGTGTGTGTGTATAGCTTCCACTATCCAGCTCCTTCTGGGACCCTGCATGTGGCCTCCAAATAGAGTTCCTGGCAGTTCTTCTTTCTGATCTAGAGGTACATCTGTGATGAAGCAGATTTAATGGGGAAGACCTCACAGTGCAATAACATAAGCTGTATGTTTTCTTTCTTCCCTCTCACCAAAAAGCTAATATTCAGTTTCTCTCCTGTCCAAGTCAGATTAACTTCCCATAACAGCACTCACCCATGACAATCTCCGGTATTTTATTTCATGACAAATTGAGCTCCATGAACTAGAACACTTGCTTTTGGAGCTGACTACAATGGATGCTGAAAGAGCCTCGAGCATTTGCACTTGGAAAGGGGCAGAGCTGTGTATTTATATTCTAGATTTCTGCCTTCGTGTCTGAGTGTATATGTGATCTAATGCCAAACGAGAAAGTTCATCTATGAGTTGCAACACTACAGTAATGTGCAGTGCATATGGAAAGGAACAGTTTCATCTATGGAGCATGAAACATAGTTATATCTGTAATCCTTTGGTTTTCATAGACAACAAATCTTGTGATTTTTTGTTTGTGTAGAATCAATATTTTTAGCGGTTTCGCAGCAGAATATAAAACTTGCATTTTATTAACACTGATTTTAAAAAAGACTATCGAGTTAGTCCACTGGCTTAAAGAGAAAGTATTAGCATATTGTTTTTTCAGTTGTGTCCTTTTTTTAGCTATTCTAGTCATAAGTGCAATGTTACACTGCATACTTAACATAAGTTCTACAGTTTCACAGAAGTGTTTGGAACATGAATTTGTATGAAATAAAGGCAGAAATAAAAAAAAAATAGTAAGGTTTCAAATGCATGAGAAGAAACAAGCATGGGAAGAGTCTGTAGCATCAACAGATTCAGCTGTAAAAGAAGCTTTCCAGAAAGATAAGGCAATTAAAGAAAAACTAAGTTGAATCTTTACTTCGTAAGAAAAGTTTCCACCACAGACTTTCTTTATGGAGGCCTGGGTCTGATGGGCTGTTTCAAATTGCAGTGTCAGAAGAGATTTTTGAATAAAATTTATAAAATGAGAAGCAGGAAATCAGAAGGACCAGATGGTTGTTCACCCAGGCTTTCTGAAGGAACATACATACCAATATGAAAATGTTATGTGTAATCTGTCACTTAAAATCAGCCTTATTCCTAGAGAAACAGAAAGCAACAGATGTGACACCATTTTAAGCCATCAGGGAAGATTTGGGAAACTATAGATCAAGATGTCTCACTTCCATATAGGGGAAAATATGGAAACTATCATAAAATCTAGAATTAGTAGCCACATAGAAAGATTTGATTTCACAGTATCACAGTATGTTTGGGATTGGAAGGGACCTCAAAAGATCATCTAGTCCAATCCCCCTGCTGGAGCAGGAACGCCTAGGTGAGGTCGCACAGGAGCATGTCCAGGAGGGTTTTGAATGTCTCCAGAGAAGGGCAGAACAGCAGTTCCCTGTCCTAAGTAAGGAAGAGTCAGAACTGCATTTCTAGATGGAAGTCACAGATCAAATATTAAATATTTCTTCGAAGTAATTAGTGAGCATGCAGACAGCTCTGTCTGCTCTGTGTTTCAGGCACAAGGGATAAAGGGGGAAACAATAAATTCATTAACCCACTATGAATCCATGTTGAGTGCTGTGTGCAGGTCTAACTCTTGAATATCAACTGTATAGTAGCCTTAAAAAATATGCAGAAAAAGAACTCATTTAGCACAGCAAAACTATGATGAAAGGACAGCTGTCTTCTGACCCTGCAATGTCACTGAGAGTCAAGCAGATTGGTTTTATTTGAAGGAGCAATTTAGGATTACTCATGTCAGGAAAAGGGGAATCTTAAAGTCTTATAAAAATGTCATTGAACATACATGCAGACTTTAGAGACAAATAAATTACCATCTGTTTCAGTCTTTCCTTGTGTTTGTTCTTCAAACAGAGTAATCAGAATAAATAATGTCCCCAGGATCTCTAGAACTGTGAACAGGGCATGAGTTTCCTTAACACAACAAAAGAGCTTCTGTTAAATGGAGCTTGAATACAGTTATTGAATACCTTTTGCAGAAAGAAAGGACAACAACTTTTCTCCAAATGGAGTGGAAATAAAAGTCTAAAGTAAGGTTCTGAAGTTAGCAGAGTCAAAACTCCAGTGAGTATGGATGGTTCAACCAGAACTCTTTTTCTACACCACTCTTAGCACTTGGTTCATCCCAAGCACTGCCCATCCTTCAGGTTCGTCTTCTACAAAATCTGGGTCTTGTAGACAGAAGAAACCACACGTGAGGATTTGGGGGGAGATGCTAAACCACGGAACAAGGAATGGGAGTGGGTGGATCCTTGTTAGCGCAAAGGAATTGATCCCAAGTGTGAAAGAAAAATACTCATCTGCAGTAGCTGGGCAAGTCCAAAATTCCTAGGCCTGTTTCCCTGGTATCAAAAGTTCATGACACTCATGGACATATTTTCTAACATGTTAATATCTTGTGATCCATTTTAATGGAGCTTGAAAGCATCCATAGCTGCCAGGCTAATGGAATTATAGCACCCACATTACTAAAAGGAATTAGATTTGTAGTGATGCCAGGTGTACTTGCTCTTTCTTTCCTTCTGTCTTTATTTACACTTTTATAGATGGGTAAGGATCTATCTGTATTGTCTAGGGGACTTTGTTTTTAAACAAATAACAATAACAAATATTTACAAAAAAATGCTGTAATGAGCAATTTTAGAATTTCAGCCTGTCTTCCCCTTCTAGCATTTTCTCTGACCTCTTTTACAAATGGGTCTTCTAATCTATCCCAAGGTCAGTGACTATGACAATTACTTTTTAAAGCAAACTTATTTGTGTTCAGCGTCTCAAAACTATAGATATGTCTATGTCTAAGGAGAATGTCATACACATATAAGTACACAGGCACTCATGACACCACAGGTCACATTACAACAGGGAAGAATTTCTTCTTGCCCTATTCTTGTGCACTAGAAAACACTTCCTTATATATGCTCCATTCCACCTGATATGTACAGCAATTATGCTCACAAGAGGCAGGTGTCCCAGTAATATTTCTAAATCTTTCACTTCTCAGAAGGAGTCATTCCTGAGTGTTTTCTTAGCAAAAGGCAAAGCAAGCAACGTTTCATCTTGATTGAAACCCTCTGACTTTTGGAATCTTCTACTAAATCATATTTGCCATACAGGAAGGGTGTAGGAGGCAGAAAAATAATTGAAAAGCTCCAGTCCTGTGTCAGTTATCAAGTGTTTTAAATTTAGAGATTTTCCCATCAACTAGAAACTAAATCCACTTGTTTGTTGCCAGGGAAAATGGGTGAAGATGCCATTTCTAAAGTGTGTAAAGACTTTGTGGTTCATTTCACAATAATATTTGTTGAACTTCTGTGGCACGCTTTCAGAGGAAGCAAGACAGGGCTGCGTTAGTCATGATTCGCTAAATAGTATGTCCTAATCCTTCCTAGTTTTTGTTTATTCATGCCTTGCTGTGGGATTTACAGTGTTAGCTCATGGAACGAAAAAGAAAATCCCAGCAGATAGAAGAATGCAGCCTTCCAGTCCACTGCTTGGAGACTGGCTTGGATATTTCTGTCAGAAGGACTTGCTTCACTTCTGACAGAAACCTAAATACACAGGGAATGGGGAAAAAGAGCAGAAATAGGTGGTCTGCTTCTCAGGGATAGGTATGTGAAACCTGTAAGACCAAGCTCTGCACATAAGATCAACATGAAATCAGAGGTACAGCCCGGCAAGACAACGTGGGGTGAGGTGCGCCTTTCTCGCGAGAGCTCATCACACCCCTGCTTGCTGCCTCTGACAGCCAAAGCCACAGTCAGGTAGAGACTTTGGGTGCCCCAGGGCACCTCCAAGCCACGTCACAGCAAGGAGGAAGGTGCAGGCTGTGCTAGAAGTGTTCCCATGAGCTCTACCTCCTGTCTCACAAGGTTGTTTCAAAGGTTGCTTTCATTCTCCATCTCTCCAGGCTGAGCTGACTGATAAACGAGCTCCTCTTATTTTTTCTCACCTGCTCTGAAACAGGTTCTGTTCGTTGTGAGAGGCCCTTTTGTCAGAGGAGGATGTATCTTCTTTGTTTTGTTTCCTCTTGTCTCCGGCCATAACCTTGGTGGAGCTGGAGGAGGGAGCGGCAGCACTGCGGTGGGTGGTGAAGCCCCGTCCCGGCGGTGGGGAGCAGGCGTGGAGGGGTGGCAAACGAGGGAACGGGTGTGTTGAAATCCTGCCTGCGCTTTTCCGGCCCAGGTGATCCTGTCAGTGACAGATCTGGTCTGAACCTCTGCTACCGCTGAGAAGGGTGAGGGTGGAGGGAGAGGAAAACCAAAGCCTGTGGTGAATAATGAAGTCCTTATGCGCTGGAAACTCGTATTCGATATGCCGTAGGCAGAGATGCTGACAGCCACGACCTGTGCCTTGCAGCAAAAGGTTTTGAAGAGAAAATATGTTGCCTTTGCACATGCTGGCACAGAGCCAGCATGGGCCTACAGAGCATTGGGTCTGTTTGGTGATGACTCCCATTAGAGAACTAAGGAAGAAATAATTTGATTTATTTTTTTTCAATTTATTATTTATTTATCTCAGCTGCTGAGAGTGTGGAATAAGGGCCACAGCATCCAAGAAGGCAGGATTTCTGTTCCTCAGCTTGTCATGGTCTTAGTTGCTGACTTTATGCAAGTCTGCCCTGTTCTGTGCACTTTGGTTTCTTCATCTCAAGCCTTTGCAGCTCTTGGGAAGCCGAGTATCAAATATTATTTGCTAAAGTCACTTGATGCCATTTTTAGTCTGTCAGTCTATCAGTCCTCAGGAAAAGCCACAGTTTTTACAAGTCTCTCATTTCCAGTGAAAATGTATTTTCCTACAAAAGTTACTCTGAAAATTATGTGGTGAAGATCCATAAACAGGACAAATGTGTGTTCTGTGGTTGATATGTGAGAGAGAAAAGACTCCAGCTGCCTCTTCCTGAGCTGCTTTGAAGCAACTGCGATAACAAGAATCAAAACAATGTATAATTCATTATTTCAGACCTGACTGTACCTTGGAAATTTTGTTATAATCCATTAATTTGAGGGCATGTATTCTTGATTATAACACAGGATTTAACTTACTCTTTGAATTGCAATAGAAACGTATTTTGGCTTGACTACTCCAGTACATTGTGTATCCAGTTCACACATCTTTTATCAGAAGTCATTGCTAAGATTATCTTGCTTCATTATTTCTCTTCACTTATTCTTACAATAATATTGAATTCAGATTGGCAGGACACAACTTGTAAGCACAGGTTACACAATCTCTGTCTATGTGAAGTAGCTATTCGGCCACTGCTACCTGCAATGCAACTTTTTTCACTTAGAACTGGACAAGCAGAAATGAATCCGTGAGGCCCTAAAACAACATAAGCATTCATACTGTGTAAAGAGTGGTCCGTCAAATCCATATAATTTTATCCATCTTGTTCACCATATTACCACTGATTGAGAATCACCTGCACTTCCCACACTGTGCTAAGTGGTAGGGGAGACACCTGCATCCATCTACCATAGCTTTTCCCAATCCAGGGGTTCTCCTCAGGATTTGCATGATGGGTTGGCCATGACATACAAATCCAGCTAACACATCCACAGGTAACTTGGCTGTATCAGTGCTGATATATATATGTACAGCAAAAGCTAAAGCTCTTGTGAGAGGAGCTGTGCCAGTTCACAGCTGCAGGTCTACACCCCTGCTATAGTTAGGTATATATTCTAAATGCAGTTCTTCCCTTTTGCCTTTTCCAGTTTCTCAAAATAAAGTATTGAAGTAATAGAAGTCAGAGACGAAATTTGAAAATTGAGACCACAATGAACAGCCTCTCATCCACGATGGCACTTTCATTGTGCATGGTTCTTTCAGTGATTCCTTAGATTCCCCCTTTTGTCTAGGCTTATTTTTTTTTAATTAGTATGCCAATAAAGCACAAACGTCTTTTTTTTTTTTTTTTAATTACATTAGGTCCATGATGAAAGACATGGTTTTGTACATAAGAATGAGGAGCAGGATGGAATTATACTTTTATTGAAGCTAGATCTCATTTTTGGTTGTTTGAACCACTGTGAAAATTTTTGCATGAGAAATAAACTGAAATTTATAGTAATATTTGACACTATCTTTATTTTATGTACTTTTTATTCTGTATACTAGTCTGAACATCACTTTTAATTCAGGAGATCAGAAAAAAGCTACATAAAATATTTGTTTCCAACTCATTTTTGCGGTGTTGTTGCTTTTGAGTCACTAGAACAGATTTTTCTGTTACACATTACATTCTTATAAAGGGCTAAATGCAGAGTAAACACTAACTACAGGACTCTTTAGATTGTATCATAAAGTGTACGTAATAAAAACTACATAATTAAAAAAAAAACCCAACACTCTCAGCACTGCAACTTCATATTATATTCTTCAAAACATTATCTTGCAAAAATTATATGCCAAGTCATGCTCTCTTCAGCTTCATTGCTTCCATGACAAAACCCAGGGCAATCAACAAAACTGTGATCTTGCCTAGTAAGACCATGATGCTGAAGTCTGTTGCAATTTCTACTGTGAAACCACTGATGGCCTGACTGGCAAAACAGACAGCTCAGCTTCATGACATTTATTATAACAGTTTTCCTTCTAATTTTATCCTGTATACAAAGCAAATTAGACACACTGATTTAATAATATTGCATTTGTGGATACAAGCAGCAGTTCTGTGGTTTTTAGTGTTATCGTTGTCATGCTTCCTTCAAGGTGGTAGAAAATGTGCATAAAAACATTGGGTAAGCATTCCCCATGTTTTGAGTCTTTTCTTACAACAAAACAAAACCTGGAATGTTTTGGGGTAGCCGAAACTTGCACAGATCGATGCACAATTTTGGAGACGTGTGGGTTACATGGTAGCAGGGCCTGCAGAGCTTAGGAAACTGCATTCATTTCTGTTCCTCTCTGTTCAAAATTCAGATGCTTTTACATGGCTTATCTTTTCAAAATTATCTCACATTAATACTTGCACGGTTGCTCTTAATTCATGTTCTTATGAGCAGTAAGGAGTTTATTTAGTTATTTAACAACTATCTTGTACTTCTGTAGATACTAAGTACATTTTAATTATGATCTACCTTCTCCATAGTATAAAATGTGTCACTAAAATGTAGTAGCAAAGTAAAATAATGTCTACATTAAAACAGTATCCAAAATCATGTCTCAGTCTTTGCAAGAATGTGGTGGGGTAGCCAGTGCTACCTGGTACCTTCAGTTCAGCTGGTGAGCTCCTACCTGACAATAGTCCATCCACTCAGAATGAATGTTCACAGGCATTTGCAAATCTAGACTTGGCTCCAGAAGTGTGAATACAAGGGGGAAATTAATCATTTTGATAACTAGATCAGTTATCCTGTTCATGTCTGCAACTGAGATAATACATTGATGCACGAAGTTTTCACTTTGGAAAACAGGCAAATAGTTGCCAAGCTGGAAAGACAGAAAGTGGCAACATAATATGCTTTATTGTCTTTTCCTTGAAGCATTCTTACCATCCCAATGTTTCTTTGCTCAGTAGACATGTGCCATTGCACAGTCCCATCACCCTATGCTGAGTTATTGAAAAAACAACATATACGCAGCTCAGCAACACCCTGTTTACAGGAGAAATGCTTGAATTTCAGCACTCTCAACTTGGAGTGCTATTTGGAAACACTTAGCTTATAAAAAGTCTTACAGTTCATGCTTTGACCTCACCATGACCTGGACATTTTGTTAACAAAGTACCCTGTTAATGTTTTGAGCAAAAGCACTAATGTACTTGGGGCTGGTTGTATTGCCAAAGTGGTGCTTGCTCCTAAAAAGGGAAAGTTCTAATTCTATTTTAAAAAGCAATGTCTTATTCCTAACTATATATGGAAATGTCATCAATCTGTCCTGGAAAAAGAGTGTGCACTGCAGTGCATTGTAACAGCTTGTGTTTCTGCATTTGGTGTAACAAATCTCGCCATACCATAGGGCGCAGTAGAAGTCTTTTGTTCTGTCTGTTTTCCCTCTGACAGCTTGAGTAGATGTGAATATAATTTTTGTTTTAAGCATCATCAGTGAAGTATAAAATAGCAAGCTATTCAGAAGAGGGGATAATAAGACACAAAGCCACTCCTAGCCATATTTACAACAGAATTCTTTGACCGAGATGTTTTTGCTTGTGTGTTTGTTTGTTTTGTTGTTGTTGTTGTTTTATTTTGTTTTGTTTTACTTTTAATTGAGATGTAAACTACTTGAACCCTTCAACCTCCATGGGTGCAGCCTTCTGCTCTTGGGTCTTTTTTTGTCTTTTTTTTTTTTTTTGCTTTTCTTGTAATAAATGATAATTTAGCTAAAAAAATGGATTCTAAACATTTCTATCAGAGCCCTATCAATACCTACTAAAGGGCTTCAGCAAATGAAAACCATCTCCTTACTTTAAAAAGTATGTTATTTGAGCATTAGATACACCAGGAATGCCAAAAGGTAGATGTTTCTGAAGTAGACAGTGAGCTCAGACTGTTGGCCTTCATCTTTATAAACCAAATCCTAAGAAATCCTTTACTGATAGCAGCAATTAAAGTAGTAATCACAAGGAGATACTATGACAATGAAGAAAGGCAATAAGTAAGAAAGGTTGTATTAGACAAATCAGAATCAAACCCTGCCAAAAACACAGTGCACTGGGATGTACTGCATGTACAGTTATCATTTACTAGCCACTTAACTGTGTTTTATCTGTATCTTTTAACTTTTAGTAAGTCTTGGTCAAGATTAAAAAGTAATATATACTATGCATATTTTAAAAGTCATGTTAACTCCTCTTTTTTGTTATGGACCTCCTCAAATGTTTTGGTTTTGTTTTTGTTTTTCATTGTCAGTCATCTAACTTACTACTATCTCCTTCATATGGGAATAACAAGCATTTCTATGTTGTTTTAGAAGTGCATTTTAGGAACTCAAATAAAAACAGCCATAGTTGATTTGGTTACTGTGCAGAAAGGGTTTCTGCAAGCCCCTGGTAGAAGAGTTGTCATCAAAGAAAATATCAGCCAAGTAGACCGGTTGCAGAAAAAAAAAAAAAAAAAGTGAGAGAATAATAAATGGGAGGTTTTGTGGCTTCTTAAAATATTGCCAGCTAAATGTAGGACAGCGGAGACTTTGTCAAAATTAGCAGTCAACAGGATGTAAGTGTGTAGAATACAATCTATTGTGTTGGTGAGGAAAAGACTACTGTAACCTATTTAGCTACAGGATATTGTTTCTGACACTTTGTCAACATGTTCTTATTAATAGAGAGGCTGAGCATTATTTGCATCAAAATTGTCACTTGGAGCCCTTACTTCCCAGGCAACTTCAGTTTCTCAGTAACCTGCAAACTCACACAGTTGTTTTTTGGTTTGGGGTTCAAACTCTATTTAATGCCATAGTTACAGTAGCAGATAAATAGAAAGAGATAAAGTCTCCACAGAGCACAAGCTATTGAGCACAGATTCCTAAATCTAGAATATTTTAGGTAGGAAGCCTGATGATATATAAGGGACAGTTCACCTTATTAGAAAACAGGATGCACAGTTAGAGGGACTGATTTTAAAAAGTCTTTACCCACTTTTGCAGTACTCTGTTCCTTGAAGTGTTTATGTTTCAGAAAGTTCAGCTAACTAAAATGCTTCCAAAATACAGAATATTCTGAGTTACAGAAGGGAGATGTAAAGCGTTAGGAGAACAATCGTATGTGGTTTAGATTTAAGCGAATCTCTGTTAACCAGGGTTTGGGGGAAATCTCCTTCAGTGAGCATGTTTTCATGAACAGTCTAGGTGATGGGAAACAGAAAGCCCTTACTAAATTTGCAGACAATAGGAAGGGTGGAGCTTCAGTCATGCCAAAGAGCTCGAAACAATTGTTAAAACTGAAGTTACATGAAAAAAACAGGAGAGTATTCAACAAGGAAAAACACAAAGTGCTACACTTAGCCAGGAGAAATCAGCTTCTCATATGCAGGATGGGGAACAACCGGTTAGGTGGACAAGAACGGGAGAGGATCCCAGGGTTATAAAGCACTGCTGGCTGAGTATAAATCAACCATGTCATCCTGCTCAGCAAAGGCCAAACATTAAGCTAGGACTTATAAACAGGAGAAAAGACAAGCAGCAGCTTCTGTTTTACTCAGAAAATAAAACCTGATGTTCTGCTTGAATCAGTTTTGGTGTCTCCACTTCTCAATCCACTCTAGCTCTGTTTCCTAGGATGAGGATGATTGTTCCTCTAGACTTTGCAATAATGTCTTCAGAGAACATGAAGCCAGTTGCTGTTGGTGCTGACATGCTGGATGAGCGGTGCTTCTGTGGTTCCTCCTTCCTCTGCAGCTCTGCTGTGCACAGTGCCCCACGTCGGGCATGGGGATGCTCATTTTGCGTAGTTTTCTTTTCGTGTTCATTTGAGGAGGTGGGCCTGAACCTCAGATCTGGCAACAGCTCTGAAATGTTTCAGTTCCTAATTTCTCCCAAACTCTAGGCTCACCTCCAAGTCCTTCAGAAGGGAAAACTTCGCATCACACTTTTGGTGTCTTTACCTTGGCCATTCTGCAGAAGCTCTGGGCCAAAGATTCATGGGACAGAAGGGAAGACAGAGGAAGGGATTAAAGGTTGAACCTGCAAGTATTGCACATAATTCATTGAGGAGGATGAAGAACTTTTACATTCATAATTTTACTTGAGTTCATACCAGTCAGTAAACATCCTTATTCTGAAAAATATGTTGCACAGCTATTGAAATCTCACATTTTGTTCTGTTAGCTTTTAAACCCCTTCCTTAGATTTTGCTTTTTCTAATTTGTTTCTGATGAGAAAGAAGACATTCACTTGGTCCAACTTAAGTTTTCTTTATTATGTAAACTGTCTGCCTTTCAGAAAGCAGAAACTGGCTAGTCACAAATGAATTGTGGTAGACTTAATGGGGAAAGGCTTCATGAGGAAAAGCAGTCACTGCTCAAGTCCAGTATTCCCTTTTGCCTACAAAAGACTTGAAACTTGGAGATTTCTATTGCAAGCTAATAACAACACTGGTTTCAGTTCCACCCTCCAGACAACACACCACCTCCCTCAAGTGGTCAGTGAAACCAGCGTTGTTTTTTCTGCTTCAAGGCTATTATTTGGCATTGCCCAAAGAATGTGTTGAAGAATGCACTTTATAAAAACATTATTAATAGATCAAGTTTAAGCTGTTCTGAAAAAAAAATAATAAAAAGTATTTTGAATAGTAGAAAGAGATAACAGTCCCACAGAAACAAATACTTAGCTGGCATCAGTTGGGTATTGTAGGCTTTTGATGAGAAGAAAACTGAAATAGCTTCTTTTTTGTGGATGAGCTCTAATAGCTTTCTGCCTGCGGTTACAGGCATTCAGTTACGGTCACTGCCACGGCGGGGATTGTATAAGCACATAAGCTAATCAAAACAGTGGCACATTTGGAAAAGCAGCACTGTTAATTCTGATGGCTTGCTCAAATCCTCATTGGAATAATTACAGTTTTCTTCTTTTGTTCAAAAAGCTCCCCATTTAGAAACACTTCTTTTGTAATTTGCTGCCTAATATGTGCTTGCAGAACAAACTGGAACAACGCTGGGGAAGCTCACGGGAACTCGAACCAAAATTACATAAATTGCAAAACCAGCAATAATGATGGTAAGATAGAAACAGAGAAGAAATAGAAAGCTTCATACTACAGGAAGCAACCCAAGCATGCACTGCCAGGGTTCAGGATAAAATTTTCTCCTGGAACAGTATGCCTTGCAGAGACATATACACTCAACACATGAAGTAATGCCTGCCTTTGTATGTGTGTTGACAATATCCACCATGGCAATGGCAAAGAAATTCCTGGTCATGCAGCCAAATCATACTCTTCTACACATCACTGGACAGCTGCGAAATTCTGTGGGTATTATCCAGGATGAATCCAAACATTTACACAGACCACTACGCTGTCAGTGCACAAACACTGTGATTTTCAGCATATGAGCAAAGTCTGATAGAAAACACAAAAGGAAAGCAGTTCAGGTAGAACTGAAAAAGCAATGGAAAATCCGGAACACTGTAAAAGATATCTTAATTTATAGTCTGACAAAAAGTATCTAATAAACCTATCTAACAAAAGACTACACAATACATAGGTTGAGAGAGAGGGCAAAAAAACAGTGATGCCAAGTTGCAAAGTAGTTAAATTAGTTAGCACAGGAAACACAATCCTCATGTTTCAAGGCCTAAGTCAGTGCTCAGCAGGAGTCAGGAATAAAATTGTGAAGTACAACACATATAGCCAAATATATTATAAGCATTGCTCTTGCTAGAGGCAATGTTCTGTTCTAGGATGTAATTTTTTAATTTCTTTTGGTGGATAAAACTGCAATCAGGTAGTTTCAACCACTTCTTTTAACAAAAGTCTGCTAATTAAGGCAACACTACCCAGCCTTCTTCTTGGCATTAATGAAGTGCCAGAGGAAGGAAGCCTTAAGCATTTATTTTTCCTCTCTGAGCATCTAATATCCCACACTACAGCTGGTGAAAAAAATGGTAACACATTTCCTGACCAAGCAAAGGAAAAAAAAAAAAAAGCAGAAAAGTTTGAGGCAGAAAGTTTCTTTTACAGTCTGTCTGAAAGCTGTTGAAAGGATAATGTCTTCTACATATTTGAAAGAAACAGAAGTGGCATGAAAAAGGTCCTTCTTGCCTAACTACAGCACCAGGGTGGTTTAGGTTGGCTGTTGCAGGTCTCTAAAAAATAAGTCCAAATCACATTGGTCACAACTTGCAGGTGTTTTGATGGAAGCACAGATAAGGACAGCAGTCCTTGACTTGTGGTACGGTTGTGAAGAGATGCAGAGGAAGAAGGTAGCTTCAGATAACTTGCAAGGTCACCATTATTAACTTTTGATTGACCTGCAGCTACAACTCCCATCCAGTATTTTCCCTTATTCTACTGTTCCCACCTAAGAACTGCCTTTCATTCACTCTGGCCTCTGAGAAGCCTTTAGAAAGAAAAGCGATTCCTTGGTACCAGATGCAAGCCAAACCAAACTCCCACCTCTAAATATCCCTGAAGTTTAGAATTGCTTGAAATTTAAACTCATTTCTAGATCCAAATTTGGCTGTTTGAGGTCATCTTTACACATTTTTGTTTAAAAAATAGCATTGTCTGGTTCCCCCAACTTTTTTTGCTTCAGCCTTCTGGGTCATGGTCAGATTGGCTTACCAAAGGATCTGGTAACCTACCATACACATCCTATTCCCACCTCTCTTCACTTCATAATCTTCCAGAGATGAAATTCAAGATTGCCTGCTAATTGTAACAGGACAGCTTCTCAGACGGATGACTTTCCAAGTAACCTTCTCATTCCACTCATATTCGGGGAATGAAAAAGTATGCCAGAGCGCTATGTGATGACGGATGAGGGCCAACATTACAATTTATGTTTGTGACCTGGCACACAGATGGAAACACAGAGTATGATTCAGTGGTTTTTGCAGCCTTAATCCTTACTAAAGAGGGACTCTGCCAAGGTAAACCTGACATTTTAAATGAAACTGCTTTGCATACACTGCATGGAACCTGAGATCCCACTTTTGTACTGTGGTTTCCTTCTAAAATGTAGCTACTGCCTGACAGGGCAGAGTAAGTGTGCAGTCTGGGCTCCCCTGTGCTACCAATATTTGGTCTGCTTTAGAAAACGGCAATGACAAGCAGACCGCACAAATGGAATGAGACAAATGTTATTTGAACTTGTACCTTCCCAAGGCTGAGATGAGGAGCAAAAATCATGGCTGGATCCCACTTTCCTTCCCCACCCAGGCAACTCCCAAACAACAAAATCCAAATTAGGCCCCACATTTGTAATAACATCATATTTCCTGGTAAATCAATCATTAATCTACAGAGCTAGGAGAGGTAATACATCTCATCATTATGTCCACAACTCAGAATAAGGTTTTAGCACTGGGGGCAGTTTTCTCTTTCCACTCACCATTGCTTCCTTTGTGCTCTTTCTAAAAATAAGATATTGACAGCTTTAAAAAATGAGGAAGGGAAGAAATTCAAGTCATTTAGTGCTCATTATAGCACAAATCCAGCACAAAAATCTAGCCTCTGCTTAAGTACACAAGTAGTCAAAATCAATGAGGTTTATCCAAGCGCTTAAAGGTACTGCACCAACCCCTCAATATATCCTGCTGAGCTTCTTTGCACCAGGGATGCAAGAATACCACTGCTTTTCCTCAGGAAAAACCCCACCAAAATACCTCACATGCAGCGGGCAGAGCTATACCACAAAATACAGCTTATCTCCCCACTCCCTTGCTCTCCCAAAGACCCTGCTGGGAGTATGCAGTGAGGAGATTTATTTAGAATGAAAGTCATTTCACCCAAACACATCACGGTCATCAAATGTCGTCAGAGTCATCGTAATCTCTGACTGTCACTGGCCAGACCTGGAGTAGGTACAACCTCTGTAGTGTGTAAATTGTACGTCCCCAAACACTGCATAAACCTCGGAAAAGAAGAGCCACAGAGACAAATGGAGGCTTTTGAGCCTTCCCAGGATCTTCCCTGCTTCATCTCCCAGGCCCTGCCAGAAAGGAAAGAGAAGTTTCTATTTATCTTTGAACATATGGCTGTCCTACAGGAACCTATCGTTAATACTCAGGTAGCTGGTTTGTCTCTGAAACCAGTGTATTCCTTATGCTCTACTGAATGTGTACCAGTAGGTCTGGAAATAGCTGCAGTAGTAATTTCTACATTTCTTTGGTTAAATGCAACCAGAACAGGACTATTTCCAATCACCTATTTGGTCTAAGCCTACTAATGAAAATGCTACCACCTGACCTTTTCAGCCTCTTAATGCTGCACTTATGGAAGAGAAGTGTTGAGAAATTCCTCTTCTTTCAGAACTAAATGGTAGGAAAATAGCAAAACAGTTCACAAAGAAATAAAAATCAGAAACATTTGAAAGCATGATTTGCATTCAACTTTCTTAAACAGATTTTGAAGGATAGGAAAGAAAACAATTCTATGGATTTTTCTAAAGTCAAACAGGTATGAAATGGGCCTTTCCTAACCTCCCACAGGTGCCAGGGAGGTTTGGTATCTGCCTTCAACATCCTCAATGTTTTAGCTTAGCCACTGTTATTCCACCACTGCCCTCTCCCTCTAGCTTCCCCAGTAAATTTGTTCCTGACCAGCTCTATATAAATGCCACCTAGCAGGGACAGAACAGATTTCTGATCCTTGTAGCAGTGTCAGTCTGGACTTCAACCACCTCATCAAATCTAGGCAGCTGGACACAACCTCCTCTCTCATGCAGCTATTAGCTTTTCCTAATGCAGGGGAATCTTCTACTATTTAAATAATTTTTTCCAGAGTATAATTTAAACAGGATTGGCCATAATTATATATGTTTTGGAAATTGGAAAAAATGTCTGATAGGAAACGTACAATTCCTGCTTTACATCGCTGACTTTGAGGCTCCCCAAGGAGCTCTCAAAAGCTTTGAAAACTTTTTTTCTGCTTTTACAAGTTGCACCTTTTTGATACTAAAAGTCAATATGCAACAGTTTACAAGTCAACAAGCCCAGCACATTTTCTTTGCTTTACAAAGCACAGTATTCCATCGCAGGAGTATTTGTCATTAGAACAGAAGTGCAGACAAAATATTACATTAAATGCAACTGGCAACAAGGAGGAGAAACAGATATGGAGGGATCAATTAAAAAAAAAAAAAAAGACATAGAAGCGCATAACTACCAGCAGATTAGCATCTTAGGAATGCTCCACATTGGAAGGAGAGAGAAACTAAAAGCAACTTGGAAATATTATTAGCTGTAAAGGTTATCCAGGTAGTTTTAGAACTGATCCAGGACACCCTCAGGTCATTACTCCCTAAACATTTCTGCAAAGACGGGAAGGGGGGGGGCGGGGGGAAGATACATTGTAACACAGGAAGATAATTTTAGCTGGCAATAATGTAGTAGTATAAATTTCCAAAACACTAAGAAGATGTTAGAAATCTTTAGAAGGTACATTAAGAATTCATTTAGCTGACTAGTTAGACAGTCAGCAACTTTAGAAACATATCACCTACCATAATATTTAGGAGCATATTTAGCTATGTTTTGTTGATATAAGAACCCATAAGATTCACGGGTCACTTGTAATTTTTATTTCCAAGAAAAGAAAAACAAGAAAGTTGCAAACAAAAAGAAATGTAACCAAAGTGGTAGAAATCAGAAACCACACATATGTAGTCATGTGAAGGTGCTGGCATGCAGAAACAGGTCTCCAAAGCATGTTCTGCCTTTTTTTAAACCAAGAATGTGTTCCTAAGGGACTAAAACAGTGACAGCTGCTCCCAAGGACTGGAGCACTTCAGGATGATACCCTGAGCAGTGCTGTCTGTGAAATATTGCAGATGACTAAGGTGGCAACCTGTTCTTTAAATCTTACCTGCAGGCATAAGCAGGTTTGCACAAATGCTTAGTCCAATCCTCCTTCCACTATTTAACTCAGATTCATTTGTTCTTCCTATATAAGTGTTCCTTGGGTATTTCCATTTTTATTCACTTTATGCCCATAAGTTCATGCTCTGCAGAGAGAGGCACACAAATCTCTGTGGCAGAATCACTTCTAGGGGCACACAAATACTGCACCTGAACACTGCACAAGTCTCTAGGAGAAGCACAAAAAGTTAAAGACAGCCAGAATTAGTGTTGATATCTGCCTTCTGGATAGTAAAGAATTTAAGCAGAAAGTCAAAGGGACTGATCAGCCTAAAATGTATTAAGCCTTCTCACTCCCTAAAAAGTGCTCTATCCACCAGATCATGGGGTACGCTGGGCAAGAGCATTCCTTGTTCTCCCTCTTGAAACTGAGCCACAGTGCAGCTGGACCTGAAAGAGCTACAGGGGCAGTCAGATAAAAGGCAACACAGAATATGACTGTAAGGTAGTGGTTACTTCACTCATCTTGAAGGGAGAAGGCTGAAAGGCTTTGCCCTTTCTCCCAGGTCTGTTCTGGATTTTCTTTAATGAGTCCAGTGACAAACATCTCAAAAACCAGGGCCTAACTCCCATCTTGCTCTCTTCCCAGTCAAATATCTAACTAATCAGATGAAGTCAACATGTCTCTTGCTGCTGTTTCATATGGTTCACCTTCAACAGAAGGAAGAGATGCTCTTATGTGGGATACTGTATGGCCTGGAAGCTTGATTACTTCTGCAGGATGAAGAAGAGAGGCATTTTCTCCATGTCCAGCTGAGCAGACCCAGCGTTCAGGGCATCACACTGGCCACAAAAGCACTGTGACCACTGCTATGTGAAAGGGGTGTCCCCCTGCTCCCCTTTCCGATTAAGTATCTGCCCTCAGAATAAAGGTATGCAGACGAGGTGGCTGAGTGAAGTCAAGCACTCAGTATTTCCCAAAGGTCTGCTATACTCTTAGTGGAAGAGGTAGGTACCTAAATTAGATGACCTGACTGACCATGAGAGACGGCACTGCTCGTGTGACTGGCACTGAATGGGATGGGGAGGCTGAGCAGATAAAGAATACACCTAATGCTGGTTTGTACAAATGCATGTGTGTGTTTGAAGAAGCAGAAGCCTCTTCCAGCGTGGTGATCTCTCAGGTAATGTCAGGGGAAGTTAAGACACACACGCGCAGACACAGTGTAATGATCCAGCCAGACTGCTATAAGCTTTTGGTTTCTGCTGATACAAACCAGATGTTGGTGAGATCTGAGTTTCTGAGTTTGCTTAACTCCTTGGAGCATCGTTTTAGAATAAACATAAGAAGCATCTTTTCTCACAGCTCTTTTTTCTCTCACATCAGACTTAGCTCAGTTGAACAGGTTATTTATTGTCCAGTGGGAAATGTCAATTACACAGCATCTTTTGAAAACTTAGAGGGAGGAGGGGAAAGAAAATCACTGTGAAATTTTCCAGGCAAAACTGCTTTTTTACCCTTCATTTGATCTGATATGGTGGTTTGCTACTGTCAACTATAGGTCCATTGATATGTTTAAGTAGACCAGAGAAAAATCTCGCACTAGTCAGCATAGTAAGATAAATGTAAATTTAATGTATGGCTCATTGAAAACTCATTTAGGATTTTAGTCAGAGAATAATATCATTCTCCACTCCCTTGTGATTTATTTACTGCTTGAAGAACAGGTGCTTGGAAAAGTACTTCACTAGGTCTGTATCTGGATAAAAGAGATCAACATCTATCCTGTTTTCCTGTTTGCACATATTACTGAGAAAATCTATTGCTCTGCATGCATCTACATTTACAAATTTATGCAAATGTTTAGTGCAATCCTTTGCAATAGCACACTGCTGCCTAGCTCACCAGAAGTACATGGGTGGAGGAGCTGGCAGAACTGACTTGATTGTTTTCATTTGAACTGATCAATAACACCAAATAATTTGTAAGAATTATAACTGTCCACATAGCAACTATCTCTTATCATGTAAAATTTGATTGTGCAGTTAGCTGTTCATGAAAATCAAATTAATTTTATGATCAGATAACCCCTTCACAGAAACATTGCAAAATCTTTTATTTGTTGTTTTGTTTTGTTGGGGTTTTGTTTGTTGTTTTGTTGTTGTTGTTGTCTTGTATATTTTTTTTAATATGAACCAGCTCTCTCTCCTTCCCCCAGATCAGCAAACATGATCTGTCTATTCCAGAGATAAGATTTAGCATAGCCTAGTAGAAAGCAGATAGCTGGAAAGGCCACGTTCAGACTGGGAAGTACAAAAGCATGCAGCAAGGCAGTTCTATAGAGCACTGGCTTACAAAACCATGGAGGACTCCACTGTAAGTGGATGCAAAAGAGATGGTGTTTGCAGTGCTGCAGATGTTTAACCCATTCGATGAGCAAACAATAGTAAAATCAGTCTACTGGATGTGATGAGTCTTCAGGGATATATGAACATGTGCAAGAAACACCCTTCTTTTATTAGGATCAGAGAAAAGGAATCCTGAAATTCCCTCTTTTTGTGATTGGGGTCGCAGTCTGGAAAAGATTGAGAACCGCTGTGTTAGAGAGCATCAGCTTCTGGCAGTAATCAATCCAATATCTTTTCCAAGGGGTGGAAGAGGTGATAACCCATCTATACTGCCCATAGATCACCAAGAATAGTCTAGCAGTCTCACTGATCAGCCAGGCACCTGAGTAATATTCAAAAGGAGACAAAATAATTAGCTCCAGCTGTGGATGTCGAACATACATCTAACTAAAGCACCTCTCTCTTTAAAAAATGTCCTCCTTCTGCCAACCTTGTAAAGGCTTTGCTTAACAGGCCTGGTTTCCCTGGTCTCTGTACATCTGACAGCCCTGGTACTGCCAGCTTCTCTGCAATCATTCCCGTTTATTAGCTGGAGGCTGACAAGTCCATTGAATTCCACTCAGCAATAAAGCATGTAAGGAGTGACACTGTCTTCTGCTTCTGGGATTACTCACTCACTTTGTTTTTGAGCAGTGCTTAAATGCTTTGCTGGAGTAAACCAAGCCACTCAGCACCATCCAGGTTCTGGCACCACAACCCTAGAGACTGCAGTCCTACATCTACCACTCTACATAGAAAGGTGATGAATATTCATAGATGGGTAGGTAAATCACAGAATATTTGAAGGAAGATGATCAGAATGAGAGTTATATTGGTGTAATCTTTAATGCAAACAAAGAAAACCTTCAAACCAGATGTTTTAAGAGATCTTTCTCTAAATAGAATGCACTAAAGGAAAATAGTCCTGGTTTGACAAGGTACAGGACATGCTGGAACGGTCTAACACACTGAGATGACAAATTTGGGCTAAACATCAGAAATTAACCATAAAATCAGTTGAGCAGAAGTATAGACTCTCAACAGAGGCAGGTGAAACCAGAAGATATGCAGCTATGCAAGAACAAGTAACATACCACAGGACCTGAACCAGGGTATGGTCTCACAAATGTGAGACAGTTTTCTGGATCACCCAGGTTGATGTTATATTTTTCCCTATCCATTGATAGAACAAGCTTACTTCTGTTGAAGCCAGCGGGAATTTTGCCACAGACTTCCAAGGCAGCAGCAGCCCTATCATTTGGCTGTGTACAATTTCAATTGAAAAGTCTATGAATTACATCGTTCTGCCCTTGGAAGCTGAGAGATGAAGACAGCAGGATATGAAAAGAGCAGCTCAAGCAAATAGAAATAATTTTAAACCTTTTATTTGTTTTTAAGGAAGATATTCAGTGCAACATATTATTTTTTTTTTCCTTCTGTTCTTTTAGAAATAACTGTCTGGTGTGATTAAAGTGTATTTTTAACATTGTGTTTACTTTTCACTGTCTACAATTTTAATCCTGTGACATTTATTCACCATGGATAAAACTCATTCCTATGCAACTGCAGTTGCACAAAGAACCTTCACATGTAGTATTTTCTGAAAATTTAGAAAGGGACATGGGGTAGTACCAGTAGATGAAGACTGATGTTCAGATGGCCTTGACCCAGGTCCGACTTCCTAAATGCACAAGTACAAGTCGTTAGAAAGATGTCAGTGTAGGTTAGTAGACAAATGACCTTGCTGCTACAGGATAAGGGTACTGACTGAGCATGTGAGCACACATGAGGGTGCTTGTCCAATCAGTCTGTGGAGAGGCATTCCTGTGGGCTCAGGGATGCTGCTCCACAAGCCAAGCTAACTAGTATCCCCCCTGGTCTGTCTGTCTCCCCTCAATGGCGCTGTGTGGTGCTGGCTTGGATTAGCCCCATCACTGGCATCTCAGTTGCTCAAGACACTTGTGTGTTCGGCTCACACTGATTTTAGTGAAATTTAGGCGCATAAAGCAGGAAGCATTTTGGAGGATCTCAACCTCAATTCCTCAATTCCCTCTCTGTAAAACAGAGATATTTGCCTTTTCTCATGCTCCTCACAGTCTGTTTAGATCTGTAAGACCTTTAGTCTATTTTCTTGCTTTGTGTATGTGCAATGTTTAGCACAGCAAGGCTGCAGCCCCTGCAAATGCTCTATTAATATAAAACAAACATATTATATTTAGAATTCACATTTTAATTGTGAATCAGCGTTGGCCTTGAAATAAAACTTCCTTAAGCCTTCAGAAGCAGTAGCTTGCTAGCTTCAAATAAGTACCACCAAATGACTCCAAACGTAGCTAGAGGTCATTGCCAATTGGGTTGGCTCAAAAGTACTGCAAAGATCTTTTTCAAAAGTGTTTTTCTAGAGATAAAATGCTACTCTCTGCCCCTTTATCTCCCCATTCTCCATATTCCATAGCACTGTGACCTTGTCATTACATCGTAAATTAACAGAGGTATTAAGATAACTCTCCCTCTTGTATGAACACAGCTACAGCAAGTCGCAGCCTGGGTGAAACCCAGTGATCCAAAGATGAACCAAAAAGTTGTGAGATAAAACACTGAGAGCAGCAATAGACAACAACCTATTTTGGCACAGAAATATTTATTGTTGTTGTTTTTCTTTTGTGAAGGCATCAAGTCATGAAGAGGAGACTAAAAATCTTCCACTCTGTAAATACTTTTATCCATAAGGTCTTCTTCACATTTGTGCCATGTCTTCCTATTTAATACTAATAAACCATGCTCTCTTTCCATAACACCCATAATCCTTTGATATTGCATGGAGCAGGGTTCTGAAGATTTGCAAGCCAAGACATTTTTAAGTGATTTATACAGTGAAGTAGAATTTCCTCTGCCCACCTGCAAAAGCTGGAGCATTTCTGTGATTATAGTTCATTTTTAAAAGTTTCCATTCCTGTAGAGTTTTTTATTAAAAAAAGAAGCACATTAAAGGGATTCATATATATGTTCCTGCTACTTAAATCTTCAATAGGTCTCACAGTGTGCCACTTGGAAGAACAAATTTTATTTCATTTGAAATAATCTGCTTGCTACATGCAATTGTTTTAGCTGTAAATTGTTTTGTTACACTATAAACAAACAGAATAGAAAAGTATCAATTACACATGCAGAATTTTTCCTCTAATAACATTACCACACACACTTTTTATTGTAGAATGAAGTAGTAATCTGTTCAATTTCATTAGCAACGTCACACTCTTAACAGTTATTAAAATAGTTCATTGAGGATCAAATTAGAGCAACCAAATGCAAAAAAAAAAAGAAAAAATAAGTACTTCTCGTACAAAAACATTTTGTTAACATTCTCAGTTTAAACATGGAGTAGCAAGATAGTGGCACACATTTTCATATCCCATTGCCTACTCCCTGAGCCTTGCTGTCACTTGTTAACAGAAAAGAACCTCAAATTAGTCAAAAGAATAGGTATCAGAGAATATTGCATTTAGAACAAAAGGAGAAGTTATTAGCAAAGTCATAAAATCGCAGCCACTCTGCAAGGATTACAGACAATGAAGCAATGCTCAAAATTCTAATCTAACACAAATAAAACGCCTTGTGGAAAGTCAAGAGAAGTGCCCCTACATTTAAAATAAAATGTATGGAATAGGCTGTTGAATAAACTAGCAAAAGCAGCAACCATGGAAGCAAAATTATTACAGGGTACATAAACACTAGTTAGAGGAATATCATGGCCTTCTTCCATCTTGGAAGGCTGTTATGTTACTAAAAGGCAGCAGTAAAAGATCAGAGCATTGTTAATCAGCATGAAAGGAGAAGATCAGCCAAGAACAGCAAAAAATAAATATATTTTTAATGGCTATTAAAAATAGAAGGTCTTCTGGCCAAGCAGGGAGTCTGGGATGTCTGGTTACCTCACTCTAGCAGGAGACACGGTAATTGAATATACCCTTTGGTGCTTAAACAGAGGAGGCCAGTTTTGGCAGCACCTGAGGTATGCAGAAGCAGACAGCCTTGGGAAACCCGGACAGCTGTTTTGTCTGCCCTCTTGGTGTTGGCTTTATGGGGCAACAGCTTCATCTGTTTGTACAGAGCAGCCAAATAACCCTGTGAGACTGAACCACCATTCATAACAATAGCTTAAGTCTGCAAAGCCTGAATTTCACCTGTGTTAAATATAGCAGGTAGTTTTTCTCACAGCATACAGAATTTCATACATAATTCCTATGCAGAAAATACTATGCCTACATGTTTCCATCTGGGGCTGGGCCTTTCAAGGCACTTAGGCAATAGAAAATGCTAGGTATTTTAACTTCTGGGAAGACTGTCAGTTCAGTGAATGAGCAATATGAAAAGGAACACATCAGTGTTTCAATAACTGCAGGCCTCACAGATCGATGATGTACCCACTGCAGGAGCAGGAGATGGAGTCATCCCTCCAAAGGATTCTAAGAAAATGTTATCTAAATCCTAAACTTCTGGAGGAGGATCCTGCTGCTGGAGTTTTGATATCCCCTGTGATATTTCGGGAGCTGCCAGACATCTCTCCAGTGAAGCTTCATGCTAGACTTATTCCCAAACACCATCTCTCTAAATGTTTTTGGCAGGAGTGCATACAAAATGAGGTCAGACTGCTAGCTCAAAGGTATTGGGTATTGCTCACGTACCAAAGACAATTGTTCTGCATGTTGTGACTTTCTTCACTCACTTTCTAATGCAGAAGTGGATCCATCCATCACAGGAGTTTCTGAAGTGAAACAGAGTTACAAGGCTTATTTCATATGAATATTCAATAAAAATAATGAAGAACCTTACATTACATACCAGATATTGCTTCAATGGGTCTTATTGCTGTACATCACAGTGACTGAGATGTTAAACAGAGCTGATGGCATCTTACTCCAGGGAAACTGAAGACTGGGAAATTAAAAGCATCTAAAACATGATACGTCTGGTGAATCATATGCCAACACACTGTCTCACCCATGGGTCATCTAATATGCAATTTCAAAGCAAGTGTATTTTTCTTAATGCTATTTACAGAACTCTCAAAATGCAAACACAATTCCTTTTGTTGCTCGGACTTTTTCCCAACTGAAATATAACACTGATATGAGTTTGGGTGTTATTTTAGGATGTCTCCAGTCTTTTTATTTTTATCTTGCACTGCTTGTGAAAGTGTCTTTGGCTCCCATTTAAACATCTGTGGAAAATACAAGTAGATTTACATTTCAATGAGAAACTTTCAGTTTGTTTTTTTCTTCTGAATGAAATCTCTCCTCCTCTTTTCATGTTGTCATGGGAAGAAATCCAGTTTTCTTCTGCAATTCCTTATTTTCTTCTGCAATTCCTTATTTTCATCTGGTTCTTTCTGAAACCTTTAGATTACCACTTACTCTTTAACTGGTGGGGTGAAAGGAAGAAGGATCTCTTCACTCATCTCATGTTTTGGCCATTCATTCTTAGCAGGATCTCAAAATTATATAGATTATATTCTCAAGTAATATATTGTGATATATTTTACTCAGGTAGCAATTTACTGTGACAGCTTTGGATTTTTAAAACTCCCCTTGTTTTTCTAGCATAACATTCAGTGGTAGTGACTGCATTGATCTATGTGAACTGCAGCATGCCCTAACCCAAGGCAGTTCAAGAAAGCAGCAGTTAAGTTCCATGGTACATTTCAGCTGGTGTTCAGGGTCTGGATCTGAAACTGAACCAAATCCAAGAATAACACTCCATTTATTTCCATGGCTTTATTTACCATTTAGATTAAAAATAAAAAAAAGAAAGAAAACACAGAAGTGCTTTAAACCTCACAAATTGAATGTACTCAGAACTTTAGAGTATAATCCCACAGGTTCAAATTCAGGAGCTAGAGCTTTAATTTTCAAGTGCATGGGGTTTACATTTGATAGTGCACTTAAGACGGTCCAATCTAGCACTTTGCTGGATTATTTTATCTTATTTTTTGCCGTAAACTAATGTAAACTATGGGCCAAATGCTCTTGCCTAAAACAGTGTGGTCACACAATGTTAAAATCAGAATAACTCTTTTCAGGAGCAAGGCATTTTGGCAATTTCTGTTAGATCTCATATAGGCTACCAGGACTGGCTACATATATTATAATATTGCTTGAATTCATGGCACCGGCAACAAGCTACTGTTTGACACTTCTAATTTCAATTCAGTTTTGATTAATTCTCAAAGCTAGGCCTATCCAAAGCTACAAAATTCACAGCATGAGATTAGAAATCTTTTGGAAGTGGATATTACCACCTGTTTTCTAGGACTTCATAAAGTTCAGGATTTTTAATAGCACCTCAGGACCTGTGCTTTCACTCCTGATCACAACCAGAATAGCAAAGAAATTTCAGAAGTGCTTCCACATCATACTGCTCTATTCAGCTTCAGTTCTGGAAATAACCTATATTTTCCAGACAGAAGCACAGGGGAGTCAGTTATGCCAGACTAGTTCCTCTGTCTATGGTATCACCTGACTTCACTGCTTAATAATAGCAAGTATCTTATGTGCACTGTTAAAGATGATTTGAAAACAAAATCTTATCACTTTCTGTTTGCTCAGGCTCTGGTCATCCCTCCTCTGCCGGATGAAGGCAAAAATTGTACAACCTCCTGCTCTCTGTGTTCACCTGCAACTTTGAAGAGCATCTATAGGATAGAATCCATTGGAACAGAGGGAAGTTTAGGTACCCTGATAATATACATTGTAACAAAATAAATAAAATAAACATTGGCCCACGGGAGGCGATGAGAGAAAATCTAGATATTTTTCTTATTCTTCTTCTCCACTTTTTTTCTGCAAAAGGCTAACTGCACACAGAGAAGCACACGCAACCAAACTAAATATGCAGCCTCAAAAAGAAAATAAGCTTTTGTGGATTCCTATTTGAGATGGGAGTAAATGGGGAGCTCCCATGTGCTTTTGGTGACAGCAGAGACAAGACTGCAAGTTTTTCACTTCATGAGCATAGTACAGACAATTTTAAAATATGGTAGATCCCACCTTCTTACTGTTCTGCTGCTTTAAACACTTTCACCCAATTTATTCTGATTGTTTGACTCTTATAAATTAAGAAGAACATCTACAACACCTAGTAAATTAGTGCAGCATTGATAATCAAGTCAAGTACATTTACAGGAGTCCAGATCTGAATCCTCTGTTGCCTTTGGGCATGTCTTCTGCAGTAAGTGATTTCCCCAAACTGCTTAATCACTTTGGAGTGTTAGGATATTTTTGCACTCTATTAATGAGATTAGCTTTATTAGTTTTATCTAGAGTTTCAGAAGATCATGTAATTTTAAATGACTAAAACAATAAAATTGAGGAGGTGGGTTTTGGTGTTTTGTTTTTTGTTAAAAAAAAAAAAAAGTCCTGACACGTTTGCCAGCATTGTAAAGAGAAAAAGAAGCAGTCAGAACTGGCAAAAAATTCAACATGGATGAGACAGGTTATGACTGGGAAATATGGAAAATTATTTGTCCAACTGTATAATGACTTAATAAAAATATGTACTTTACACAGTGCAGGCTACTATATCACCATTGATACTTGTAAAAACAATCTCCTTTTATCTCTCCAGGCTGTGGAACATCTGGTAAGCAGCTTCCACTCTGCATTCTTTGTTGCCCACTAAAACTTTAAGGTTTGAGGAAAACCCATTACCCAACTTGCCCCTAAAAAGTAAATATTTTAAGAGATCCACCAAAATGTCTGAGTATAATTCACTTATTTATGGACATGCTATTAACTTTATAGTTCAAGCCAGTTCTGCCTCAAAGGTTCTGCATCTGACGGTGGGAAGCCTGTTTTTCATGGCAGATGGATGGGAGGAAGGACAGCCCTGCTCAGAAGGAACGCTTTTAACAACTTTGGAGAACTGAGCTGTACAGTGCAACTCAATCAAGTGTAGTAAGCAGATCTGAAGACTGGGTTCTCGAAAATATTTCCACCATGTCTTCAGAGGGGAATTTTCTCACAAGTATCCTTTTTAGCTTTTTTTTTTTTTTTTTTCTCTCATTGAAAAACTCAACAACCAAACTCTAAAACCTTTCATCTCTGACCTGACACATTAGTGTCCCTCGGGATGGTCATGCTCTTTCCCACTTACCTCAGCTGGTGGTGCTTCTTTCAGCTTCTCTCTGGTCATATCTACGGGTAACACCAGAAGTCGTGTGGGGCAACCATGGAGCTGAGCTTGTAAGTCATACTTAGCCTTGGAACTTAGCCTGATCTTGTTAAAAAGTGGAGGACATAGAAGTGGAAAATTATTATCCAACCTGTCCTAAATCAAACCTACAGACTCAGTGCAGGTACATAACCCCCCAATATTTTTACATTCCCTTTGCCCCAGAGCAGCAAGTTTTGAAACACCCCTATTTTTACATGGTTTGACATTTGCCCGACTCACTCTCAGCTCACAAAGGGTACCTGGATGCCATGAGATAGCAGGAGAAAGAGACAGGTCTGCAGCAACCTTGGCCTCCAGGCACTCTGTCTTGCTGTCACTTGGTCTCAGTCCTCACCATGCTCAGCTGGATCTGAGCCCTGGGGCCTGTTGGGGGCTTGAGAAGTGCAACACTCAGGTCATATCAAGGCCCATATAAGGGTTCTCAATGGCTTTGGGCTCTTCCATTTCCATAAACTTCTAGGGCAGGCTTCACACCAGAGCAAATTTCTAGCAATAGCCTGACAAAATGTTATACAGGGGTGGTTGCTCTGACAAGAAAATGTCTGAGATGCTAACCATAGAATTTTGTGTTAGGAGCCTGGGCAGGATAGGACAAGTAATGGCATGGTCCTAAAGATGAAAGGCATTGAAGTTACATCATTTCTAGACATTGTAAAAGGACACTGAAGCACGAATCTGAAAAGGTTTGGTTCAAATTAGCATTGAAAACATGCACAGGTCCTAAATTGAGCTCTTATGGCTCATACGATTTGTTATACTGGCACTTCCCACCCCGGCTTTGTTTAATCCTGCCCAGATGCGCAGTAATACAGAGACTCAGACATAAGGCATGCACATTGACTGCTCCACCCCACCGCTGCATACTGTCCAACAGGTGGGATCACTGAAAAGTGGTATATCCTGGTGGTACCAAATGAAAATTAGGAGGGAGATGCTCTGGGTCAACAGGAAGATGTGAGGCACAGGAAGGAAGCTTTACTTGTTTTAACAGCCAAGTGGAGGGCTTCTCTGGAAGGAGCCCATGATGCCGAAGGGAAGGTGTAACCCTCTTCCATGACCTTCCTCTGTTCCTCTACCCCCATCTTGACTGCCTCCTCCTTCTTGACTTCGAAGAGGAGAAAGGAAGAAGATCCCTCTCTTGCTCTTTTCTTGAAACAAAACTCTCCCTCTTCCTCCTGCCCTGTGCTGTGGATGAAAAGAGAAGACAAACCCACCACATTCCCTCTCCTGAGGCTCCCAGGCAGGGTAAGGAGGCACTGCTGGCACGGGTTTCATTGTTTAACTTAGGCACACAGGATTGCATTTTTGTCCTTAGCTTTTAGCCTGTTTCTTTTTAAACTAACATACTGAATAAAAGTCATTGCTCAGGGCGATAAAAGACACTGGGCTTTGAGTTTCATTCAACTTATTAGTCCAAGCTGACTTGCGGTATAATTGTAATTGTGCCAGCTATCTGGTTAAATGTCCAGCTTGCTCTGGTTCTGTGACTGTTTCTCCTCAGAGTAGCTTGTAACTGCACAGAAAGGGTACAAGTCCTAGCACTTGGAGCAGACAAGGAAAACTATTACAGTTATGTTCACAGGTTTTGGTAATTAAAGGGTGGGGTGTTTTCAATGTGCCCATGCTGCTCTTAAAAAATGCTCCTTTGCCATTATTCCTTCTAAATGACCTGTTGGAATCCAATGAAAAATAAATAAACAAACAACATTTAAAAAAAAAAAAAAAAAAAAAAAAAAAACACAAACCAGAAAAAATCAGCAGAGAATGGCAGCAACAGCAAAACTCTAACAGAAAAGTAACAATTTACCTGCAAGAAACAACCAAGACATCAGAAAATGGCATCCAGCTAAGTAAATAAAAAGAAGCACTAGCTGAAATTTAGCCTACAGCAGTCCTACAGACCTAGAAAAAGGACTCTTGGTCTGTTAGCATCGTGACTGGGAAAGCAGCAGGTCCTGGGCGGGGGTAGCTGAGATACTTCTACCTCCTTCGGGAGCCAGGGTGGGGCTGGCTTCTCGGCAGCTCTCATCTCCCTTCCCAGATCTCCAGGAGACCTCTCTGTGAACACTGATGGTGGTTTTCAGGCGTCTCTTTATTTGCAAATTCCCTAAAATGTTATGCTGGAGAGGCAGAGTACATGATACTGCCTTAAATCCTATTGCCACTAGGCTTGTTTTTCTGTCAAAGTAGACCACAGACAGTCCAGAGATGGGAAAGCACTGCCTTTGGACCATCACTTGTGGCAGCAAGGGAAGGCAGAGACACTGCCAAAGCTGAGAAGGCATACATCCATCACAAGCAAAATTCCAGGGTGGGCAAAGATTCACAGATAGTCTTTAGAGAACTTGCTATGCCTCTTCCCAGGAAGGTGTTTAGTACTGTCCTAGCAGCTGCATTGGCTGCTTTTAGGCCAGGAGACACTATCTTAGGAAAATCAACAAGACAGTAGACTCTATCAGATATGCCAGAAGATGCCATACAGGGAGCCCCGTTCCTTCTGGTAGCAGACTTATATGATGTCAGAGGCTGAAAAACCTTGAAAATAAATAAACCTGCTATCTTCTGATGACAGGAATGTGGCCAGTTCTGCTCTACATCAGTCCCTCCTGAAACAGAAGAGATTTCATCACCTTCATATCCAAAGGATATAAAGGTATCCAGCAAATACAAGCAAGAAAGGGTACATGACTCTTTAATTCAGTGCAATTTAATTCACTATTTTCAAAGAAAGCAGCAGCCGTGCTTTTCAAAGCAGAAGTATCTCACCAAGTGCCCATAAAGATCATCTGATGAGGCAAGAGATGGCTTTGTGATTTCAGGATCAGGCCCTTTGGGACTGACTAAAATAGAAGGTTGTGTTATGCTGATAGTGTTCTTCTGTACATTTCAGTCTCCATAATGCTCTGAACACAAAGCATTTAATTCAATTAGGGAAAGAACAAGAAGGCAATGTTATGGTTTTGGTTTTGAAGAACTGCATTAGTGAGGTTGTGATTTGCACAACCCAAACCAAAGATGGTTTAAATCCAGGTTCCATTTTTAGCCAAACCACTGAAGTCCAGAGGGGACAGAGGGCCCAGATCAAAGGTTTTAAGATCAGTCTCATGTCTATAATGGACAAACTGGAGTGGTTTGTGTTTGAATTTTGCAAAGCCTCATCACTCAGGTTTTGGTTTTGCAAAAACAAAAACAACTTGAGGTTGGTTTGGATGTCATTCCATTTTGTCTGAATCATTAAATTTGGGGCAGGGGATGAGGTTGATTAAAGGTTTCATTTATGCCCCATCTTCAGCTTTAACAGCATTGTTGTGATTTTTCCTGTGATTTTTCCAGAGACAAAGAAAACCAGCAATTAAAAAAAAAAAAAAGTAGATGATGAAGTAAGTTTAGGACTCAGTTTTTCAAGATGCCAAACAATTCTACAAGGTGTCTAGCTAACACAGCTGCCAGCACCTTTACAAGATGCTGGGGGCACATATTTTGTAGGGGACTAAGCCACTGGCACTTTACAGGCCAGGTCCCTGACTGGCAGAGCTGTCACTATCCCTCTGAACCTTAATAGCCAAGGATCTGCTCCACTGAACCAAATTTCACTGTTGTAATCAAGCATGTAAGTCCCACTCATTAAGTTAGGGAACTTGGATAGGAGTAATTGGAACCCTAAAAGGTTAGAGATTCAGGAATTCAGATGACATTTGAAACTGAGAATTCACATTCTCTGAACTGAAAGGTTAACACTGTCCAGTACAGGACGTGTGTTGGGGATGATTAGAAAGAGAACATCAGATTCACAGTTATGAAACAACTCATTTAAACAATGCTATTCACAGCATAATTCAGTAATGTTTTATTATTCTTTCTGCTTCTTCCTCTGGCCCTGTGTTGATTTTTCTCAAATGCAAATTCATATACAAAGCCAGTTGCTGACATTTTCAGAAATCAATCTTAGTTGTGTCCTCTAGAATAATTTTCCCTCCTCCTTCTTGGCTGCTCTATTTTCAGAAAATTAAAAATAAGTTACACATAAAAAATGTATATTTATATAAATACAGACATTGTCAATGTCATTAAGAATAAGACCCAAACTGTTAAATTTAGCTACTCTTTTAATTTGGAGTAGAACAAGTGTCAATACAAGGTTCATTGGAGATACCTCCTTTGCTCAAATCAACAATGGATCAGTTCTGTACTCAACAATTAGATGTCTGTAGAATGTTATAGGATAAATGAGTGAGAATATGTTCATGAAACGTAAAATGCTTCTGTCATCTTCTTACTAGCATTCAATCACTAGATCCCTCTTTCTATAGTGCTATATCCAAACCTTCTTTCACATTAAAGCCCCGCCTCTTAATTTTGCCAAAACAGATGCTTCTTCTCCAGATTCCAAGACATGATGATTACTGCACAGATTATGGGGTCAACCTGGGTCAATGCAGACATGTACTCTCCATAGCTTCCTGCCTAAGCTCCTCAATACATCCAGGTTTCCAAAATGCTAGAGTCCATAAAGGACCACTCTGGAAGACAGAGCAGATTTGAGGCACCTGGGCACATTGTCTTATTATTCATTCTTGATCACTGTTAATGAATATGTAACACATTAATCAATCATATCCATTTTCTGACTTGTCTGTGTCTCTGTTGTTTAGACATTCTTTCCTTCTTTGTCTGTTTTTTCTTTTCACTGCCCTCTTTCATTTTATCTTTTTCACTTTCTTGACTAATTTAAGACTGTGCCCTTCTCTCTCCATCTCCTACTACAGCTCCCCCATATCCTTTCTCTCTTCCCCTCCACATACCTATATCCTGAATATCAAGTGTTCATGTAATCTCCTTCACATGGACCTGTGACCATTACAATGTTATACAATAATGACAACAAATGACATGAAGGAGTTTCTTGCCCCCTCACAGACAAACCAAAGGTTGTGGTTCCCAAGCTTTCTGCATTGCTTCACACACTGTGTTCATCCTTACAGTCCTCTGCTGTGTCCTGGCAAAGTTTTTCACTTAAAACTGTCCTAAGTGCAGTTTTCAAGGACTAGAAACCAGTAGTATGATTTTTCATTTTGTATACACATCTAGAAATGTGTCTGAAACAGAAACATAACCTTACATCTTTCCTGAGTGCAAAACAGCATTTTATGTTGCAGTTGTAAGCTCTACAAATACCTTGACTTTGCTACAAATACTCTTCTACTGTATGTGTACCTAGCCTCTAAATTGTAGCTTTGTGAGTAACAGGTTATTAAGCACCCTAGGTGCTTTAGCCTCAGACCCTACAGTTCCCGTTGATGTTGCCTTCAAATACACAGAGAGCCCCATAGTGCCTTTCTAAATAGGGCATTGCCTGTTGTTAAATCCTTTATTGCTATTTGTTCCATGGAATGAGGTCCAGAGGGGAAGCAAATTAACTCAAAAGAGCAGATCTGGCCACCCTGTGGTCAGCTGCTGCTCCAGCAACTATTCTCTTATCAGGAAAAAAAATGAACAGTTTTCCTGGTGGTATGCAGTTGCCTTCAGGCCCTAGACCTTTCCTTTCCTGCCAAAAGAAGGTTAAGAGTTACTTTTAATTGGGAGGGGGGAGGGAATTGAAAGTATCAGACAATTTCCAAAAAATCTTTCTCAAAGAGAGGAATTCCCAGATAAACAAAACCAACGTTGGACTGCTGTAACATCAAACTCCTCTCCCACTTAACATTGTGATAATTGAAGAAACTCTAAGAAGATGCTTCTCAATCTCAGCCTGCAGATAGAAGTATGAAACCTTTTAGTCATATGTGTGCTGGGGGTATAATAATGGACTGTCTCACTGAACAAGAAGAGGATGCTGATGAATGCCAGGCAGTGTGCACTACTGGGAATGGGGAAGGGGGAGGTCAGGTGGGGGCAACCAGCATTTTAAAACAGAAAACTGGGAGACTTTTTCTGGGGAGGAAATTCTCCTACGTAATTCTCCAAACACACCTTTTGTTTACTTATTCTGCCATAACTGACACAGAATGAATACTAACTTGGATTTTTCCAGTTCCCTACCTCAATATTATCCAGACTTCCAATAACACTCTAGACTCACTATTAAATAGATTAAAAAAGGAAAAAAAAAAGCATCTTCATTTTACAGACAGCAAAATAAATTAAAAAAAAAAAAAAAAAACCAGAAGTCAGGGGAGATGCCCAAGATCATCCAAGACCAGAAATAAATCCCAGGTTTCAGAACTCTCACTCTTTACCCTGAAAACAATTTCACCTTTCTAGAAATCATGTTGAACAAATGTCAGTGAGAAAAGAGTGGCAGGAAGGGCATTGTATTTCCTCAGAGCTATTCAAAAATTGTTTTGTTTTCATCATAGGAATGAGGGGTACATGAGAGATTTGTTGGAAAAAAAATCGAAGAGAGTTTTAAGACAGAAAAGTGTAAGTTTGGCAAGTTTTGTCACAATGGGTTGTGGGAATTATTTTTTTTCTGCCTTTAACTAAGGAAATTAAATGCAAACAAGCCTCCTTTATAACTCATTTGAGATTTTTAAGCACTGAGAACTCAAGAATTTCATTACTAACATTCCCACGACAACTGTAACTTGTTCATGCAGCACATGTATATGGCACCATAAAAACTAACACTCCAGACAGTAATAGAAAAAATTCTGAACAATACTTTTGTACTGTGGCAGTTATTGCAGAAATTAAAATGCTGATTTCTGTCATAAATGTTGTATCAAAATGTCAGCCAGAAGACTGAACTAACATTGGATAGGTTTCATTTAAACATAAGGTCACTCTCTTAACTTCCTGGGAGAGATTCTTTTAACCTCTGTATCATCCTTCAACCCTCTCCACCCTCACCCACGAAGGACACACTGTCCTTGGCTATGCCCACTGCCATAAGCCATGAGATGAGAACAGATTTGTTGCATGCATGGGAGGAAGCAAAAGGCCAGTAGTGCACCCCAGGGATTCATTGATGACCCCATTTTACATGAATACATTGGTGTGGGGCAAAACAGGTCAAAACAGAGGTGGCCAGCTCTTTGGTCCAACCCACAGATTTGAGGTGTTAGATCATTCTGCTACTAGAAAAAAGCAGCTCTCCCCTCCAAGCTATGGGGTCAATTCCTATTACACACAAATCCAGCATTCAGCATGGTTAATCACAGTGGAAACAGAGCTTTGATGTATTTTTCACATGGCCTCAAGGTTGTGCTTGGCCATAAAGCAGGAAGTCTTGCTCAGTGCATCTGCAATTAAAAATAATAATAAACCCTCTGTGAAATGTATAGTGTATAATGAACGTGTTGTCATGATACTGTCTTTCACCTCTGCAATAGCAGCTGAGCTTGTGGAAGCCAAGCTGAGTCAGGAAAAAGTTGGCTTGATCTTTGTATCTGTCCAAGAAGCACCATCTGGCATCTGCAGCTGGAGAACCACTGCAAAGATTGTCTTGGTATCACCACTTGCCATCTGGAGGCAGAATAACTATGTAAATTGTTCAGATGACCAACTGCCTTGAGCTGAGCAGGAGTACTCACAGGCAGGAGGAGTGTGAACAGCATATAGGTCACAGCCAGCCATGGAGGAAGGCTTGGTGCCAGAGCACATGGTTTTTCCTGCACACATGTTCCCGCTTTTTTTGCTTGTCCTTTCTAAAATACCTCTGTTCCCTTTTGTTTTTCTCCTCCCTCTAGGACTGCTCCTAGGATGGGTTTTCTGAGCATCTGTCTTGTTCCTCACCTCCAAAAATGGTTTCCACCAGTCGAAGTGGGCAGACCATTGGCAATCAGGACCCCACACAAAGCTAACCAAAGACATCTCTCCTACTTACAGTGCAGCTCCTTGTTCTGGCCTGTCATCAGGAAAGGGACCTGTGGACAGGGAGGAGATCGCTGCACGGGCCAAGCAGGTCATGAGGATCAGGGAGCTCATAGTTTGAAGGAAGCTGAGGATGTTGGCCAGGGAGCAAGTGGAAAGTTGAAAATACGGGAGACTCCTGCTTCAACTGCATTTTTGGCAGTTGTGTGACTGTCATTGGCTCAGAGCACGGTACATGACTGGCACGAATAGCTATTTGGAGGAACAACGGAAAGGGAACACTTTATATTTCACATACAATTTGACCCACCATAATCAAATTTGTTAATAATAACCAGCAAATAGCTGAGCGGTAATGAAATGATACAGAACATGCTCTGTGGAAATTTCTAGACAGCACCAAAACTCTCATGCTGAGTTCTGTAAAACACCACCCTTTTAAGGAGGAAAGAAGCCATTTGAAAAACAGCCTTTCCATCCTCCCATCAGTCAGATGAAGCAGATGGATTCAGTTACGGCAAAATCAATAGAACAAAGAAAGGAATTAAAAGTAATCAGGTAGCTGAGCGCTAATCCATGCCAGCAATATAGTCAAGGCAGCAGAGGAGGACATATTGCCAGTGATGGGAAGCTGAACAGGGAAAATGTCTGAGGGAGAAGAAGGAGAGGAATTTGTGGGACAGAAACAGCAAAACAGAGCAAGAGACAAGACTCTCAGTCCTGGGGCTTCCCCAGGCAGCTCTGTTCAATCGCACTGCATGGGCACAGTGTAGCTGCTCATATCTGGGGTCAAGTTTTGCTGGCTTCGGCCATGAAACATGGTTAGGTAGATTCCCTTAGCAAACTGCTTGGCATGGTGCTGGGCAGGCAGAAGACCTTGAGTCTGAAGGTGCATTTACAGAGACCTAACATGAATATAGAAAAAGGTTTGAGAACGACAAGTCAACTGAAGTCAAATAAAAATTGTAAGCAGTAAGGAAAAGTAGTTTGCTAGTCTTGAGTCAGATAAAATAAAGTCACGCTTCATGAACTGGCACTCAATGATTTTTGTATATATAAAGATATATAAAAATATGAATATATATATATATACAGTATTCCATGACCCACATGATAGAGAAGGTCAGAACAAATTATCATAATGGTCTCTGCTGGCCTTACACTTTATGAATCTCTGAATTTATGACTTTATATTTGAAAGCATAGCTCTGTCTCATGCCCAGCAAGGTAAGCTGTGGCTCCAGCGGCACTTCAGTGGTGAGCCCAGTGGGACCCACATGAAATAAAGTCATGAACAACCAGGCAGTAGGGCTATTACAATCACTTTTTATGCTACTATTTAGGAAAATCTTAAATATTTCCTAGGTATTTTTCCATATGCAAGGTACAGGCCTCAGCAGGGGGACAAGTCTCCAGGCCTGCCTGGAAAGGCTCTGCTCTGCAGCTGGTCGTTTCACACTGCTTGTCTCACAGCCACCACACAGTTTTGTCAGCACAGTGCCGCTTCCTGACTAGCGCACGCCGTGAACCGTATCTGCTGTCAAGTGCATCATGCAGAGAGGGTTTTGTTTATGTACACACGTGCACGTGTGACACAGACCCCCCTGGAGCTGCACACATTGTAGCTCGTGCTTTGACCTTTTCCCTTTGTTGGCTTTGATCAGACAGCAAGATTTTTGTTCAGGACTTGCTACACATGCAAAGTAGATTTCAGTCAGCATGATAAGGACAAAGCAGTCAGATGCTAGCTGAACAAACAAACAAACAAACAAAAGCCAAACCGCTTCTAAAAATTGAATTGTGCTCTCACATGATCCTATTTTGGCTTCTGTTTGCAACATTTAATGATAACCACACTGGTAGCTGACCTTGAAGAGCCCAGCTGCAAAACCCCTTCTAATTTTGCTGTGTTCCTCCAGGTCATCCCATAATCCTCTTTTCTCTCCTTCATATTTTCCCACACAGATCATTGCATGCACAATCATAATATTTAAAATCATAAACACTGAATTGTTTCCCTGCCTGCCTTGGAAACAGGGCAGCCACTCCACCCATGTGAGCATTCATCTGCCGTCCCTCCTGTTCACTGAAGCCTCTCCTGATGCTGCACACAGGTTGTCCTCGAGGCCGGCCAGGGGAGTCCCAGGAGAAGTGTCCTGCCCGAGGCAAGGGTGCCTGCCCACAGCAGGGCCCCAGAGATGCCCCCGTCCCTGGAGGGGTTTCGGTCAGGGCTGGTGGCTGCTCAGCCATGAGACACAAACCATAGCTAATTAGGCCCATTCATTCCAGCCCGCGGGGAGCCAGTTGTTTTTGAAGGGAACTACGTAGATGCTGGTCCCACATGGAGTGGCTGTGGCCCCAGCCGGGGTTATTTGGGGTGTCTGTAGGGACATGGTTGCAGCTCACAAACGTGTCCCAGAATGACCCAAATAGAGGCGGGGAGGGGGGGCGCAGAAAAGCCCATCCTCCCTCCCTGGGCACCCCTGTCCTGCCGGAAAAAGCCCTGGCAAGACAGAGGAAGCTGAGACAGAATTACAGAACCATAGAATACTTTAGGTTGGAAAGAACCTTCAGAGGTCATCTAGTCCAATCCACCTACAATGAGCAGGGACATCTTCAACTAGATCAGGTTGCTCAGAGCCCTGTCCAGCCTGGCGTGGAATGCTTCCAGGGATGGGGCATCTCCCAACCTCATTGTAAAAAATTTCTTCCTCATGAAATCCCTCCCTCTGACTTCATTTATTCTTGCTATTGTTCTTGGTTTGTATTTGTGTTGCATTTGAGAGTCCTGGTCAGAAATTAATTTAAGTCATTACAGAAGGTAGTGTGAAAATAAAAGTGAAAGTTTCTGCCACGTATATGCCTCTGTCACCTTGCTATGAGGTGCATAGCTTTTCTGATGTGCTGTCTTCCTTTCCTTTGTCAGCTTTTTGTATAACAGCACACTCAAAAGCTTCCAAAGCTTGAATATAAACAGCAAATTAGATCTACCCAGACGCAACTGTCCTTATGACAAGTCTGCAGTTAGAAACCGAACTTGGAGACATACGGTTACCTTTAAATTTTACATTACACATCTGAAAAAAAGAAGTGATTGCCCAAATTTCTACAAATTATTTGTCTTGACTTTAATTCTCATTGAAAATGAAGCTTGGAGGAGAAAAAGTGCAAAGGGAAAACCTGACCAACACTTTCCTATGTACTCTGCAGTGATCACTGCATCAGCTGAAAGGGCTGGCTCACAGTTATGGACTCTGACTTGTAAGCGGTTCTATCACTGACAGAGATATTTTCTCTGGGATAAAAAGCTGGTATAAGAAGTCTTACAGCTCACACTTAAAAGCAATAGCTCGGAGAAGGGCAGGTACCAGAGAGTGTGTTTTTTTAAGTTTCTGTTATATTCCTAACACTTGCGCAATGACCATACCCTGAAAGGCGTGGATTTTCTGTCTTCCTCAAGGCTGATTGATTTAGATCAGAATAGTTATTGAGTTTCGAGAAAGAGTTATTGTTCCCATGTGCGGCGATTTTTATATGGCCAACAAAGCTTTGTGATGTTTCTAGCATATGGCGTGACTGCATTTATTTGACAGTTCACTTTATATTTAGCCCAGAAGCTTGGATTAGAAGTGGGAAAACACAAGCAATGATTAGAAACTCCTTAGCTCTCACCTGGCTCTTCTCATTGACTCCCTGTGTGGCTTAGGACACTGGAAAGGAACAATTTTTAAAAACAGCCTTTGAGCAGGACTGCTGACTTGCTGGATAGTGTGAGACACTTCTTACATTGCAGATGACTGTAATTTTTTTTTTTCTTCTGAAGTGTTTACCTAACAAACTAAAAGTTCCTGGGCATAAATTTCTGTATCAGTTTCCCTGTTTCTGAATGTGCTATGCTAATATTTATCTTCTTCATGGGCTGAGAATCAATTATTCAAAATCTCTACAAACCTTTAATATTCACTTTGGATCTGCTCGTATTCAGTCTCTCTTATTTCAATACAGAATTGAAGTCAGGTTGAATCAGGATCTACATGTGCTATATAGCATGAGGAGACCTTCCTTTACTGGCAATCCAGAATGGTCTAATTTCAGTCTGGTTTTAATGGCAGTGGACTGAAGTGTTTACTGTGAGTCCAACAGTCCCAGCTGCAAGACTTCTTGTGCAAATGTGGAGGTTGACTGTTGCCACTCACACCGAGTGGCCTTCATACAGGATTTCTGGACAGCTGGCAGACTGGGAGCTCAATATCCAGCCAAAAAAAGTGACAAGGCAGCAGGGAATTGCTAAAATCTGTGATCTACCACCAAAGCGTGGAACCAGCAGGGCTAGAATAACCCCTGATTGTATCTGTAAAAGGAAATTCCTCCAGCATAAGCTGTCTCTGAATAAAACCACGTTCTGGTGATTTCTTGGTATGACTTTTACTTACACGAATCACAGGCATTCACTGTTTTCAACCATTGTTGCTCTGCTGTCTGTGGAGAAAATGGCAGGGTGATGAAAGGCCTGGCCAGTTTCTTTGCAACAAAGCGTTAAGTGTCCAGAATGACAGCATTTCAGAAAAATGTGTCATAATAACAATCAGCAACTCAGAGATGACCAGCCATACAGAAAAGTTGGCTGCTCTCAAGTATCTCAGGCACTCCCCAAGGCTTTTTCCTCTGGGTCCTTGCCTGTCGGTGCTGAGGTGAAGAATGTTTTGCACTCCCTGGTTCAGGGCTTCTAAAAAATAAATAAATAAGTAAATATCTGCTAGGGTGTCTAAATCAGGTCAAGTTAGTATAGGTGCATTTCTCCAAGGTGTGTAGGAAGAGTAAAATTATGAGAACCTTCCAAGGACTTGTGGATCTACACTGATTTAAAGATGTGGGGTTTGTTAACTGTTCCCTCTTACTTTTAGTTCCTGGAGAAGGCACTGCTTGTCTGTTTCCATGAATACAGTCACTAATAAACCCAAGGTACTCATGCAGTAGTTTCAGTGTACTGGGCTGCTGCATAAAATCAAGCACACCTCTTTGCAAGGTTTGCGAGAAAGGGCTGGTGTCAGCCTTTAACTTTCTTTTAAAGTTCAGCTACTCTCCAGTGACCAGAGCACTGCTGCTCTTGGTCTTCTACAGCTTCCCTTTGCAATTACCTCCGTTGCAATTTCTACATACAGTTGCAACCTTCTCCCCTGCCACTGTTGGCCTGCTTTGGCACCTCACCCAGCCACCGCATTCATCTTATCCCATGCTTTGCCCAGCATCATCTGTGTTTCCAGCATTGTCATCCTGTGCCACAAATGGGAGGCATTCGGGGAGGTCCCTGCAGCTGAGGTCTCCTTACAAGTCATTGTGCTGGGCTCTGCTCCTTGACTATGATTTTTGGTGGGCCTGTCATGAATGAACATCATCCCCCTCATCTGTGGCATTACACAAATTATACACTTTCCACAGAGAAGAAATGAAAGCAAATTTAAGCATTAAGCCTCTATATGAGGATGACCAGCCATATAAAATGGCACAAAGACTGATACCAGATGGATCATCTGACAAGCAACTCCTTTGGCAAGTATTGTCCTCTTACAGGCTGCCTGCTGTTGTAGTCCTAAAATTGCTAGGATCTCCTTCAATCAAGCAGACATGGGCGCTACACAAGCAATTGCCAGTTTCTGAGGAAAATTTTCAGAAGTGCCTTTGTTACTGAGCTGTGGTGACTTTGAGAGGTACTTACAGATCAAACACATGGTCAGGTTACTCGAATCTGTCCAGCCAAGAGTTACCAGAGGTTGTGCATAAGCTGCATGGCAGTAAATGTCTGCATGCATTCAAATGCGATGTAATTTGACCTAATTTAAACCTCTCATTTATGAGTTCAGAGCTGCCACAGACTGAAAGCAGACACACGGAGAGGTACTGCTGCTTAGTTGACACATGGTAACCTGCCGTGCTGCAGGAGCTGGGTGGTTGATCTGGGCTATTAGGTTCTCAAACCCCTTTCAGAAATAGAACTTAGGCACTTCAAAAAATTGCACAAATCTTGCTTGTATGAGACCCTAAACTTGGCATGTGAGTGCCACGTAGCTTTGGAGGCACTTCTAGAGATTGCCGCTACCAATAATAATAGTGCTTGAGGGGAAAAGGCAAAAAAAATGCTTTTGAAAATAAAAAGTGACAGCTTGTCCTTTCCACAACTGAAGGGACTATGGGACCTCACAGCTTAGAATGACTTCTGACCCCCATGCAGAACACTATTTCCTTCAAATAGTCACAGTGAGGAGATAACTTGGTAGTGGAAAACTAAACCACCATGTACCTAAATGCATTTTCAGAAAGGTTTCTAATGAACTTATCATGTAATTTCCATAAAGAAGTGTGTAATTATTCCTCTTTTTTATTGTGGAGGTTTAATATTGAGCAGTAGCCTCAGGTCTATTGCTAAACCACTTGCTACAATAAAGCTTTTGTTTTGTTTGATTTTAATTCTTAGACCTAACAAAAGGACACCCTGGCAGAGCTTGTTTAAAGTGGAAAATTGGCTACATCCCTTGAAGCTCAAAGAAAATAAAATTTATTATGCAGTCTTCTCAAAGTCTTCATAAGCATTGTCCATTTTCTGGAAAACTGTGTCAATAAATCAGTCACTAATTGTTGTTTGAAGGTCAAGCTAAAGGTTTTGTTTTTCTTACAGCTGACTTCTGTAGGTGAAGAAACATTTGGCTTCATGGCTAGACATTCTTGGAATTAATTTTCCACCAGTTCTTATGCTACTGAATGTCAAATATTTCTGCCCTTGAAACTGTCACATCATCCAGAGGAGCTAAATCTAATTGCCACCTCTTTGAAATATTTTTTTGAGCATTTCTGTGGCTTTTGTACTTTTGTCTGTATTCTTTCCTTTATTGCCTTCAGCACTTTAAAAAAAAAAAAATAAAAAAAGAAAAAGTTGTTACTCCAAAGACCCTTCTGAATCTAAGTGCCTTGCTAGGAACCAGACTAAAAACCAAAACTGCAAGTGAAGCTTCACCACTGCATGCTGACTTCCTCAATACTTTAGAAAAGGGTCTCACCTGCGCCATTGAGTTGAGAGGGGGAGTGTGGCTGGCTGGATGGAGATGCAGCCACAAGAGTTTGCTTCACAGATATGATTGTCTGTATGGGAAGAGATGTAGTGGGATACTGGAGGGAGGCAAGTATTTACAGGGGCTGACAAGAAGGATACAAAAGAGAGAGCAGCCCTGGAAAGCTGGCTACTTGAGAGCTTCCAGGCTCTAGCTGCAGGCCCTGCAAGTGCTGTAGGAATCTCAAATCATTTTGGATGGAAGAGACCCTCAAGATCATCAAGTCCAACTGTTAACCCAACACTGGCGCTCAACCATGTCTCAGCTCCTTGGAGATACATGGACTCATGTAGGACTCAACTCTGACAGGTTTGTGTTCCCTTATCAAGTGTTTTCATAATGAAACAAGATGCCTCCAGAGATCACAGAGGAGCAGAGAGTGTCCTGGTCCCTCTGAGGCCCCTGGAGACAGGAGAGGGAATCTGGGATGAAGTTTGCTCCAACTGCTGCCCTCCCACACCTCCTTGGGGAACGGCATGAGAAGGTCCCTGACCGCCCGACCAAATGCTGTCCCTCATCATGAGCCTGGCAGGGGGTTCCCCTCCTGACCTGGCCTGGAACACCAAGCTGGAGCCAACTTGGCCCAAAATCAGAAGGTTCCTGCTCAGCAATGGTACTGCTTTTCCCCAGCCCTTATCAGGGTGACATTTCTGGGCTACAGGTGCCAGCACTAGCCCTTGGCTTCGAGCAACCACTGCAATCAGGCAACTTAACACATTTCTCACTTGCATTTGGCTGCTAGGAAGAGAACAGGAGACTGTGTAATCGCTTTCCTGGGGATTAGATCATGAATCAAAGCTTTGCTCAACTCCCTGCTCCAGTGAGCCCTGCCAGGAATTGTCCCTTCTGATCCCAGAGCTTGGGGCAGGATCACAAAGGGGCCAGGATGGGTTCAAATGCAGGTGTCCCCCATGGACGGAGGTGAACCGGGGTTTGTTTCATGGTTTCAGCACCTCATGCCCATGAGAGCTCCCAGCCTTCTCCTGCCAGGTCCATCCTTGCCCTGACACACGAGTTGTCAACTAAAACTCAGCTGTGGCTTTAACCCCAGACAGATCATAGAATCAAGGAAGGGCTGTTCAAGAAAGGCAAGAGGCCATGATGAAATTCTAGCAGATGAGGTCACCTGGAGTCTGGACACCTTGAAAAGGAGTAATTACAAAGGTGTAATTCCTCCTTGATTTCATCTCATACAAGGAGCTACTGAAGGTAACTGCTGTTTGTAGGACATCATTATCGTTGTTTCTTTCCCACTGTGTGGGTTGAGATATTGGGTATCACTTGTCACCAGTCCCAGGGGACTGGCCGCATCAATGTGCATGAAGTTCTGGCTCTGCAGCCTATTTCTTTGCTCCTCATGGTAACCCACAGTGGAAGGCTGCCATGTCGCTCCCAGCATGGTGTGCGTTGCAGCATCCTTCCTGCTATGGTCACCGAGACTCATCTCACCTATTATTAGATGCCAATAGGCATCTACATCAGGATTAATTATCTAAACTCACTCTGTAGTTAATGGGGAGAAACAGACACATCTAAAGTGAGTTTCACCTCTTCCTAAGGCAGACATCTTAAACAGGAAAGATTAATTGCTCTCCCAGCATACCTATTTCTTTCATTTGATTATAAAAGAAGTACATTCTATAAGCCTCTAAACTGCATATCAGTAAGAATTGTTTATATTTTTAAAATGTCCGCATGGGAAACATTTGTTGGATTTTTGCTTCGATCTATTTGCTCTTTTCCAGACCACTTTTTTGTATTTTCATCACTTTATTTTTATTATACTCTGTTTCCCCAAAAACAAGACAGGTTCTTATATTAATTTCTGCTCCCAAACTTATTACTTTCTCAGGTTTATAGTGAGTGCCCTGCCTGGGCACTGTTTAAATTGACTTTTTCAATGAACTGTAACTAGGGCTTATTTTTTGGAGCAGGGCTTATATTTTAAGCATCCTGAAAAATCATATTAGGGCTTATTTTTGGGGTAGGTCTTTTTTCAGGGAAACAGGGTATGTATCATGCATGATGTCTATTGCTTCTCTGTTGCCCTGTTCATTTACTAAATTCCAGCAACATGATTACATGCCAGTTCCATCACAAAATATTCACTCCGAATTCAATGACTGAGCAAAAATAGATGTTGACTTTGGTCCAATGAATCCCACCCTAAGTTAGACTTCTGAAGTGCAGAGCCTGGCAGTTGCACAATGTTTTAGAAGCAGAGAGAAATTCTGCATCATTTTCTGAAGAACTAGTCTTCCATCTGAGAGAGGCAATCAAAACAGCAAGGACCATGCAGCAGATCAGGAACAGATGATTTCAGAACACAACTGAATTTTGAACAGTAGTGTTTGGATGTGTTGGATGCAAAAGAAAATCTGGGTCCATTCTTCTAAAGAAGAAAATAAAATCATTGCACATAAACAGGAGAGAAGACTAAAACAAGAGGAAGAACAAGGATTAAGAACACAAGAAATGAGTGAGGGCAGTTTGGGGAGGTTCTCTTTCATCTCCTGCTCTGCTACAATCAGACAAAATTTTAGAAATGCCCAATGGTGCCCTCCTTCCTTGTGCTGCCTCTGCAGGAAGGCAGCTCATGGTGTCACAGTGTTGTCCCTGTCCACGTCCTTAAGGAGAAAGACTGGCCTCCAAGAGCAGCCAAGGTGAAGAGGTGGTAGGAAAGGGCTCCAGGGAGAGATGTGAGGAAACTGTTCAGCTCTGTTCAGATGGGAGGGGTTTGTACCCTACTGAGATCTAGAAAAACAAGTGGAAATTGTAGCCATAAGTTTTGAATAAATAAAATAAATATATATATATGTATATATATATTAACAAAAAGCAGTTCTGCAGTTCTAAGGAGAAAATAATATTTGATTAAAAGACAAAACATGTATGGGGGTAACTTTTTCATTTCCTGTTCAGGATGAAGGTATTACTGACATTATTTAAGCTGTGTTGAAGACATATAACGAGAGTCTAAGCAGATATAAATGTTCTTTTGGAATGTTATTTATAGTTCCTTGGTACCCAATGCCAAACGTTAATAAGGTTTATGAGAAACCAGTGGAGACTGTAAATCGTTAGACTTCTAATTTAAATCATGTTGCTGACTCCATTTGTTTCCTACACATTGATCTGACATTCAAAGATAAATCTGATAAAATTCTCCAAGTTGGAGAGAGATTTGCTTTCTGTCAGTGAGAATCTAACTATAAGAAAGACAAGGAGTGAGGTTATTGGGAACAAAGCCACAGGCAGTAATATACCACACTTGGATACTTATTTTTTATTTATTTAAATGTTACAGTATTTGATAAATTGCTTATGCAGCCATTTAACTGACTCTTCTGGAAAGTGTTTATTTGCAGTCACCTCAACGTCAGCAGTGAAATGAGCTGGGACTGAAATTTCATTAAGAAAGTCATATTTCATTATTATGGCCCCAGCAATCATCAGTCTGTGTACATTAAGTACAAAACCTACAGAATGTTTAAATAATAATACAGCTATGGCAAAAAATGGGCATGAGCCAGACAGGATATTCACTGTTAATGCACTGACCATACCAACAGCTTGGGCTCTTGTGGGACAAATAGCTGAAAGAATATGCAGGTCTTAAACTCTGAATTTGCTTTGATTCACCCATTTCAAATTGCAGCATTAATTTCCTTCAGTGCAAAGAAAACCTCAGGGTACCTACTCTGTGCCAAATTGAGCCCTCCTGCTGTAAAACTTGAAGGAGAAGGCCAAAAAGGGAGGGAAAAGTTGCAAGGAGCCTCCTTAGGATGTTTCTTCCAAACATCTCCCATGGGATAGAAGGTGATGTCCTTCCTGTTAAAAGGAAGGTTACAGAGGTAGGTCAGTCCCCTGTCCCTGGGATGATCACATGGTCTGGGTCAGGGCTGGTGTCCTCCTGGTTTTGAAACTCCCACCATGTTATTTCCATCTTAGAGCAGCTGAATTCAGCCTTTTTGCCAAACTCTGTAATGTGTGTTTATGAAACAACTTGCCCCAGCTCAGCTAAATCAGCTTAAGCATTTCTTCTCCCAGACTACAAGTCTGCATTGTAAGGGTTCGGTATTCCTATGGAGGGATGCGATTCAGAGCCTATGAAGCCAACAGTAGGAGGGACAGACAGACAAACAGGCAGGCAGAGCTGCAGCAGCTGTGCTGGCCCAAAACAAGTGAGTCCTTGGCACAAAGCTCAAGGCACAGGATATTTTGCCCGGGTGTAGTCTTGTACCTTAGTTTTTCTTCCTGTCACAAACCCTGACATCTAAGTGGCCTGATGCACCCAGGACATCACACACTGGCTCAGAAGCAAAATGCAATATTTGCATCTGACTCTGTTATGAAAGTAACTATAGGTTTAGAAGTCTCATTCTGAGGAAAAAATATTCTGGAATAAGAGGCTGTTAAGAATCAGGACATGGAACACTTCTATGGCTCCTTATGCCTTAAAGAGATTAATGATATGTGGAGACTTATTCCTATTTTCTGTCAGTCAGAAAAGTCCTGAAGAAAAATAGGCATAAAGAAATGTACACAACTTAGATACACTAAATAAAATAAATCATAGAATATAGGGTTATACTTTTTTTTTTCCTTTGAATACATCAGAATTAACCACATGAAAATCAGAATACCACAGGAAAATGGGAGCAAAGGGGACCTTGAAAGACAAGCAGCTCTTAGACAGCTTATCTACACCTTCCCTGCCAAAATGTAACTCAAACCCTGCAGAAGTCAATGTGTGTCATAGGCTTCAGTGGCTTTAACTCAGTTCCTCAGTCTTTTACAGTCCCTTTGGAGCAAGAGAAATCTAGCTTGCCTCCTCTCATACACCAAATAAAGTTTCCAAAATGGCACCTCTGCCTTGCTGACTATGCTCTTTTCTTTTTTAATTGTACACGTGTATCCCTGAGAAACTCCACTCCAAGTTTAGGATAAACTCGTGTTTCCTCTGCTTGCCAGAAGAAAATGAAAAGTAAAGCCCCATCAATTTTATTGCTCATAATTGTGGATAAAATGCAATATATTTGGCTCATATAAATTTGCTAGCAAATTATATTCAATAAAACCCTGGTGAGCAATTTAAAAGCATAAATCCCCCCATGCTGAAAAAAAGCTCATAAATTATACAAGAAAAAGGAGTGATTTCATCAAAGAGCCAAGCTCTGCCCATGGAATGTTTCAATAGTACTGGATTTATAGTTTTCTGGGACACGATTTATAATCCCTAATTTTCTGCAATAAAAAACTCAGCAGGGATTCTCTGAATGAAATATCTTTTAACAAAGAAATAAATAAAAAAATACATCTGAGAGTGAATGCAGACAATGCCATTCTTGGAGAGCTGCCCCTTTCGTGTTCCTGTTCCAAAATTAATCATGGAAGTCCCTAATAAAGATTACATAGTGAGAAAGGAAAGGAAGACCATTATACTTGGAAATAAATGCATTGCACAGTTGTAGAGCGCAATTTTAGTAATAAATTCATGTGTGATACTTCATAGCAGTTCTCTTTAAACAAGAATAAAATGATCAGACTGGTTTAAAATGAAAGGTTAAACATTTACAAAACATGCAAGGATGATTACATTATATACATAACCTGGAGGGGGAAGTTGTGTGTGAAGTCTGTGCACAGACATGGTGTGTAATCACATCTAGATGCACACAGAGGTTCACTCATTTCCCCTAACTTTGGGGCTCTGATCCACGGTCCTTGCCAAATTTAGTGGTGGTGGCTGCAGAAGTTACTGTTCCCATGAGCCATCAGCCTCTAGGCAGCAAGGACCATGGATCAGAGCACACATCTGTCACAGGTCACAGACCAGAGTGCTAAGGTGAAGTGAGAATGACAAGATTTAAGTGAATATGCCAGGCTGTGAATTATGACAGCTGAGGAGGAGACTTAATGTCTCTTTGACTGCTAAAGGGATGGGATGGGATGGGATGGGATGGGATGGGATGGGATGGGATGGGATAGAAAAAAATGTTCAATCATCTGTTAAAAACTCCCACGCAAATCACCAAGGTTGTGACCAAGAACTCCTGCTTTGAGAATTTGCTACTGCATGGTTATAGAGAGGTGGGCTGGATGGACATTTGCTGTAGCACACCATGTTTTTTTCTCAAGAGGTTATTATTCCCATTTTATTGATGAGAAGCTGAGGCATATAAAGATGTAAAGACCTGTGTGAATGATCAGACAAGCAGACTGACAATACTAGGATTTGACTGCATTATTCTACATATCAGATTGAGGAACTGTGCTCCCTCTCTACCCTGTGAGTCATCTATACACAGTCTACGACCCTAGTACACAGGGACAGGGATAGTACCTGTGTGGCTGGGGTCAGCAAGCCCTCAAAATCTCTAACTGTCCCTCCAGACTTCCAAACTTTGAGAAATAGAAAAAGGGTGAAGGTGCCGTTCAAGTACATTTTCTGTTTCTATCCATTGTATTTTCCCTGTTTATTTCTCCTGTGTGAGGAGCCCCCAAGCTTTCAGCTTCCATTGCAAAAAATACAGACACAGGCAGTTATAGGCTGATCCAATGCCCATGCAAACCTGTAGATAAAGGAATCTTTTGCCTTTGCTAAGTATTGACTAAGCCCTTGCCTGAACCTATGAAATACAAATGAAAATGCTCAAAAACATTTTGTTTTGACAGCAAACAGTGGGTAGAAAAGGTTGGTAAAGATATTTCACTGACCAGTTATTTTCTCATCAAGTTTTATTATGAAATAGAACACAAATTGCTGAAAATAACCTTGGTTCAACTAACCCTTTCTTATATAGCACAGCAGGCTCAGCTAACAGAGCTTCAGGAAAGAGGAGTAAGAAAACTGCAGCAAGGAGGAAGATTTTTCAAGAAATTAATTTAAACTTGCATTGCAGCTCTGGAAGACTACCAGCCAAGAGTGCTGAGGCAGAACAGCTGGCTGAAAGGAAGGAAGTGTGTCTTAGGAAAGGTAATTTGTAAGTATTAAGCATGCAAGAATTGCTATCTATCATCTATCCCTGCTCCAGAACACTTTACAAGCACTGGGCATTTTGCCCATGTCTGTCTGGCAGGACCTGGGAGTGCTTTTGAGCTCCTCTGCCTAGGTATTCATGCCGGCTGCATCCAATCCTATCTAGGGAGCAGACCCAGCTGCAGGCTAGGCCCCTCCATCCCATGCAGTGGAAACCCCCACTTATGGTCCAGGAGGTAACTGCAAAGTGCCCCTGCTGCTCCCCGGATCTGGACAGAGAGTATGTGCCTGGAGCTAACTTACCCCATCCTCTGCAGACAACATTTGTGGCTGAAGCAAACCATGGGGAGGCATTCATCAACACCTCATTCATCGTTCCCCCAGAAAAAAATGATCTGTATCTTGTTCATTCACTGTTCTTACAGAGTTGCCTCTTTTTTTTTTTTTTTCCCTGAGGATCTGGACTGTATTTCTGATTGACCAAGACTGCAAAATAAGACAGTTTTTTGCAGGTGTAAGTGTTCTGCTTATCTACAGATATTGGAGTAAATACATCTATATTCTCTTCATCCACTATTGACACCAGAATAGACTTTAGGGAATGATGTACACACGTAGCCATGTATTAACAAGTCTACTTGGTATGACAGTGTACAAAAAAAGTAGCATTTTCTTATGCAGACAGTGGTATCTGGCTTCCATACCAAATAGCAATAACATTTACTTGACTATGTAGAACTATCCCTACAAAACAACAGCTCTCCACAAAATAAAGGCATTCAAAACAAAGCTCTGTGATCCGTTCCACCAGCTGACTAGATTAAATTTCAGAGACAAAATGAAATGTCTTTTTATATATCTGGGAGATGATTCTAACATTTCAGCAAATGACACTTATCACTGACACTGCAGTGTCTTATTGTGATTCCTGAAATACATCTGAAAGCTGGCTGACCTAGGCAGGAGTTTTTTCTACTTAGGAACGGCTGTTCCTGAAAGAGCCTTTTAAATACCCCTTCTCTGGATCTGTCCAGGACTTTGGCACAACTGGGAAAACAAACAAGCAAACAAGCAAACAAAAGCAACAATTCATATATTATGTATTTATTTTTATCCACAGAATAGATGCGACCAATCCTCCAGAATTTTACTTGATCCCATATGAATATTCAGGTCAATAAGTGTGGTAAATTATTCATGCATTGTTAAGCCTTATTGCATTAATACCAGCTCCGAATGATCTGCAATAATAAAAACAGGGGTTTTGAAAAAACCACCCATTATTAGTACCTAAAATAGCAGAGCTGGGTCTCCAGAGTAGGTTATGTTCAAAGAAGTGAAGAAAACCTGTATGAAAGCTTTCTCTCATTCTTGTTCAGCACAATCTAACTGACCTACAGTAAAGGTCTCGTAGCTACTAAAAAAGGAACCAAGCAAATAAGAAGCTGATTCCTCAAATTGAAATGCATAAGAGGACATCCAAAAAGAGACAAAATAGCAAAAAACAAATGTACAGTAGGCATAAAAAGAAGCATCTTGAGTTGTAGAACAGTCCACCTATAGAGACTGAAAATAGCCAGAGGAATGACACCCAGAAAGGGATCCAGCTTGAACAAACAACCTCACAGGCAGCAAGCGTAAAATGCAGAGCAACATTTTTGCATAGTGTGCTTGTTCTAGTTAACTCAGAGTCAGAAACATCCTAGAAACAAGGCTGGAAAGGATCTCAAGAAGTCATTTACTCCATCCTTTTAATGTGAGGCAAGCTAAATACAGCTGAGAGTGATATGTTCAATCTATTCTTTAAAAATCTCTAGCAAAGGTCAAGCCATGGATATAGGTGGAGAGTAAGGGAAAGAAATGAATTCAAAACACACTACCTGCCTTGCAAACAGCCAGATTCCCCAAGCTGACCTACATGTTATCTGCAAAGTTGCTTTATTGAAGCAATAAAGTACTTCTTTATTGTCAGTAACAGCCAGAAGTATTGGGTATTGGGATCAGATCATCAGTGCTAATAATGGGTGCACTTATTTTCTCCAGAAAAGTCAGAAAATGATAAGGAAGAAGTAGGAAATGGCACCTTTGAAAGAGAAATCTACTGTTATTGACACAAGAAAAAGAAAAGTATCTCAGTATGACAGTGGGGTGGCAACTGGATCCTGATGGCTCTTCAGTGTATTTGGGAACTTCCCAGAGTGACAGGCCAGGGCACTGACCAGCCATGAGTCATGAGTTATGATCTTGAAGTTGGCCTTAGCAAGGTCAAGATGTCCCCACATCATTCAGTTAGATGTAATGCAAAGGTTATTTTTGTTTGTGATTGTTTCTGAGAGCTGAAGGCACAGGATGCTCTCCCCAAATTTTGTGAAAGTATGACCCAAGATCCAAACACCATACAGTCAATATTCAGCAGAACTGAACCACTAAGACTTACGAGAGGAAAATATTAAAGGGAAAGGAAAAAATGTTCAACAATAAAAATAAGTGCTTACTATCATAATTAAGCCATAAATAAGCCAGGGGAACTCTGGCCTGAATATCACAATCTAATTATATCTTTCTCTACTTAATTTTTGACATAAGAAGGCTAAAAATGGCTGAAAATGAAGACAGAGAAAGAGGGTACTGTTTGCTTTACCAAGGGTCAGTTGTAGGATATTTGTGGGAGTGAAAATACCTGGAAGGAGTACGCTAACCTGCCTACATGCCACTGGGGCACTCAAATATCTCACGGTGGTTCTGGGTTACAGTGAGACAAATCAGTGCTGATGTTCATGCCAAACCACAGATACCACACTCAATTTGTCAGGGAATAACCCCAGTCTTTCCAGCAAAATATTCACTCCTTCCATATTCTGTCAGTGAGCAATATGGAAAAATTTCTTTTTAATGGGTATTTTCTGTGTCCTAAAACAAGACTGGGAAACCATAGCTTGTACTTTGTGCATGAAAGTACTGGAGAATTAGAAACTCAGCTGAACCATGCAGATTGTCTGCTGATGAGGGTAGATGCTTATTAAAAAATCATGGAAGATTTATTCTTTGAAGTTTACAGCTGTTGCCATTTCAACCATAAGGCCAAGTTTATATCCATGTCAGCTGAAAAACAGTGCAGAAAAATACATAATAGATCGAGCTTGTTAATTACATGACCACCTTTCTGAGGGAGAATTACGTTTCCTTCTATTTCAGTAGTTTTGTCAGGGCAAAAGGTGATTCGTTTGGCACCCCAGGAATGTGAAGTCACCCCAAAATGGGGTAGCTGGGACAGGAGGAGTGTCTCGGAGCAGTTTCAGTCCCCTCTGGGTGGTAGGCAGGGAAGGTAGGGATCCACAAGTTGGGATTACTAGTCTCTCCATAATGCATTCCTCCCTCCATACCCCTCACAAAACTACCTCTACCAAAAACTTACTTCCCTCTCAGAGTGGTACCAAAATGGAACTCAGCTGGAGATGAAAGAGTACATTGGTGTCCATGCGAATTTTGGGTTTGGGTTACCTGTTAAGATCCAGCAAAGACTCTGGAGATGCATTTTTCTTGCTACCTGCAATGACACTCTGACACTACATGTTTAACACAGTCCATGGAACAAATAACCTTCCACTACCTTGATGTTATATCCTCAATTACACTGAGCTGCTGCCTATTTGTACTTCACCTTAGAACGGGGTGATCTCTTCAATGTTGTTCCAAAATCAGTGATACAAGATTAAGCCCACTCAACAACAAACTTTAACATTACCACATTGCCCCAGTTCAAATCCTAACAAAACCTTTCTCAGAAACACCCCTGAACCTGTAATGTGCTTAGTTTGACCAGAAGAGCAGAGGTGTCATGGCAAGTGTCTCTTTACATTCATCATGCTGCATTACTCTAAAATTGATGCCCTAGGGCAATCTGTATGTGTGATGGACAAGGAGTGGCCTGTTGCATATTTGGCTGGGTGTGATGGACACGGAGCTACTCTGCAATAATTTTAACAGTGTGTGTTGGCCTTGTAACTGTTTATTGCACAAATATTTTGGTTAAGTTCAATAGCAGACTGTAAGGAAAACAATCAGAAAGGAAGAAAAATGGCTTGAACTCAGCCAGCCCTGCAGTTAATACAGGACAATGGGAAAGTCATGGGCTCGCAAGAGTCTGGTTCAGCTTCCTGCAGGGCCTACTGAACTGGTTGGCAAAAATGAAGCCAAAAGTCTGACAACCGAGAAGCACAAATGAACTCTGGCTGCAGCAGCAGGACTTTCTTTTCAGAGCCAGGGAGATCTTGGGGAGCTGTTCAGGGGCACCAGACCGAGACTGAGGCACTAGCTGTAGTGTCTGCAGAAGAGAGACCTGCCTCGGTTGCCAAAGGGGCAGGGTTTTGGATAACTTGGAGGATGGGGAAGAATTGCTCATTTTATAAATACTTTTTGGAAATGGAAACAATACTATAGTTTTGAGAAAATGGTTTTGACATTTTGTGGGCTTCTTTTGTCACACCATTCTTGAAGAAACGTTCACAGGAATCAAACTCGTCTGGATGTTTTGATGAAACCTTTCCTCCCTGTATTGCAGCTCCTGGCAACTCAGGAAGAGCCCCAAGCTCTTGAAATCTCCCTCACCTGGGCAAGGCTCAGCACCCAAGGCGAGGTCAAGACCTAGTTGTCATTAGTAAACTCTGGTGGGAATGCAGATGTAGAGGCCACCCTGTGAGCTCCACAGCCTAGATGGTCCTAAATCACCCTGCTTCAACACTGGTGGTTGGTTCCTCTATATCTCTTCTGCCAAGAAGAGCATTAGGTAGAACCTGATGTCTGAACCAAACTGTTTTCTCCTCTTGTGGGCTTTGCAGCCCATCAGAGTCTTGACACCAGAGAGACAGAAGCAGTGCTGGTCCTGAAGTCAGCCTGAGTGGGGCTGTGTTTGAACAGACACCCAGGGCAAGCTAATACCATCAGGAGACAGCATTGCCTATTGGTGCTGAAGAAGGTGGTGCCTCTTGCTAGGAACTAGTATCCATCCTTTGCAAGTAAGTAAATTAGGGTAGTTTAAATTGCCTGAAGTCACATTTAATCTGTTATTATAGCAACGATTTTGCATTACTTTTGCGATGGGGTAGACACCAGGCCTGCTCAGTGCCTGCCATCCAGCTCTAGGGCAGTAACAAGAAGTGCTGATGCATGCCCTGCTTATGATAATTTGGACATATCCCCACAGCATTACTTTTCCACACTGCATTTCAGGACTAGCAGCTCTCTTCCAAAACCAAACTGCTTATTTAGATGAAATTTCATTGAGACTTCTGTGGGCATTATAGATGTGCATCAGTAAGAAAGGACACAGCTCTTGCTGGACAAGAGCAAATATTCACTAGCTTATGTATATGAGGACAAGTGACTGCTAGGTCATATTTAATTTACCCTGACCACACTGGCCGTAATCCTGTCTAACCAGAAGAAAACATTGCATGATAGGGAAAGCAGGCAGACCACGAAATAAGTATACACCACAAAAATCCAGTCCAGCATGTTGAGTAAGCAGATGCCACTGAAAGGAAAGTACAATACTGTAGGTACCAAAAACGTTCAACATCTGCATTTTTTTATTTCTATCTAAAGGTCTCCTTTAACAGTTTGCTTTATGATCTTATTTTTATTCTTTCAGATGCAAAATGGTGGCAGCTTGCATCTGCAATTCTCTGAAAGACACATTTCTCCTATTCAGATAATCAAGTATCTTCCTGTTACATGTGAGTTAGTGTTCATCCAGTAGACAATTTCTTGACCAGCACCACTGGGTTACTTTAGAGAGGTTCATATGCGATCATAAGAAAACAACATTTAGCTGGAGAAAGAATCAGCAGCAAAAACAAAAGGTTTGTCAACCTTAGTCTAAGCAGTACCTTGTCCCTTAGCAGGGAGCTAATCTTGAAAAGCAATACTAATAAGAGAAGAACCGACCCATAAGAGCAGCAACCTTTTCTGTCCACAATTGCTTATAGAAACTACAGTTCAAAATCTCAGCAGGGACTTGGATGCTGAGTACCTCATGCTCTGGATGCACAACTTGAGAAATATTACAGGGGCCCAATTTTAAGGAGGCTTCTCAAAAATCAGGCCTTGTTTTGGACAACATAAGCTTCTCAGCATCACCAGTCAGATGCTAAAATCTTGGCTAGAAAGTACATCTTCCCATAAGCAGTATGCACATCTTCACAACAGGAACCCAATCTGCTGTTTGTAATACTTGGCATTCTAAGCTCAAGTAAATACACCAAGCAATCTGCAGAATATGTCACTGAGCATGCTTACATGGTAATAATGATGTTAAAGGAGAATGGCCGTATGATTTATTATGCTTTGTGAAATAAGGCAAAGCCAATCTCTTCTCCCCATGGGAAGTACCATCACAGTAGAAAATGGAAACAAGATAAAATTAAATACCACCCAGGCCTGATTCAAACATGCAAACTTTCTAATAAAATATCAGAACCAGATGCTGCTAAAGATGAGTGATAATTAAAGAAGATAAATTAAAGAAATGTTTTTCCAGGGAATGACTCTACTGCACACAAATTGTTTCAGCATGGGGAAAAAAATATAATAAAATTACTGCTGCTGCCTGTTTTCAAAAGTTTCCATTAATGAGTCAAGGCAGGTTCCCTGCTAAATTCCCTCATATCCAGGCTCCCTCTTTGCCTCTGTTGGTTTAATCTTGGTGTGGTTTAGCAGAGTGAGCAAAGGACCAAGCGCCAGGAACTCGGTTCCAGCACTGACTCACTGTGTGGGCTCCCTTATGTCATGCTCAGGGCAGGTCAGCCCTGGAAAGTAAATCTCAAAAAATGGTTTTGAGGGGTCCAGAACCTGACAGCCTCTCCACTCTCCCTGTCAGATGTGAACAGTTCACCAGAGGGTTTCACCTGACTGCTAGTCCAGCAAACTGGTCTTCGGCTAGGCTGGTGTAAGGTGGTTCTTTTTCAGTTTGGTGTCTCATCACAAGAAATGAGTACACTGGAAGCCAAATTATGCAGACACCTGTGCAAACTCACTGCAGGAAAGACGGCTGGAGCACTGCAGATGAAGGGTGGGTTCAGCAGACCCGCTAAGACCACCCTGGAGCTTTATGTGCCTGTGTATAAGCTAATCTTAGTCCACGTTGTTTTTAAACTTCATCTTAGTTAAACACAAGATGATTTTTAAGCCACTCAAAGACTTTTAATTCCTTTAGATTTCTTGCATGCAGAAAAGTGCCTATCCAATTGCCGTAGGCATTTTTGTAGTAAATAAAATAATGTGCTGCACCGGGAAAGGAATAGAATAAAATGAAACCATGTAAATACATGGCCTAGTTCCCTTTTAACCACATATTCCCCAGGCTCATAACCTCTGCAAATGCCTATGAGGAATAATGTGGTTTGCAGTGTGCCTTTAAAGTCAACAAATCCAGCCTGTTTCAGGCTGAACAAGGGCTCAGACACAAGATCGGGTTCCCCTTGCTTGATGAGCTGCCATGCGGCAAGCAATGACATGAGCAGGCCTCGCTCATGGCGAGTGCAAGGTGAAATGGTGCAGCTTCAGCTGACCTCATCGAGGTTCATGTCCTTGGGCTCCTGTCTCCCTCGTCCAAGGGGCTGGTAGGACGTGTACAGCGGGTCACTGCAGTTCAGGAGCTGCGTCCCTGCTCGCTAAGCTAGGATAAGGCAGCTGGGTGTCTCACATGCGAATGTCAAAGCAAAGAGGGGTTCATGAGGAGCATTGGGCTCCCAGCTCTTTCTCCTGGACAGCAGAGTCAAATCAAATGGATGAGTGGACATACAGAGTCAAGCCTTTGACACAGTCTCCCACAGTATCCTCACAGCTAAGTTGAGGAGGTGTGGTCTAGACAATAGAGTAGTGAGGTGGGTTGCAAACTGGCTTAAGGAGAGAAGCCAGAGAGTGGTAGTCAATGGTGCGGAGTCTAGTTGGAGGCCAGTATCTAGCGGAGTGCCTCAGGGGTCAGTACGGGGGCCAATATTATTCAATATATTCATTAACGATTTAGACGAGGGAATAGAGTGTACCATCAGCAAGTTTGCTGATGACACTAAGCTGGGAGGAGTGGCTGACACACCAGAAGGCTGTGCTGCCATCCAGTGGGACCTGGACAGGCTGGAGAGCTGGGCGGGGAATAACCTAATGAAATTTAACAAGGGCAAGTGTAGAGTCCTGCATCTGGGCAGGAACAACCCCAGGTTCCAGTATAGGTTGGGAAATTACATATTAGAGAGCAGTGTAGGGGAAAGGGACCTGGGGGTCCTGGTGGGCAACAGGATGACCATGAGCCAGCACTGTGCCCTTGTGGCCAGGAAGGCCAATGGCATCCTGGGGTGTATTACAAGGGGAGTGGTTAGTAGATTGAGAGAGGTCCTCCTTCCCCTCTACTCCACCATGGTGAGACCCCATCTGGAATATTGTGTCCAGTTCTGGGCCCCTCAGTTCAAGAAGGACAGGGAACTGCTGGAGAGGGTCCAGCGTAGGGCAACGAAGATGATTAAGGGAGTGGAGCATCTCCCTTATGAAGAAAGGCTGAGGGAACTGGGTCTCTTTAGTTTGGAGGAGACTGAGGGGTGACCTTATTAATGTTTATAAATATATAAAGGGTGAGTGCAACGAGGATGGAGCCAGGCTCTTCTCGGTGGCAAACAATGATAGGACAAGGGGTAATGGGATCAAGCTGGAACACAAGAGGTTCTACTTAAATTTGAGAAAAAACTTCTTCTCAGTGAGGGTGACAGAGCACTGGAACAGGCTGCCCAGGGAGGTTGTGGAGTCTCCTTCTCTGAAGATATTCAAAACCCGCCTGGACATGTTCCTGTGCGACCTCACCTAGGTGTTCCTGCTCCAGCAGGGGGATTGGACTAGATGATCTTTTGAGGTCCCTTCCAATCCCAAACATACTGTGATACTGTGATACTGTGAAGAACAGGGACAGGTCTCTTAAGCATGCAAGCTCCAAGCTATTTGTAGACATTTTGGCTAAAACTAGGAATTTACACTAGATTTGAACCTCCGTGCAAGCTAAATCTGTCCACAGTCCATCATCTGCCGGCCCCAACCCAGCTACCCATGTGGCAAAGCCAGTTGCGGTCTGCACCTTCTCCTGCCAGTCCCCTGGGAGTGGGCTGCTGCCACCACAGCAGCAAGGGGTCAGTCGAGGCATGGATCACTAGCTAGGGCTGCTTCCAAAACAGGAACAGCCATGATCTGCTGGCCAGACTCGGAGGGATAAGAGCTTTTATTAAGATTTGCTACCCCCTGCAGACCTTTGAACTTGAAATAAGAGGTATTGGTTACACATCTCATAGGGAGCTGGGTGATCTGTTCTCTGTCTCTGCTTCAGTCCTGCCTGCTACCAACTCTGCAGGGCATCTGTCCCCAAGTCATGCTTCTTGCCTGCCAGACAGACTTCCCTGCGGCCATCATGTCAGTGGAATGGGAAAGGAAAAAAATGAGGAGAGGAGAGGAGAGGGAAGAGAAAAAAGAAAAAAGAAAAAAGAAAAAAGAAAAAAGAAAAAAGAAAAAAGAAAAAAGAAAAAAGTAAAAAGAAAAAAGAAAAAAGAAAAAAGAAAAAAGAAAAAAGAAAAAAGAAAAAAGAAAAAAGAAAAACAGGGGGTGGGGGGAAAGAAAAATAAGGAAAAAAGAAAAAGTAAGAAAAAGGAAAAAATAAGAAAATAGGAATAAGAAAACATAAGAAAAGAGGGGGAAAATAAAAGAAATAAGAGAGGAGAAAAAAGAAAAGAAAAGAAAAGGAGACATGAATCTGGGTGTGTAATTTATATATGAGGAAAAGTTTAAACCAGTGTCATTGGCAAGAATATGTTACAAAAAGCCACAGACATGCTAATTGTTGAGTCATTTAAGTAAACCCTATTGATCTTGTAAGTCTGCCAGTTTTCAATTTTCACTTTTGCTTGAAAACAGCTCAGAAAATAAGACTTAACCAGAAACGCATGATCAGTGACTTTTTTTAATCCAATTTTTTAGCAAATGTAACTTATCTGTCTTGAGGAGTGCTTTTGTTTGACCAATGGAATGGTTATGGAGAGCTTCCCTCTGCTCACCTAAGCCTCACCCAGCACAGGCCAGAGATGCACACTCGGGACAGGCCAGGTCCTCTATGTTTTTCTCCTACAGCAGCAAACCAAGATATTCTTTTCAATGGTTATCTTCATCACCAGCAACCAGTTTTAGGTGTATGAGGAATAACCAGAGTCCTGTGACACCTCAGCGACACCATTGCAGAGGTGGGGGAGTCCAAATGGTCAAGCTCAGCTTGATTTTCTGCAGTTCTCATAGCCGTGCCCAGCACAGGAGCTCTGAGTTGCTCAGAAATTTGACTGACGCTATCAACTTCCTGACTGTAGAAGAATGTGACTGATGTCTAACAGTGCAAAGATCAGTTTGGTATGGCAATTCACATAAAGGAACAACAGAAAAATAAGCTTTTATCCCATTATTCTCCTTTATTATTTGGGCAGTAGCTAAGGCAAACCTGATGGAAGTGGCCAAAGCAGGTATCCCTGGCTGTCCAGCCCACTCTTCTGCCACAGGTTAGGAAGGTCTCGTCCTCCCTGAGAGAAGCATCATCATCTGCAGGGTGATCCTGAGCTGCTGTGATAGAGGGACAGGCTCCTTCTCCCCCTCAGAGAGATCATCAGTAAGCAGGCGCAGGCTTTCCACATTCTTAAGCAAAATATTTACTTTACAAGCGCTGAAACAAAATTTGGAAAAGTGAAGAATAATATTTATTTTGACAATGTTAAATTGCATTAAGGTTGAAAGTGAAAATTAGATGCATGCACATATACTGAGGGCATTATCCACTAATCACAGGAACATAAAAGAACTGGAAAATACCCTCCTCCACTGCCACCAGGAAAGTTGGTCTGGACTAAATTACAGGCAAAATGTATAATTAAGCAAGCTATTATTATCCAGTGTTTTAGCAGATGCTGACTTCGTTTATGGTGATTTGGATAAGAATTCAACCAAGGTTTGATTTCACAGCTGTGTCCATGATGCCTTGGACCTGTTGTACTGCCCCAGAAATTCCCAGCATGTTAGCACTGGTATCTAAGTGAAGTGCGTATGGTTTCCTGTCCTCCTTGGCTGCTGACTGGGGAAATTTTCTTTAGCTTCTTAGGAAAGAGAAAATGGTTTTACTGATCTGTCAGCCAGCCTTTATACTTGCAACCTGTGTTTAATTACTTTGAAGCAGCTTTAATATTCCACCAGTACAAGGAGGGGCAACCTTCCACTGCTGTGTTATTCTCTTATTTTTATTTTTTGCAGGTGTAGGTTTGTGGCTTAGTTACTGAAATAATAATTCTGTTGGAAATATCATTGGCATGAGAGATGAGCTGCCAAAGTGTTATGGGCTCAGTAATTTGTACATGGAAATGAGGATCCAGGGAACAACATGAACATCAGTGGCCTGAGGAGCTTATGATTAAAACATGATGCTGAGCTTTTATGATTTCCACAGCTAATTAGCAAGATTTATAAGCATCTAACAAAAAACAAGGCTGAATACAGTAATGATACTTATTTTCCACTTCGAGCAGAAAACTACTGGGTTCTAAAATAGCAGGGAAAGGAAGAGAGGAACAAACACCCTTATCTCTTCATTTGCCCACAAATTAGCCTAATTACTTCTCTCTTTGCCATAGGATGAGTGAATGTCTCTCAGGTGGCCAGCATGAAGTCTGTGCCTTGTTCACATCAATGGCAATACCTTGTTGATTTAATAGACAAAAGGTTTCCTGCTGTTTCTTTATGGCTTCAGACTAGCACCAGCTTTGTTTTCCAGCAGCGCTCTGAGGGAACGCGAGATGTCTGAAAAAGCCACTTCCACCAATATATACTTGGTTGATTCTGTTCCCCAGAGGTAGGAAAGGAAAAGGAGGAGGGGGAAAAAAAAAGAAGAAATACCAAGCTAGTTCATAAAGGAATGAAGGGCTTAGTCTGCAGCCACAGACCCAGGAGGGCCCTGTGGCTCCCAGGAGGGTTCCTGGCCAGCAGCGTCTACATGACCCACCTGGGAAGCTCCCAGTGCACATGGAGAGGCTGTGTCTGACCCTCTCCCTGTGGCTTCTGCATTTCCAAAATCCCAAACATCCTCACACAGTCATGGGCTGGAAAACCCCTGGCCAGTGTGTAAAACTTTTCTATTCTGCCTAGACAAACCTTTCAGACAGAAAAGGGAGACATCCTCCGAAAACTGCATGGAAGTCTCATTGCATAGGATGCAATAGGATGAGCTTTACTCAAAATGTAGATATGAAAAGATGATGGTTACTCAAGCCATTGGCAGAGGAATTGTTCCAACACAGACCCACAGCAACTGAAGGCAGATGTGATGATGGGTTTTGTTGTGCTTGCAGCTAGCTCCCGTGCACAGCACAGCTGAGATTTCCCCCAGCATGCAGCTGGCTGTTTTGGCCAAAGTGTCCCTCACCTAGGTTTGCCTCTGGGAAGAGGGTCTCCAGTCACTGTGGGCATTGCCCTTTTTCAGCATCTGCACCGGGCACCTCTCCCCTTTCTATCCAGGAACACAAGGACCACAGGCGGGTCTGTGCTCCCCTGGCTGAGAATTGTGACCCATGGTGGGGGGCTGAGAGCCCCGTCAGACCCTCAGCTGCCTGGGCAGCACTGCCACATGGAGGGAGACATGCTGTGTGTATAGCCACCCCAGGCAAACCCAGCCTTCAGAGGGCTGTACTTCATTTTTTGTCAGTCATAGACTTCTAGTGGCAGGCACAGTATCTTCCCACATCCATGGAAAGTACTTTACTCATCCTGTATGTCACCACAATGTAATAATTAAAAATACACTGTCTTATTACACAGTTAGTGCAACCACAAAAGTTCATTTATAAAGCTCCATCTATTTATACTGGAGCTGTGTTTCCTCAGCTTGGAGATATACAAATACTGGTATGCCATGCTTAATAGTATCCTAGCATTTTAGTATTTTTTAATGAACCACTGTCATCACTTACTCCAATATTTTTCTCTTCTCGTTTCTGTATTCCTAGACAGTTGGCCTAAATTGGTATAATGGGATAAGTTCCACCCCAGGACTGGTTTGGCGTTTACGTTTAACAGTGCCTGGTAGCTGGCACACCCTTAAGACACAGAGTTTGCCGACATCTATGGTGAGACTGGAGTGATGCCATACTCTCCATTTTCACCTCCAAAATCAGTCCATTATTTTTAGTGACAGGGAGCAGGAGCAATTACATGGAAACATTTTTGGAGAGTTTCTGGTCTAACATTAGACAAGGAGGTTTAGCCAGTAAACCTCCACCACAGTAGCACCTAGCATCGTGCCTTCTTGGCCAGAGGTGCTTCCGACCATGGGAATGTCTCATCAGCATCTCTGATGGCAAAATGTCCAGCAAGAGGAACATCAGCAGACCTTGACCTCATTGTATAAACCCAGGGGTGTGTATGGATGCAAAACTCTCAAAGCAGGGCTGTGCGTGAAAGGATCTCTCCCTGTTGGAAAGAGGAAAGTGGAAAGAAGGCCTGGGCTGAGCCAGCATCACCAAGACGCCGGCAGAGCTGGGGCAGGTACTAGCAGCAGCAGGAGGGAGTGTGGAAGGGATGCCCCACTGCAGGGCAGCCCCTCTTGCCCTCACCCTCCAGCGCAGGGAGCAGGGTCTGCCCGGACTCTTTTACAGGTGTGCATGGAAACAGAGGAGCGACAGGCTGCTGGGGCTCTCCTCCCAAGCATGTGCGGTCCATATGTGCCAGTAGTGAAAGCCAGCGAGTACAGAATATTATTTATAATAACAATAATAACAATATTAATAACATAAGAACATCTGGTTGCATTTTTTTTCCATCTACCATTTGGCTGGAGGCAGAGCATCCGGGAGACACGACGATCGGTATTTCTGTTTCCAATTTAGACGCAGCTCAGCTGCCGCAGTGACTCAGAGACAGGCGCTTCCAGGGACACGTCCCCAGCTCCCAGGCTCGGCCGGCCTCACAGGTGTCACTCCTGCCACTGCCGACAGCAGAAGCACCTAAAGTCGTGTGGGTTTGGGTTTCCTTTATTGTTTCATAGGAGATTGCAAGTGGGTTTTTACACTTCTGTGGTTCCTTTCCATCCCTCCCTATGAGAAAGTTACCCAGCCACAACGGTGTGCAGTTTCAGACAGAAAACAAAAGCTAGCTGTTGTGAAATCAAAGCAGAAGCGGGTCTATTACACATTTCACACTATTGAAAGTTTATTTGACTAAATACGTATTTAAACTATTTTGTATTGTTTTGAATTACAAGACTTTCAAATGTGTCCAGTAAATATATCATTTCTACCTACAAAGATTTCTGTTTTGACATGCAACTAACATCTAGCCTAAAAACTTAATGCTGTGATTAAAAAAAAACAGTCTTCTAGCTTTTCTTTCGTCACTGTACTGACAGAAAGCTAAAAGCAAAATTACTATGGCAGCTGCAGCTGCTGCTCATCATTAGTTTCTCCCAGCGAGCTGTAGGCTGGGGACTTGATTTCTGTGGGATCTAATGCACAGAGGGTAGATTCCTCCGTTGTGGAACAGGCTTTTGCTACAGAGCAGATAATGCACTGCATACAGACTCCTATCTGCTATAAATTTATACAGGCTGATGACAAACTTAAAATGTGCACTATTAAAACTTCATGTTCAAGAATAATGTTCATTTAAGTATTCAAACATTCTCCCTCAAGTCATTAAAGAATGAGATTTATATAGAGCAAATCAAGAGGCCTCCTTGTGCCTTTGGAGACATGTATCCTGTTCCTGTCCTTGGGGTCAGCCAGCTCTGCACATACGCTCAAGGACAAACTAGGCCCCAACACTCATTATATTATCAAATTTGCATACGAAGCAGCAAAAGTTGCTGATAAACAGAAAATCTAGGCCTTTGGCTCAGCCCTTGTCCAATTATTAAAATCAGTTGCTTTAGATGGCATATTAAGTAAATCAGTTTCTGCTAATGCACTTTACACACCAGCTAGACCTCCTAGTTTATGCATCCGAATTTATAGGGTAATGCAAGGCTGTTGCGATCACCTTTGGCTCTAGTGTAGTGATTCTGAAAAACATAAGGTGAAAATTTCAATAGTGCAGTGCTATTTGTAACTGGGAAAAGTCAGGAATTTGTGTTAATTCTACCTCCAGCCTTATTTTAATCCTCATGTAGCTTCCCTGTTGTCACAAATATTATTAGCATGTGAAATCTGCTGACTGCTAAAATTTGGGGAATTCCAATAATGAAGGAATTTCCATACCCTTTAATCTGACACATCTTCTGAAGTAGACTCTCAGCTAATATAAATTACAAATCTCCCCTGCTTGCTTCAATGTTAATTCACAGTAGCCAAGAGCCTGGAGCCCTGGCATATGAACAGGGGCCAGACTCTCATCTCTTGGCCTGGAGAGCCAGTGGCTGCCCTTCCTCTTGGAGATGCTCACTATGCCACCCAAGAGGGGACACAACACTCCCCTTTCTCCAAGATGTCATGGCTGGTCCTGGGTGCAGTGATTACAGGGCAGCACACAAATGTACTAGAAATTTGGCAGCTGAGCAGCCAGAAGAGATGGGAATGAAGCAAAGTGGGAAAGAGCAGACCTAGGAAAAAAGGAACTGGGAAGGAACAAAGAGAGAGCTGTAAACAGAAATAATCTGAAGCAATGCTGTTAATGTTATGCATAACAATGCCCTTGATGACAGTCCAGGACTCTGAGCTTGGGCCAGGGAGCTGTCAGCTAGAAAGGAGTAAGTCGTTACATAGGTTCACACTATTAATAGTGACACTGCTCAGTAAATCTTACCTTGTGTGCTGTAAACAAGTTTTATTCCTACAGCTCAAGACAAGTCCTTCCAAATCCAGAATTTATTTGTCTCTCAGCTACGCAGACCAGAGGTCCAGCTTTGCAGGCACAAAACACTGCAACACTGAGCTCTGCACTGGTTGCATACATTTTTTTAGCACAAATATATATGATTCACCTTCTTCTTGCAAGATGTTGAGCTTCTTGGTTTGATTTCTCCTCCCATTCCCACACACTACTCCTCCAAAATAGGGTCTTGCCTCCATTGCATACAAGCTCTTTTGCTTTGTGTGAACTAAAGTAGTATCTGTGACAGTCACCTGGGAGGCTGAAAAGTGGGTTCCTGTCTCTGTTTGAAAGACTTGGTGCTTTGGGAGAGCGGGATCCAGATCTCCGCAGTATCCGGAGAGGTCTCACTGCCTAGCAAGACAACCTTGCCCCTGCCAGTGCTTCCCCTGAACATGATAATTAAATCCTTGAACCCAAAGATGACAGCTTCAATGGTTCAACAGGGAGACTGAGGTCCCCCACAACAAAGATTTCTAACCCCTTTTCTCCTAGAAGGTGGATTAAACAGGCCTAGTTCCCCCTGGCAAAGGAGGGGTTTCAAATTTGGTGTCCTACAGACTGGGTAAGCAGGTAGAAGTAGAAATGCCTAAAATCCTTCTCAGTCCTTTGGGGTCTGTCTTACTTTACCATCAGAGGTAAGCAGCAAGCCAGCCAGACTTTGAATACCAAGTCTCTGTGCAGCAGATAACTGGACACCTTCAGGCAGAGATGCTCTGCCCCCAGCTCCAGGGTTTCAATACTCTTTAACCAGAAAATCCTGAATATCAACATTGATTTTCTGGTTAGATTTTTTGCTTTTTTTTTTTTAAATGCAAGTGTAGAAGGCTGATGAAAGGTCACCAGAGCAATGTGTGTGAAGGTGTCAACATCAGAAATCTAGAGAGAATATCAGTGATTCACTCTCATATTTCTGGAGTCATGTCATCTGAAAGAAAAGCTTCTTTCATGCTAAGCATCATACTACTATGGAAGGACAGAGAAATCAAATAATACGAGAGGCTGCGCACACTTCTGGGCACACTAAAAAATACCCCTAAGAATAAATACTGCCATTTATTTTTGTTGGTTTATGCTTTCTTTCAAAGGCAGCCTTTGAATGTCACTCAGAGGCAAGATACCTTCCTCTCCTTCTGGGCAAAACCACAAAAATCTCTCTCCCAAAAAATAAGGCCTGGACAGCAGTAGACACAGTCTATGTGGCAATTAAAATTTGGGAGTCTCCAAGAGCTTCAGGACTGTCCAAACACCAATGCCCATGAATTTGCTTGAACATTCAGACTTGCTCTTCAATGCAGAAAATGTGCTGACTAGATTTATACTTGATTTCCATAAACAATTTATGGGGTCCCTAAGCATCCATGCGTGCACTGGAATACTTGACACTTCCACCTATGTACTTCTGAGTGTTTCAGCCATGGAACCACAGATTACTCTGTCTTCTCAGACTACACTGCTGGGAGTGAAGCTCCTTCTTGACACCAGGTCAGCATTGGTGTTAGTGAGCTGTAGGCTTGTGCTATGAGGGAAGGAAGAGAAAATAATTCTTGGATTCATAAAGAGAGGACACTAAAGTGGACAGTAAACAGGAGAAGAAGTGAAGATGACTAGTGTCATACTGATTGCTGTCAGCAAGCCACTCAGGGCACAGTCCTTTCTAACCTCTTTATAAGCAAAGACAAAAGACTAGGGCTGGGCAAGAGGAGAAGCCATCCAGCCCAGTGAATCAGGATGGACAGTCCATGTCTGCAATTGGTAAATGAGCTGCTCCAGCTTCTACCACAAAATAGCAGAAGCTAGAGGGCTAAGCCCACTTAGCTTTAACCAACTTTTGCTAATGTGGGACCTTAAACCACACATTTTGGGGATCAAGAAACAAGAGTGCTACTGGCTGCATAACAATGAACAAAATGAGCAGCAAAGTGACTGCACATGGGTAATAAAAATAATAGCCAGTGGGAAACATGAGGAATCATTTAGATGATGCAAGAGAAAGGATATACATCTGAGTATATTTTTCATAGTCACATAGATGAAAACTGGTCCTCCAGCAAAGCTGGGGTACAGCCAGGGACTTAGATGTTGCAATGTTTTAATTTGCAGATTTCCTGTTGCCTAGCAGACTCCTCAGCCAGGAATTAGTCAAGATACAATTCCCAGGGAAATTAGGTGCCTTAGAATAGTATTCCTAGAAACCAGCACACTGAGCATGAAGTTATTTACACTGGCCTGGAGAAACCACAGCAGAACAGAATAGGACCACAGTCAGAGGCAGCAAAAATCTCTCTCACTGCTCAGTCTTGAATCTCCTCCCGAATGTAGGTGTTCAAGCCCAGCTAGCCCTTTGTCACAAAAAGACACTTTGCTCTTCTCTTCGCCTCCCACTGCACTCAGTATTTCAGTAGCTAGATTGCCCTCCACAAAAAAGGGAAACCTGCTTTAAACCTCCGTGCTGCCTGATCTGCAGCAAGGATTTGGTCCTGACTCCTGTACATGGCATGCAAGGACCCACATCCAAATCAGGTTCATCTGCTCCTTCTCCTTCCCCCAGTAACTATGCAAAATGAAATGGCTTCAACAGGATAAACTGAGGAAGGCTCAACTTAAAATTCCAGGTGAATGAGTCAGCTGAATGCCAACAGAGGATGCCAGAGTATGGCTTTCAAATTTGTGTTCCAATTCAGGTGGAGTGTGTGAGTTTGCAAAAATAACCCATTTCCCTAATTTATGGCTGCTTGCAAAAGTGCGACCCAGTTTGAGGATAAGTACGAAGGTCAGCCTGCAGTTGTGATGAGGGAAGACATGCTCCCTTTGAGAAGCTGCTCTGCAAGAACATGGAGGCAAGTGGAACTCTGAAAAGACCAGCCACACACACCAAGACTGATGCTGCAGCAGGTGTGGCAACAGACAGAGGTTTAGGTAGACAGCACAGCCTTTCAACCATGCCAGAAATCAGGATTTAGGTGCCCTGAGAAATCTACCCATCCGATACTAATGCAACAATCCCATAGCTGCCTGTATTACGTGAAGACACAGATGAACTTTGTAAAAGTTTAATGTGGAAGAGTTTCACAGCCAGCTCTTTGTCAGCTTTTTCTCACCCCCTGCATTAGGCATGGAAAATTGATGGACAGACTCTTGTTATCTCCCCTCGTGCATGCTATCTTGTGAAAGAGTCTCTGCTCTCCCTGAGGAAACGAAGCACAGCTGTGTATTTCTGTTATATTGGATGCAATATCTGCTGAACTCTGCCAGAAATTTACCTCCTCCTCAGGCTTTCTTATTAAGTGTGCAAGAGTAATATTTATGTGAAATCAGCTGAGAGCTACAAGTATCCCGTTTATGTGATTTTATCCAGCTAACAGTAAAATGCTTCTGCATGCGCAGAATCTATTTATGTAACACTATAATATGGACAGCTGTATATTGCTTGCAGGCAACATCTCTACTGATTTTGGTTGGTATTCAGACCTTAAGGAACTGAACAAACCTGTTTTACAATAATTTATACTTCTCACTGTCAAATTTAGAATAATCTTGAAAGTCTAACCTCGGAAAATAATTTTAAAATTGGTGCAAATTACATATGCTTTATACTTTTATTATGTTTGGGGATTTTTTAATTTGAGATAAATGTGCTCTAAGTCATTTTCATAATAGTGTTTGCAATGCAGCATCAGTTCCAGTCTCAGATTCAGTGGATTTCTATCTCTGTGGCTGACAGTGAAAAAATTATTTCCTTCTGTAGGCAAGTAATTTTCAGTAGTGTCTTATCTACCGCATTAAGACAGGCTTCTCTACTAGATAAACCACTGCAATTTGAAACCGGGGAAAGCAAACTGCAAACCTCTTTGCCCAGAATGACTGTAAACACACAAGCAAACATGTTCTCAGTAAACAAAAGAACCTTTGAGCTAATGACAGTGCATGCCAATAGCCATCTTTTTTCTGCTAAGAGAATATTCTAGACTGAAAGGATTGAGATAAGCAGGACTCAAACAGTGCTGTTGATGTAAATGTTTGCTTTGACAAGTTAATGAAATGTGCTTCAGAAAACCTTCTGAATCTGATCTGAGTAAGAAGAGTCAAAAAACAGATAATTTTTCTGACCATATGAGACCATGTCCCACCTCTCAACAATACCCCAGGCTACTCCTTTTTTATAATTGAGGTTATGTGGGGTATTTTGGTGGCAAAACTTTGTCCGATAAACAGGACCTATTTAGCAATTGGCTGGACAAAACAATAGCAAATAGACCATGAAAGCAATAATCCTGTGCTGGCAGAGATGGACACTGGATGATCTAATTGACCTTCTGTGTTTGAACCTTGTCATCTATCACTGTCTCTGGGCTGCAGAAGAATGAAAAACGTGTAAGATGAAAACAAGTCTAACAACAGAAAAAGAAAACACAAATGCAAATGCAGAATGCAGAATGATTGCTCAAGGTGCAAATTATAACCAGACCCAGGCACAGATTAAGAAATAATGAGTATACTCAGAGTGCCAGACTCCAAATAGTAGGTTACTGTAATGCCTCCTTTTTAACCCTACTCAGTCACTTGGCCAGCAACAAACTTCTTTTGCAGGGCTTGGACCTCCTTATGTTCCAGACATAGGCAGAAATGCACATTCAGAGCTCCATTTTTACTTCTAGGTCTACAGTGCATTAGAGACAACAACCCAGACTTCATTTTACAGCTGGAAGGGTCACAGAAAGTAGCTCACCTCACCTGAGGCAGCTGAAGGCTGGATAAAGCCTGTGTCTGTGAAATATGGTATAATTGACACATTACCTCTGAATACAGCTCTATATCCTAGAGTCTATGCCAATGGCAGCACTGTAATTAGTTGAAAAAACACCTTTGATTTCTACTATAATGGACCTGAAAACCTTTGGTTTGTAGAACAAGTTAATCTGCATTGCTTCCAATTCTGCTGTTTTGTTATCACTTTGTGCACATCCTGCAGTGAGCCCCATTAGGTTAGCCATGGCCTAAGGACAGCAGCACGCTAAGTGTTTCTCTACACTCACTCCTTCAAGATGTAACCAAGGAAAGATTCTCCATCCTTTTCCCCAGGCTCAGGCCCATCACCCCCACCAGGCAAAATACAGGCAAAGCGACTGTTCTGCTCTAGAACTGCTGCTCTCCTTCCTTCCTTTGGGAGACACTGGATTTGCTTCCCAGTTCCTGGTCAAGAAGTAACTCTAATGCATCCCCACTTTGTCCAGTCAAAACTCAAATGCAGAAATTTTATAAAAGAGTGAAAAGAAGGAAAAGTGCTTGTGAGGGGCCACAGCTCTGCTCAGTCTCATCTCTGCTACTCAGCTCAAGGTCCACAGAGCACCAGGGTTTCTACAACATCAGAAGGCGGCGGGTAAAATGATTACACCTTGCTTCAAACACACCCACAGCTTCCAAGGGGGTTTGCTGGGAAGCGTCACTGCCTGCTGGAGAAAACTGTGGGAGCCACTCACTCAGCCATCAATTTTATGGGTTGGTAGGAACCACTGGCAGGCATAAAGACATTTTTATTACCAACACTTCTAATCAAATTGTTCGATTACAAGACTAAGCTAGGATTTTGAAAAGTGATTAGCTCAATTGCCAAAGATTTTCTTCTTATTACTGACCTTTTTATCTAACAAAGACTGGGATGCAAAAAGGTTAATAGACATTTATAAGACGAGATCATTCTTCAATTAAGAAGGGTTGAAAAATACTACTGTTAGTCAAAATATTCAAAGACATTGGAAATCCCCCTGCTCTCTCCCATATGACTTTCAAAGCTAGATTAAGAAGGGAAAAATATAACCTTAAAACAGACAGATCAATGTCTCCAAAAATCTTAGCTACAATAGAAATGGAGCTGGAAGTATATGAGTGACCATTTATTTTGCAGTTTTCCAATTTCTTCTCTTGCAAGTAGAATTAATAATAAGTTTAGGCTAATTCTATTCCTCAGACTCTTTAACAAAAGCAATTTCTGTCCTCTGTCTCTAACAAAAGGTCCTCATTCTCAGCATTACCCCAACAGCTCTAATAAACAGTAACGGGTCTCCACTGAACAATTTCTTTGCAAATCAGATTGACACAGAACAATTTCCTTGGCCAAGAAAACCTAGAATTCAGCCAAAAAAAGGAAGAAAAAAACCCTTTCCCCTCAATTTTCAGGCAAACACACAACTGTAATAATATTTGAGCATATTTAATCATCAAAATCAACTACTTCACTCTTAAACAACTTACACAATTTAGCCAACCATCCAACTAAACTGCTGGTCTGTCCAAACAATTAGTCATATTTTAAACCAATGATAACAGGCAAGATCATGGTTTCCATAATAAATAAAGTGATCATTTTTTGCAGAAACCACACTTTGTATCTGTTTCTCCAATATATATATATGTTATTGTATGTATATCAATGTAGTTAATACTCAGATGACAACCAATGGAGAATAAGGGAGAAACCAAGGCTGGCGTAGATCCTACCTTATTCTGAATTTCTGCTTCTGGGACAGAAGTCAGGAAAATGAAAGGTCTCCGTAAACTTCATTCTGTCATAAGTAATGAGTAGGAAAGAGGAAGGTGAACCCACAAAGAAACCAGAGCAAAATGAGACCTTGGGATTTCAAACTCTCTTCCAATTCATATAAACAGAGGATGTTTCACTTGGGTCTAAATCCCTACCCCACCTTATTGCTCTGTTGTACATTATAAGCAGAGGTCCCAACCATTTACCTGACTGAAATGCCGCAATATGTACCCAGAAGAACTGCTATCACAGGTAGAACTCAGGTCATCAGTGCCCAGCCCAAGAGACTGGGAGCTCTACCATCCGCAAAGAGATGGGTGGTTTTACTGGCATGAAGCAGATGCATTTGGAGCCAAGCACATGACACATTTTGGTCCTTCCAAGCCCCGCACTTCAGGGCACTATGTCCTGTTTCAACAGAAAAGGTTATTGACAGCACAAAACAAAGCTGCTCAATACACCAACGCTGGTTTCTCACCCTGGTGGAGAGAAAGGAGAATGGACACCTGAGCACAGATTCCTTTCCACCTCTAACCATCTAGGCTGGTGCTAAATGGGGACTTGTCACCCGTTCCAGGCTGCTGGTGTCTCACCTTGAAGCCGGCTGCAGCAGGACCCCCTTTCTCACAAGGACCAAATGAAACAAAGACTCAGGACTTTCAGAACACAAACCCAGGCTCTGGTGGGCTTTTTGGGGGCTGAATTTTGTCGCTTTTTTTTTTCTTTTGGGCGGACATTGATGTAACAGGGAGCACCTGAACTAACTGAAATCTAAGTAATGATGTGAGGAAGGGAGAGGGGGAGGAACAGCAAAAGGAGTGGAAAAGCTTGTTCATCAGTAATCCCTTACCTATAGTAATTTCTAAAGCTAGCTAAGCACCTCAGCATGTGCAAAACTGCATAGACTGAAATCGTCCTCTGGATCACCTCCAAGACATTAACTAGAGCATTCAGAATAAAAAAAATATACATATATAACTAATGAGATTACAGATTTCATGAGATCCCATCGTTTCCAGCTCAACGTAAGAACAGTAATTTTGAAGGGGTCAGTTGCCCTTTCTTATCCAAAGGACTTGCGCCAATGTAAAATTACTAAGTGGGAGGAGAATTAAAGCATGTCCCTGGAAACTGGACAATTTAAGTCTCTGGAGATATACATCTGGTTTTATAGCTCATTCTTTGATATTTTTCTTTAAAAGCCTGAAAAAGTACAAGCAATTGAATACCAATTAAACCCTTACAGTGTCTGCGGGGCTTTTTTTCCATTACAGGTTCAATAACTTAAATGAGGCATTTTAGTTACTTCTACAGAGTCCAGATTTACAAAAACACTCCCCCCCCCACCTCCACACACACAAACACATACACCTTTGAATGCTGAAAACCCTGGTTTATAAAAACGCATATTGAGATCAGTTCTGAGGAAACTCAGAAACAACAGTTACACATCTGATAGGACAGCCAGCAGATAGGGATCATTTCACAGAAAGCCCCCCCCCTATTCTCCCACTCAGAACAGCTATAATACGTCTTTGACAGTAAGTCAAAGTGAAGTACGTTTAGCCATTGCAGCTAAAAAAATCCATCCTACAGTTACGGCAGAGACTACTGCAAGGTTACAGTGCTTGTGCTTTGAGTTATAAATACAGCAACTTGTGGGACTCTGTGCTTAATGTTTGCAATTCAAAAGATATTCTTTACCCCTTTTTCAGAATTTAGGTATCAACACAACAGATTAGTTGGACACTTTAAAACTGCCTTGACCAACTTTCTAGATGCTCCAAATCTACAAAGCAAAAGGCAAGTGGTACCAAGTGGTACCAAAATAGAGTCTTTGGGTACCAACTTTACAGAACCTTGCAAACCTTAAGCCAAAAAGTGGTTAGATTTCCTGCTCTCTGCCCAGACTATAAAGAGGATGTAATATTTCAAGGTAAAGGATTGCCATGGAAGATACTTGCCTGCATTTTTTAAAATAAAGTCTATTTGGCAGCTACAGTGGAATGGACCATTAAGTACTTTTCTAACTCTAGCGTCTATTATTCTAATTTAATCTAGCAATAGCAGTGCAGTAACCATCTGTAGCAGTGAACGCTAGAAAGGTAGAGTAAAGCACAAACGTAAAAACGCAGGCTGCCGGAACAGTCAACATGATCAGTTGTCCATATCTGGTAGCCAGTAATCTGATAGTCTAGCCTCTTGCCTTTAAGACTGAAAATATCCATCATCATAGAGTAGGAATTCATTTCTAGAAGAACAAACAGCAAACTTTGAAAATAATCTTCTAGGCATGTGCTGGAGGTACCTCACCACCCTGTCCTCTCTCTTTGCGCTGATGTGTTGCATCCTGTGAAGAGGGCTAAGACAGACTCTGAAATGTTGTGACGTTTTTCTCTTCACCTTGTCACAGCTCTGCTGAGTGATGGAGGAGGATCTGAATGGTCTATTCTCTCTGGAGTGAGAGAATAGTGTCAACACTGCTCTAGATTTCAGATCTGGCAAAACGTGCCTGAAGGTTACATGGAAGAACAGTAAGTTTTAAATGACATCTCCGTTCTCATATGACTCCTATTAAGGTCTGCCATATGTATGATAAAGCTTTCTTAAAAATTAAATGTTATTTTTGTGTCTGTCATACTAAATATCTCAGCACAACACTGAGTTAAATAAAGCAGGCACTTATTTTAGGTATAGAGTGATAAGCACCAATTACTTACCAGTTTTCATTAAATTTTTTGAGTACATTTTAATGCCAGCACCACTGGTTCTCACAGACTAGCAAGACTCCATAGATAAATCAGTCTTTCTTGACATTAGCAATCACAAACAGTTTTTTTCTTTGGAAACCCTAACACAGTTGGGTCTTTTGTGGAAAAAATCTTTCAAACAAGTTTTGAAGATAACCATCACAATAAAGGATTAATTTTCTTAGTTTCTTAGGTCTTGATCCATTTGCTGTAGTTTGGTATAAAATAACAAGTACCTTCCTTACAAATGACAAGTCAGAGTGAATGAAACCAATTGCACAGATTACCACCTTTGAAGTTTTAAGTGAAGATCTTACTAATAGTCCAGAAAAACTTAACAGTCATTAACAAATCCACTTGCCTTTTATTCTCACAGTACCAACCAGTTTACATAACCTGTATTTTGTTCATGAGAACATGCAGTATATTGTGAACAATTACTTTATAGTTCACCATTAATTTCCCCACTGATTTTAAAATCAGTCTTTCATATATTTTCAGTACATTCTTATGGATCATTGGTTCTTTCATTTTGGAAAAATCAATGTAAACAGTGCCCACAAGCACTAAAATATTAAATGCTACAACAGAACCATACAAAATTACTAGTTTCACAGATAGATCCAGATTTATATTAACAGATCCAGAACATTTTGCTTCCCTGATCTCCGAGTAGAGAAAACATCCTAATGGATGTATGGCATTGTGGGCAGGTTGTGATCAGCCCTAGAAGAGAAGGTGTTGGAGTGGTTTGGGAGCTCATCTGAGACATGGGAGATGTTAATTTTCCTGCTCCACTATGACATAATGTATGATCTTGGGCAAGTCACATATGTAAGATAGGAATAATATCTGCTTCAGAAAAATGTTGTAAGGACAAATGCATTCAAGAATGCAAGACACTCAAATCATAGAATCACAGAATGGTTTGTATTGGAAGGAACCTTAAAGACCATCTAGTCCAACCCCACTGCCATGGGCAGGGACACCTTCTACTAGACCAGGTTGCTCAAAGCCCTGACCAACCTGGCCTTGAATACTTCCAGTAACGGGGCATCCACAGCTTCTCCAGGCAGCCCATTCCGGTGCGTCACCACCCTCATAGTGAAAAATCTTTTCCTTATATCTAAATTTACCCTCTTTCAGTTTAAACCATTACCCCCCATCCCATCACTACACTCCCTGTTAAGGAGTCCCTCCTCATCATTCCTGTAGGCTCCCTTTAAGTATTGAAAGGCCACAATAAACTGTTCCTGGCACCTTCTCTTCTCCAGGCTGAATGACCCCAGATCTCTTAGCCTGTCCTCATAGGTGAGATGCTCTTTGTGGCCTTCCTCTGGACCTGCTTGAACAGGTCCATGTCTTTCTTATGCTGGGGAACCCAGGGCTGACGGTTTATATAAATACATAGAACAATTACTCAACATCTGTGGATCGAAGCTTTGTAGGATAAGGAATCCTAGGTTCTCATATAATTTGTAGAAAGAATAGCCACAGCATTATATAAAAGGAGTCTCCACTCTGCATTCCTCAAGGCAGATGTTCCACATGGGAACATGTTCTCAGTCTCAGAGATGAATGCCTATTTGCTTTTCACACACAGAAAACCCCTTCAGGCAGGATATAAAATCTGAGGTACCCGTTGCAGTCACAACTGCTGCTCTGTCACTATTGTACCGCTTCATCATCTCAGCATGTAGGGTACAAATACCCCCACAAGTACATGCAAAGCATCTCATTCCAAACATCTCACAAAACTCCTTTGTGTGCTGCTGTTTGCTGGGTAACCAGCTTAACCCACTCCACAACACTGCTGCTCTCCTGTCCTACTCAGGGTGGGATTAACTAGTCAGTGATTTCACACATTGAGCCTAGATTATGCCCTGCTACTCAGACCTTACATACACAGACAAAGACTGTCTCATCAAGCCACACTGAGAGAGTGAAAAAAACCCCAGCACATCCTCACCCCAGCTACCCAGGCATGCTCTTTGAAATGCCTGGGTCAAAAAGTTGCAGTATCTAAATTAAAGGAATCCCAGGCCAGCCCTCAGTTGACAGACAGAGAGCAAAGCACTGATTTCTCAGTAAAAATCAGTAGCCAGTGAGATGCAAATCCAAAGAGAACAACAACAAAATCAGAAACCCATTATGCTCCAAAAGGGCCTGTTTCACAGAGCTGGAAACTGTTATGATCCAAATCAGCTTGGAGAGAGAATTTCTGAAAGGAAAACAGAAGTAATAATTGGGAGGTATTAAAAAATAAAGCACTGAACACCTAAAAGATTCCCAACCACACACACACAAAAAGGAAGTTTTTGCTGCTGTCACACACACTGTGGCTGAGCTTTTCTACACCCTAAAAGCCTCCAGAACCTGAAGAGAGGCTGCGAGTGCCCCATGGCTGCAAATCTCATCATGCCCCTCCAAGGCACTAAATCCCAGGGACCAAAAGCCCAATTGCGGCTCCACTACAGACCCTCATAGTTTCTCTGAGTTAACCTTGGTACACCTTGTTTCTGGATCATAACAAGAAAAGAAAGCTTTCAGCTGCAACAACATAGCTCTTCATTCAAAAGAAAAACACAATAAAGCATAAGTTGCAAGTGAGTAAATAATCCCCAAATGCAATCCTTCTCACTTCAGTGTATCTTTCCTTTTCTTACAGACATGGTCAGTCTGCATTTAGAAAGGCAGCTAATGATTTTTCTTCTTCAACCTTCCACAATTTTACGCTTAACAAAACCCACTGAGACACAAAAGAGCACCAGCTGCTTTCCTTCTGCCAGGAGGTTCTTGGGTGATTCAGTGAGAAGCTGCACAGTCTCCACAGTCAACCTGAGGTCTAGGAGCGGTGTGACAGAGTCCACAGTTTCATGGCCACAGTGAGCTCATCCGACAGCTCACCTCCAATGGAAGGAAATTCACTCCCTTGCAGCAATCTTTTTCAGCAAAAAGAATAGTTTTCTGCTGGCTTAGTAAGTTGAAATGGCACAAGAAAAGCTCCAGTAAGAACGAGAGTCAGTGCAAGTATGGGCAACTCTGCTGAGCATGGCAGGACAAAAGCCAGGACCAGAGAACAGGGAAAAGGCACCAAAACCCTCTCCTTTCAGCAACACTGCACTCTCACATTGGCTTCCCTGCTTGTGAAACCGCAGGCTGAGGACTTGCTGTGGAGCAATAACTCATCTGCAGAACCTTTCATGAAATGTAATCTGGTACTCCCATGCAGGATTTGTATCTCACTCATCAGCTCCCCCAAAGCATCATACATATTTAGTAACAATCTAGTGAAAGAGGAAGTAAAATTAGCCATACAAATATTTAGACAACTCATGAAAAAAAAAAAAAAAGTAGGCAGCAACTCATACAATCACAGAATGGTTGGCACTGGAAAGAACCTCTGGAGATCATCTAGTCCACCCCATCTGCTAGAGCAGGTTCACCCAGAACAGATCACACAGGGATGTGTCCAGGCGGGTCTTGAATGTCTCCAGAGAAGGAGACTCCACAACATCTCTGGGCAGCCTGTTCCAGTGCTCTGGCACCCTCAAAGTAAAGAAGTTTCTCCTCATGTTTAGGTGGTACCTCCTGTGCTCCAGTCTGTGCCCGTTGCCCCTCATCCTATCGCTGGGCACCACTGAAACAAGTTTGGTCCCATCCTCTTAACACCCGCCCTTGAGATATTTATAAACATTGATGAGATCCCCTCTTCTCCAGGCTGAATAGACCTCACTCATAAGCCAGAAAGGCAGTAAGGCAGCCAAAAGGACAAAGTGAAATAAATTTTGTGACCACCAAAAAACACTAAGAAAGGAGAGATTTCGATGTTTGTATGTTTGCTTTCCTGTGTGTTTGTCAAATTCTTGGGGTTTGCTGTATATCAAAAACAAATTGGCTCATTTTTGGATGGACAAAGTAGTTTAAAATGAAGAGGCACAACTATTTCATAAATATTCTTATCCAGTATTACAGAAGCAGCAGCTGACATGCATATATGAAGGTGAATTAACAGGCCTCACTGTAAACACAGAGTTTCTGTAAAAATCAGGCATTATCACGTAGAATAATTCTTAAATGAGCAAGTCTAAGTCACCCACATCCACGAGCTCTAGAAGAGCAGACTGACAAGTGTCTTAGGTTATCAACTTTCAGATTCTAACATGGCAGCCTAAGAGTTACAAGTCAATGGGAAAGCAGAGCAATCCATTAAAATATTTTTTTATTATTTCAAAACTGGGATTCAAGATTTGATGATTGTTGATAATTAGAAGATTATTAAACAATGTATCTTTAAAAAGAAGCAGGTCCAAATTCATGCCTTATTTTTGCACTAATAGTATAAACAGGTGAATTGTGGCAGATGTTTTCAAGGGCACAATCTGAAGGCAACAGCTTTATAAAGAACTTGTGAAGAGAATACATTATCCTGAATAACTCTTTCTGCTCGTAACAGGATAAGTAAAAAAAAACCCCACTTGCTGTTACAGAACTCAAAACGCATTTGCAAAGGTGGCAATCATGAAAGAAATACTTCTTGCTCACAAACTGTGAATGTTTTATATGGAAATATGCAAGATGATGGCTGAAAATATCCCCCAGTCCTGCCTCCCCTGACTGAAAGATAGGCTGGACTTCAGCTGAGACATTTCACTTTCCCCTTCCTGCCTCTTGGAGACTGCATTCATCCCTATCTCAAGGCATCCTGAGAAGGAAAGAAGAGCTCAGCCACCATACATTTCCCCTGGTCCTTCAAATCAGCTGGGAGGGATGTCACAGGAGCCTGTCACACATCTGCTCCCACCTGCTGAACAGCCAGTGGGGAAAACCAGCAGCTAAACGTGACAAGGAGCACTAAGCCCTCAGGCAAGTAGAAATGAGTGGAAGGGGTAGGCATCCCACAAGAAATCAGAGGGACTGTATGGCTTTCAGTGCCAGCAGGCACAGCCTGCAGATAGTCAATGCTGCTGCCTATGCTGTCCCCATAACGCTTTAGCAGCAATCACCTCCTTCACAACCTTTAGATTCACCAGACATTTTCAGCAGTCCATCAGGGAAAGTTGTCGTCGCTATTGTTCATAATGATCAACAGAATATGCCATAAATATAATTGGTAGTAGTCCGTCTCCACACTGAAGGTGCTCCAGGCAGGTCAGCAAGGCACTCAGAGCACCTGCAGCAAGGAGCTCTGGCCATCCCCTCCAGCCAGCGCTGGCACCGAAGCTCACACGCTCACCAGTAGCTTTTGGATGCCCTCGTGAGCCACAGCCTCACACCTGGAGGGTCTGAGCTGGTGGAGACGGCATCCTCTGGCAAGGCCACAGGCCAGGGTAGCAGGGCACTGCCTCAGCATGGTCACGAAGAGAGGAACACACTGAGCAAAGTCTTAGTAAGCTTGCAAGTTTCCAGAAGTCTCTCCTGGCAAGAGGGAGGAGGGAAGGAACATGGGCCACTTGCCAGAGATCAATCTGTCCAATTTAAAGATATTAATTTGTTTGTGGCAGTAGGAGAGCTTGCAGCTGCTGGCTCCAGGAAGCCTGGACAGTAAGAAAACACGGTGTCAATGCCGCTAGAATTAAACCAGAGAGGTGAGAGCCCAGAAGCTGGGACTCAGGGTGCTCAGTGGCTTCACATCCCTGAGATGGCAAGACTGTACACGCACCTTTGCCATTTTGAACAGTTACCTCCCAGTGCTGGCAACCCCCTCTAAAATGCCGGTTGAATAGCTGGTGTGAGATAGCGCTTAAAACCCCCACCATCCTGCCATCAAAACCTTGCCCTGTGAAGGCCAGAGAGGCCTGTCCTGCCAAGGGGAGCCCTGGAAGACTGCTGGGGTGGTGGGTGGGAGCGACCAGCTCCATGCTTTGTGCCCTGCAGGCAGATACCTGCTGCCCCAGCCCAGGGAGGGAGAGCACTAACAACTGTGTAATTACAAAATTATGTTTGCTTATTTTCTTTTTTCTTTTTTATTTTTTCTTCTCAGAAGATAAGAACAGTTGGAGAATTGTATGCTGTGGGGCCTCAGCAAATCGACTGCCAGGATTTGCTGTTTGAGGCTTTCATCCATCCAGTTTTAATCCAAATTAGTAGGAGCTTCAGAAAGGGATTCTGGCAAAGTCACAGCTGGAAAGATTTTCATCATTAATTCTGCCAAGCATATAAAAATACAATTTAAAAAAAAAAAAAAAAAGAAAAAAAAAAGAGAAAAAGGGGGGGTCAGATATAACAGTTCTTGGCATGAACAAATTTTGGTTTGCTTTAGAGTAAAAACAAAACCCCAAAGAAAATTTATATTTATATATTTAATTAAGAGATAGTCCATACCTTTGTCATCTTTGACATCTTTACATAAAGCTACAAATGCTATTCTATGATTATTATAAAATTAATTTCTTACTGTAGTTGAAATGTGCTTTGCTTTTTAAAGAGGTGAGGTGGCTGGGGGTGAGAGGGGAGCTCCCGCTTCCCTGGCCCCAGCAGCATGGGGCCTGTGCAGTTTTTTGGTAGGTCGCTCCCCGTAGCAACCAGCAGTAGTTTATCGAGTGCAGCGCTGCAGCTTGTCAGGTCACTCCAGGGAACACCAGAACGGTGAGGCAGAACAAACGCAGGTGGTGCTCGGATGCTTGTGTATATTCGTCCAACATGCAGAAGCACATTCACCACTGTCCATATGGGCACAGACTGAACCATAGGAGACTCCATCTGAATATGGGGAATAACATCTTTTCTTTAAGGGTGCCAGAGAACTGGAACAGGGTGCCCAGAGAGGCTGTGGAGTCTCCTTCTCTGGAGACATTCAAGACCCTCCTAGACACATTCCTGTGCAACCTACTCTAGAGGTACCTGCTTTAGCAGGTAGGTTGGACCAGATGATCTCCAGAGGTCCCTTCCAATCCCAACCATTCTGTGATTCTGTGCCAGCTGCTCTGCAATTGCAGGACTGAACAGAGCCATCATGCTGCTGAAGAGGCTTCCTTCCATGAACCACCCATGGGTGCACATACACCTCTGTGACGGCTCCTGTTGCAAGCCATGGAGACTGAAATATGACATTTTGCAAATGCAAATTTTGACAAATATCTACTAAGTGAACCAGCCTTTTTTTTTTTTTCTCCTGTAATTTCATGCCCTTTTTCCAAGGAGTGTTTTATAAAGGAATGACGTACAAGCGAAAGCATACAAGCACTTGCTACCACATACACAGTTTGCAGAGAGAGTGGAAACTTCCCAAAACTTTCCTAAATTGCTAGGTGTTTGTTTAGCAAGACAAAAGACTCTCTCCAGGACAGGAGTGTGCCCCCTATGGTGCTGCTCATGATGCTGGTTAGCCTGGTCTCTGCCACAACTGGTACTGCAATAAACACATTGCACCTGCCCAGCACTTCTAATCTCAGGATCTCACGGTGTCATGCAAAAAACTTCAAAACAAAAATATGGAGCAGAACAATTCACAAAGGCATGAACTGTGGCCAGAGAAGCATCAATCCATCCATCACATGCATTCGCATGAAGAACAGTGCCACACTCAATGGAGAAGACTGCCTGTGTGCAAGGACCTGTCCTTCTAACTGATCACATCAACTACTCACAGGATTTTACCCACATAAACAAAAGCTATCTTTCATTTCTAGCCAAAAATCACATTCTTTTTGAACCTTCCCTATTACTTATTAAGAACTTTCATGGCTTAATTTTTTCCTGTACTGGAATTACCTTCTTCTGTCTCTCCCAGTGCTGCATTCAGCAGAAAACAGATCAAGGATTAGTCTTGCTCCAAAATGCAATCACAGGTGAAACTGCCAAACTTCAGTGGAAATCTCTCCAACCAGTCCCAGGATACAGCAAAGACACCCTGGGCTGTCCAGTCACAGCACTAAACACCCACTTTTAGTCATCCTTAAGAGACATCCCATCTTTTGAGACAGACTCATACAGAAGGAAGTATTATGATTAATTGCTACATGACTATTTTGCGAATGGTGTCTCCTTATGGAGATGAGATTGTTCAGTTACGAGTTACGTATTTGATTAGAATTAATTAATCATCCCATCACATACATGACTTGTTACTTCGCACTTTATTAGTGCAAAATTTATTAGAATGAATCCATGAAGAATGTTTTAAATTAGAATTTCATACAGCAAGAGGCATTTTCATTGGAAAAAAAAAAAAAGTAATTTTAAAATAAAATTTAGGTTTGGTGAGAATTACAACAGTGATAATACTATGCTGTCGTGACGTTTTTACAAGCTATAGGGTTTTTTTGTTTTAATCATTTTTATGTAAAGTAACAAAAATTTCAGATTAGAATCTCAGATGATCATTGGCAATCATTGTATCTTTGTACCAAATAGTCTCTTTCCAACACCTGAAAATTGAAATTTAAAAAAAATAACTTTTGGGGAATTTTAAAGGAAGCAAAACCTTCTGTTTCCACCCAGCCGTACTCAAAATTCTCCTTATCAAACCTGACATGCACCTCATTTTAAGCAACATACAAGAATTTAAAAAGATCTTACTTGGCAAACCTGTCTTGAAGTCCCTCCAGTGTAGCCAGAGATTGTCCTTTCTCTGGGACTTTGGGTTTGATCGGCTTTTTAGCTGAAAAAGAGCTGACATCTCTTTAGAGATGTGTCCTCCACATCCACAGGCTCAGGAAAGCTGTAACTGATTAGAAGAGCTGTACAAGATAACAGCAGCAATGACAGACGATAATGAAAAGTTGTGAGGATACCTACACAGAGATTTTTACAGTCTAATAAGCCAATAAGAGAACAGCAGACAAATATATTAAAAAGGGTAGCATGGAGGCAGGTAGGTTATATTTCACTGTTTTAAATTATGTGATTACCAAAATTAATTACATAAGAGAATAAGGTTAAAAAAAAAACCACTTGCAAATAACAAACAGAAAAGAAAGCCAGAGAGGGATACCAGCCTCTTCATTCTCCTGGGCAGCCACAAGTGCAGTGTATTTTTTTTTTAGGAGCAGACTGAAAAGACAGCTTGTTCAACTCTGGACCTCAGTTTAGACTGGAGACCAAGCTAAACAGCAAACAGGAACTCACTATTTTTTTCTTAGAGAGTCAGAAAAAACATGGTGGTGACAAGAACTGAGCCAGCAGAAAACAACCTTCACCTTCTGGAGACTTCATTGGCCTCCTGTCAGCTAACCCCAGAGCTGCTTGTTGTCCAACATGGACGCTGGTAACCACTGAGTATCATCCGCTCCAGTCTTGCATTCTCCCACAGGGTATTTTTGACTCTGGAAAACTTCTGGCCAGAGTCACATGGTCACTTTCTCTGTGACACCCTTCTCTGGCTGGTGGCCCTGAGGCTGTGGAGTTGTCCTGAGGACAGTCACAATAACCATTAAGAAGAAATTTTAAAAAGCAGTGACAGAAGGAAAAACAAGATTCAGAATTATTATGGTGTTTCCTCCCTATAACATCTCTACAGTTAACTGTAATATCAAAACAGCTCAAGACAAAGTCTGTACTTTTTCTTCTTAGCAGCACTTTTTCAGTATTTTTGGACAGTTGAGCCTTGACTAAGAATTCACAAAAATTTGACTGACTACTGCCAACTTCCATGTGTGCCAATGACCTTCTCATTAAGTCATAACTCTGAGCTAAAATATTACTCTAATGGAAAAAGAAGAGATGCCCAACCGTTAAGGACTTCCACCATAGTCTTCCAGTCCCATTTGAACAGGTAAAAAGGATCCAACAAAACCAAACTTCAAGACTTGCTGTTGAACTGCCATGTCCAAAGAGTGGAAGTTTCTTTAGCACATGGTACCAGCATAAAGTCCAGCACAGGCGTGGTGGAAACAAAAACCCTGCTCTACAGGAGGAGACCCAGAGCCAGATGTTGTCACAGTAACAGACACCAGTAACAGACACCAGTTTCTTAGGTTGGCTTAAAGGGAGGCCTGCATTCTCCTTAAGATGTTCTGCAACCTTGACTCCTTTCATCAGAGTGATGAGAAGAAACCACTAAGTCTAAGTTTTTGTGAGCTGGTCTCATAACTTGAGAAGCAGTGGAAAGTTCAGACAAGACCTTTATGCCCCTTCTAGAAAAGCTCTTTGTATGCTTTTGAGTCTTTCTGGTTTAAAGAGAAAATTAAGAAGCAGAAGGACCAGCAATGGCAACAAAAATCACAGAGTTTTGCCTCCAGGTCTTGATTCCATGTGGGTTCTCTGACATTTAATGAGAGTTGAACTCATATTACAACTTCTTCCCTGAAAGAGATTAACTAGGTTTTCTTCAGCACCTTCACCTATTTCAACAAAATTTGTAGCTCCCTGCTATCTGCAAGACCTCATCAAACCTTGACCTGCTGTCAAACTTGTTCAAATCGGCCACAAATTAAAGAAGGTATTAGAGAGAGAGAAGCAGGCAGGTACACAATTAATGCAGAGAAAATCTATTTCTGCTACTTTTTCACTTCCTTTTCCCACAGGTAGTGGAAGGCTTGGGAGCCGGGAACACCACCACCAGGTGAAGGGATTCTGTGGGAAGAGGGGGCTCCTTCTCTTTGCTGGCTCAACAAATCGGTCTGTATGGCAACAGGCAGCCTCTGCCCGTATGACCTCGCAGCCACTCTCTGCTCCTCCCTCCACCCAATCTGCTGCAGCGCAACAAAGCACTCCAAAAATAATGTTTATTTTTCAAAACTGGAAAATGGCACAAACCACCCCGGAGGAGAGCATGACAACGGCATGAGTTCAGCGCGGGCTCACAAACTGACCCTCCCTGCCAGGGACGGGAAACTGGAACCTCACGGAAGGAGACTGGATGGAACCAGATCGAACAAAAGCGCCAGAAACCGCGGCCATCGATGGCCAAGTCCCGCCGACAGGATAACTCACCCGCCTGTCAGTCCTCCTTGGGAGCGAGCGCAGGGGCTCTGTCACGGCTCTTCAGCCATAAACGCCTCCGCCTTGCACGTCTGCACCTACAATAGCTTGAGCACGCACGTTAAGCAAGGAGAAACTTAGCGATCAGAAATATTTCCAAGTGATAGCTTTAAAGTTGGGGATCAGCAGAGTTTGAACATCTGATTTCAATTCTAAACTGTTTTTTATTAGCGGATGTTGATGTAGTACCCCAAATACACTCACAGTTTCTGTTCATAATGGTATTCTCCAGTAATGATAGAACTGTTATGTATGAACTGCTAAACAGAGGCCGCACCACTGCTGCTGAATGGACTAAAAGTTGGACCAGGCAGAGAGGAAAAAAACTAAATCATTCTCTTTGAATAGACAGAGCCAGATTTGCCACTACCTTACATCTTGTATAACCATTTAGGTCATGTCTATGTAGGGTAACTTCTATGAAAATGAAGTTATAAATGCATAATAAATCCATCTAGAAAAATTCCTTGCCTATGAAGAACAGAAAGTAATTTTAATTTGTAAAGTAATAAAAGCTGAATGCCAAATTGTAATGCTAAAACTGGAGTCAGAAGTTACATGACAGGTTTTCAGAAGCAGTAATTTTTTTGATGTAATATTTGAAAGTGATCAATTCAAATTCTGCTTTTAAAAAATTTTCTGAGCTTTGATCTCGCTCCAAGTTTAGCCCAGAACAACTATTATATGGCTGACATTAGAAGTCTCAAAATAAAGTGATTTATAATGGAAACACAGAAAATAAATCATTATTTCAGAACCTCCTAACACACCACAGATTAGATCCAGAAGGTCAGAGAAAGTTGTCATTGACTATGTGAACTCACCCTATTGCAGCTGAGGGCCTCAACACATAGAATAGCAAATTCTGTTAATGAACTCGATCAAACACAGGCAATGACTTGTGCCTTCCTAGGTATCACTGGGTTTTTGGAGAGGCACTTAAAGATTTTAATCTACAAAGATCATGAGGCTGGAGCAAGTTGATACATTCACCAACGCCCTGCTCAAGAATATTAGACCATACTTGACCACCAAAATGAGAAGAGCCATTAACATCCAGAATTAATGGGCTTAGTGGTTTTCCAATGAGGTATCTGCATGATGGACATGGTGTGGATTCAGCAAAGTTTGCCCTTTAACAAATAGAGCTTCAATTTCAAAGATTTGATTAAGCTTAATACCATTAGGGAGCCATTAGTGATTTTATGCTGTTGTTGTTACTGCTTTAACTATCAGTTTCTGAACCAAAAATTGCAGACAGTTGGCTTGACCAAGAGTCAAGGTTTAGGAATGCAAAAGCAAATCCAAGGTACAGATGAGCTTCAGATGTGGACAGGCTTCAGAGGGTTTAATAGGCTCTCCAGAGTTTGTCAGGTCACAGAAACTTTTTTTCTTGGGGGGTGCATGTGCGTGTGCACATTTGTCTCCTTGTGGTTTTTGTTTGTTTTAAACACTGCCGGCCTCAGCCAGAATTCATAGGAGCAGTTATTGCATGCAACAATTAAAAACAAAACACCTCAAACCAATCTTTTCTGGTTTATTGTATGCCATTTACAAAAAAACAAAACAAATGAAAATGATCTTCTTAATAAGCAATCCTTGATCACCACCACGTGTTTCTAAACCAGCCAGATGTTCACAGTTTAAGAAGCCAAATAATACTACTACTTTTTTGTAAACGTTAATGGTGAAAGAACAATAATAATGGTTTTAGTCAATCATCATTAGTACTTGAAAGTACAAATATAAATTAAATAAGACTCAAAAAACTTGTACAATAAAATCTGCTATAAACAAAGCTAATTAAAAAGAACTGCTCTCAACCTGTGTTGTGGGTTTTCATCTTCTTTTAAAATTAAAAGCAGTATTTATTTTTCTGAAGCATCCAAATGAATGTTCATATCCAGATGTCCTTACAAAGAAACACGATCTTCATTCTTTCCTCATTTTTCAATCTGTTTATATTATATTTTACTTCTGATTGTCTTTTTCTTCCTTGGCAATCCTCTTTGTCACACCACTGAAATACTTCTCACGGAACGAATTGTGTCCCCTGTATGGCATATATTGAGCATCCAATTGGTAAGAATTCTGATCTTGATCCTGCATGGTATCAAAATGCAAGCATTAGGTTTTACAGTAGTATGTTCAGCATGTATCGCCACTGGTTTTCCCCCAGACTTTTTCAAACAATTACGAGCAAGAGTAAAGTTGTTTGGTTTGGTGGTTTGTTTTTTTTTCTCTTTTTACAATTCAATGGCAAACATTTAAGTCATTAGATTGATTACAGAATTAAAAAAATAGAATGCTAAGGTTTCCATAAGGACTAACAACAACATATACAGCCTACTGCCATGTCTTAACATTTAACAGAAATGAAAATCCATATGCAGTGGATTCTCATTTGACACTGACCAAATACAAGTTTTTGTTGGGTGGGGTTTTTTGTTTTGGTTGGTTGGTTTTTATGTACTCATTCAGATTTTCATTATTCTACTCTGTGCAGCAAACTGATGCAAGTTGTCAGTATCAGACATCTGAAGTTTTAACAGTGCTGCTTCACTGGAAATATCTCCGCTAACACCACCAGGATCCAATGCTTGCATGAATAAATGAGAGCGGACGTGCTATGCCACACAGACTTTTATAAAGGAAAATACAAAGATTAGTTTCCGCAAAAAATACCATCTGGAGAATTCAATCAGAGGTCTGTGGAAGGTGGATACAAACAGAATAGGAATTTAGTTATTTGTGTTCCTCAATTTAGTTATTTGTGTTCCTCCAGATAGTGAAGCGCTATCAGAGGATTTGTTTTTTATGCAGTATTCATGTACTTCTGAAAGTTAAAATTGACACAGTAAATCACAATAAATCCGACTTTAATCAGAGTGCTAAAGAAAACTGACGGCAGCTTTTAAAAAACACGTGTAATGCTTATAGTTGACATCAGCTTATAATACTTAATGGCAAGATAGAACTGAGATAAACAGCCTCACATAGAACAACTGAACTGTGCAAAAAGAAAATAAAAACATGCATACCACAGAACTAAAGCTCTGTTCCACTAAATGTTTTTTCTCAATGTATCCTCATTACTGCAACTTTTTTCAGCAGTGCAGCAACATACAGATTGCTTCACTACTTAGTTTCGGTTCAGTGTTATTTGTTCATATTTGAAAATGAGGTTGCTCTTGAATGCTCTAGCATAAGGCATAGGAACATAAAAGTAGATTTAAGTCAATATTTTCATACTACAGAAGCATTACAATGCAAGGATGAACTGAATTGTAGTGGACAATCTCCCCCTTCAGCTATTTTGCAGCCTGTTCAGGTTTTCACCTAGCAACATCAACACCTCATCTTGCTTTGGATATCCTAATATGCATTCTAAAGGAGCGAAACAAAAGGTTTTTCAACATAGCAAGATGTTTATATGCATGTACAAGTGCCCTCTTCTGGACACAATGAGATATTCCTATGAAGCAGCTCACGGCTGCTATCTTAGCAGACCCCAGCAGCATGCCACTGGCTTAAGCTAACTTGCTAAATGTTAAGTGCCATGTGGATATCTAACGTTACACCACCAGCAGCCAACTAGTTCTATTTAAATATTGCAATCTTGGAAAACAGCAGGAGAAAATAACCTCAGTAAAGCCACTGCAGTCACAGTGCATTTATTGTCTTTTGGTCACCTGGGAAAGACTGACATGTCTAAGACTACTCTCAGGTCAATAATCAACAGGCTTGTAACACCTTCACAGGAGAAAAACAAAACAAAACAAAAATAACAAACAACAAACACCACAAAAAAACCAACACACTGCAAACAATTACTACTGGCAGTCAGGAAACGAGAAGGATTTAAGATGTGCTTCTCTCACCGCCAGCCTTCACCCACTTCTCTAGGTCTCTTATGCAGGGTCACTCTGAAGAAAAGAGCACTTGTTCCTCCCCTGAATTTGCAGTTCAGTAATTCTTCTTTGACCAAAATATATACTATATTTTTATAACTTTAGGATGAGTTTTAACGATAATTCTACATAATTTGCTTGTTTTGAGAAGTAGATGGGATGTTTGACCCTGAAAGCTAATCCCCACACCCTCCAAGAGGTCATACATCTGTACACCACTCATCTTGATGCCTTAAGCAACAAATGCTGATTCAGGGTGAAGGGAGGAAGGAAGAAAGGAACTACCCCCCTCTACCCGCAAGCTGGTTAGGGCAAAGAGAGGATGTGATATGCAAGAGAACAAACTTCAAGTTAATCATAGCTGTAAGAGCAGCATCTGCAACCATCAAATGGAAACGGGCTTGGTGCATCACTCCACAGCAGAATCCCCTTGGTAAATCCAGGCCTCATCAAAAGCTGTGCAAATCATCGCTCACTAGACAACAGGAGATCGGCAGGCAGGGACAGAATTCTTGGAAGTGCTGACAAAGGCAGCTCCTGGCCCACATCACAATAATTCCAGCTTAAGAGCTCCTGTTCCCTACCTCTCCACTGTACAGACATGACTGCCCAAGAAAGATGGCAACCACTTTAAAGAAAACTAACAGATTGGGAACTGCTTCTTAAAAAAGGGAAATGAAAATAAGAAACCCTGAACTACTTGGAGATGCCACTCACTTGACACTTCCCAGTCAAAAACTTTATGGGCAACATAAGAACTGATCAAAGTAAAAGGAATTTGGTTTCAGAAACTAATGATTTCTGAACCGATTAACGCAGGGTATTTATACATACACAGGGAGCTGAATGGGTACAATCTGAACCCTAGGGATAGGCTGCATTTAACTTCACAGAGATAAATCGTCAAAAATCATCTTCATGAAACAATTTGTTGTGACTGTTTGCACTAGAATTTGCCTGGGCATGAGGCATCAGCCTGCTTCAGAAAGGAAGCCAGTCAAACATCCCCAGCTAAGCTCTTGAGTAGCATAATTTGGTAGAATATGCACTCTAAATATTTAGCAGGAATCTTTTTCAGTAAGAGAAGATCTCTTATGGAGGGTGTCAGTGGCGGTGTCAACTCTCCCTCAAGTGCATTAACCATTCAATGCAGTTAATACGGATGTTTTTTCATTCCTCTTGCTTTCTGACAGAACAGAAAGTTTAAATTCAGAGAAAGGAATTGAACCAGTGTTTTAAGGGAGACAGTCTCTTTCCTCCTCTGGAATAGGAATAAGAAGTACTGCTTGTGATACACAGCTGCATCTAGAGGTGAGTAGCTTTTTTCACTTTTTTCCTTTAAAACAACTGTACAAATTTATCAAGGCATAAAGTTTGTAACTGATTATTTGACACAAAACAATGAGACTTCCCAAGAAATAATTTCCAAGACCGAGCAGCAACAATCAGCCTACTTGGCACTAAGTCAGGTCTTTCCCCAGTCTACCAGCACTACCAAGAAGACAAAGACTTCTTCCTTTGTTTGTAAAAGTCAGAACTGAAGATGTTCATTAATTCCTGGTCATTCTTTATCATCACCTTGGTTCTCACTTTGAATAATTCAAATTCTCAAAACAGCAGACTAATTGCAAACAACAGTTATCACATAAAACTTCTGCTCTGAAATGTTTCATGATGACTTCTGTAACAACTGAAAACCAACACAGCTCTAGTCAAGCACAAGCTACCAAACTGCCTTCCGCTAATTTGAGTTTTTCAACTCAATACTTACTTATTGTATAGACAACACTAAAAAAGGTGTTACAGATCTCTAATAAATAATGAAAGAGGTGGAAGAAAGAGGAGGAAGCTTCAAGATAACATGCAAGTTTTGTTTTTCTTTAACTCTTGGCATTAACTGATATTCTAAAGGTTTTTATGAATCTAGCATGGCTTCAGTTCAGCCTCAGGGTAATTACCCACATTCAGTTTTTGTTTAAAAAAAGTCTTCCTAGCCCTATCACAGCTTCCTACCACTCTACATCTGGTGGGGGACAGCTGCTACAGAAACCACTTGTCCTAATTTTATACAGCTATAAACAAGACTGAGCAATTTCCAAATCAGGGGCAAGAGGCTCATATCCAGGAACGGATGCTGCTAAATCCAGTAGGAAAAATTCTACACCAGTAACAACTCTGGAGTGTCTGCATGACATGGAAATGCTGGACCCATTCAGCGTGGTGGATTTGTATGCCCAGTGCTCCAGTCCTTTCATGGACAGTCATATGTTCAGAGTCTGCCCCTCAGTCAAGTTTCCTCCTTCATCTTGCTACATAATTTCTAGGTGTCTCTCTTAGTCCTTGTCAATTACAGATCTCTCCTCAGATATATTTTTTTTTAAGTCCTGATGAGAAACTTCAGAACCAGGTAGCATTTACCAGCCAAATAGATACCATATACTTCTGTAAGGCAGCCAGCAGAGGAATGAAACAAATAATTTGGCAATAGCTGAAATAATTCAGCATGGAGAAATCAACAAGCCTCAGAAAACACAAAGGTGGAGATACTGTTGGTAAAGAAAGGGAACACCAAACAACCCTACAATCTGTTAATCACCAGATACAGATTCCCAAGACCCTTTGCAGTAATAATGCTTCGAGTTTTCATACTCCAATTTTTCCTACTGATTAACCATTTACCAGTTATTTGACATTTAAACAAAATAAGGACAATTCGGATATGGGTGGCACAGACTTAGACCTTTTAGTGTTACCTAACTATATTTTTAAAGCTTTTAAAAAATAAACTGGCACAATGCAAAGTACATTTTCAGTTGATTCAGGCTGGAAGAATTGATTCAAATCTCCTCTGACCTAAAGCAGAAGACTGGACTGTTACGAGATCACAGTTCACAGACGTTGCAACACAAAACTACTTGGCCAACAGCTTCTCATTCTTCCACTACCACTGTATTTCAGTTCTCACATATCAATGTCCATAGTCTTTGGAAAACTGAAGTGATGTTTTTATCACTTATAAAAAACCTCCACAGTTCAATGAGGGCAAACTCCCACACAGCCCTGCCCACTACGATAACCATTAGAAAGTTTTATTTCTGGTTTAGAGAGATACTGGGGAGATCTGTAGCCATTTAATACCAAAAGAAGGAATATTAACATCCATAGAAAGAAGTAATACCTCAGGACAGTTAAGATCTCACCTCCTATCACTTCTGTTTTGTTCCTCCCCTGTTCCACATTCCTGTTCTTCTCTCATTCTTCACCTCTCTAATTCTTTTTCCTTCAGAGCTTTAGAAGACTAGAAGTCATTAGTTAGCTATTGCTAGCTGCCCTCTACAACAACTGCCTTCATTCACTTTTATTATTATCACTATAATGTAAGACTGGGGTGAGGGGAGTTCCTAATGACCACCATGGCCATCCAAAAAAAAGGCCTTAAATGTTAAAAACCAAACAACTCTTCTGCTCATATTGTGAACATGCTGATAAGTCTGTTCATATCAACACTGCGTTCAGTCAGAAATCTTTTCCAGTCAGCAGCACGATTTCATCATAAACTTCAATAGAACAGACTGGATGCTTACAAGACAGTGAGTTATATACCACCTTTTGTGATGTTTTTAATCCAACCTTTATGTTCTTCACGCTTATGATTAATTATGAGAATTCAACACATTCCCCTTTTACATTCGCTTTGTTGTCCATTATATTACAAGCACAATCAAACTGCACCACTGGTTTCTCATTCAGTAACTGACTGAATTCATCTCCAGTTAAGAGTTGAGATTGTTAATAGTGAAATCAAATGTGCTGTGAAATCTGCAATTTATTATTGGTGGCAAACACTGGGGACACCAAAGGACTGCATAACGACCCTACATGATTTCTGAAACTTCTTAGCCACTTGCAAGTACTACACTACGCTGCATTAAAAGGCATTTGTCAGTGCCTCTTACAAACCAGTTTAGTAAAGCAGGCAGGAACTGTCTGAAAACATAAATGGTTGTATATTCATAAAAATTCACTCTTTCATTTGGGGAAAAGAAAAACAGACAAAGCTCCAACTATTGAACTTTATCATCATATCTTGTGAGTCAGAAATATCCAGTTCAAAGGCTGAACAAGGTATTAAGACAGGAAAAAAACATGTCCCCGGTAAGAGACACCGGGATGGGGAAATCTTGGATACTTAGATATTAAACAACAAGGCCCTAAACCAAGCAGGCACTACCTAAGGAGTCAGTATGTATTTTGATATTTAGACAGATTTTGCGTTGTCAGAAACAGTACACGGGTTCTTCTATTGTTAAATTATCCAGAAGACATATGGAGCCCCAAGTGTAAGCACCTGCACAGTTTGATCTAAGCAGTAAGACTGCCAACCAGAATCAGGTGCTCAGAGCTAAGCGTTTCCAGACATGAACTTGTCAAAGCATGTACTGAAGAACAGGTGATGCACAAAACACGAATAACAAATGATGAAAGTCTGCTCACAAAAGGGTGGATATATTTTTTAAATCAGAACATGTTATCCTACAGCACTGGCAATAATAAAACTCCTGCAGAAAACCTCCATGAACACCCTTAGGCATAGATGTCAGAAGCTTCCATAATTTACCCTCTGGGTTTGCTACTGGTGAAGTTGGCCGCTCTGGCTCTGAGCTCCACATACAGTGTTTTAAAAAATTTCAGATGTTGTTTGAGGATCTCAGTCATCATCAGCATTATGAATGCAGCACTGAAACCCTGCTGGATTATTAGCACAAGCACCACGCAGACACAGCGGTCTGACTGTATCTCCTGCCATTTAAAGTAGTTCTTCCAACTGACAAGGAATGTACTAAAACTGACTTGCTCACTGTTTGCTTGTGTTTTCATTAAGAGTTTGCTTCACCTTTGTTCAGCATCTCCTCTAACAGGACAGGTGTGAGAAGCAGGAATAATGGAAAGGAGACCTGAATGCAATACTCCCTGGTCTCATCTCTGTGCCCCAGGAGAAGCACTTAGTGTGTCACAAAACAAACAAACAAAAAAATCTACATGTGCTTCACTGTACTTATGTCATAGCTACAATAGTATTTAAAAAGCTAAAAAAGTACCACTCTAAAAATGAAGTAACAGAATTTAATATGATTGACCCATACTGCAAGACCCAGAAAGGCATTTAATGTTTACTTGGGCACCAAATTACACTTTGGAATCAATGGGAACCTAGGCATCTAGGTATAACTGTGGATGGGATTCACAGAGTTCAGTTTTCCAAGAAAAGTACATGCAACTTTCACAAGTAACCACAAGTTCAAAGATTGCTTTCACACTATTAAGTGTGTTTCTCAGGATGAAAAGTTTATCAAAAACTGAGGAGAGAAAACAGAAAAGACCAAAACCAGAACGGTCCCTTAAATCACTACCCAATTTCTTTTAAAAAAGTGTGTGGCAATTTTACAAAAACTCTAACTCTCATAATAAAAAACTCAATTGTGATAGAAATAGGGATCAAATGTTGAATAGCACAAACTCTTCAGATATGCAATAGCTACTATTTTACACAATATAATCAAGAATTCAATCTCACCTTGAATTCTTTCACCTTTTCCATGGTTATCAGGCGCCTTGATGTGTGGCTGGAAAGCATTTGCTCACAGTTGCTAATAAGTTTCAGGCACGGGTGGCGTGGGATGATGTCTTCTGTATATCTGGAAGAAATAAACATTCATAGAGCTGTAAGCTCATGAACTGGAAGACTTGCATCTGAAATAAAACTCACACAGATTCTTCACAAAATGGCTTATGCTAGAAAGCTGCTATGCATTTTAATCTGATGAAATAAATTCAGGTATTGGTGCTCCAGAGTTTTTACATTTCAAACGTCTTGTGACATAAAATGTGTAGAATAAATTAGAACTTCACAGTAAAGCAACCTTCCCACACATTTTCTACATGTATTTACATGATGTTAATGTATGCACACAGGCCTGCCTGTATAATTTCAAGTGGAAAATATGTCAGTCAATCAAGAGTAATAACCTATCTGTGATTTAAAAAATGTATTCCAGAGTCAACATATATGAAGATGCAGGAACAAGAGTCTTAACTTTGTCTCCCTAAAAGGAAAACCATTACACTTCAATTCCAAATTATATTAAACCAGCTCTTATTAGACAGTGACATTCCAACACCTCAGCACTTGGTGTTACAAATGTGACACATTGTAACTACCTTTTCTAAAGGGAAGAAAAAAAACAACACATCATCTCTTAACATCACATGGTAGAAACACTGGCTTGCAACTAAATCCTGCCTGCAGAAGCAAGCAGTGTTTTAAATGTCCCCATCTCCTCAGCACACTATTTTCTAGAGAAATACCTTCCTCCAGAATGCTTTCAATCCTTCTGTTTCTCCAGATACTGAAAGAGGAATTTAAGGAGTTAAGAGCTTTGCATGGGACAAAAGAAGCAAGAAGTATTGACCTAGCTGATAAGATAAATATGAGATCAGACATCCTTCCTCTATACTGATATATAGATCAACCATTTAGTCTTGGTTTTTGTAACAAGCTTTCCTGCAATAGTTACTACAACATAATATACAAAATGGTATTTGGTATTGTCAGCGAGTATGATTTCATACAAAATGCTTGTTTTCATGATTCCCCAATATTTGTGGGTCAACAGAAGTCAGACATTAAGAAACAGAACTAAACAACTTCAACACCCATCACTTGAACTTAAAAGATCCAAAGGAGGAGCTCTGTATTCTTCTTGTAAAGTGGACTTTCTGAACGCACTTTACGAAGTAAATGTACTGTTCTGGCAGAAAGAGGAGTCAAACACAGCTCAACACAAAACAGGATCCATCTAGGTGCTGATGGAAATCCTGACATTTCTTAAATAGTGAGCTGTTAAACAAGACAACGCTAAATACAGACCTGTAAATAGGAAAAATCCCAAGCAGTACTGCCTCTTTGAATTGTGCCAAAACTTCCAGATTGCAAAACAGCCTTTCAGCCACTTCTCATGTCATTACCTCTGCTAGGTCAAGTCAGAACATGCTTTTAACGAAGGAGAATCAAATTAATTCTCAACTGTTTTTCCTATTACACAAGACTTTTGATGCATCTAGTACCACCAAACTGCACCTCTCTCTTGCAAAGGCAAGCACTCTGCTACATCTTAAAAGTTTCTCTTCATAACTATATAAAAGCCTACCTGCAAAGGAATTAAAAGAATTCAGACTCAACAATTATTTCAATGTCAGATTGAAAGAGTAAAATTTGGAGTGAGATGCTATCTTGCAGAGAGAGAGATCGTTATCACTTTGTTAAAAAGTCTTGCCTGTTAGCATTAACGCATATACTTCTACATTCTTTCAGGTAAAACTAATAGCATTATCAAGTAAGAACAATAGTAGCAGTGGTTTTAACAGATACCCATTCTAATCCTGTTTTGGTTTCTTATTTAAGGTAATACACAAGGATCCCAAATAACACATGAACCTAATGACAGGTATTGCCAAGATATATTTGATAGCACAACCTATTAGTAAACAGTATTTTAACCTCCCCTCGTATACTTGCTTTAATATTTCTTCCTGTGTTCATCATTACAGCTGAAAATAAAGTGACTATTACTACTACTCTGTGCTACTATAGTGACTTCCGTATCTTAGCCTTTACTGCATAATGTCAATTCATAGTAGTATGTACAAATTTTCTTTTTAAGCAGCAACCCAACTAGAGCTTGAGAGAGCTGAGCTCCCCAAAACAGCAACTGAAGTAGAACCAGAATGTGCAGTTCTTAATTATCTGAAGTTAAACGCTTTATCCTGCTGTACTGCGGAAGCATGCCCTTACCAGTGTTCAATGAGCAGACAAAAAGCTCTGCTATCTTAACAACCAGTATTAAGTCAGTAATTCCAAACAGAGTTTATTGACATGGAAGTTTAAGAATTCACAACCACACACGGTCTGTCAGGGTTAAGCATGTACAGACAGACAGCCTGAACAATTATCTATAATACTGTTAATGGCATTCATTGTTTTGTTTGCGAACAGTCTTACAAGAAAAAAAAAAAAAGCTTAAGATACCAATTCTATAATTTTAAACAATGCAAGCTACTAAGTGCACTTTTCTGTTAGGGAAGCATGTAACAGAAATTATTCCTTTTGATTTCCAAATTTTCAAAACAGCATGTGATAATTAAATGTGGGACTGTCACAAATCATTTCCGTGGTGAAACCAGGGACAACCACCACTTTATACATCATAGAAACGTATGACGTTGTAGAACCTGCCTTCAGAGCTTATCTATATCTGCAAGATACTTAGAAACAGCTACTGTACCTCAGCTCCTCAGTCTCCTATTAAATAGTGTGCAGGAAAAACAAACAAACACACACATACAACCCCCTCAAAACCTTATCTAAGCGATTCTGCAGTAAGGTATGCAAAAAGATGTCTTTTTTCTGAAACTCAGTTCTAGTCCCAGGCCTCGCTACTGAGCAGAGCATCCTGCAGTCTCTGTTGGCCTCTCTGGTCTCCAACAGGGCTGCTCCCTTGCGCTTCCTGCCTCTCACTGCCATCTCTTGGTCACTTCTGATTTCTCAGAAGGCTAAATTAGCAATGCCAAGCCCCAAAGAGCCAATACTGTTCTCTTACAGGACCTTGTCATGCATCTCCATCAACTACTCTAGTAGAAATATATTAATAAGAGCCTTACTACTGCTGTCTTAGAAATCTATCTGCACCTTGCAATTCTAATTTTCTAAGCCTAAACCTCAACGCATGGGACATGCATTTGCAAAGGCATGTGAAGGCTTTTTTCTTTCTGATAACAGACAGGAATTATCTCCATACAAAAACTTTACTTCAAAATCTGCTTTCCCTCATATAAAGTTTTAAAGTATGAAGTTTGAGTGTTACTCTTAAATGCTACTATTATGGAAGTTCCAGCTGAACCAAAGGAAAGCACAGTGAGAACACAACATCCAGTCTGACAAGCTACATACCAGAAATCAAGAATACATACTCAGGCCTGTATATCGGCAGCCAGTAAACTAATCTTCCTCCCATCACCAGATATTCTGCTGCAAACTTCAACAGGTCAAAAAAGATGTCACTTAGGTGATAATTGGATGAAACGAAGATATGATTTTCTGTGCTAAACAAAAAATTCCAAGTGTAAATGTAAAAGCACAGGTAACATCTGCATCTTAACTTAAAACAAACAAACAAACACAAAACCACACAAAACCCCACAAAAAAGCCCTGAGATCTGAGATCTGCAAAATGATCTAGAATAATCCTGTAGTGCAACTTCTACTACAAGGAATATAACTTCCCAAATTCCCCTGCAGGCTCTTTAGACTACCATCTTTAGTACTTGTGGAAGTCGAAGAATCACAAGCATGTTAGGAACAGTTATTTTGCACAACATTTTTCTTAACGGTAATTTAGAGTACAGGGCAGAGGACAAGGAAGGCTAGGCAGTGGAGAAGCCATATGTTGTCTCTGAAGAGAAAGGAGCCGTGGAAATTCAAGAGAGAAGGTTATGGTAAAACAGAGGTATTCCATTTTAGACTGATTTTGCAGTTTGCAGGGACTGAATTTTCTGAGAACAGGAAAGACACGGTAACGGTGGCTCGCAGAGACAAGAAATAGGATTTGAAATCTGAACACATGCAAATGATAAGCAGGGAGAACAAAACCAAGGGGATATCAGGAAGTGACATACTAGTTTTGCAAGCAGAATCAAAAAGGGATTTTCTTCTCTGATTACTATTACTATCACTTTTTAACTGAGAGACAACCAAGAAATAATAAAGATTCTAAAACTGCGACTGGGTTTCCATTAAGACATTTATATTCTACAACAGACAAGATAGTTCACCTACCTTTTTTCAGATGACTTAACTGTTTCCTTTGGTGAACCTGTTCTGCGAGTAGCTTCTCTGATACCATACGGTGCTATACAAAGTAAACGCATAATGCAGAGATGAGAACCTCACCCTTTGCCCAAATAACAATTATACATACACAACAGTGATGAATATGTGAGTATATATGAAATTGTGTATATTGGAATTTCTTACCAACACATTACACAACAGTAATTCTCTCACACAAGAGAAGAGCCAGAAATAGACTTTTCTCATGCATTTTTGCACATTTCTAATAGTGTAACGTGCCTATTTCATGTTCAACACATTTCTTTTTGTGAAGCTTGTTTCAGCATCATGGAAGCACCAACATCACTATTTTATAGATGCAGAAGTTGTGACATAATTTGCAAACTCAGTTCTAAGTCATATTAATATTCTACATTGTCTTACTGCCAATCAGTCCAAATAAAAATTAGCAGGAAACCCACAAGGAAAAGTCACACTCCCTATTCCTGATTAATGTAAATGTCTCATTGTAAGAGCCAGCACTAGAGATCAGAAATGACGGTATCAAGGTCTTTTTATTCTCTTAGCCTTTACTTCCTTTCACACATGACATATGGTGTTAAGTAAATAGGTTTCTAAAATCGCGGACAATTCTTTCACCACTAGTACTTCTAGTAGTTACATGTATCAGAAATGCATTAAAATTTCTTTTTGGAAGCATTTCAATAAGCACTTAAGATTTAAGTCTTCAGAAGAGCTGCACGGCAGACTTGGTGTGTTGCAGATCAAGTCCTAACAGCAACATGGGCCATTCTGACAAGAAGTCTCCATGCATTACCAAAGTTTTGCCTTTACTGAGTAAGACTTCTTCAGAGGATGATCTTCAACCATATTGATGTCTACTGAAAAACATAATATTCTCTGCATGGAAAAAAGCGTTATTGCCAGCTTTATTACACATTTGTAACTATCCTTAAAATAAATGCAGAGGTGTGAAATGCAGATCCAATTGTCACAGTGCTGCTCTCAATGGTCGTATTTGTGACATGAAAACTGCAGGTCTGAGCACTCACCAAGACATTAAATCAATGTATATAGACATAGGCAATAACCCCTTAGTCATTGTTATTAGGAAACGAAAAGTACTAACAAACTTACGATCTGTAATGATTGCATCAAACAGCATCCCTTTTCGCCATATTGGTCTTGAAGAATCAGAAACTAGTGCGTCAAGGTAATATTTCTCTAAACCATACTGTCGGAGATTAGCTCTGATATTTTCATCTGGCCCTCTCCATTTCTGGTTCTTTCTGCTTGCCTTGCCTGGGGATTAGGGGCATGGAACACAAAAAAAAGTATACTCAAACTATTTTATAGGAAAGGCTTTCATATGCTCTATCATTTATTTTAAAGGAAAATACTTAAATGTAGCATACAAAACCAGAGTTTATTTCCTGCCTTATTCTATTCATTCTCACAGGTATTTGAAGTAAACTCCACAAGTAGGAAGGAATAATGAAAATACATGAGAACAGTTCTGCTGTACCATCTGCATAGCGTGACACGCAACACTTTATAAAAATGCTGGTTTGTAAGATGTTTGCACTAACCGTCAGTCATAATGCTGTCCAATAAGTCAGATACAATATGCACTGCAGTTTTTCAGAGAATTAAGAATGGAATTAGGCTTCCTGGGTTAGGTTACAAGAATCTTCCTATATCACAGGCTAAGAAAGTGCACAGCTGTTGTAATTACTATTTGGAACTTTGTTTTGGTTAGCATTACTCTTTTATTAAATATTTCCCATGTAAAAAAAATAAGAGAATAGCTTATCTAGGACACACATAAACTGGTCAATCACGCAATAAAAATAAGCATGACCAAATAAGTCCTGTGAAGATCAATGCTGCTTTAAAATCCACAAAGTATCATTCACTACCATCAGTGTTCTTAAATTCCAGAGAATAAGATTTCAGTGGTGTAGAAATATGTAACATACCTAATCCATGGATTGTGTTGTAATCTATATCAGTGCCACACACATATGCTCCAAAGTGTGCTGAAGAGATTAGAAGGCCACCTGCAACAGGGAGAAAAGGGACAAAGTATAAACTGCTGTAATAAATGTTATCTGTGTTAGGGTTTTTTGCTCAGGAACTTCAGGAGTTTACACCAGTAGCACACTAGACCCCAAGCTAGACCCAAGGAAAGAAAAGAAAGAGGAAAAAAAAAAAAAGAATTAAAACTACCAACTGGTTAGAATCACTAAACAGCTATAATCAGAGATAATAACACTAAGTCCCTGTCTGCTATACCTGATCTTCCTTATCTTGCTGTGCCCTATGTCACTCCTTATCTCCAGAGACTATTCTTAGGAGCTTGTTTATGGCTTTCTGTATTTCAAGGCAATAAGATCCTTTAATCATTACATGAATCAAAACTTCTAATTCTACTTTACAAGCAGCAGAACTTTAAATTGTTGGCAAATAATTCCAAAAATCATGTCCAAATGAAAAGCAGTTCTACTGTGTCTATTCTCAAAGTCAGTCTCCTTAACTGTGTCTAAAAATCAAAGCTGTTGTATAATGTGGCCATTCTTTGAGTAAGAAGCAATGGTCAAGAACCTGTTAAATGTAAATACCTCCAATGTAAACAGCAATCTCAGAAAAGTTCCTGTAATTGTTCTGCAGCGTGAAAGCTACAGAGAAAAGATGCATCTGTTTATGTCACCTACTTTGTCAGTACATTTATTAGCATACTCATCCTGCAATAAAACTAATTTTTTAATCACTACTTTTGTGATGTACTTTCCTAATTTAAAAAAAAACTATCAAAAAAGCATGTGTGACTTCCTCTTGAAACTGTGCAATGGTTGAATAGCTAACAGAAAAGAGCAAATTACATTATCTCTTTAACACCTTCCACGTGAAACAAAGGATGGACAGCAAAAGCTTACCAAAGTGCTGTGTTGTCGAGTTGTCAATGAGGAGGTATGTAGCTAAAAGTATGGTTTAAAACAGAACAGTGACTGAGAACAAGCCTGTGAACCCCACACTACTGATGTCAACTGCTTATGGATGCAAACAGTCCTGCTAAAATGAAGGGGATGCTGGCTTGAGGACAAAGAGTTGAACAGCACAGGAAACCATGCACAAGCTGGCTCTGAGGGTGACATCAGTTCTCCCATTCACCAGCAGCATGGAGAGGAGCATCTCAGGTGGCTGCCCTGCCCTGTGCCCCCCCTCAGCACCAACAAATCCCTAATATGCACTGTGTGCACAGGCTAATGATCCCATCTCAGGGCACTAGAAAAACTCCTACATCATGTGCTCATGAACTCTATCAAAACCAAAGGTGAGGGAGAAAAAAAAAATTCCTCTGCTTTTCCTTTCACTAGTGCAAGGTGTCAGAATTCTAGCAGAAGGTGTCCCTGCCCATGGCAGGAGGGTTGGAGATAGATGATCTTTAAGGTCCCTTCCAACCACTCAATGATTCTATGAGTCTTGTGAAATGGGTCAGGGAAAATCAAGGTTACTCACCCCAGAGGAGTCACCCATTTCCCTTCTCGGCTGCAATCCCTCAGAACAGATGGGCGGTACCTCCAGAGGGCCAAGACAAACATAGCTAGCCCTGACCCCAAGTATGGCATACCACCCAGTCCTATAAAAAAAGTAAGAAGAAAGTACTTTGCCCACCTAAGAATGTTTTTAATCAAAGGGGGTAAAAAAAAAAAGTTAGGAAAGCATGAACTTACAGCTTTTAATAAATCTTAGCTGGTAGTAGGTCAATAGTGTTCACACAGAAGGTGCATGAATACTTAAATACTCTACTATGGCCGGCCCTTTGACCTACTATATCAAAACAGATGTATGCAAAGTGTTGATCAAAGAATCACTATGTTCCCTGATGACTATTAGCAGAATGATGATGGCATAGAACTTCATGCCCTTCTGTCATACACTATTTTCCCCATCTCTTCAGCACAGGTAGGGGTCTGGTCATACCACTGTCCTCCAGGATGTCAAAGCAAAAGCTCCTGTCATCTGCAATTACGGGGTATTACAAATTGGCAAAGGTAAAGTAAGGACAAACATCTTCCAAAGGTACAAACAAGCAGCTTACTGAAATAACCACAAGAGATTATCTAGGAGGAAGTAAAAATATTCGGGTAAAGCATTTGATTTATTCTTCCAGAAACCTCCAGGCTTTTTTTTCTGCCCAACACTGAGGAAAGAATATCTAAACAGTTTATACAAGTCACGTTTTACAACTGGAAAACATTCCAATTCTGTTTTACAAAAAAGGAGAATCAAGTCTCCTAAATCAGCCTGGTCAAAAGCACTTTCTATTCCAAGGACAAATTCCAGTTGTCCACTCCCACACAAATGTGGAAGACTTGTGATTTGGCTCATCCAGCAACAACAGTTTGTTTCCTAGAAGCAAGCACCATTTTGCAAGGCTGTGCTAATTTGGTACTATTTACCTTTTTGGCATAAAAAAACAGGAAGAAACTAACCAGGTATTGAAGTTGCAATTGCAGTTTCTTCAAAATGCTCCTCAAATCCTGCATGTATGTTCCTTCCAAACCAATCAGCTCAAACTCACTGCATTATTCGCAGCTCTGAACTGCCTCCTAAAATCCCAGTGGCAGGGCACTGTTGCACTGACAATCTTGAAAATCCTCTAAAGGACTGCAGGAAACTAATGAAATTCCTGAGGTTTAAACAGCAAAAGTAGGAGCAAAATCCACTGTTTAGTTGTTTAATCATAAATACACTTCACTGACATATGCCATGCCACCCAGTATCTCTCCACTGTCTCTATGTACCTTTAATCTCAAACCTGTATATTACAGATGTCTTGTGCAACAATGCCACAAAAAACGCAATTAAAATTGTTAGGAAATTTGTGGAGAATTTTGTATATATTATCTTTTGAACTGAAACACAACTTAATATTTATCTCGAATTTCTGTATCTTCGTCACTTCTGTGTGATTTTTTTTTCCTCTAACTTTACCCTTCCTTCTTTTTCTTTAATTTTCACTCCTGAGAGATTGAATGCTCTAGGAGAATTTTTTGTGATTTAGATTTAGCAGATTTTTGTAAAAAGACACAAAACTATAGACACCAAAATGAAACAAACTGCTTAAAGATGAAGTAGACTAATTCCTCCAACCTTTAAAAGAGTACTACCCATCTGCAAGGAACACGAGGAGGAAGAGTAAATTTCCTAAGACATTATTATGCATGCAAAAAAACAGATGGTATATTAACCAAAATTTAAGAGAAAAAACGCCCTATTTAGTTCACTGAGGCCTTGTGTTTCTAAAAATATTATATCCGTGGTCTGTTTTCCATGACACAGAGAAACCACATGCTAATAAGAATATATACTCCTCGTTACCCTGAAGTGTTGTCTTCTCTCTCCCTAACTTCTCTGCAGTGAATTGTCTTCATCCTCCCATTAATGTATTTTTAATTGCATGCATCTCACACATGATCTTCTTGATCAAAGTTTAGCAAAATCCACGTCAGAAACACAGCCTTTGTTAGGCTTTTGAGACAAACTACTATGGGTATCTTAAAACAGTATGATTAAATGGCACAACCTGACAAAACAGATCTTCTATTTTACCTACAAAACACGTGAGTGTTCCTTAGGTAAAAAGTACTTCTATGCCACATACAGTAATATGTGGAATAAAAGCTCCCCCTCCTGGCATAACTAAGAATAAGTTCAGCTGGGGGTAAATACATGGTATAAACAATACTGTCCTGAAGACAAGACATAATGGTACCAAGAACTGATTGTTATTGCATGCTATGACTTAATTATTGCTAGGCTGGCTTATATGCCCAGAAGAGCCCTCAGCACTAAACAGTCACCTCCCAAAATGCTGCCCCTGTAACATTCTGGAAGTGGTTGCAGAGAGTGCTCTAGCCAAATTCCAGTTCTTAGTCACTCTGGATCTTAAGCAGTCCGTGACGCCATGAACTGGTGTTAAGCCACGTTACGTAAAATACTATAGTGAAGACAGACTTGTCAGAAGTGTAAAATAAGCTGTTCACACCTTCCAAAGTTAGTCTCTTTACCCAAAAATCCCTTTCCAGTTAACAAACCATTCATTTGATGACAACCATTCTGCTTTTGGTATCATCTCAAATATCATTTAACACCAGAAGCCACTGTGCCAGGAGAAAGTGTGGTGCAAAGAGTGAACACAATCTCGCAGTTCCTCCCATCAGCAGAAAAAAAATACATACCTGTTCCAACAAATGGATCATATACAACATCATTGGGTTTTACTCTCCCATGGTTTGCCATAATGAAAGACAGGCATGCATCCATGCTTGTATTTCCAATAAAGTGTCTCTTTTTTACGCTGTAGGACTCGATAAGTTCTCTTTGGCCATCTGCAATCTGCTGAAACATTTAAAATCAATGTCAGGTCTTAGAAACAAGATATAAGCAGACAGGCAAATGGACTTGCTGAAACGGCATCATCCAATACACAGTTAACTCTTCATTTCATGATACATCACCTTGCTTTCTGCCATCTGCAAACATGACAAACTTCCTTCCAAGCAACAGATACCTTAGGTGAACACCTAGATAAATTCTCCAAGACAGAGATCAAAAATATATAAATGATTTAGAGGGAAAATTCTTCTGAAGAAATAACCATGAAAGCAACTTTGCTATTATTCTAGGTATCAGAAAAGTAATTCCTAGCAGAGCTAAAGGAATTTCAAAATGATGAGTAGAAATGCATGTTAACACATCTGCACGCATACACACGCACACACTTAAGGTCACACAGAATTTCCATCTTCGCTGGCTTTTCTGTCATGCTCAAAATGTAAATTTAGGATAGCGCTGACAGATCAGAATTTACTGCAAAATAAACAAAGGCCAAATGCTAACATTTTTACATCAGACTTCCAAAATATGTTGAAGAGCATCAAAGCAGTCCGGAAGAAAACAGATTCAAAAGTTCTTCCAACACTGTTCCCCAGCTCCAGTCAACATCAGCCTTAGCAGGTAAATAAAATACATTTGTCTATTTTTTTCAGGTTGGTTTACTCATTTTTAAACACTCGAGGAATCCAGCACATATGGGACAACAGCTGCAATGGTTTGCAGTATAGCTACAAACCCAGGGTGTCTTCACATAAATCACAGGCATGGAGAACCTTCAGAGCGTAAGATAAGGTGTGTTGCCAGATACAGCTTCATTTTTTTTCCACCTTCAAATCGCTCAATTAACCTGTTTTTTCCTAGTCACAATAAGAACTTTCAAGAATTGCATCAGTGTATCATGCAGTGATAGATTCAGCCATAATTATATTGTCTGCTTCCCTTAAAACTCAAGACATTTTTTTTACATTTAAATTGAAGAAAATGTTCCTCAAAATACAAGCTCATAAGAACTGAAGCAAGAGTACACACGCACCCATCTACCAAAATACAGATGAAAGGGCTCCTCTGGAACATTATTAGGGTCCATTCCATAGTCTTCCAAAATCCAGAAGATGTGTTCTGGATTCTTTAAGTTTACTTTTCCTTTGAATGGCAGAAATTCAAGGGCCTATACAATAAAGAAAAACAGAGTTAAAAACAACAACAACACGAAACCAAACAAACAAAAAAAAAAACCCCAACACACAAAAACAGGATCAAATTTTTTAAATACACACCCTACAATAACCCAACCAAAACACAAACAAAACGAAACATCACCATCACACCAGAAAACAAACCACAATTCCACTTGTGAGAAATGACAGACTAGTACTGAAAATACATTCTCAATTTTCTCTGGATTTCTAAATGCCCTTCTTCTGAACAAAGATAGCTCAAATTATTAAGGATTAGAAATCAGGAATCACGACATTTTTTATTAACTGAACAGAACCCAAATTTAGAGGAAGTGAACAGTGCATATTAATTATGCAAACTTCAAGTTATAAAACAACACCTATTATGAAGAATGGGGTTTAAAATTTCAGTAATGTGCAGCTACATCAATTTACATATTCAGCAGTTTCACGTACACAAAAACTGAACAAACAGAAAAGAGTAGCTACTACTAATACAGATAATTTCAGTGTCTTTAAATGAAGTAAATAGAATAAACAGCTGCTAAAATAGAATGTGGAAGAGCAAAAATTAACAGTCATTTAGAAAAATTTTCTAATTAAAATACTTATATAGTCAGGAGGAGAGCACAAGTGCAGACAAGAGCATAAGGAGAGAATAAGAAAGCAGCACACAATCCGCAGCTTGCAACTCAAGTCAGTTGTTTCACATTCTGCAACAATAAATGTCTAATACTGAGATCAAGCAACAGATTTTCCAAAAAACTAGCCATTTGAATCTTAAAGTCTGGGGCAATAAGCCTCATTTTCCTCATCCCACTGGGCTGAAATCAGTAGTGTATTTGTTTGCCTTTGTTTATGATTTATACAGTCTGTTTGGAAGAAAAAATACGAAGTCATGAAATTTGAGGGACACAAAGATCTCACGTAGAGCTGATAAGACAAACTATGAACTGCTTTAAGATCTTCAATAAATCTAAACTTAAATAAACTGAGAGCCTGCAATAAGAATAATATGAATACATTAAATGTAAAAGATTTTTTAAACATCTACTTACATCTATCTTTTTTATTTTCTGCGCTTGCGTCAGTGTTTTATTAAATGTATGAATATGTACTTTGTAAGTAGAGTCTGACTGTAGATATGGAAGCTAAAAAAAAGGCAAAGACACTTTCATTAGTGCAGCTGCAGTGCTGTTTGGTGTGATTAAAGAACCATATGATCCAGGTTCTTCACATGCGTACCATCTTGTCCATTGGACAGTTCTTCAAAGACGCATAGAGCTCCCCCGCAGATCTTCCATGACCCCACAGTTCAAATATAGACCTGAAATTAAAAAGTTTTTTAGACTGCAGCCATACGAGGGGTAAAAAAAATACCTTACAGATACTTACTCCTTTTAACCTTCTTGCTCCATGTACTTAGGTTTTGCTTCACTGAGTACTGAAGCACGTTATTTAACTCTTAGCACGTGCTTAAGTTTTTTCTTAACAGGGACACACTTATTTTTAACCCTAAGATGATATTTCTGTGATGCTTTTTGTTTGCTAACATATACTAGAAGGTACCTTTAAGTCTTAATACACTCAGATACCACCAGGCCTTTTTGTGGCATACAGTGATACTAGCAAATGAGATGAAACTCATTCATACCTACCAATTTGGCGGGGTAAACAAGGGCTGAAAAAGGTCAAGAACAGACTTTTAAAGTGTTATGCTACCCTGGAGTGAAACAAATTGTGAAACTGTAATATCCTATGTATAGTGACATCATCAGAAGTTCTGTCTCATTTTAAGATGTGGTCATGATGTCTGACATTTTCAGATGTATAAAAACTATACTGTCTTCTTACACTTTTTTTTTTTTTTTATCTGCTTGTTTCCATATGGCTGGCTTTAAGAAAAGCACTGCCTTGGAAGATGAGAGAACTGATGCTACTATAATGAAGGCACAACAGCACATCATAGACCTTTTCCCCAGCCTTCAAATATACCAAACAAGTGTCCTTTCCGTATCAAAGCGAAAAATTATTTTAGTATAGGAATCCCAGTGCCACTGCATATACTGTCAGACACTCACATGTATTTCCAACACACCATAAACACGGTCTTTAAGAATTAGCAGGGCCACTAGTACCTTTTCAAAGATGACTCCTGCAAGAAAATCCTCAAAATGTTCAAAGGTTTAGCTCACTCAAAAATAAGAACCACATTTTACTAAGGGACAGTAGCAGATATTAAGGTCCAGTGGTAAGCTATTTTGTTAAAATATTCCTATCTTGAATAAACTATTTAAAGCTTCATTTCTAACCTGCATTTACCCTGAAAAAAGTACATTTTTCACAGAGCCTATTTTTTTTTTTCCAAAAGCACCTGATTCAACTACTGTGAAAATTTAAACTATTATTTACAGACAGAGCAATGAAAATGCTGACAGCATACACTGTACTAGCGAACTGAACATCCATCATCAGATTTTATTCAACTGTTGGAGAAGCTTTTGTAACACCTTCAGTCCCACTTTTTACTTTTACATTTACATACGTATGGGGAAAAAATTGCTGGGGAGATTTTATTTTGATAAATGTACACTTCAGAGCTTTTAATTATCATTAGTAGTGCATCAGAGATGCTTCAGCAATCTTCCTCTAAAACTAACATATCTCACCACAACCAGTAGTAGACCAATAAGAAATTCTTGGTCTTCATGGGCCAGTGATGCTTTCTACATAAAATAAGGATACATTAGTTGAAAGAGGATGGTGTATGGAACATCTGCAAGCTGTTTTGTCATGTTTTACTTCCCTAGTTGCCTAAGGCTGCTTTTGGAAGTGCCGTACGGTTTATTCCCATCGGAAACATACTGTCCTAAGGACAATTTTGTATACCTGGGTTTTTTTTAGGTAGGGACAGCCCAAATCACTGTAGGTAAAACTGAATACCTGACACAGCAAGCACTCAACAGGGACCATGCAACACTCTGCAGAGGTGCCCAAACTAGCTCTGAATAGGACAGCACAGATAACCCAAATTTAGTGTGGTCAGAGAGGCATACCACGGCTCTGCTGCTTCTTGTCCTGAACCATCTCTCAGGCCTCACTGGAAAGCAACTTATTCAGATACCTCTAAGAAGTTCCAAAAGCATCTCGAATAATCACACTGTGGTGTATTCCTGTGTTCTTGAATTTTCTAGAAGGATCTCTGCTGCTGTGGTCTGGGCTGAAGGCTCAGATACCAGCACTAGGAGGGTGACATGAGGAATCACCACCTTTAACCTCCAAACCTGATTTTCGGTTTTCACATATCACTGGGTTTATCTTTTAACTGCATACACATTTTAGAACAATCCATTAATTAAATATTATTCAAGTCAACTAAAATGTCAATGACACTACGAGACAAGTACTGGCTCTGCAGTGAAAAACACCATTTCAAGCCGCTGTGCTGATTGTACACAAAGGAAAGAGGATGGACATGCTACATAATCAGATCTACAGGCTCCAGTAACACCGCCTCAATTTAAGAGGTAATCAGAGACTATTTTAAAACTCCATACAAAATGAGTATTTGCCACGATATAACGGAACAACTTTCCACAGCCTACATTATAATTTATAAAATTTTTCACCTCTTACTTTGCACATACTGTCCGTTTCATTAGTCCCCTTGCCATCTCTTCTGAAGGAATATTGAGAATCCAAAATGGAGACTGAAATAAAGAGAATATAAGTGATGCAAATGCCTAGCTGGAGAATGTCACACAAATTACACAATCCAACAGTTCTGTTCGACAAAAACAGAACACGCATGCTGAAGACAAAAAAAATTAATAAAACAATCTCTTAACTGACACAGAATGTGAGGATAAAAAATTTAATTTGAGGCAAAATTAATACTCAGCTTGAATGTCTAAGAAATTTTATTACTTATTTCATTTTCCCACCACATCTTTGACTTGGTAGAATGTCATTTGTTTGCTTATGCTCCTCTAGATTACACACCCTCCTAAGAATATTAACACTTCATTACAAACAACCAGTAACTAAAGCTCAGCGATGTTCTGTGACTGAAGAACAGAGACCATATTCATCTAGCTTCCCTCTCCGGATATGCTGCCTCATTGATTGCAAGGGAAACACCAAATTCAAACTGCTGCTGAATGTTTTTGTGGTTCAGCTATTCTGAACAGAAAGGGGCCTCCCAGCAGATGGCACTATTTATTTTCTGTTAAATGAAGACATGCTGAGGTGCATTTTGTGTGTCTTTCACTCAACTGAGTCCTTACTAAAAATGAGAACTAGTCATTTTTGGAAGATACTTTATTTTCCTAAGAAATTTCAAAATTTATTCAGCTACCCCCATGTAATAAAAAACTAAACAGAACATCCTTGTATACCATACATGCACTAAACTAAACTTTTTGGTTCTTACTTACATTTACACGAATTTCCTGCTCACTGCTGAACTGTCCACCATAAAGTGAGAGCAAAGATGTTATTTCCTAAAGTGCAAATAAAAAGGTCACACTTTATGAGCATTAAGTAATGTTTTAAAGAAAGAAAAAAAAAAAAAAGGAACAGCAGCATACCATAAATTCTAATGCAGATGGTGACCTCCATGGGGATTATGAACGAAATGTTAGAGACAGCAACAGAAGAAAGAACGGTGCCACGAGGATGGAGCGAGGCTCTTCTCGGTGGCAAACAATGATAGGACAAGGGGTAATGGGATCAAGCTGGAACACAAGAGGTTCCACTTACATTTGAGAAAAAACTTCTTCTCAGTGAGGGTGCCAGAGCACTGGAACAGGCTGCCCAGGGAGGTTGTGGAGTCTCCTTCTCTGGAGACATTCAAAACCCGCCTGGACATGTTCCTGTGCGACCTCACCTAGGCGTTCCTGCTCCAGCAGGGGGATTGGACTAGATGATCTTTTGAGGTCCCTTCCAATCCCAAACATACTGTGATACTGTGTGACTTACTGTGGGAATCGACAGTGAAACACTCCTAGAGTAGTTGTATGGATAGGGCAGAGGTTCACAAATAAATTCAGCTTGTATGTACTGTTCACGAACTGAAAGAAATTACTCTCCTGCTATAAAATCAGCTGATTACCCTTCTCAGAGTTCAGCTGCAAAGGATCGAGCTATGGTTTGGTTATGAAAAGTTGCACATTATACCACACAAGAAGATCCAAGTTTGGCAAATTTCAGTAACCAAATGGCACCAGTTTGCATTTTCTCTTTCATCAAAATCTTTACTGTTCAATCCCACACTCTTACAACAATATTCCTCTTGCAATATTATTCTACCTAATCTTAACATATTTTTCTGCCTAACTGACATAAAAGTGATGTCTCACTAGTACCATTCTGACCCAAGGCCAGGCCCAGACTGAGCATCAATCTCTTCTGTTACCTCTCTGCTTTACAGGTATCTCAACACTTTTCTTCAGTAGGTGTCTTTTCCAGATTAAACTAAATCAAGGACCATAAACTGAGCACGCAAAACAAGCTGGTATGTAATAATAAAATAAACAAATAAATACACCACTAAAAAGGCTTCTGAACTGAAACGAGAGTTAAACATTGACGATGTTTCTGGTGCAGCCTCTTTGCTAGAACTCACACACTGCAGCCTCTGAACGCTACTGGCAAAAGAACACAGAAGCAAATTTTTATATTGGTTTACATTTGAGCTAAGTGGGTAAATAAAAATATTACCATAAAGTATTTAAAAAAAAGGAGGAAAAGAAAACCCCTACATAACAGTAGCACATGGCTTTAGGGCGACTTTAGCCCACTCATTCCCATCTTTCCATTTGGGTAGAAAGGACATTAAAAACATTGGAAAAAACAGTGGTTTTGCTCCAAGATAATAAAAGTTTATGCATAAATTTCATTGTATGGTCCTGGGACAGCAAAAGCATCTGAGATTTTACATGAGTTGGTGGCATCTCCATATGCTACTGGTAATACTACCTATAGGAAAGCGACAGGAATGAAAAGCGGAGAAAACATGGCCTGTGAGTAAAGGCTCAGAGAGAAATGAGATCACAACCTCCACACATGCTAAAGGTTCCTGCGATAAAAAAAGGCAATAACCTTTTTTGAATGTTTGCTACAGATGAGATGAGCACACCGGGTTCAAGTCACAGCAGTGCTTGGGATGAGAGGCTGGGAAGAACTTCAAAGAGTAAAGACGGTGAAGAACTGGAACAGATCTGCCTGAAGATACGCATCGGTCTGTCCATGAGAGACACCCAGTGCTGGAAAACAGGATGCGTGATGTTACCCCTCAATATCTGACCTAACCAAAGAGAGACCCCTGTCTATGAAGATTCTTAACAACTAAGACATATGAAACACAGAACTTATTCTACAGACACTTAACAAGTGTGGACTTCCACAAACACCTTCGGCTGTTGTGACCCAGCACCAGAAGAAAAGGTGCCCTCCTGTATCCCATATGCAGGTGTGGCAGAGATGGAGATCAGGCAGCTGATTTGGCTGAAAAAAATCTGTCCTTGCTTGTTTTGTTTTCAGACAAATCAGGTCCCTAACACAGCTCATCACAAAGCCAAACACACAGCTGAGCAGCCACTGGAGTAAAAGAGAAGGGAAATGGAACTGCTTCCTTCCGCAGCTGAATCAACCAGGTGCGACTACAGCCCCGGTGAAAAAAGAAAAACCTTTCGTGTTACATATAGATTGTCTTTTTTTTTTTTTTTTTTTTTTTTACTTACTCTGATGACCTTGCCTAAAGAAAAATTGGTTTGATCATAAATAAATTCATGTTCCAGTTTCCACAAAGTAGATACTAAAAAATAATGCACAGAAGAAAGCCTTAATGAAAACAAGAAAAATAAATGATGCAATACACAGTAAATATTTTAAAATGTGTAATGATGACCTACCGATTCTAAAAAAATAACTCTGCATTTCAGCACTATTTTAAACAAGACAATATTATCCTGGATCTCATATTCCTAGCTCTTCAAATGGTGCCTAGAAGAGCAGTGAAGGTATCAACATTTGTTACAGTGTTTAGTAACGCTGTAAGTCATCAAAAGTTAAATTTACAAACAAGAGGGTTTTCTTATAAACATGGAAATGGAGTGTGTGCTAAATCAGATGTTTACCAAGGACCCATGAAAAACACCAGGGCCTCAAAATACCAGGGAGCTTCAGATAATCACAGAATGTTAGGGATTGGAAGGGACCTCAAGAGATCATCTGGTCCAATTCCCCTGCCAGAGCAGGAACACCCAAATGAGGTTACACAGGAAGGTGTCCAGGCGGGTTCTGAATGTCTCCAGAGAAGGAGACTCCACAATGCCCCTGGGCAGCCTGTTCCAGTGTTCTGTCACCCTCAAGTTACTTTTTTTTTTTTTTTTTTTTCTGTGAATAGCGATTGGTATGATTTAGTGTCAGGGAACAAACTGTGCACCCCAAATTTTGCAACCAACTGGCATAAACTTGTCCATGACAAGCAGATGGCACTTGCAGAGGCAGGACTCGCTGGCTCCCACACCTGACCTGCTGCGATGCCCCTGCAGAAGCGGGTCTGCTCTCCCTGATCCCGCATCGGCCAGCACAGCGTGAACCCTTCTGGCTGAGCGAACACTCAGCATTACAAGCCAAAACTGAGCAGTCCTTCGTGCCGCCAGTGCGACACAGAGGAGGAAGCCTGATGGCAGACACCAGCCTTGGAGATCTCCATTTGATCCCAGCATGTGTGCAGGCCCTGGAACTTCAGAGAAGCCCTGTCTGCTGCTCCTCAAGTCATCTTCCTGAAAATGGAGATATGCACACCCTCCTGCCTTGCACAACTCCATGAACACCTGGGGCTGAGGGTCTCACGCGTCACCAGCACAGCACCAACCACACACGTACCCACATCACAGGGCTGGGAGCAGCTACACAGCTTAAACTAAAAAGTCACCAAAACAAGACCTTAGAGAGATTTTCATAAACCCTGCTTTTTTTTCCTCCGAGTTCCCATTTCTTATTTGGAGCCCCAGGTACTTTGCTGGCAACCTCTCCTGGCCCCAAAGGCTCTTGAGAGCAGCAAGGAAGCTGTTTCCTCAGAGTCCCCACCCCACGGCGCCCGGGGCAGAGCGGAAGCCCACGCCCGCTGCGAGGGGAAGCGGAGAGCGGCGAGGGAAGGGGCTGCGGGCGCCCCCGCCCCGCCAGCTCTCCCCGCGCCGCCCGGGGCGGGCAGCAACGAGGCCCCGCCGCCTCCCGGGCACCCCCCGGGCTGCTCCCGAGGGCAGCGCCTCGCCCACCCTCCGCCTCAGCGGGCCGACCCCCCGGCCCCGGCCCCAACCCCAGTCCTGGCCCTGGCCCCGGCCCCGCGAGGCGCTCACCGGCAGGCGGAACTCGAGGTGCTCCTGCGCCAGCAGCAGCAGGTACCGCCGGAGCGTGGCAGCCGCCAGCGCCATGTCCGGCCATTCCCCCGCCTCCCGCGCCGCATGCGCCGCCGGGCGGGCCCAGCAGCCGCGGGAGGAGCCCGCCCGCCTCGGCGGGAGGCGCCGCCACCGGTAAGGGGCGTGTGTCTGAGACCCCCGCGCCGCCGCGCAGTGCTGGGTGCGAGCGGGGCTGCGGGGCTCTTGGGCAGCGGCCGCCTGCGCGGGGACAGCGTGCTGCGGGCACTCGCAGTTAATTAGCGCTGAGCTCATCTTCTCATCCCTTTTTTAATTTATGTTTTGTGTATGCTTTGTAATGCACGCCGCGTGCATTACCCAGCAGTACCCGTATATAATTTTTAAGCAAGTAAATATTTGCGTACTGGGGATACGGGTTCAGTAGCGTTTCACTGGTGCGCGATGGAGAAGGCTCGGAGGGCGGGTCAGGCGGCTGGTTCGGGCTGAGCCCTTCGGGCAATGCAGTTGTGGCCTCTCCTCCCGACAATAACCTTACCCCGCAGGCATCGCTGGAGCAGGTCGTTAAAGAGCATTAACAATTAACAGACGCCAAAGGAGTCGCGTTCGTTTTCCGTGGGAAGGAGGTCAGCGCCGGCGATCTGGGTGGAGGAGCAGCTAGAGAAACAGATTCCCCGGAAAAGGGCAGAGATATGATTGTCCGATGGCGAGGTGGAGGGGTGAAGGTTTTGGATTGCATCTTATATTTTTATTTTAACACTTAGACTTGATAACTGGAACCCCGTACTCACTGATCTCCCTGTTATGTTGAGCTGAAAGGTTCAGCTTATCCAGATTTCAGTAAGCTTTTTATTAGATGCAGGCCAGCTTAGCACTGAACTCATGTTCAGTATTTTCTGTGCTAATTTTTGGGCAACTTTTTTCTGGATAGCAAAGATTTTGCTCATGACCTGTGAGTACTGTGTGGGCCGAGTTCTTTATGCATCTCCATAATCTCATCCCGCAGCTTCCCCAGTTACCTCTTCCTGTGATAATCAAAAGTGAGCTTTGCTAGGAAGCTCTAGCCCCGATGATTGGCAAGAAAACAATCTATATATGAACTGGCATCTAAAAGTGAACTTTCCTAGAAGAGAAAGAAAAGACGTAGAAGTGGATCAGGCTTGTTCATTTCAGTGGTCGAGCCCTGAGACCTGGCAATAACCACATCGCTGAACTGCTGACAAACCCTACAAGTCTGACAGTGTATACAAAATCTTGGGATTGCTGAGATTTAGTGGAAGAACTCTGCTTTTATTTTTCCAATCTGTCTCACTTTAAATTTCTTAGCTGTACAGCTTCCATTTTAGAAACTCCTCAGGAAGGGTTATTGGTATTGTTTAAGCTTAATCTCTTGGAGCCTGGCATTCTCTTTATCTGCACTACTCGATCTGCAAAGCACTGCCGTCTGTTCTCAGAAGCTGAATACCTCAATTTTCTAGTGATACTGCTTTCTACAGAAGAATTTAATTAAAGCCCTGTTTTTTCCTGCTTTTGACTTGAGAATCCGTGCAAAATCACTGGCAGTCTCTGTATGCTGCTCAGCATAGTTTGAAAACGTATGTACATTACTAAATAAGAGCTACAGTGTATTTGATCCTGATATAAAAACAAAGTGCTTTCAGATGCTGTGTTTGTAAACTTAGCATACATTCCTGTAACTGTCACTGAAAATAATCAAGCAGTTTGGCTGGCGTGGATTTGAGGAGTCATCTTACATCAACAACATTACATAACTATTTTAGGGAAGGCAAGGAAAAACAATTAGCCTTTTTAGCCTTCAGTGGAGTTTTAAGTATACAAAGCGTAATTACTCAATTTGAAATGTATCCAGGAAGCTAGAATTAACCACCTTTCTCTCACAAAAAAAAAAAAAAAAAAAAAAACAACAATAGGATCATATGACAATCATGAGTTTCAATTTAAAAGTGAAAGACTGTGAATGAGAAACCATTCTTTAATCTGTGCTGCTGTTTCTCAGTTCTCTTCCTCAGCTGTTGTGTTGCCATCTCCTGCTCACCCCATGCACTTTTCTAGATCCAAAGGCAACACAAGCTTTTTTGACCTCTTCACTGGTCATGGGGTTCATGTGCAGCAGCATCAACATCTGCATATCAGCATATACCCATGAAACCGTACTTTTAAAGAAAAAAAACAACAACAAACTTTTAAAGTAAAGAAATGCCTAATCTGTGTATAAGTCAGTTATTAAGTTGTTCAGAATTTGCATTTCTGTTAATTTCCCCATAGAAAAGCTATCATTAATCCTCTGTTTTATCTCCAAATGTCCGTGAGAAAAGTGTCGGCTCTGCTAGTGTGATATATGGAAACTAGTTTGTGTATTCCAACAGGTGGTGGATATGATGAAGCAAAGACATGGGTATTGCAGTTGGTTCTCTGTAGGTATATAAAAGTCCATCGCTAATTCATTGATGTAATTACATACTGCATAGACATGCCATAATCTAAGCACATGTAATTTTCCAGGTGTCAGGCAGCTGGTGTACCTGGGGGAGCTGGGCAGGGAGTGCAAGCTCCTTTGCTTGCAGCCTGCCTGCAGGTTTTATTAATAGCAGGCAGCCATGGCTGTGCAGCACGGCCTTTTAAGGGAGAGCTAGCTAGTTTGGCTCTGTCTTCACTAAATAGGGTGTTGCAGGCAGTGCTGTGCTCACTAACTGGATTTCTGCTTCACTTTTCAGTGCCTGATGAGGAAGATCCCCCTGCTCCCACCGCACGTCGGCATTGCAGCTCCAGGTAATGTTTCTTGTGCATTATAACTGCAGCAGCCTGCAGGCTCCTCGTTGGTCGGTGCAGCATGGGTTTGTCCACCTTTAATCAGCGTGCAGGCAGGAGAAGGGCTGCCCACCCCTGTCCGTGCGTTGGTGCTGCCCCTTGGGGAGCAGTTCGCTCCCTCTCCTGTCACTAGGGCTGTGCAGAACAGTCCAGCCAGCCCTGCATCCCAGCCCTGCATCCCAGCCCTGCATCCCAGCCCTGCATCCAATTGTTTGGGAAGTCTGCGAGGCTGCCGGCTGTAAGGATAAAGTTCTCTAAAAGGCGTCATTGCATGAAGAGTAAGTACCACACTACGTTTGTGTTGCGTGTTGCGGGGTATGTACGGTAACTGTGGGACTGGTACGCCTTGTAGCCTTATAAACATAACTTACTGTCCTGTGTTACAAAGTGACTTCTGAATTTCAGCTGAATCATTTTAACTTTCCTCATTGCTGTAGAACTGTGGGCGGACTTAACAAAATCTTCAGATTTTTAACATCTTTTTCAGCAGCCCTTTTCTCTCACTCTTTCAAAACTCTCCCCCAAATTACGAGGCTGATTTTTTTTGTTGTTTTTCCTTCACAGCTGAGAGTGCACCCAAGAACCACAGTTACAACCAGTCATTGGTTGTTTTCCTGTTCGAGTGCCCTAAAACATTCGTGAGGAATGGAGGAAGATAAAGGGCAGAGTGCTAAAGCCACCAGTGCGGTGGGTGACTTGAGGAAGAGTTGGCAGACCTGGGCAGAGGATCACATTGAATATCAGAGAAAGAACCCGTTCAGCAGTGATGACAGGCTCGCATCTAAACCGGTGCATACTCACAGAGGAGATCCTACCTACGGGAGACCCCCTGAAGGGTCTCAGACAGAGCAGAGAGGGAAAGATGCTCACTCACACGTGGGTAAGGAAGTAGAAGAGCTGTGCTTGATCATTAGAAGCACTGGAGAGGTGGGAGAAGATGGACACGTGAGTGTGACCTTCGGGCAGCTGTTTGAAACGTATGTGACTATTTCCAATAAAGTAGTGGGAATCTTGTTAAGGGCCAGAAAACACGGTCTGGTTCATTTTGAAGGTGAAATGCTTTGGCAAGGAAAAGATGATGACGTGATCATCACTTTACTACAATAAAGCTTTGTCATCTAATGAATTCTGCTGCCTGGTTCCATGTGGATGAGCATATCTGAATACCATCTTGAAAGAGGTTTTCATTACAGAATTTCAACTCAGCTGCTTACTGGGACAGGAGAGAAAATGGGTGAGAAGGTAAAAATGGTAGAGATTTGGACAGAAATTACAAATAAGGAACTAATCCATCATGCCACTATTGGATTGTCCATTCGTTATTATCATACACTACAAAGTATACTGCAATTCTTCAGATAACTCCACTGGCTTACTGCTTTAGGTTACGGAAATTATAAATTACTAACTTGCTGCCATACAACACTGATTCTTGCAGGCTTTGAAATATTTTTTGTTGTGTGGGATTTTATTTGTAAAACATGGAATGGAAAACTGTTACGGGAATTCTTATACTTCTTAAAAAAAAGAAGAGACTGGTATATAACAGAAGTTTGGGTTATTTTCACGTGTTGAAACTGAATGGAAGTTACTTTCATGAAGTATATGAAAATCCCCGAATTTAAAGAAATAGTACAGCAAGGATATGTGATGGTTCCTAAATTATTTGTAGATTATTTTGGAGAGCTGCATTAGTCCTGGTATTTAATAGTCTGTTCTTGTCGTAATATCTTCTCCAAACTTTCTGTGTCTGTTGCTCGTTTTCCTCTGTAGCTCATCATTTTTACATGTTCTGTTCTTCTAATGCTGTGTCAACCCTTAGAAGATCACAAAGCTCTGCAGTCTTCTTGGTGAATTCAGCTAATATCCCATCATAGAAAGCAGGGTGCCACAACATAAAGTTGTAAAAGACAACTGAAGCTGTATGTTGGGGCACTACGCATTCACAAAAACAAACAAAAAAAAGGCTCTTTCACCAAAAGGTAGCAATTTTGTTTATAATAGGAGAGTAGAGATCCTGTAGTGCCAAATGTATAAATAAAAGTGTAGCAGTGCAGTCCTCACTTAGCTGAGGCAGAGCTTTACTTTCAGGGCACAGTTGTGAGTTCTCCACACTAGGAGGAAAAAATGATCAGCTAGTGAGAATTGTGACTGAAAGATGACTAATAACAATTTCCTTTATGGTTCTTCCAGGGGAACTTTTTCTGTGTTTAAAAAGAAAATTTAAATAGTTGTAATAATGCTATTAAAAATAATCAGGAGCTGTATTCATGATAGTTCCTACCAAGAAAACTGTATAACTAGAAATATATATATATATATATATTTTTTTTTTTTTATCAGTGCAAATAAAAGCTATTTTGTGGTGTTAACTACACTACTTGATGGGTCTTTAACGTAAGATAAACACTTGCCTCAAAAGGGTATTGAAATCTAAAATAAATTATGAACTTGATAAAAGTAATAGATTATTGTATGCTTTTTATAGAAAAGAAGGGTTTTTTTTTTTGCAAAAAGCCTAAAATAATGGGTTTCTGTTTTGACATTGTCATCTGATGGGGATTTGCATCAAAATAAGCCTTTTGACTCAGCAAAATAAAATATGGATTTAATTATCCCTCTGCCTCTTTTTCATAGTGAAAAGACAATAGAAGTAGGAAAAAAGGAGGAAATGAATGTGCTGAAATAAGTACATCTGCAGGACAGGGGTGCCAGATCCGTACAGCATAGAAAGGAAAACAAAGGGTAGGTTTTAATCACCACATAATTTTGCCAGGTAGGAAGCTGAGGAATATGTGTTGCACCAGGTACTGCTGGTGTGTGTTCCCTTAACTCTCAAAACCACTCCTTTGTCCTAAACAAATCTGTGTCTTGCAGCTGAAAACAAGACACGTAATTTGTGGTCCCAACACATTTAAAATGCTTTGGTTTTTTGAAAAGCATTTCTTGCCAAAATGACATGAGCACACCTCCGTGGATTTCAGCTACCATTTGTTAAATAAAACCTGGACATTCAAAACAAATCAGGCTTTTTATAATAGAGCTGCAGAATGTGGTTTGTTTAATTTTGACGCTTTGCAAATTCAGTCAGGGCTGCTGTAGCACCTGCAGGAAGCAGTGTCAGGTGGTTCAGGTGTTGCCAGCTGACTAACAGGATGGTAATATCTAGAGAAATAATAACATTACTACGCATTGTACAACTAATACATTAAAATGCACACAGTTGAGATGCAAGTCCAGCTCATGCAGACTTATTAGTTGTTAATTAAGTCTGGCTCAAGTAGTTAAATGTCAAGAATCCAGGCTTGCGCTGCTGTGGAAGGAGTGAGTGTTAGATGTTTACGTGGCCTCTGCTTACTCTCTCCTGCTGCTGGTTGGGTTCAACATCACTTGAGCACATGTACAAGAGCTTTAAGCACATTTCTAATCAAAACAGATAGAAGCAAGTTAAGCTCTAAAGAAATGGTCTTACCAGTTTTGTAAGCAACTATAAAAAGCTTGCTCTATCATGATATTTTGATTAAAACCAGGGATTATTATCAAAAATATTATTTCTAGACTGATGGATGTTTCTAAACAATTATAGGGCCAAATTTCCTACCTGCCAGCTTTAGATGAACATTCTCTAAAGAGTGACTGAAATCTCTCTGTGCCCATGCAATGGTTACAAAGACCAGAAGGTGCCAAACTGGGTCAGCATGCAGGTTGACAAAGCCAATCTTCTGCTCCTGGCAAAAGCCAATATTTCTACGTCTAAAAGATAGATAGATAATGCAATTGGTCAGTTTGTCCACTGGTACACTCCAGGATAAAAAAAAAAATACTTCTGAAGCCTGACTATAGTCAGGAGTGCATCATATCTAACGGGCATGACTCAATTTAGCTACTAGTTCACAAGTTTTCCAAACTTCTGCTTCCTCATCTGCAGATGAAACAGGAATTTAAACATTTCAACGGGCAACGTTTTTGCAACAGAGCACCTTTAGACCAAATTGAACAAAATAAATTATTTTCACACAGAATTGTAGCATGTGAAGTTTTCTAGCATTACAGATTATTTAGAGTATCTGACCATCTAAAAGGTGTTCTTGTCCTACTAATTAACTTTCAGCTCTTCAAATCTCTCCTAAACCTCACTTCTTTGTGGCAAGTTCCCTCAGTGGTCTTTCCTCTTCTTCCACTCGAAACCTGTGAATTCTGCATCTGTTTTGGGCTGTACGTTGTATAGGGATTGTCTGTATTTTATCTTGTCCAACACTGAAAGCACTTCAATAAATATTGCACATCAGTTTGAAATTACAGTGAGTTTTTATACCGCATTTTATGGTTTCCAAATTTGTCGAATTTCAAATACATTTTTCACTGGCTTGCTCCCTTTTTTATGCCTTTATTTACAACTCACACTTGAGAAGGCTTCAGAATAGTTTGATGAGCTAATACCAATTTAATCACATTGAAAATGCTGTCCTTAGTCAAAACACAAACATTTTTATTCTGCATTTAACTCCATTAAGAGTTGCGTGTGTATCTGTTTCATCCTTTCAGAGAGGGCAGTTAGTACTCCAGCATAAAAGCAGTATTTTCTGAGTTCACATTAGGTTGGGGGTTTATGTAAAACAATTGAGCAAAAGAGTACAAATAACACTTTGTCATTCCTAAATGCGTAGTAAAAAAAGCAGCTTTTCTCAGGACTGCTAATACTGGATCAAAGAACAACAGAGGCAGGGGCAGTGGCTGAGGCACGTTCCTTTGTTTCTCCAGCTCTTGGAGAGCATGAGCTGCTAAGTTAACTCTCCAGGAGTATTTTATTGATCTTTTCTCTCTGGAAAGCTCTACAGATGATTTTGGAAGTTTCAAAACGATGCTATAATGCTGCTGTAGAAGAGGGTGACATAGCTAACAGGGTCTGCTCTCTGCCTCTTCCAGGGGCTGGCCAGTAATTCTGGAACCGATTAAAAGCATTTGGATAGGCTTTTCAGAAAATAGTTCTTAGCCCAATTAAAAAAATTATCTGCTGAGTCTAAGTGTGCTTGTCAATACAGAAGGAAAATGGAACACAGTTCTATGCTGAAAACCACTAATGAGATACTGAGCATTCATCTCAGTAATTAACGTGGCTCCATTTAACACTTTGTTTGAGTGGGTTTGAGGCCTGGCTGCTCATCAGCAAAAGTTTGGAAGCTAGATTGTATCCTGATTTTTACCTTTCCAGTTTTCCTGTCTTGGTGGAACTCTTCTCAAATGTAAGATGCGAAAGCTGACCTTTGTGCTTCTGCGTACGTTTGAGAATGTACTGGGTCTGGCTAGGATAGAGAGAATTTTCTTCCGAGCAGCCCGCGAGGTGCCGTGTTTTGTGACTACAACAGTGTTGACGACACATGAGCGTCCGACGAGTGCAGAGCTGTGCTTGTGCAGCATCAAGGCTGCCTCTTTTTCCTGCTCTTGCCCCTCTGTTGGGCAAAAAAGCTGGGACGGGCACAAGCTGCCCAGCTGGGATATTCCCCACCGTAGAATGTCACACTCAGCAATAGGACCTGAGGGCGGTTTGGAGGGGAGTGGGGGAGCTATAATTACTGGCCTGCTTGTGGGAGGTAGTGAGTGATAGCCTGGGCTTCACGTGGCTTTTGTTTTTATTCCTCTTTCCTTCATTTATTAAACTGTCTTTATCTCAACTCAGGAGTTTTCTCACTTCTGGTCTTCTCATTCTTTCCCCTACCCCACCAGGTCACAGGTGAGTGAGCAAAGGGCTGGCAGGGTTCAACCCCCACAGTCAACCATTCCATTGAAGTGGAAGATCATTCCAAGATTAGCATTTGTTGTTTATTAATCCTTTTGACAGCAGTTCATGTTAGTACTTTAAATATTACATGTCACAGTTAAGTACAGTTACATAAATTAATTACAAATCAGAACACACAGAGTATTAACTCTTTAGAGATCTTAATGTTCAGAGATTTCACAAAGCCAGGAGTCAGCTTAAACCTCCTAATCTATTGCACAGAAGCAGTCAAAGTTCAGTGGCTTTAGTTTACACTCTTCCTACTTATTGTTAGAAATTAAAACCCCAAAGGACTGCAAATGACACATAAGCACCCCACTAATAAGAATAACAAGACCTTGCAAGCAAGGTCTTAGAGAAGAGATACAAACTTTTCTGGGTAGAAAACACTCTTCAGAAGGGTGTGAACTTTCTGAAGTTATTACAGTTTACTGTAAGAATATTACAATTCATTGTACCACTAAGGCAAGAGGTGCTGGATCAGTGGAAAACACTGAGAAGATTACGTTCAGGGAAGCTTGCAGATGGAACAGATCATCACCTCGGCTGTATCTAAATGCATCAGCCAAGGACACTTGATTAGTTAGGCACCAAGAATGTGAAGGAAGAAAATCCACTCTGCATTTTCTGCAGTTTTAACTTTCCGAACAGTTCGCCTTAATATGGTACTGAGAAACAGAACACTAATATTACTGATCAGAGTCATACAGCAAATGCAAATGTTCAGCCAGTTCCTTAAGGAACCTGCCACATACTCACTGAACTTAAGACTCGCTTCTCTTATGACTTCATTTAGAAATCAAATTTAGCCAGGGCATTAGTAATCCACAACGGACTTCCAGTAAGAACAGTATCAGAACCATCTAAAAAATTGGATTTTTTTTCTACCAACATGCAGAAGAGCGGTACATTAAATCAATACATCTGAACTCTTCACATTTTTTGTAAACATACAATAACTAATTTAAAATATTGTGCACATAAGAGAGAAAAAATCTAAGTCCAACATACAACCGCTTACACATACATTTAAACTATATTCTATATTATATATCTTTATCACATCTTGGGCACCTACTGTATTAACATTTACATTGTGGCTGTCATGCAAATAAGACAGGTAATCATATTAAAGTGGTTTAGCACCAGAAAGTCAGTAGTGTACTTTCAGCAACGTACCTACTAATAACTAGGCATGAGTAACATATCATACAAATACAGATGGAAACCTCAATGTTTTAAATGTTATTTGCAATTCCAGAACAACGCATGTTTAAAATAGAAGCTTGATTCAGCAACAAATAATCCCTTTGGTACCACGTACATGCTGTTAGTAGTAACTTGTTGCCTTAGTTGGAATACATTCTGCTGCTATACCCTGCCCTTTACAGGAAAAGTTCTCTGAACGTGTGCATATGTGTATGTATGTATTATGTATTTTATATAAGTATATATATACACACAATAATAAAATACATCACCTTATTGTCAGAGAAGTATATAGACTCAAGTATCCAAACAGGAGAATTAGGTTGGCAGCTACAAATTGTGTGTATTTCCTCATAAGGAACTAAAGCTTTTTTTATCCTGTTATATTATTGGTAACACCAAACTGTGCAACCTTAAATCAGAGTTCAAAGACAAAGAACAAACTGGCTAACAACACAAGGCTAAGAGCACTTTCAGCTGGCAGCATTTTCAGTTTGCAGTCGCTCAATCAGTTGATCAGCCTATAAAAGAGAGAAAACAATGCATGAACTATACCGTGGACCTTCAGTTTCCTGAAAATTCCATTTTAAAAATAGTAACACTGGCAGAGCATTTACTTTTCATTTTTACAAAGCATACAACAGAAACAGAATACAATGATGGTTTTAATCAGCAGACTCTTTTTCACTTTTTCCATCAAACTCCCATTAGGTGACCAGAAAAGGAAACACAACCTATGAAAGTCAGAGAATGTCTGAGCAAACCAATAGCAGATAAAGCCGCGTGGGTTTAAAGACCTCAGAAGACAGCAGTGCCCAGAACAACCAAGCTGCAAGACCTGGAATTCTTTTGGAAACACTCCAGAATGGCATGTTGTGGCCTCTCATCATCCAACAAGCTGCACCCCAGCCACATATGTTGCTGAGGGATGTGCATTCACATATGTGGTTCACATCACAAGATATACATCCATTTGGTTACATCCCCACGCTCACACACACTTCTCTCATCAAGTCTCTAACTAGGGCAGCTGTATTTTGTGTATATGACAACACAAGCCCACAGAGCCCTCAGAAAGGCTCAGGGCAGAAGGAAGGCTGCCAACATTGTTCTAGAGGCCAAACTGGGCACATGGAGACTAACAAGGGCACTTCTGAAACAAACCAGTTTACTGACAGCCTGTTTTTGCCAGTCCCACTGAACTAATCTTGTATTTTGAACTAGTGCTTCTGGTTTTATTAAGATCTCCAAAGGAACTTCGTTAAAATGTGAAAAGCTTATGTTTGGCGTGCTTTAAATACTCACAGTAAAAATGCAATCAGTCTCTTAAGGTAGGAACAACTTAAAGGAGTTAAGTAGCTCTTGCAGTTAATTTGCAAATAAAGCTAGACAAAGCATGGAGCAACTGAAAATGAAGTTATCTGAACCTTGTTTTGCATTCTTAAGCATTCAAACCCCAAAATAACTCAAGAACATTTTCCAGTGTGGTAACAGGGCAAAATATCTTTTGAAGCGCATCCATATCAGATAGCTAAACTTGGTATGTATCTCCCTGAGCTAATCCAAGATAGTAAGCAGTAAAACTACACAGCTACACTTATTTGAGGGCCAAATATTTGTGTGATGCTCTACAATACAGCAGAGACACATTGTTTTTTTTCAAGCTAGGCAAGATAACCAGCTTCTCAGCTACTACTGTGAAGAAGCTGTTTTTTCCCTTTAAGTAAGAGGCTGTCTATATTTTTTACATGAGAAAGACCTCTTTCAGCATCTTTGTTTAGGAGCTGAGCAATGACAACAGGATGCTGTAGCTGCCTTGCAAGGACAGGTTCTTTGCTGTGTCAAAGCAGTGAGAGTAAGCTCTAGTCCTCCAGAGAGAGATTTTCAAACAGTGATTTAGTCAGTGTCAGCTCAGTCTCATTGTTTATCTCTACTGACATAAATCAGCACAAACAATGTTTTTGTAAAGCAGACACTTGGTTTAGTCTAAAGATGACTAGATGAGAAAAAACACGTGAAGCAGTAAGAGCAATCACTAAGTGGCCAGGTTTTTCACCTAAATTTGTGTGTACAATACATAGGCCACCACATTTGAATACATCCTTTTAAATTAAAGAACAAATACTTATAAAGTGTCCTCAGAAGCACATCACATTAATCTAAGCTACACATTAGATCCAGAACTACTGTATATAACAGTTTGCTGTTAATGCTATTGTCACTCCATTCCCCACAATAAGCATAAATATTAAGGGGTTTATTATTACATTTTCTCAAATAGACATAGTTGCACATAGTTAAAAAAATGTTAGAAAGATGTCACATTTTCAGCTTGCAATTGAAAAACCACCGAAAAGCTCATCTGCATTACACTTACCGTGATAAACCAGTATGAATTGATTCTGTAGACGAGCCTGGACAAGAATCCTAGCTGACTGGCTGGGGCCAGGACATGAAGATGCAAATGGGATATCGAGCAGAACGGAGGCCAGTGAAAACCCATTCTTCAGCAAATGAAAACAGATAAAAAATACTGGTGGAACATCGCAAGTTATGATCAACTGAATCAAGAACCCAACTCATCACATTTTCCTTGCACATAAAAGGCAAGGACAAAAACATGCCCTTTCCTTTCATTATGCTCTCAGGAAACGTTTCCAAAGCCCATTAACCTCCTCCTTCACATCTCTGTATTTAAGACATATTTTGTTCAAAAGGAGGGTTTACAAAATTAAACTTATCTTAGATGTATCATATTTAGTTTTCAGCTGGAAAGCCAACTGTCACTAGATGAATGTTGTTTCTACCTATTTTAATCATGAAGGCCCAGCTCACTATACTCTACACTATTTAAATTATGTTACAGTTTACTTGGGCTAACAAAGGCACCAGCTTAAACTAAAGGTGCAGCACTGAAATTAAACAAATGCACGTATGACTGAAACACAATGCAGTGCACCGCTTGAACAGGACAAAGTTAACCTCTCTTTCAGAATCTAGGATTTAGAGCATATTTCCAGCATGTAATTAAAGAGCAGACTTTTAGATAAGTTGCTTGAAGTGCTCTCCCTATCCCAAGACACAGTCAAGAAAGAATCTGAGAGCTGGAACACAATCTGCAGTGGAAATTCATCAGAAAAAGAGAGTTATATTCAATGCCAGCACATTTTACTTGAGAAGTCATGCGAGAAGTGAATGCAGAACTGATTTCTTCAATAAATCATACTGCAGTTGTTGCCACTATCTCTAAAGTAGCATTCTAAAACGTAAAAAACATACTCAAAAAATACAGAGGGTTTCCATTACATACCTTACATCATTCAAGTCATTAAAATTATTTCTCTGAAGAACAGCTTTTCCAACTTCCACCATTCTCTGCACTATTAAACACAAATAAATTTAATACTTAGGTAATATTTTACACATCATATGTCATCAAGTAATTTGAAAAGGTATTCTTCAGAATATTAACTTGAAACTGATTATGCTAGTTCACAAAAACGGGCTTTTAAAAATATACTGTAACTACTCATAGTCAAAGACTGTCAAGACAGTGCTGTGCAATGACTGACATAAAAATTGACAGTTACCAATCTCCATATTAATGATAATTTTAAGTGTGGTATTATTCTCACAATTTTGGCCAAAGCCATGCTATCACCACACCCTTACTAAAAAACAAATAAACAAAAAAATCAACCAACAAATACTGATTGGTCAGAATGATGACATTTACACAGCTATCGGACTTTGATCTCTAGGTCCTGTGCAGCCTGGCATAAGTTAGGAAGGTTCAGAGATGGTAAACTAATTAAAATAAAACTCTCAGTCCCACATATCACTGCTGTATCACTGAAAAAAGAAGCAAGTCTTATACAAAAACTCATGGAAAAGTCTAAGGAATCATTGCAAAGCCAAACACATGAAAGTTGTTTCTGGACAAAAACCACCCTACGTTTAGAAGAGAAATAGTGTGATGCAATATTTGCAACATGCAACTCTAACTCTTTTCTTGCATCACCTGTAAATTTCCCGTAGGTGGAATATCTTTATGCATGTATGGCTGTACTTTCTTCTGTGAGTCAACATACTTAGCTAGGCATTTCTTGTGAAACAAAATCCAGGACAACGTTTTCTTAAAAAAAAAAAAAAAGCCTGTCAACAATAAATCATAGCTTCAGTATTTCAGAATTTTATCTTTTCAAAAATTATTAAAGATTTTTGGAACACCATTTCTTTCTTCTCTCACTCCTTGTTCCCCTAAAAATAACATAGCGCTTATTTTAAAATAAGACATGTTTTATTAAGTTCTTCTGTAATTTTCCATGTAATTTAAAACTGCATATCTATCTAAAAAAATACAATGGAGCAGCACATAAACACTTTAAAAATAAAGTCACAGTTCCAACAAAGTGCAGAGGCATCTGTACTCCATGCAAACAAAAGGGATTTTGTACACCAGTGCAGTGTTTTTCTAGAATTGCGCACACACACACAGACACACACACAAAAAGTGCTATTCTAGAATAGCACATGGAGGATCCCAGGAATGGTAAGTCCTTTCCTACACGCACTATTTCCATGTTTACGTCATTAGCCAAATGGTGCTCAAAGGTGTCATTTATTCGACAACACACTCAAATTGTGCCAAATTATTTTTCTTCACACTAAACACACAGTGCCAGGCTTACCTACAGGTACGTGTTCTGCCTTGAGCGTTTTGCAGTTCCCCATGTGCTCCACCGGCACCACCAGGTAGTGGTGGGGGGCACCGGGCCTGATATCTCTGAAGCAAACAAGGTCGTCATACTAAAAAAAAAAAAAAAGATGCAAACATATTAAACTGATTAGGACGAAGATATTGGCAAAGAGTAGGTAACAAAGTCCATCTTCCCCGTATCAGTGTGATAGCTTAATGCCATAGTTAAAGTAACTAGCAAAAATCCGAGCATTTTTGCAGCCAGCCGACTTTGAAAGACTTGTAAGCGCAATTTGTGTCCTCATTTGACCTTCTGCGGCCAGGGTTCCCCAGCGTCTGCTTTGTTTCCAGCTGTTGTGCTGACATTTAGAGCTGGCAAGACATTTTATTTCCGATCAACATCTCACTGCCACCTGCACAGGAGCGCACGGCTGCTGAGGCTGCCCAGGCGCTGCCAGGCCGAGCCAAGGGCTGGCACCCAGCACCGACACACACACGACTTGAGGGGTTTGATCTTTCATCCTCAGTTCAAGGACAGGGAACTGCTTGAGAAAGTCCAGCACAGGGCAGCAAAGATGATTAAGGGAGTGGAACATCTCCCTTATGAGCAAAGGCTGAGGGAGCTGGGTCTCTTTAGCTTGGAGGAGACCGAGGGGGTGACCTTATTAATGTTGGCAAATATATAAAGGGTGAGTGTCACGAGGATGGAGCCAGACTCTTCTCGGTGACAACCAATGATAACACAAGGGGCAATGGGTATAAACTGGAACACAGGAGGTTCCATTTAAAATTGAGAAGAAATTTCTCACTGAGGGTGCCAGAGCACTGGAACAGGCTGCCCAGGGAGGTTGTGGAGTCTCCTTCTCTGGAGACATTCAAAACCCACCTGGACACCTTCCTGTGTAACCTCATCTAAGTGTTCCTGCTCCAGCAGGGGGATTGGACTAGATGATCTTTTGAGGTCCCTTCCAACTCCTAACATTCTGTGATCCTCAAATTAACCCCCTCGGCCCCCTCCTGTTCTCCCGGAGCCCCGTCCCTGCTGCGGGCACCGGGCCCCGCCGAGCTGCTCTCACACCGGCACGGCCACAACCCGCCTCCTTCTCAACCACCCGCCCAGGCCGACCGAACCTCTCGGTGCAGCGGAGACCGGCCGCACCCGCGCCTGCGGGAGAGGACGAGGGCGGCGGCGGAGGGCGGCGGGAGCCCCGCCGGGCGGACACCGGGGAACGCTGCCGCCGCCGGGACGCGCCTCACCCACCTGGCAGGGCAGCAGCGCCGTGCCCGTCTCCTCCCGGCGGGCGATCCTGCAGAACACACACTTGCTGTCGTAGCCACCGCCGTTACCGGCTTCTCTCCCCTCGGTGCTGGCGGCGGCGCCGGCCGCGGCCTCCTCCCCCGCCATGGCCCTGGCCCCCGCCCCACGCCCGCACACACCGCCCGCCCAGCGCGCCCCCTGCCGGCGGCGGGCGGAGCTGTGACGCGGCTCCCGGGGCGGGTCCCCGAGCCCGGCGTCCCCGCCATTGGTGACGGTGGCGAGCGCGTGAGAGCACCGCCCCGCCCCGCCCCTCCCGCTCCCCTCGCCGCCAGTGGGGAGTAAACGCCCCCCCCACAACCCGAGCGGGGCGCGAGCGGCGTGGGGCACGTGAACCCCCATACGAACACCCATGTGTTACAGAATCATATAGTGCCCTGAGCTGGAAGGGACGCACAAGGATCATCGAGTCCAACTGCTGTCCCTGCACAGGACAACCCCACAGTTCACACCGTGTGTCTGAGGGTGTTGTCCAGTCTCTTCTTGAACACTGTCAGGCTTGGGGCCCTGACACCTCCCTGGGGAGCCCATTCCAGTGCTCCACCACCCTCTGGGTGAAGAACCTTTTCCTAATGTCCAACCTAAACGTTCCCTGGCACATCTTCCTGCCACTCCCTTGGGTTCTGTCACTGCTCCTCCTCCCCTTGTGAGGAAGCTGCAGCCACCATGACATCTCCCCTCAAGTCTTCTCCAGGCTGAACAAATCAAGTGACTTCAGCCACTCCTCACACGACTTCCTCTCCAAACCCTTCACCAGGTTTGTATCCCTCTTCTGGACACTCTCCAGTTGCTTTGTATCTTTTTTTTATACTGTGGCATAGTATATACTGTAGGTTAGACCTGCAGGGCTGAATCCTTAAAGACAGGATTTCCATGTTTTTGTTCTTCACACAGCCCAAATGGCACAAAATACTTGCCCCACAGACAACAGGCCGTAGCATTTGAGGTAATGAGCTGCAAAATTCAGAATGACATTTTTCAGAAATGCATTTCTTCCAGAGCAAGCAGGTTGTGCTTGTACAAATAGGACACGTTTAGCTACGCTACCTGAAGAAGCATATTTGCTGACCTGCAGAGCATGAGGTGATCGCTTTGCCATGAGACAACCTGCTCCTTTTTTCTGCTGCACACAAGGGTCAATCTTGAAAGTTTACACACAAGGATTAGTCTGAAAGTAACTGGGTCCTACTTTGCTGTCAAGCCAGCTTTGTACAAAACCTGGCGCAAAAACCACACTGAAACCAGCACCAAATGAACGTCCGCACTCACCTGGGCGCTTACAGACCTTATTGTGAATCAGCATTTCAACACTGTCCTGAACCAAAAATCTTTATCCGAGTACCACTAAAGTACACATGCTTCACATTGCAGGAAACAAGCTTTTGTTGTCCCTCAGAGAGAAATGACTAGTGGCTGTACTTTTCCTCAGGAAAATTCTTACAGCTATTTCACTGAAACCAAGTTTCACAGATTGCACACTTGTTCTGTTTTGTGTGTAATCGTAGTTTGCTTTTTCTTAATACCATCTCTGTCTACCAAAAATTAAAAAAACCTTCAAGAACCAGGTACTTTCAAGACATTGTGTGCCTTTGTCCTGCTTGGACAGAAAGAAAAATACGTGAACACTTCAGCAATATAAAAAGGGTGCATCCAAAAGTGATATACACGGACTTTTGACTTCTGGGAACAAGTGGGTTAAAAAAAGATGAGGGAATACATGTCATTCACTACAGCTGAGAGAAGCAAAGAGAACTATTAGGTCAACTGTTTAAATGTCCACTGGTATTTCTTAGGCCTTTGTCACATTCTGTGTTTAACTGAACTCAAAACTCAGCTCTATTTTAGGAGATGCAATACCACAAAAAACCCCAACAAAACAACAAACAAACAAAACCCCAAATAAACAAAAACCCCACCATAAAAAAGGCAAAACTAAAATAAAACAGCCCCAAACAAAAAAAACCAACAACTCAAACCAACCAACCAAGCAACAAATCCCAAAACAACCCCCCCAAAAACCTGAACAACCGAAACCTCACATGTCCTTAACCATGTTTCTAAAATAAGATGTTGCTGGAAGCCTCTTTGTGATGGTAGGCATATATATTGGTCAGCATAATCTGCATCCTTTCACCTTTAAAATATACTAAAATTCGTGAAAAAAGGAAACATCTGTAACAAGTTTCTGAATGCATAAATTCCTTTATTGAAAATATTGTGATAGCACTGCATTACATATATTCAATATTCATAATTTCAAGGGTCACAGAATTTTGATTGAACAACACTGTTTTGAATATAGACCACAGCGTTTAGATATGCTCTGACAAAGATAATATAATGGAGTAAGTTGTAGGCAGCAATAGTGAAATGTATGTAAAATGTTGAACTTGTTTGGTTTGGGTTCTTTTTCTAACTATTAAGTGCTCTGCCACCATTGAAAAACGCAAACAGTGTTAGATATTCCTGGTATCTTCAAAGCGTTACGCTGTTAGCAACGTCCAAAATATTTCACAGCATTACCAATAAGAACTTTATTTATGGCTGTAGAAGACCACAGAGAAGGGAAGTGTGATAAGCTCACGTGCGGCGTGTTACAGGCTTACTGTATATAGCATTGGGTTTTCGGCTGTGAAATTTCTGTGCAGGATTAAAATTTACTAATGCTTTTGAAAGAAAACCACTTGGCTGCTTTTTTTTTTTTTTTAACCTATTAAAAAGGGGAAGAACAGTAACTAAATTGAGTTGTATTACTCAGTTAATAATATTCCAAACTTAGACTGTACTGTTTAATGTAAAGCACACTAATGTTTCTAAAACCTGCCTTTGTCAGGACCGTGACACACTCGAGTCTAAGGGCAGGACAGCATCCTGATGTTGGCTGGGCATGGACTACATGAACAAAACCACAGCTTAATAGGAAAGCACGATAATTTAACAAACAGTGGAGATTGCCACTCCTGTCACACTCTCCCTATTTACCAAAATTTTCATTTCATAATATGCAGTCTTTTCAGTGTTGAGGGGGGGAGGGGGAAAAGTACCCAAATACTTCCAGAAAAATAAAGAATATTTTGTTCCCTGCCAAATCCTAAGCCAGCTTGTTGTTTCAAATATGTCTTTTTCAGGAAGGAAATCGTATATATAATTACTAAGAAAACAAGTATTAGACTAACATGACCTGGCCAGTTAGGGGAATAGCATTCCTCCCTAAATCTCAATTGTATTTTCTCTTTAACAAAGCGGTTACTCTTCAGTTTGTTGAGAAGTGCTCATAAAAGCTCAGTGGGTGGCTTATTTTGAATCATTTGGTGGCGATACAGAAAAACAACCCTCTCTGAGACACGTCCTTTGTAAACAGTCAAATGCTCCAACCATGCCGTCCCAATTCTGTTGACTGCAGCAGAGCTGATAGAGTCTACACCAGGTGGCAGTTTGCCCAATGTCTCCATGCAGTGCCAAAATAATAATGTATTAACGGGAATGTGGCAGCAGAGTTAATAAGAAGCACTACCGACCTTCTCTCTCATCTCAGGAAACAAACAAAAAACCCCAGAATTATGCACTCAAGTGTTTCTGCCAGAAAAGAAACCCTCTAATTAGGGTAAAATGAAAACCCAATCTCATTTACAAAACAAAAATATAAAAAAATAACTTCAGAAATCAAATAAATTGATTCAGAATAAATGCCAATGCATAAGAAACCTACCTGAATAGTAATTATTTATCAAATTGAAATTTGAAACATCAAAAGAAAAAAACTCATTGCTAATACATTTACAAAAAAAAATCTGCTACACAATAACAATAAATAAAAAGATTTGAAAAACATGTTCCCTTAAGTGCTGTGTACACCTATTTGTGATTCTTTCCCATGGCAAACAGTATACTGCAGATTTTGGTAAAGTAACCTTTTATTTTTGGTTAGCATTTGTACGTTGAACATAAATACATATGGAATGTATGAGATAGTTATAGCTTTCCCACAGGATCTTTTTCACAGTTACAGAAAACATTTTCAACTGATACACCATGAATGTTTTCATAAGCATCACTTCTTCGATGGAGGAGCGCTGGGGGAGGAAGTAAAAATCACTTCGGACTAATCTCTTACTCTTCTGTGTCTTACTGCCTCTGACAACCTGCTCTGTTTTTTCTTGGGTTGGTTGGTTGGGGTTTTTTTGCGTAGTCATGCTCTGGTACAAACTTGAGGAAAAAGCGTGTAACATTGTGAGGCAGCCTGCACCTTCTAGTTAGCTTTTAAGTGCCTAACGGATCCAGTCCTTAAGGCAGTCAGTATTTCATTCAAATGTCCATACTTCTACATCTTGTATAATGAAATCTTCTTGCTTAGATAAGATGTCATTATTGAAGGTGCTGCAGGAGTTACTTCGCCCGTGATACAAATCTGCATCTAACCATAAGCCAAACCGGCCACTAAAAAGGAAATACACAACGAATTTCAGGTTATGATGTGTAACAGTAAAAATACTGGAAGCTGTTGAAACAACCAGAGGAGCGATACGGAGGAATCTAGGTAATTCTGAAGACCTCTTAGACTGAATGTGAAGGGCTCAATCCTGGCCAAGCACTTGCCAAGACACTCATGGAGCAGTTACCTCACTTTAGATAGCCATGCAGCCTTAGCCCTTGATTTCACGCCCACTGACCTTTGACATTAGAACCTGATAAAGCATTGTCTGTATGCTTGCTCTCTGTAGCAACAGAATAACAACAATGTAATGAAGGCCACATGAAGAAACCTTAGAAGCTGATGGCAAAACTGCCATTAGAGACTATCTTCTAGTGGCAAACCTGTTCAGCAGTGAGATGTGTATCTACCCAAAACATCTGTTTTTTTTTCCCAATCTCAAAAAAAAAAAAAAAAAAAAAGCTGCCCAACATCATTCACTCTCTCAAAGCAATGGAAATGCTCTGGGACTAACAGAAATCAGATTGCTGAAGTATCTTCCCTAAACAGTTTGCCAAAAGTAACTTCAGCCATTTTACTGATTAGTTTTTCTTTCAACTATCATTGTCCCTATTCTCATTAAAAAAAAAGTTAGCTACATGATCAAAACAACAAACATTCACTCACTCACCCTCCACCTCCAAGCTCCAGAGAGCTGGTGTCTCCATTGATGAAGTAGGTGTTCTCTCCACTCCATTTGAATACCTGAGGAAGGGAAAAGAACCCCATATATTTGGACTGTGAGGATTCCTGTACTCTTAAACTACTGGGGACTGACTCTTAGCAGGTATTTTTTGGTGTGGTTGTATTTTGTTTTATTTTTTTCTTGAAGGGGAAGGAAGAAGTAATAGGTAGAAAGTAAAGGAACAATACATATTTAAAACCCTGAACAAGGCACCCTAATCCTTTTTAAAATTCTGCTTGCATCTCTAAATCAACAGGCATTCTGTTAAAAAGGAACAAAGTGTTCAATATTGAAAAATGCAAAAGCCATGAACGTAAGGGGTATTTCAGTAGCACTCTTATTTCTGGTTTGTTGTCACTGTGATCCTAAACATGTGTGAAATTATACCCTGTTCTTGATGTCACTGTCTTCCAAGGTGAATCTTTGACAGTCCACTCCTTACTCTTCCCTGCTTCCCCCCCACCTTCAATCCACTTCAAACCCTCTCCTTGCCCTTACAGACTGTCTTCTTAGCACTTCAGATAATCACAGCTGCTGTTGGTTAAAGCATTGTGTTGAATCAATGAGCCATTAACTGCATTCATCAACAGCTCACACATCTTCGAAACTCAAATATGCTGTCTTCACAAAAATCTCATAGATGTTTCAAAAGTGGAACCCAAATATCTTATTTGAGAAAGTGAACACCCACTTACCTTGAAATTTGGACTGAATGTGTAGAGGAATGTTTCACCAGTGCCATAGTAATGGTCACTAAACCTGAAGGGATGCGTAGCATACGCTCCAAATATCTGTCAGAATAAAATGATTAAACAACTTTTGAGGACAGTGCAAAATTCAAGAGAAAAATATCCAAACATTTAAAAATATTTTCTAAAGAACAACTGAGCTGGTGTTTCACGTTAGAAGGACCAACTAGTAAAGTACATCAGATGAGCAAGTACTCCTGCAAATCTTTTGTATCCTGCAAGTTAAAAGCCAGATGACAACAATGGCAATAGAAACACTGACTCTAGGAGCTACTGAAGTACTAGACCTTCACAGAGGCATTATTTGTGACAGCTTTTTAGTGAGATACCCAAGGAAGATACTTCCATGGGGACTATTAAAGGGAGCACTCACTGCAATTATGAAGCTGCGGGGCGGGTATTTCTATTAGTGCTGATGTACTTTCGTGCCTGTAAGTTTAGTTTAAGCAGTAGAAAATACAAAAGAAAACACCAATGTCTTATTTTGGTATGATGTCACTTTGCTGAATGACTAGCACTTCTGAATGATCACTATATGATGTTGCCCTTTCAGTCCAACCGCTGCAGAACATGCACTCCTTACCTGGTTGTCCATATCCTTGATGACAAGAAGAACCGGACTGTCGAGAGATGCTGATTTACGGTACAGAGTCTTCAGGCTGGTCCCATGCTCCAGCGTACTGTACGCAAGCCGCCACGGGTATCCCTGCACTCGCGCAGGCAAGCGCCGGGCAAGCTGGGCAATGAACAGCGGGAAAAGGAAACATATTCAACAGGTTGTGTGACAGCTGGTGCCCCTTTCTGCAGGGGCTTCTGAGCCAAAAAATGGCTGTCAAGGGAACAGTTGATGCCAGCAGCTTAACACCTGTGCCACATGCATGTGTCCCTGCCTGTACTCTGAGCTCAACTGTCTGCGTTCACATCACATCAAAACTGGCACCGCTCTCAAAGCACAGCAGGAGTTGCCAGTCCTCATTATCACAGCTGAAAACAGTTGCAAAACACAAAAATAAGCTTTCCAGGTGAGCCAGTGCTGCAGCAAACAGGACCTGACACAAGGACATTCCACCATACTAAGTACTTTCCAAATTATTAAAAAGCATTGGCATTGCCTCCGGAAGGTAAATGTCCCACACTTGGCAGAGACAGCACCAGAGCTAACAAGGAAGCCTGAGGTTTTTCTAGCCATACCTGCTCTATGTGCATGTTCTCCAGGAGGGCACTGTGATGCTTCAAGACAGGCAAAGTATCATCATCTTCTTCTTCTTCATAGTAACTGCAAACGCTCTTTCTTCGTTTTGCTTCTTCTACTGTTATGATCTGAGGCAAGAGAACAAGTGTCCAACATAAGGCTGTCAATCCTCTGTTGAAGCAAATTAATTTAAAACACTATAACCCCCAGCTGTTACACTGTATGGAGCAAATCCACTGTATGGGATGGTTGTATCAAGCACAGACAGCCTTAACCAAATGGGGAAATTCTAAACTGTTAAGGTGTCTTTGAGACAGCATGGCCAGAAGTTCTTCATGCCCTGGTGACCTCCCACAGCTGTAGAGTCCCTTTGGATTAAAAAATATTGATGTAACCAGGTGACATCATGCAGTCAGTCTCAGATACAGCTGGTCTCAAGCCAGAAGACTAAAGTGCACCTACTGCTTCCAAGGGACATGACACACATCTGAAGTAGGGGGCTTGTGGAGACTAAATGAGGAGGATGCAGAAGCATCTTTGTTTTCTCTCATGCAAATAGTTGAGTACATTAGATATTTTATCAGGTGCTAATGCATGAGAATATGAAAAAGTTTAAAATGTCACTTATCCTTTTCATTAAAACAGCAACTTTTTCTTGGTTTACTGACTCAGGCATGGTTTTGTGTACACAAACTGAAACAGAATGAATAAAGCCAAGAAGTAAAAATGTAAATAAATTTGAATAGATATTTTGAAGTTCTGTCTTGTAGGAAATATACTGAGTAAGACTCTGAGCATCCAGTTTAGCTATATTCTTGAAAACACTAATTCTGAGAGTCCAGATCTTTATAAAATACATTCTTAGTTTAAAATGAACAAACAGCTCTTTGGAAACTTCTATTTATTCCTTTGTTTAAGACTCCATAAAGAGAGCACATTGTAATATTTTAAAAGTAAGTCCATATGAATATTTCTAACACTAAGTTTGAATTTAAATACTTAAAAAATGAAGCACAGATTTCTCTCTAGCAACTACAGGTAAGCCATACTACTGTTTCCCATAAAGCTGGTAAAAAAATGAGAATGCAAGTCCATACGCTTAATACTTGTCTATCAAAGCACTCAGCAGCCTACGGGGTGCTGAGAGAGACAGGGGACAAGTTCTGAACCCCAGGCAGCACGGGCAGCAAACAGGAGCCCAGACGTGGCGTAGGGCAGAGGGGAGGACACTGTGTCACCCCTTGGCAGCAGCGGTCTGGGTGCCCTGGCTCCTGAAGAGATGCTGCTGGGGTGCTCAGCCTCCCAGCATCACCTGGCAGAGCTAGAAAGCTGCTCACCCTTCAGTGCAGCTCAGGGTGCTTAGCAAGTAACAGGAGCCTCGGTGAGGTGAAGCACACTGCGCCCAGCAGTGGGGCTTTAGCTGGGCTCGGTGCCACCACAGCAAACAGTTTCTGTACAGTAAAAGCTCAGAGACTGGGCTGATGAGAAAGAAAAGGGGAAGCAAGGGGGCCTAACCACAAAACAAACAGGAAACCTGAAACAACCTTTCTTCCATGAGCATATCACCATGAAGGTCTTCTCTTGGAGCTAGAACCTCAAGATGTGGCTGTCAAGCACACTGCGCTGCTGCCACACACTGCCCTGCAAATACAGCTTCCAAACAACTTTCCCATTACACATGGGTAAAGTTTTGCATAGCTCCTCCATGACTTCACAATCGCTGCTTGAACTTGCAGAAGCTGCCAACAGTCAACACAATTGCCAAGAAGCGCCTGGAGGTCCTACGCACACCTGTCCCACGGGCAAGAAACAAAATCCACTGGGCTGACTCCAACTGCAGATTTAACCACATCACAAAAACACAGAGAAGGAGCTTCTTGCGAAGACCAGGACTGGTGAAGAGTTCACCGTGGGCAGGACAAAGCCCTAACACCGTCAGTCACACCTAGCATCTCCAGTGGGACATCAGCAACACGTCTGCTGGATGCATTCACCTCCAGCCCACATTCACCTACAGACACCTGGAGTTGAGCCTGGGGCAGCCACTCCAAGCAGGGCACCCCAGCACTGGCACTCCAACATACACAGTGGGGTTAGGAAAGGGGGCAAGACAAAATCCAAGGGCAAAGCAAAATCCAGCCCACAGAACTAATGTTGTTACATGTCTCTGTGCATCTGAGCAGTACAGGTATTCCTGCCAGTGACGCTGGCAGAGCAGTACAGCTGCATCCTGCCCCTCCAGCCCAGGCTCAGCGGGAATTTAGTCCTGGGTCTTCTGAGACTAAAAGGAATCCTGTGCTTGAAAATTCTTCATATGTTAAATTTCAGGGAAGGTTTGCGCTAAAAAATTAACATAAATTTAAAAAAACCTCAACAAACTGTTAAAAACAAAATGGACTTTGTGCTTTTATCCTTGCTCTTTTCCACCTCCTGAATGGTTTCCCTTCCCTCCTCATCTTCCAGGCCATTATTTTATCTTTTTTTTTTTTTTTTTTTTTTTTTTAAATGAACACTTTTTTCATCTTATATAAAAAGTACCCCCCAGGTCCTCTTTCAAAGTCTTTCCCCAGGAGGGGGAGGGAAAGTATCACAGTAGATCAACCAGCCACAGGTATCTGTAGCAAAATGCAACCAAACTCGCAAACACAGGCAATCACGGAAAATTTATTAACACAGCTGTAAATTACAAATCAACTCCAAAGACAGACAAGTCCCCTTCTTCACTGCATAGATACTTTTTCAGTCTATAACCAAAGTGCACATTTGAATGAAGTTCAGAGTCAACAAATGCAAAAAAAAGGGATTTGCAGAATCACATGTTTAAAGACCACACAAAAGCAGAGAGAAACAAAAAGAATCAACCGCTACAGAAACTGGATCTACAAAATCTTTTCAAGATTTTACAGAACTGAGAAAGCAAGCTACCTGGTGTGGAAATACTCTGTTAAAATTAGTCTGAGTAAGGAGCACATTTTTACTGGGACAGAAGCGCTGTATCAGATCCACACTGTTCAAACAGGGACACAGTTCAACATACCTCCACAAAAGGCTCCTCCTGGTCAGGTCTGGCATAGTAAAGAATTCGAATATTCAAAGGCATTTGCTTCCCTTTCATTATCTACCAGTTTATTTTTGCAGTATCCACTATACTTCCCTGCTCTAGTGGCAAGAGCTCTCACCAACAAGCACGACAGACTGCCCATGCCACGCTGGGATAAAGTTGCTTTTATGCTCCTCTCTACTTTCTGTTTCCCCACGAGGGAGAGTGAAACTTGGTAAATGATCATGCCCAAATTTGGACTTCCTGAAAGACCTCCTTTACAATTTGTAAAGCTTGAATATACTACAAATAAGAGAAACACACCTTTAAGAAGCTGTTTCCAGAGAATTCTTCTTCCATTACATATTGAAATAAAAGAATGAGACAAAAGCTTCCAGTGTGGACAGATCTCTCTCACCTCTGTTCTTCACATCACTGTCCCTCCCTCTTTCATTTTGGTTTTATGAAAATGGCATGCAAATAACACCTGAACAGTGAAATCTAGTGCAATATATGACAGCAATCAGCTCTGGGCAAAACAAGGAATGAAGACTCCTATCTATCTATCTATTTGCAGTTCACAAAGCACCAAGATTAAAAAAATAAAAAACTGTAAAAATAAAAGCTATGTGGGATTAGAGGTGACATTACTACATTTCAAATGTCAAGCCCCACTCCCAACCTCCACTTTTGAACAGGACCAATGTAGTTTAAAGATAGAAACGCTTCAAAAAAATAAAAAGGGCAGTAGAATTTTAAAAACACATTTATGTTTAAGACAAATAACCAGATCACTTTGTAAATCACCATCAAGATATTTCCCACTTAGGGATTTAATCTGGTTGTTTGGGTTTTTTTTTGTTTTTGTTTTTGTTTTTTTTTTGTTTTTTTGTTTTGTTTTTTAATTTAACGCACATCCTTAGCGCAGCAAGTGCTTCAGCGTTCAGAAATATAATTAAAAAATGTGTGTGAGCTTATTTGCCTTAGAAATGAGGTTTTGTATGCACAAGCAACAGATAACACACACAGGCATGCCAAGTAGTTAAAACAGATTGTAAAAGCCCCCGTATGAAAAAGCTAAAGTCACAGTCTAAAACCTATCCATCTTACAACCAATATTCAAAGAGCACTGCTGTGTGCACCTGAGATGCAAGGGTGTGCCACAACATCCCACAGCAACCCATTCCAACCAGCACACAGGAGTCTCTGTTGGTGTTTACATATACATATACATTTCAGAGGTTTTATTTGTAGTATATAAATACAATATGGATTTAGCAATGCTGACAACATACGCCTGTATACTTTTGCAAAAGGCTAACCTCACATCACCAAAATATTTGCACAACTGCTGCTTGCACACCACAGAGCTCCCAGTTGTTTGCCAGCTCTTTCTAGGAAGAGAAGAAAGGAGGACTGAAGGAATATGAGTACGTTTGTGAGACAGATACAAGCCTGCAGGAGACTTCTATATAAACAGTAAGCATATAGAAACACCATAAAAAAATCATCAAAACAGCAAATGCTGAGATTCTTAACAGGGGCTGCACACTTCATATGCTTCACAGAACAGCAGAAAGCACTCACCTCCCAGCTTTTAGTAGTGGGCTCACTGAAGAAGTTGTCTATCATGTCAAGCTCCTCCTTTTCTACCACGACAAAACCTTGCTCTTTGGCATCTTTCCCATATATTTCTGGTGACCACTGAACAAAAAACGTGTACAAGTGATCCACCCTGTAAACAGAAGAGAAGGAGACAACTGTTGTGCAGTGGTCCATGAACACAGCGCTGCCATGTAGTACAGAGGTTTTGTCCAGTCACAAAAGAAGGGACAACTGCACAAATAGTGTACTACCTGTGTACTTCCACCCTTGCGTACCACCCCAAGGCAATAAATAGCTCCTTCCACCTGGCAGCCTGAAGCATTTCAAGGTTTCTGTTTTCCATCCCACAATACTTTTTTTTCTTCCCTTTGTTATACACACAGTCAAAGCATCATGGAAACACCAAGTGGTTTGTGCAGTCCCACGCAATTAATATTAAGATGACAAATTGCCTGTTTTTACATCATGTTCACAAAAGTTAAGTCCGTAAAAAACTCAATTATTTAGTTTGACCTCCTGCACAGACCAAGCCATAAAATACCACCAGTAAAGTCTACGCCACGTTTCTATCTGCCCTCTAAAAGTTACAGAGACTAACCACAAAAGAATTTTTCATTTTGTTAGCATAATGAAAATAAGCAGTTACTGACAGCTTTGCTAATGATACAGTACCGGCAGTGTATGCAATTCCATAACCGTGGTCAGTTCTCAATCATTTTCTTGAATGAGATGCTCTTTGACAACACCCATAACAAACAGCAAAACAATTTCTCAAGAAGGAATTTAAGTAATATATTCCTTTCACCCAGATGGTACTAAGGATTAAAATGAACACATGCAATTTGAAACAGGAATACAACAGTGGATCCACTGTACAAGGAGATGAATTGCCAGGAAAAAAAAAAAAAAAAAAGACAAAAAAAAGTAATTAAAGAGGGCAGATAGAAAGATAGTAAGTACTTATGACACCGGATCTTTCTCCAGTTATTCACTAGAAAGTTTTGTCCAGCAGTTCCTTGATCTATACAGAACAATTAAAAGCTTAGAGAAACCTAGGCATTCTCCCCCTGTATTTCAAGTTACTTGGATTTATAGTATATGCGCAAATAATCTTAAAACACCATTTCAGCACTGTTGGATTCTGTTCAGGTTCATTTATTTTATTCCACAGATTTCTCCAATCAAGTCTACATTTTCTGCTCTACACTTCTACCAGTAATGGCTAGAATCTGAGGTCAGTTCTAATTGCATAAACTGCCAGGCCTGAAATTGTTGCCCGCTCATGACAGGTATATTAATTCATAATTAAAGCGAGACATTGTGGGGCAGAGCTTGACTCACTTTAGCTTCAATACATTTTGTTCCAATTCCCACTACCCTCAGAAAGAATAAAGGATTTATTTGCTACGTCATTGAAATGTCCTTCTAACCATGAAAACTGAATAAATTAGCATTGCCTTCTGTTTTTTCTGTTCTCCTTTGCATAATCACAAACACTTCTGTGGTGCATGGCTAACAAATGACCTAGCTGAATTTAAATTTTTGTTATCAAACAAGAATTGTATCTATGAGACATTTCTAAGATACAACCAAATATAGCTCTAGCATAATGGTCCTAAATTTGTGAATGACATGCAACACAATAGTTCCTGAGGCATAAGCAGCCTCCCTTCATCAAGAACAAGTAAGGTAGCTAATGCTGACATCAAAATAAAAATTTTAGCTGCTGTTTGTTCCGCTGCAGCAACACACACAAAAGAGATCGAAGTAGCACCATGCAAACAATCGGTCCTCAGGATAGTCCTCTCCAATAATGGCCTGCAAAAGGCTAAAAGAGGGTCACACTATCATTGCCAAGGGTTCCCCCTTTCTTTGTGAGAAGCCATGTGATCGCTTAGAAGTTTGCACAGATCTAAAAATAGTGAACTATGGAAGACACTTCTAAAAGCTGCATCATGTCATTTTAATCAAGATCTTTTCTTTTAACTGCAGAAGTTTTCCCACATCAGCAGGTGCCACTCAGTGTGCCCTAAAGCCCTTTACTTGCTCACAGAGGCTTCAGAAGAAGCAGTACAATCATCTCTTTGCTAAACAATGTAACTTTTAACTGAAAGAGACATTTAACTTGACCATTGTGTGTTTTACGTGCAGTAGTCCTAGTCTGGAAAGCTAACTACTATAGAAAGCTGCACTGCAGTAAAATCAACCAAGTTCCTCAGTGCACTCAGAATATTTCCTGTCAGGCCCCATGGACCTGTAAATGCCCAGTTCATCTAAGCAGTCCACAAATAAGTTTTCCTCTGCCATGGACAGATGCTAAATAAATACAGACACTAAAGATTTAAGAAGCAGCAGTGGAAAGTAAGAAATAGGTTATTATAGAAGTGAAGTCATTGTGAAAGGGATGCTGAGCATCCCTTCTCTGTTAATAAAATAATAACATCATGCTATGGTGGTATTTCCAAGTGACCAAAATGAAAAGAAAAAAAAAGACAATTCCTAACTTCAGAAACCAGTGCCTGGGGAACTCTCCTACAGCCAGCTTGACAGCTGTGAGGAAATTTACCCTAGAATTCAATAGCTGTTTCAGAGATCACATGCTTATGACTGTGTTATGCACTGAGAGAGAAACATCAATAAAACATAAGGTACTTGGAAATGAACAACTTCAGAAATCTGAAGTTAATCACTCCAAAAAGAACTTATTCAAAAGAAAAAAAATTATAACAGGAAACTTAAAAAAACAAACAAAAAACCCAAACAACAACAACAACAAAAAACAAAACAAAATAATCCCACAAAACAAAAAAAACAAACCACCCCCCCCCCCAAAAAAAAAAACAACCAAACTAACCAAACAAAAAAAACCTAGAAGACACAAATCAAAAATGAAAGATGGAACACTGATTAAAGAGGGAACCCCCTGCCAGCTGTAGCCAGATTAAAAGGAAAGTTCATAGTAATACACACACAAAGGGCCCAAAACAAATGCAAAACGCAAAGTTTATAGTGAAGGATATAAATTCAGTAGAAAACTAATTTTGGAAAGTAGAAAACACGACTTAAATATCATGACAGCCAAGTGATAAAATTAGTGTTAGACAAAAGCCTGGTGGAGTATTATGCCGCTGCACTGCATAGTAACCTGGGCACAATCAGCCACGTGTGTGTGTCTGTCCCAACAGCAGAGCACACACAGAAGAGCAAGCAAGGGCTGTGATTGCTGGGTGCTCCCTTACCCTTGGCAGAAAGGCCCTAGAGACCTGGGATAACGGCTCTGAATTTCGGAGCAAGAGCTCCACACCAGCACACTGATGACAACACTTGGTGCGACCCTTGAACGCACCAAGAAAGTAACATTCAGTAGAAGGAATGAGATTGTGTTTAGTTTGGTGTTTGACACTTTGGTGACCACTGGTGGAACACTATGCTCATCTCTGATGCAACATTCCCAAGTCACATTTAAGCGCTGCAGCTTAAAGAGATGCAAAACCAACTGTTGTACAGCGAGAAGCAAAAGTTATTCAGCTTACAGGAGTGACACTCTGTGATAACCAACATTAAGAGGAACTGAATCCAGGTCATGCAGATAAAACCACAACCTGGGACCGGAAGCCAGAAAAATTAAAGTAGGTATCTAGTGCACTGAAAGAGAGCAAAGGCAATTGTCAATAAAACACACTAGACAAATCGTCAAGATTCTTTAGAGAGAACCATGAATGACTTTTCTCCTAAAAGATGTACTTTAATTTAGGAGGCCCCAAACTGACATCACCACCGCCACCATTTCTGTTGATATGGCAACAATATCTGACTTCTTTGAGGGCAGAGGCAAACTAGTCTTCCATAAATCAATGTCTTTGGGTCAGTCACATGTGGGAGTGAGGCTACTTCCAAATTGTATATATAGATAGTGGGGGATGGTTTCTGCATCCTTTGACACACGTACAAAGGCCCCAAGTCCAACCACAGCAACTGGTCTAGAAACAAGAATTAATTCAGAGGAGTCCTACACCTTTGTTACAAACATGCCTGACTAGATGATGATCCTTCACGAATCTTATGAGGGCTAAGGTATCATAAGCCCTCATATGCTTATATGAGCTTACATGAGCCCTAATTATAAGATACTAAGCTATAGATACAGACTGGTTTTCATAGGTTTCATCTGTACAGTGCGATATCTTATTTATCAGGAGTCTATGAGTTTTCTATTTGTACTGGGCTAACTCAAAAGGAGTCTATATCTAAGCTTTAAGCTACCTATTCCATTCCATTAAGATGAGCATTTTAAGAGTGATCCTTCAGCATCAGGACCACCTCAGTCATTGTCCCTTTGTGCAAAGTGCATGGAAGCATCATGTCGGTATTGACTCCAGCTAGCTGTGATCTTCCAGATTTCAGCTTCAACCCTATTAACTACAGCGTATCATGCACCAGATACTAACAAGAGTCACAACTAAGCAGCATCTTGCACTACAAAAGGAAACCTCTCCAGAAATAGTAACAAAACCCAAACCAAAACTCACCCAGCTCCCCAAACCAACCAACCAAACAAAAACAATCAATGGGGCAGGAAGCTAAGAGTACAAAAGCAAGGCTCTACCTCTGCTACTTTTTCTCCTTGAAAATTTGCTTGCTTTCACAAAAAGAAACTTCCAAAAAAGCAGATGCCCTCTCAGCAGCATGATCTCAGTGCAATGTCTTGATTAACACAAAATATACATTCATAAACCAACCCTGTCAGCCAAATTCCTATTACAGATAATCAGTGAAATTTACTTCTTGACTTAGGAACTAGTCACTGCTAAAATGAGAAAATTGTTAGGACACAGGTTTATAAACAAAAAAATTTTGCATTACTATCTCTGTCCCATTGCAATGCATTTTCCTGTGCAAGACCTTGAGGAAATCTGTGAGTGGTGGAATCACTGACGTACTAATACTCAAAATCCACTAGGGTGGAAAAAATCAACATGCTATTTAAATACCTGTAAACACAAATCCAAGTAGTAAGAGCACGCATAGACTTACCCCCTAATACTGTAAGCTATACCCATTGCAAGGCTTCTCAGCAGAAGAATCAATCAATCAGCATCCAAAAGCATGGGTGCCTCTGCTAGGCTGAACCCGACAAGATGCTGCCTTAGACTGAGTTAATCCATATATAAAGATTCTGGAGCTGTCCATCACCCCTGTTACGTGTCAAGGCGAGCACAGCTGTGAGCAGGGTGCAGGGCAGCACAGCCCTGGAGTCACTGATTAACCCAGCCGGGCTCTGCAGGTCATCGGGCAACGTGCACTGGGACGCTCTCGGTGCCCAAGAAGCCACGTAGTTCCCAGATGAGACCTCGAACAGTCGCAATAGGCCGATGAGACTTAACACTTGTTAACAGCCTTTTTTATAAAGAGTATTCGACTAACAGTTTTCTCTCTGTATTGATGTTTCTGGAGGCTTTCATTAAAAATAATTTTTAAAAAAGTTTTAAAAGGTGAGTTTTCCCCCCACCATGCTTCTGTCCTGTTGCCTGTTGATCCTGCGGACAGAACTGCAGCTCCTCTGGGAGCAGTGGGTGATGCAGCCCAGACTGAAAATGGAGCCACTTTCGCAAATTATGACAGAACCTGTTTTAATAGCAAACACCAAGAGGCAATGGTAAAATGCAATTAAATGCAAACCAGAGGAAGATTTAATTTATGAAGGGGTTATAGACCTAACACTAATTTCTTCAAAATCTCAGTCCAATTTGTTTTTTGGTTTTTAAATTACTACGAAACGTTAAGACGTTGCACAAGCTACTGCAACTGAAGTGGACAGATAGTGTTTAATTTATGCTGCTTTATGGCAAAGACATGAGAGTGGTATTCTTGATACTTTCATACATTAATATACATTGTATTTTGAATGTTTTTAAATTAATAAATGATTTTGATACATTATATCAAAAATACATTGTAAAGCTATCCCAATAACCAACTGTCCATGCCACTCTCAAGATGTAACACCGATATAATAATTATATACTATCCAATACTGGAGCAAGAATACCACCAGTGCATTGGAAGTGATGCATTTTGCTTTGGGAAGGCATCTGGGAGTTTGGAGAAAACACTGACTTGTTAGACAAAGATATATCTTGCATTAATATGAGGGAGTAGGTCTCACATTTAATTTTTGCCTCAAGTTCTACGTGATCTTTTATGCACCTCTGTGCTGCTAAAACAGGCATTATGAATAGCACCGTAATGACCCCATCTTATACTATATTCACCACTAATTCTTACCAAGATCTGAACAGCAGCTCTGAGAGCAAAGATCTGGCCTGTCAGCCAGCACAGCCAAGTGCTGCTGCAACAGCTCACTGCAGGAACTACTTGTTCCTCATTCCAAAAACTTAAGTATAAACCAGTTGTCAACATGTCAGTTTATATATGGATTAGGTCCCCTCACTAATCAGAAAATTTCTGCTCATAAAACGACAAGCCAAGCAGCTGTTTTTCAAGTTTGCGGTAAGATGCTTAATAGATTTACCTGTTGTGCAGAGAAACCATCAGAGATTACCTCAGTTCTGCTCAGCAGCTTTATTCAACATTAGATACAGTATCCCCAAAGCAAAAACTGACCTTGTGTTATATTACAGCATCACTCTAACTCCTTGAAGTATGTACTCACACTTCGACCTAGAATTTTCTGAACCTGCCCTTTTGCAATCACTGAGGAGCCAAGGACTGGGTTCAGCAGAGAGCAAGCAAGCCAAAAGCTATCTTCAGCTGCACTCCCGATGGCCACATTCCAGATGGATCAAACCTCTCCCCCTCCTCCCCTAGGTCAGCAACTTCCATACCACTGCTCTGCTCAAAACACTCATTTCTAAAATAAAATAAATAAACACTTACATCAAAACATAAGCTACAAATTTGAAAATAAAATTAAATATTCTGAAAAATTATTAACAAAAACAAAAAAAAATTGTCTGCATCTTAAGGACACCTCCTGAGATTGATGACCAGTTCAGATTCTTCCTTCCTGGCATCTAATTCACTAGAAGTGCTATCACTGATTTCCCTATTTCAGGGACAGTTCATCCATAGAGTGGAGAGCTGCTCTAGTTGCCTTCTAGCAAAAGAATGACCATGGATTTGATTTCTCAGAGCCAGTGAAAATTCTTGGGTGATTTATGTAGAAAAAAATCACAGGTCTTCCTTTTTTTTTTTTCTTATTTGCTATAGTGCTCTTTATGCATGTGTACATACACACCTACAGGCACCAAAACCACTTAAACATATTTTATCACAAAGGAAGGGGATTTTTGTATGGGCCTGAAGGCTGAAACAGCCACATCAATTCAGTTAAGAGTGTCTCCTTTTTCCACATCATGCCCTTTTGCTCATGTGAGATACCTATTTTTTAGCACAGGCACCTTAGTGGATTCCTTGCCTCTCTTGCCACTGCTCCCCTTTTCCCCTTTCCCTCATTACCTGCACTATGGCTGAAACCCAGATCATCCCCCAGTGCTTTTCCCATATGTTATCTGCACGTACATCCCTCTTTTCATCTTCCAAGTGGCACCTGATCCCTTCTGCCTTCCCACTGGGAGCCACAATAGACCACCACTGGTCTCTGGCACGCAACAAAATGAGGGCTCCCCTCTCCTCATCCTTGCTGCATTTCACACCTTGGACCATGTAGTGAAAGTCAGATTCAGCTCTAGAAAGCACAACACATTTAAAAATATGAGACAAAACACATTTTCGTGCTATGCACTGCAGCTTACCTTTCCCGTGGAACGGCAAACCAGTACTCTGGTTGCTTTATCTTTTTACTGTACTGTTGAGACATGGTGGTGCTCTGAGATGCAAAGGACTTTCTCATGGGCTTGCCTACTTTAATGCACAGAAACATTGGAGGAGTCTTGCTCTTCTCCTCTTTCGAAGGAAGCATATCTGAGCGAGAGACAAAAGAAATGGGCTGCTTAAAGGAAGTACAAATACTGCAGCTGGTAAAACATTGTCACAAAGATTAATAGTCTTGTGCAAAGGAATACTCAGAGGCACCATACACAGAATTACACCTGACATGTCATTCAACAGCAAAACTGGTTTAATAAATCCTTGTTTATCCCAAACTGTGGCCATTTATTCCCATTTTGTCACAGCCTCTATCCCCCTCAGCTGTACAGCCATGTGCAGATTAGCGATGTAAAGCAAATCAGTAAGACCATCAGACTGGGTGCAAACCGCAACATGAAGCAGGTGCAAGCAGAGGGGACTGTTTCACTGGGTCCTGGTACCCCATCCAGTAGAAGGGTAACCCTGCGCACACACACACAGAACACTTGACCAGTTCCTCAATTCTGACAGTCAGCCAGAAAACAAAAACCTTTTGTCTGCACAAGACAGTACAAACCTTTTTGTCTGCACAAGACAGGGTCAAACATAAGAGCAGTTTAAGTTCCCTAAATTACCAGCATGACAAAAACATTGCTTATTAAATTACAGCCTAAGTCACACTGAAGGTGCCTTATTCATTTTAGGAGTACACATACAGCCATCTTTTTTATTTTTCTCTGCCAATGAGAATGATCACCAAATACAACCACTGAGATTTAAACCCTGTCAAAAGAAAGGAAAAATCATTTTAAGAAGAACTGGTTTTCAAAGAAAGACTTCCACTCAAATATCTCCCACCACCTCACATGGATCAAGGGTATATCCGCCAGTTCATTAAACTACCAAGAGAGGAGCAGCAGCACTCCGGGATGGATTAGTGCTTAGAGGTAGTAATATGTGTACACAGTATCTAAACTGAGATTTATTTTTGTTATATGCTTTCCAGTAACAGCCCAAATTTTAGTTATTAGAACCCAATGACCAATCAGGACAAAATGATTGGTCAGTAAGGCTCTACTTATAATCCTATTTATCACTTCTTGAAGGGTTTCCATAGCACAGCAGACACCAGACAGATGCAAATAATGTCAAGAACACTTCAGTACCCCGCTTTGCAAGAACACACTACTACTTTGGAAATGATCAGAAATACACTGACAGACGTCACTGAAGCAACAAAAGCAACCAATAAAGAGTGACAATTCCTAAGCCATGAAATGTCCCTGCCAGTACTGTGACTAGATGACATTTCACTGTCCTTCTTAAAGCCAGTAAACAGAGGTGAAGATTATATAAACAGTAGCCACTGAAGATGGAAAGAGCACACAAACTACTTATCAAATTAGAAGCTTAGGGAATTTGAAGGTATTTTTCTCTTCTAAATAGCATGTGATATAAGAATATAATATACAAGAGTGAAAAAAAAAAAAAGACCAGGTATTATAGAAAGAGGAAATTTAGAGCAGAAGGCTATCCATTCAAAGGTTACCGTCATAATGCTGTCCGAGTCTCAGAGGAAACAAGGATAACCAGAGACCTACCTTCAATTGGCACTTGAATTTTCTGCAGCAGCCACAGTCTGATTTCTGATTGATTGTCTAACTGTGTTTCTTGACAGGTCTTGTCTATAGCTGGTACTAATGAAGAGTCCACAGACTCTTTCAGATCCTTTTCCTCTGCTGCTGCTGAGCTGATTTCTAACGAAGGCGCTTTCCTTTCAACACAGCAGGAATCGAGCTCCATACTTTTAACTGTATGGACTTCATTAGCTTGGGACTTTGAACAGCTAAGTGTAAGGTCTATACCAATTGCTTTATTGTTTTCACCTTTCTGGATTTCAGCCTTGTGTAAGTCTTCAGATGACTGAGACCCATTCCCATCTTTATTGAGGTAAAATTCAATAAGTTTATCTTTCTCTAGCTCTTTTTTAGTGTCCAGTGTAGTCTCCACCTTACCTGTTGGGGAACTGACACATTTGTTTACTTCTGGAATAACATCTTGCTTTTCACACAGCTCTAAGTCTAAGTCAGCTTTAGGTTCAACACTGTCCTTTTTTTCCAAGGAATCAACTGTCAAGTGCTCCTGGACTTCTGTAGTGGGTTTGGTTACCTGCTGCTTAGTTCTCCCCAACTCCCTGGGGTCAGCCAGAAAGCCTTCCATTACTGAGATTTTCCTGTCCAACCCTCTGTCCACACGAGAAGACGTCTTTTCCAGCTCAAAGTCATCCTCTCCTTCTCCCAAAAGGGATTTTTCTTTGGTTTCGATGTCTGACGCATTTTTTTCCCCAGAAGGCTCCTTGGCACATGGTTCTGCAGCAAACTTTTCCAAATGTTCAGTGGCAGTGATGTTGTTGGGAAAGTCCAGTAAGTTTGATTTGATTGAGCCTGTACTCTCAGATGACTGAAGAATTTCAAAATCAGCAGACTTTTCCTTATCTGACGGTTTTATCTGTTTGGCACCCAGAGTGATGGATGGATCCCCATTCTGCTGCCTCTTTTCTCTGCTAAGGGATTTGAATTTGCTGAAAGGATTGATATCTTTCTCGGAGGACAGGTCTTCCCATTCTCCTGGCCTGTACAGAGGACAAAGATCCTTTGGTATGTCACTGTCAGGGAAAATGATGGATGTACATAGGATGTTAAAAGCAAAATGGAAACAGAAAAAAAAATGGAAAAGAAAAAATAAATAATATACCAACTTAACTTAAGGTCTGAAACTCAACAAAAAAATTACTTTATCCAAAATAAACATACACCAGCGGAAATAAGTGACATTAAAGAAAATGAAGAAGAATGCAGAAAGGATAATATAGAAATAAAATGAGTAAATCACTTGGCAGTATATGCCACATGGGTGAAGAAATGGTAAACACATAACAACAATGTGCAAGCCATCAGAAGTCCAGTAGCCACAAACCACAGGACATGTACTTAGCTGCTGGAATTTCATTCATTCCATATTAATATTGTTATTTCCCACACCTGACAATGAGTCAACCTCTACGACCATCCATGCTTCCCCAGTCAGTACAAATGTATTTTTGAGAACAAAGCAAATCGGAGATAAGCCGTACCTGTTGGAACACGTTTATTGCAAAACAGTAACAGGCAGGAGGGTTGGATTTTTTTAAATTTTATTTTTCTTCCCATTACTCAACTGCACTGTTTGAATGCAAACTTCCCCCAAGATTTCTTTTTTCAAGCAGCACAATTGCAAAGCATTTCAAAATGGAAAATTCTCAAAACCTTAACAGCATACAACTTGAGCTCTTCGTTACTGCTAAAAGGTTTGAGGTGAGTAAGAATACAAGATTCTCATCACTTAGAAGTTACTAGACACTCTAGTAATGAGCATAACAAAATATGTCAGGAATTTTTCTTGAAATGAGAAAATAGAAGTAGATGAATTTCACTGATCAAACAGGTGTTGCCTATAAGGGCAAAACCTTGCTTAGAATAAACACATAAGCAGTGCCTAGACTATGCATAAATGAAGGTAGACCACCCCAGAAAGTCTATTATGTATTATAAATGCTAACTATCAATGCATTTCTGGTTCTGAAGTGGAAGTATTCCACTGCTATTTCTGCAAGTACTGAAGTTGGCAGTTAAGGTGCTGTTATCTTCAAGAAAAATTTTAAATAATCCTTTCAGATCAGTCCCAGTAATGCAGCAAATGCCCCAAATCTAAATGTCTGTACTTTCACCAAAATAACCCCAGAGATGAGTCCGTGCAAAAGCCAAACCACAGTATGCGACCAGTGCTTTTAGCTATTGTTTTTTACTGGTCTCCTTTGCACTTTGGTTTTCATATTAATGACCCAATTCTCTTTACTGCCACTGAAGTGTTCCAAAAAGAAAGCGGAAGAACAACACAAGTGAATCACTCCTTTGCTGGCACCTTCCTCCCGTGACTTGTTTTATTCTGCTGCATTAAAACTCTTTCCCTCCATTCCCCTCCCACCTTTTCCATAATCCTTACTGAAAATGTGCAAACATAAGTTCAGGGAAGAACACTCCTTACGATGGCAATGCGTCTTTAATCTTCATGTGAGAGATGTCATTGTAGAGAGCTATTGAGACAACCTCCTCCATGGGGCAGATGAGCCCATATTCTTCACAGCCATTCTCAATTACCAGAGGATCAGACTTATGTGGGTCAAACATGATGTTGTTTGGAGTTACTATCATGACTCCTCCAACTACGCCCTAAAACAGGAGAAGGAAAAGTTAGCACATCACATGTAATTCACTTATTGTTTGGTATTGGATTTTAGGCTACTATCCTACAAAGAAAAACCTTTCTCCTGCCTCTTTATACCCCATCATGCAATGTTTGCTAACAAAATATTTTCGGTTTCCAATGGCATCAAGTCAGGCATTGTGAGGAGCGCAAAGAATAAAATTAGCCAAGTTCCTAGCTAATAAGGAAGAACATCTGAACTATTCAACTTTCAGTGCTGGCTGCTACAAGCTAAAACTGCAGATTGTTAATCAATCTCAGACAAAATAGATTAGTGGATTATAAAAAAGTACTATTTTGTTCTAGATGCAGCCACCTTCATTTGATACATGAATTTATATGCAACCAGCACACATGAAGGCAGTCTTACTCATGGGAAATATCAAGGTTACTATGCTAATCTATGTTATAGGTCCTCTTGATCTGCTTTCCCAGAGGTACATGCAAAAAGCTTCTATATATAGGGACCTAATATGAATCAGCCTCTCCCTGATATAGAAACAGCTTCTTCCACTGATCCAAGCATATTTTGCACAGCTGTAGAAGACATTTAATTCTTCAAAACGTGCTCTAGCCATGGATTCAATAAGAGCCATTCAGCATCCAACCCATGACAACTGACCATTTTTCAAGGTTGTCAAGGGAGAGTTCCAGTGCCTTTCTCCTGCACCATCTCTTCCAGATAAGCTACAAAATTCACCAGGCCAGCTCAGAAGCTGTGCATAGATCATGACATCTGGCAAACAGGAGCCACAGATCAACAGGAATGACCTACACTGCAGATACTATTAATTATCCAAGGTCATCTGCAAGGGAAGGCAATGAAGGCTAACAAATAGGCAGGTAAAAGACCACAAGCTTGGTTTGTTTGCTATTGTTTTTTTTTTTTTTTTTTACATCAGGGAGATGCCAAGCTGATGGCTTGCTACTGGCAAAGCAAGTACGTGTGTGCCTGCTCCTCTGTAAAGCAAAGTCTGTATAAGTTTCCCATTTGCTTCTTCTGCATGACTCATGTACAGGTGTCTGGTTTGTGTCTGGATGAAAGAATCGAGTGCAGAGGCTCCTCCCACAGGTAATGTAAGTCTAGTTAGCCAGGAGAACAATCCATCAGTAGGCTCTGCTTCCTACCCAGCCACTGCAGGAAGGCAGGCAACAAGGGATTTTAGCTGCACTGGCAAAGAAGTTGGCCCACTTTTAATTGTTCTGACTGCAAATTACATTTTCGGCTCTGTAGCCATAAAACTGGCAACCTGTATCCTCTGCACCTAGCAAGCAGCACATAACAAAGCAACAGTTTTGCCCTAATTTATGTGTGAGACATCAAGTAGCCCCCTGTTACTTTCTACAAAATAGCAGACTGAAAAATTTCAGAGTAGTTAAATGCAGTCTACATCCACTTAATGTGAGAAGAAGCCAAGAACTGTAGGTGTAAACACATCCATCTTACAAAAGTCAGCAGTAAGGGAAAAATATGTTTAAACTACAATGGTTAGCATCTCCAGTGTTATAAATTCCAGAGAGCTTGAAAACCCAAACATGCAGAAATGTAACTGAAACCAGAGCGAACAAGAGGAGACACATCAGAGCAGATAGTTCAAGACAGAGTATTAAAACCTTGAGAAGACAAGAGGGTTAAAATACTGCCCAGTCCTTGTGCCTTTGCTTCTAAAACAGCAGCTGTAAAATTTAGTGTTGCAGTCCCAGTGGGAACATGTACGTCACAAGAATGCTTGCAAGAAAAAGAAAGAGAAGGTTGCATCATGCAATTTTTATCTTTTTATTAGGGTTTGCATGACATTCATTAGCAAGTACAGAAGCAACATGGACCTATTTGGAAACACTGCTCTGAAAACAGTTAAAATTTAGCTTAAAGACATAAATGAAATAGATAAGCATGTGCTCATTTTATTAAGCTGTTGCACAATTTGATGGAACCGGACAACTAATCCTGACACGTCGTAACTTTGAAGTACAGTTGTCCCTGTGTATCCAGCAATACTCTCTTAAACAGATAATTCTGGTAAGATGTGGTAAGGGAATGAAGATGAGTGGAAGAGCTATTCTCTCATAAAGCAGCTATCATAACAGGTTAAACAAGTGAAAGAACAAAATGATCCAGCATACTACCATGGTACCAGTAAACACAGCAGTGACAGATAAAGCCACCATAACATTAATGTTCTTTACAAATGTGGAATACGTTTGACTCCCCCAGTATTCATCTCTCACTCATCCAAACAGATTTTGCTTTTAAAGAATCTCAAACAATACCCAAAAGTCAGGTTCCACCTACCTTACCATCTGTGAAGTAACGACAATTCATTTTTAAAAACTTGACAACCACAGGCTCATCCTCTTCTGAGGTAGAGGACAGAACTCTCTCAACTGGTTTGAAGGCCTTTCTTGCCAAATCAGCATCCTTAAAAAAGAAAACGTTCAGTGCAGAGCAACAGGACCAGAAACATACACTTTTTGATTTTGGACAACTAAAAGGCCAGGTTCAACCGTTTTCCTTTTGCTTAAGGAAGAAATGTGGTGGTCATGTATGTATGTATGTATGTATGTATGTGTGGACACTACCTGTACGGAAGAAAAACCTTGTAACATTACAAAAAACCTCCACACAAATAACAGGCAAAAAATGAAAAAATGACAAGTCAGCTCATCAAATTTCATTGAGGTATTCCCATTAGGAGAGGGCCAGTCCTGCCACCTCATCTACACTGCAGACCTCTGCACACAGTGCACTGGCACGACTTCCCATGCAGGTGGCACAGAGGTGTAAGACTGAGGTTAAATACATTTATTTGCTCCAGGCTTCCCTCCACTTTCCTTTTCATTAGTTATGGATTTGAAATGTCTACTTGCTTTAGCACCAGCAGGTAGACAACTAAACTTCCTAAAATGACTCTCTAAAATCATCATTGCCAATCACCCTTCTAAGGAAAATGAAGGATCCGCTACGCCAAGGCCTTTCACAAAGATTAAATCCAGCAAGACAAGTCTATAGAAGGGTTCCACCATAATATGCTTAACTAGAAGGAAACTGACTGCTCAGACTAAACTAACAGGCTCCGTGCTCAAGGATCTCAATGCAGGATCAAGGCTCTGGACTGCAGAGCACAGAAACCTCCAGAGTGAAACACTAAATAATTCTTCACATTTAACTTTCTCTTGTTTAAAAACTACACACTACACCATTTTCAATTGCTTTGATAAACTCTGGGTCCAACTGAACTTGTATTGGGTTTCTATGCTCAGACAGAATTCCCTTAATTCGGAATATTTTAAAGAGATGGTAATTTTTGTAGTACAGCAAATTAAAATTGTTACTCAATACACTACACAAAAGGCTGGAACTGCAAGCTCAAAAACCTGTTATTCACACAGCCCTGAATATCAGCCTCAGAATCAGAAATTACATTGTGAGTTTAAGACCAGCGAGCCAATGTTTGACTTACAGGGAGTTTATCATATTCGGCATCTGATGATGAGGGAGAAACGTGAGCGCCAGGACTGAATGAAGACAACCTCACAGCGCTTGTTTCTGGCACAAAGAGAATCTAAATACAAACACATACGTAAAACAGTAAGACACAAGCTTTAAAAAGTTATTCACTATAAATACTACATTCTACTAGAAAGACAACTCAATCGATATTGAGCACTTGCAATTGCAACACACTCCTTAACTACTTATTCTAGTTCTTCACAGGTGGTGATGGCAGGGCACATGCAGGTGAATTAATTACAGGATCTAGCTCTACATTTTGTTTTGAGACAGAAGCAAGAAAATAAAACTTTTTCCACAGAATGAATACCTTCCTTTTTCCCCAAATTTACAATCCCAAGTTCTCTTGCAACTATCGCGACTACAAAACAAGTAACTGTAAAATGACTATTAATAGTCAATAACTTGTAACAGCAAACTTGGGTTCAAAGATAAGGCCACTGCTGAAGATGGGGGATTTTCAGTGCTAGAAGTTTATAACACTTCATTATAGGTTGTCTGTTTCCAAAAACATATTTGCATCTCCAAATTTAAGTACATATTCGTTATTTGAACCAGTATTTTAGCATCATGTAGATAAAAAACAAATAAAAAACACCCTTACACTAATACATGTATATAAAATTCTAATGCTTTATTTGAATTTTCACATTTCCCTCACAGTAAACATTCCAGATTTTTAGTAGCACAGTACTGAAACTGCACTACAGGTCTGGACCTCCACCTGTCGCAGCAAAGAAAGATACTTCTAAAGGTAAAAAAATGTTAACAGCTTAATTTTAAACTAGAAGTGTTTACAAAAATAAAACCATTTTCCTAATCTGGACACTTCAGCCTCTTCACGTCTGTGAAGCAGAAGTAGAGATCTGCTCTTCACGAACCAAGTGTTTGCCCTCACATTTGCATTTCCATTATTTGACTCTCCCAAAAACAGTCTATCTCCATTTATTTCTCATGTTGCAGAAGACTGACTCATTCCCAACACAATGACAAAGAGTCATTTCAATTACTGTATCTATCTCTCAAATTCTTTAATATATTATATATAGCATTTATCTAGGCTTCCCAAGACTCTTGCAACAGCTACATTACCCTCTTTTGCTTCAGAGTCATCTTTAAGCCTTAGTGACAGAAAACAGATAAGACAAGTCAGATATGGCAATTACAAAGCTCCCTCCCAAACTCCAGGTAACGATCTAGTAAGTTCCCCTTTGAGGGATTTAAATTACTGTCCATTATCTTTGTACCAAAGTACCTAAAAGATATGTGAAAGTAGTAAAAAGCTTTTAAATACATAGCAAATAATCACATTACAAGTACTAAAAAACCCCCACCAAACATAAAATATTTACCTGGCCTGGCACAATTGTCTGCGTGAAAAGCTTATTGAGCTCCACAAGCTTGTTTGGGGTGATGTTAAACTTTAATGCTATGCTGTTTATGGTGTCCTGATTTCCAGCCTGAAGAAAGAGTTGAAGCTTAAGAACCATAGTGAACACGTTCACCGCACCAGCTGAACTAAAACTGTCTAGCAGACTGTTCACAGGGAATAAATGTGACGATATCAACACACCCTCCGTATAATAGCTTACGTGATGAGCTAGGATCAATAAAAATACAAAAACATTCTTTTACACTATACAGTAGATAAAATGGAGAGATGTTACAGATGCTGCTCTCCTTTTCTCACGGAACCTGAAAGCAGCACCACCTCATTTAGAACTGGCCTGGGAAGTGGGGAAAGGACATGCGCTGGAAAGCTTATTACACTCTCAACAGTCACAAAACATCAGCCATTTGTGCTGTTCCCAGCTGGGACACGTGTCTCCCACAGCTGCTCCGCATGATGAGCAGCTCAGGTCCCCGTGTTTGGGGACATGGCTGGCTCACCCAGACTTTCTGGGCAGAGCTGGTCCTCTGAGCCACTGCGGCAGCACCGCCGAGCCCTGCTCCAGCTTAAAGAAAGAGGTCTCACATTGTCTCAGCACCAAGCACAGGCCAACCACCTGGTGACCTAAGCAACACCATGGAATGGAAGTATTTTTCAGATAACAAAACCGATTTCTCTATCAAAGTGCCGTGATGCAGAAGTAAAAATAGGACTGGCAGCTGTGAGAAGAAGCACCTGGGTGGAACAGTGGTTCAGGACATGAGCCTTGCTTTCTCTACACAGTGATCCCTATTGAGACAGGTACAAACTGCAGCCGGTATTCACTTAGCGCTTTCAGTTTTGTGCCACTGGCTCCCTTTCGACCTCAACAACCCCACTTTCAAAAAGCAGACATGAACAAAGCAAAACACCAATACTTACCGTATATTCTATGGTACCATGGGGTTTCTGAGAAACCATTTTTTTCTCTTTCTTTTCATTGGTTTTGTTTTGATTGTCATCTAAAGAGAAAAAAAAATTCAAGTAATTGACTTTCAAGATGTTTGCCTATCAACATATTTTGAAACAGATCTACAGGATGTGCAAATTGCAGCTGTGAACAGGAACAAGAAGACACATCAAAAGTATCTATTAGGCCTTAAATTGCATTGCAAGGCAAGAGAAACTTCAAATACAGCAGGTTTAGTAATCATTCAGAAACTCTGCAATAGTTTTGTACCTATGGCACTGTATCAATACAGAACTGATCCCATGTTTTTCTTCGTGACTCCTATGCAATTTAGCTGTTGGATACAAGTACATTGTGTCATGAGCTCCTATCAAGGCTGAGGCAGAAACCAGCAGGTGAATGTGCACACTGATACTGCGCTGGTATGACCAGAAATCCCCACTTCACCACCGGCTGAGGCAGAAACCAGCAGATGAATGTGTGCACTGATACCGCACTGGTATGACCAGAAATCCCCACTTCATCATTGGCTTAGGTAGAAACCAGCAGATGAATGTACACACTGGCACTGCGCTGATATGATCAGAAATCCTCACTTCACCACCATTATGTCATATTTAAATACTACTTGTGGCAGAATGCAAACCCCCCTCTCTCCTTCATCATGGAAAAAGTAGACACATCTCCCTCTCTCTCTCTGCTGCTTGAGGCTAACAGCTTCTTTTGTTTGGACCCAGAGCCTCCTGGCCAGGGCCATTAAGAGAAAGGAGAAGGGAGGCTCCAGGGAGCCGCTGGGCACCCATGGCCACTGTGGGGGATGTTTGGAAGCTTCAGGGGCACCCCGCAGCCAGTGTGGGGGTGCAAAGAGGCTTCTGGAATGCCTACAGTCAGATCTGATCAGGCTATAAAAATGGGATTCTCATCAAGACTCTGCCCTCTTGCATGGATCTCTTGGAGTACGAGCCAGATGCTGCCGCTGAGAGCCCATCCCCGGGATGGAGAGTCCGCTTGCCTTGCCACCACGTGTGTGAGTAAAATTTACCCTTGCAGGATTGCGAGTGTATCTATTTTCTGTGCACATTTCCACATGTATTTATACTTTCTGTGCACATTTCCACATGTATTTATACTTTCTGTGCATGTTTGCATGCATACTTTCCATGCTCAATACAAGCACGTGTATAAATTATTTCTTCACATAATCGTGGGTGTATTTTCCTCCCGTGCTTCCACATAAGCACGTGTAATATTCCGTGCACATTTGCACGTGTATTTCTCCTCGCAGGATTGCGAGCATATTATAAATTTACCCTCGCAGAATCACAAGTGTACACTTCCTGTACTCAATATGAGTAAGTGTATCCCTTTAAAATAATCCCAAACCATGTTCAGGCAAGTGTGTACTCTTCCCGGACTCAGGGGTGGCTCTAGCACTGTTTCTGGTGAAGCCACGTGCATGCACTCTGTGGACCTCCTGTTGTATTAATTGCTGCCCCTTAATAATTTTCCTCATCCAAACCTGTATTCAAGTCACTTTTTGAGTGCTAAAACCCTGTTTCTCACCAGTTTAATAAAAGTTTTGGACCCTGTTGTCCCTTAAACTAACCTCGGGGTACCTATGTGACACTACTTTAAACTGTGAAGTAAAAGTATGCCAAGAGTCCAGCAAAACATGCACGGAGTCAAGCATCAGAAAGCATAAAGCTTGTTCAGAAACACATTTTCCATCAGCTGCAGTACGCAAAACTCATTGCATTTTCCAAAATCCATGGAGGACCCAAAAGGCAGGCGTGAGCTCTCAGTGGCATGGGCAAGGCAGCGATTTCCAATTCTCACCACAGCAGCAGAGGGTGAGCGAAGCCAAGGACTGGGGAGGATGTCAGCTGCCCAGCCAGCCCCAGCCCCATAGGGCTCACCCTCCGCACCCAGACCCACATACATGGTGGGGACGAGGGCAACACGCAGCCCCAGCTCCAGGAGCAGGGTTGCGATGTGGTAAGACCACATGTGGCTCCACCAGTCGCCCAGCCTGCTGGCCCCGGCCGGCCAGAAAGGTCCTGCTGCCTCTGGCAGGGTGCTGCAGCCCAGCCAAGGTGGGGAGAAGCACAAGGCAAGGCAGGGATGCAGCCATGGGAAGCACTGTGGTCAGTAACTGATGCAACAGAGAGCAAAGGCATTTCTCACTCAACTTAATAGATACAGAAAACACGCAGGGCCTAAACGCACACAATTTAAGAACATGTGGATAGTACATGTGGCATGAAGGACAGAGGGAGGAAGAGGAAGATCAGGACAATGCCAGCCTGATAGGATTTTGGAACAGAGCATCACTCAGTGATCTCAGACATTCCATTTCTGAGACTGAAGACCCACAGTAAAACTTTTAAAATGAGTATTCTTGCTGCCTTTTTCCAACCATTTCTATTTCCACCACAGTCACGCCATCTTCCTTTCAGCAGAGCCAAAGCAGTCTGTGATGAAGCATGGTAAAACAGGTAACAACAACCTTAGCAGAGCACAGCATTAAACCATCAGAAACACAATGCCAATATGACAGACAAAGAAGTGACAAAGAGTGGATGTTTCCCTAGTCCATTTTTTACATACAACTGCCAATATGGACATATTCCTGCCTGAAGAAACTTTCCTAACTAACAACGAGTGTCAATAAAGGTTAATAAATCCTAAATAAGCCAAACAATTAGAGGATTGCTTTTCTTTCACATGTATGTGCAAGAATACACATTGTATAACCTGTTCAGCTACAGGTTAAAAGGGGCAGTCACAGCCTGTGAACCTACCAGTCTTCCAAAACCAAATCTGACACTTCTTTTTTGGAATGCATGAAGTTTTTCTTCCTTTCTTTTTTTAAGTCCTACCAAAAAGATATTCTGGACACTGTCCTTACACTGAGCATAAATACTGGGCAGGCTTTGGCAATTCCAAACCATACCGTATCACTTTGAATAGTGGAAAGCCTTAACTAGTCTATGTTTTTAATTGTGCATGTAAAGCTTTAAAATCATAAAAGATTCAGACCTTCAGAGGAAAAAATTCCAATGAATCCATTAAATCTGACAGATACTGCTAACCCCACTTACTGTACATGTAGTGAGGCCAAGATCACAAATTATGCTCTGCATGAACGGTTACAGTGGAAGGGGTGGGAAGCTTGGCTAAGCAAGCAAAACACCACAATATACTATTTCTGTAGTTTCCTTATCCTTCCTCATTTCTCCTTCAGGAAGCCAAATGTTTTCTGACACGATCTGAAAGCAGCTAGCTCTAGTAGTAGTCCCAAAGGCACCCAGAGCACAGCAAGCATGATGGAATCCTCGCTTACCATGTTTCTTTCAGACACATCTAGATGTAAGAGCTGCACCTCTCCATAGGCTTGAAAATAAAGGCCACTGGATACTTTTTGAACTCAGACAGTTTCTTAGTGGGGAAGTGACTCACGGTTCTGCCTCCCAGGTTTTCCTGCGCTGCACGTACACTGAAGATGGGATCATACAACCATGAGAATTGACTAGGTGTTAATGCAAATTTCATCGCACTGCATTTCAAGGAGAAGGGTGGAGTGGGTGGACCGAGCCTATCTGTGATTTAAGGAAACAAGTCAAATAAGAATTATGTAAAAATAGTAAAATTAATGAGCAACAAGAAGAAGAATGCCAATCGAGAACAGGCAAGAAAATACAGGCCTATTGAAAATGGAGAGGTCTAGAATGGAATTTTTTTTCTGCTCTTATTGATGCATTTATACGTAACTCGGTTTCCTAGCAGAATATTTTGCAAGACTAATTTCATTTTGCAATACTATGGGAAACATTACAAAAAAGAGTTACCTTGGGAGGCAACTACTGAAGGAGTATGACCAAGAGGTCAATCAGTTTATCATCCAAAAGACCTTGACGCAAGATAGGAGAATTACGCCTCTGCCACTCTGTAAATAGCTGTATAAGTAGATAGAATAGGTCAAGAACTCACAAGAGTATCCCTGGCTGCTCACATTGACGTACGACGTGTCACTGCAAGACAATACCATCATCACCAACGCTAGGGACTAACCTGCTGCCAGCCAAAATCAGTGCAAGGTGTCACAGCACTGGCAGTGACAGCTGAACCTGCCTGACAGCTCCTGGAGCCATCAGTCAGGCTGACGTCTGGTAACACCAGCAGGAGTGCTGAAGTTAACAAGGGGCCAAAGAACTGACCACTTCCCACACCAGATAAACTCAGTAGCCTCAGAGAATACAGGCAATGGCATACTTGGACCAAAAGTCCATTTTACTCATTAGTCTCCGTCTTACCAAACACTTAGGTAGCTTGTAAATACAGAAATCTTTCCCCTGACCAGCCCCCTTGGCTTCTAGACATCATGGAGTTCCCAGGGCAGAAAAGCAGCATCCACTGAACTGCCCAGTCCCTTCAAGACCTCCACACTGCTCCTATTGCCAGTGAACCCCACAGTACCGTGAAGTGCTACGTAAAATAGTGCTTCCTTTCTTGTACTTTATGCTTTATTTCACTGAGCCTCCTAATTAATGTTCTTTTAAGGATGAACAAATAAATATTCACCTTCTGCATACCATTCCCAACATCACAGATTTCCAACATCCTCTCTTAGTTATTTCACTTTTTCAGTTTGATTAATACCAGCATATTTTAGACTTTCATATCACACAGGCTGCCCTTCTCATTCGTTTTTCTTCTCCTACTATAACCTTTTTCAGATGGAGGAAGGAAAACCACATGCAGATTTTAAGATATGAAAAACCCATTAATTTGCTCAATGACATAATGAGGGTTTTCTTAAAACTGTAAGATACTAGTCATATTTTTCCACATCGCCAAGTATGTCACTGCTGTCATGGGGAAGAAGTAAAGAGAGAAGACAAAGGACATGGGGGCAAGACAGGGCTATCGTGAGAGGTAACAGGTTTCTGATACAGCAATGACTATACTTGGAAAAATGACAGAAGCCTTTCAGACTGCGACCATGCTTTTCAGGTCTGAAAAGGACCAGGCTTTGCTGCTAAATACACATTAGGAACAAGTTAAGATATGTATCAACTGGACAGGAGAATCGCTCCCAGCTGCAATGATAATATCTGTCTTTTTTACCCTAAAATAAACTGGTTACACACACTTCTCTTTTATGCTGGTGAAAATGTCCTACATGGTACAAATGTTTTGTGTCCTAAGCCTCTCTGAGATAGACCTAGTGCATTGACAAACATCTTCTTCAGCTGTCTGTGGATCAAAACAAAGATCACATTCTCTTTTGGGTTTGAGGCAGAACCAAAACACATACTGAGACTGTTTTTATACAGCTGTTTAGATTTCAAGAAACATTTTTGTTCGTCCCTAGGGAATGTTATGTACAAAAATGTAATTATACTGAACACCTGTCCAAAGGAGTGGTTTATGTTTCAAGATGTGAAAGGAAAACAGTTAAGAGAAAACAATCTCAATTCTGCCAGTCGTATTTTGGGGAATGATTAATACAATTCTTCATAGAATCATGAATAGTCTGGGTTGAAAGGAACCTTTAAAGGTCATCTAGTCCAACCCCCCTGCAGCGATCAGGGACATCTTCAACTAGATCAGGTTGATCAGAGCCCCATCCAGCCTGACCTTGAATGTTACCAGGGATGGGGCATCTGCCACCTCTCTGGACTTGGAAACCAAGTCTCCATTATGCAACTGGAAAGTTTCTGTAAGCAAAGTTCTTGTAGACACAAGTGAATACCTGTTTACACAAGGGTGAAATACACATTGAGACTGAGCAAAAAGTTAACAGCTGTTAATTGTATTCTTACACCATACACGGCTTTGTTCTTGGAGATGTCACTGACATTGAGATACCAATCCCTGCTTCATTCTGGGTAAGGTTTGCGTAAGTGCCTGGGTGAAGTTTTCCAAGAGCAAATTAGGGCTCTGAAGTAACTGCATCCCTCTTGAAGATTTTATACTAAGGCATTCTGAAGTTTTACTACTTACTTTATTAGAACTGACAGTTCACACTGCTATAATACCAGAAAGTGTCGAACACCAGACGTGGGTAAAGAGTAGTGTCAAAACCAAAAGGGACTGCTCAGATGCCTGAAATTTAACACAAGCTACATATCTACAGACCTCTGACTTGTCCAAGACTGTACATTGCCAGCTGGGCACAGAAATTCATTGCAGAGGTAGTCTGCATATTATAAATCAGATTAGTACGTTTAAGTTTGTAGGAGATATATCATTAGCAAATTTGTATTTGTTCAGTGCAGCTATACAAATGAAAAACAGAAATAAAAGTGGTACAGGAATTAGAAAAAAACAAAATCAGGTAATTTTCCTTCCAGTAAAGAAGAATACTTTGGAGAAAAAGAAAAAAAAATATATGAACAGATCTGAAATTAGATTGTATTTCGAGCATGTTAAATAACTGTAAAAGTAACCATACAACACTTTGAGCTTCAAAACAAAAGTCAATACTGCTTACACAGAGGAAAGCATTTACAGGATGAACCAAACTCCCCCATATGCAAATACTTGAAATAAAATGAAAGAATCACACATCAAGATTCACTTGATTTTGCTTTAGGAGGTACAACAGAACAAAACCCACACAGCTACTGAATTGAGTTCAGTGAAGGTGCAGTGGCCTGGAAGATCAGTTTGGCAGCTTACTTTTAAAACGTAGCTTACTTAAACCAGAAGAAAAGTGTTCGTGCAATCCAGTACAAAGACATCCAGGACTGGAGTTTCAAAAGATTTATTAAGTTAGACCACAGAGAAGTGTACAACTTTTGAGCTCTGGATTCCTTCAATCTCGCATTACTTAGCAGTGACAGTGATGCCCAATTCTTCTTCAGGGCAGACAGAGGTGTGTGGTTTCATAAACCAAACTAATGGCTCCTAAGAGGAGGGGAGCTTTTCTCACATCTTTTTCTACCTTAGGCCCTAGCGTTCATCTGATGCCACAGAGACACAACCAATTAAAACAATCAATTATCTCTTCTTTTTTACTTTGTTGATCTAGTGAATTGATTCATCTTACACCTTCTGATCAGATGAATGCCAGTGCCAGTTCAGAGACAGGGGAAAAAACGTAGTTCAGCATAGGGGAAGGAAGCACAAGACCTCCCTGTTCAGCAGAAGCAGGGAGGAGTAAATTCACATTGTGGAACATCAAGCTCTTCATAGCACTCGGCTATACTTTGAAGCTATTGCCTAAGAAAACTATAGCCACCAGGCATATGGACACAGTCTAAATCTTTCCTGGGCCACTTCCAGGAAGAAATTTTAAAAAGAAAACCATTTTACATAAATGAAACTTGTTTATTATACTTAAAGATTGAGGGACAACCAGAAAGACTCAGATGGCATAAAAACAGGTAAGTTTCAGCAACAAATTGGATGGTTGACAAGACATCAGTAAGAACAAGTAACAGATGTAAGAGGGAAAGAAGCCCTCATTAGTTTCAAAATGGAGCTTGATCTGTTTAGTCTCTACAAGGCATTATACAACAACTACTATCTCTGAGGAATTATAAGACTGTTACTACAGCAGAGAACAAGATCCAAGATACAAACAGCTCCTCTTCACCACAAACCACATTCATATGTGAGGTTTTAGCCTAAGCAACACTATTTCAAAAGGCAACAGTATACAATTTGGATCTATCCATATTATCATATAAAAACAAGTTTTCTCTTCCTCATTTCTGCGGAGCTTTATTGTTTGGATTATGCTTTAAAACAGCAAATAGTTTCCTATCTTTAATTTCTGTTCATCCTACATTAATTTATTGACTCTCATCCAATCCAAATCTGCCTAACCATCCCAGGGCAAGATGGTGTTTCCCAGGCTCAGTGTCAGCTCTGAGGATGAGAGGGAAGGGAGGGATGGAGCAGGGGGAGAAAGAGTGGATGAGAATGAGGAAGGGCAGAGGTGTCTGAAAAAAACAGCCCCACCACAGCTGATCCAGGTCCTAACTATTCTTTCCTTTAGAAAAGGATAATTACTTGTTATCTCTCTTCATTTTCGGTCCTATGTCTGATATATGCTATCACAGTTCCTTTTCTGAAGGTTTAGTTGCTACTGATGCTGTCTGGATACAAAAACGTGTCATAATTTTAGCTTTCCATCCCACAGCCTGGTGTCCTTCTGCACACTCCTGCATATAGACAAAGGAATGGTGAAACAGAAGATCTTGTTACACAAAGCTCTAAGTGTGTCATTCAAATATACATCAATAGAAAATATCAGATGGGAAAATATTTGCAAGTGGTCTCCTGCATTTTTCATACAGGATCTAACTATACTTACTGTGGAAGTATTTGGAACTATATATTTATTCTGGCCCTGGATAGCCACAGTGAAATACTGACAAGCCTGTAACAACAGGAAGCAATCGTAATTTCCATGACAGGAGCTTGTTCCCACACACTCTGAGTGACTCCTTTGTCGTGTCATTACAACTGTGGACTCTTCTTGACCTAATTTTCATTTACGTCTATGTCTCTCTCCACTGCTACTTCACCAATCTCCAACAGCCTATGTAAGATGGACTTGGGAGCATGCTGTTCACCTGAGCTATGCACAAGACAGAGCAAAGTCCTGCTTCACATCAACACCACCTTAGATTAACCGCAGTCATCAGCCAAATAGCTCATCTTCAGCTAAGTGCTTCATCCTCCTTCAGAGCAAGAGTTTATGAGCCACATTTATCAGCCACAGAAAAGACGGTCTGCAAGCAGTGGATGTCTGCCACCTAAGGGCAGATTAAAAAGCTGCCACCCATGAGGTCTACAGCTATTACGGAAGTAATTACACAGTGTGGAGGTACACGTGCTATCTTCAACCTAGGAAGAGTGATTGACAGCCAAAGCAAAGATGAAGCAATAGAAGCTTCAGCATGTGCTCCTACCAGCTTGCTGGGTACACTGGATATGCACACAACAAGAACCCCAAAAATGCCATTATTATATCCTCCGGACTGTTTGGCAAAAGCATGATCTAGTTCCCCGCTAGCACGATTAGCATTATACAAATACACAATGTTAAGTCAACAAGTCAACCTTCCACAGAAATACCAATTGAAAAAGACAATTCACAGATTCAGCATTCTACCATTCATTCTACTAAAAGACCCCTGTGTTTGACAGTCTGCCTCTAAAATATCCTGCTCTTGTGTGTTTGCATAGGAAGAAAGGCCCTCTTGGGTGCACTAATGAAAAGCCAGGCAGAGCTGCGGGACAAAATGAATTTTGTGCTTTGCCAGATTTATCAGCCAGTGAGGTCCTACCTATCTTACTATAATACATTGCAACAGTGCCCACGGACTCAAAATAGAAACTACCGTCCAAAAAACAGCAAGGTGAATTACATGAAAATAATATAATTACTTTCACTGCTTTTCTTTTAAATCAAGGGGAAAAAAACTCTACAGTTTCAGTTTGATAAAGACAGTAATAAAGTATCTGGTAAGTGCTCCCTTGGACAGCATTTTCCCCCAGTATTCATTGCATGTGAAAGAGCTTTTCTGCCTAAGCTGGTCACCTGCAGATGTACACTCCATGCAGGTGTTTGTGCTATCAACTCAAAAACCGTATCAAACTGCACAGCATAGCTGAAGTATGTCAATCTTTGAACTCACTACAGCAATATGTAATGTTAGTGAGAACTGCAAGAAGAATGCCACAGGTATCCTTAGGTTGGAGAGAGGTTATTCTTATTTTCTATCACTTGCCCAGACGAGCTGTTCAGACACTTGGTATCTGTATGGACAGGAAGCCAATTCTTGTGCAAATTCTACATCCTGTTTTCAGTTACTGGAGAAAATCCAGGTACAGGAAGGAAAGATTTCACACTGCCTTTCTCAGGCTTCTGCTGGATGGAATTCATTCAGGTCAAGTTAAGAAACATACTATTAGGAATGAGAAAAAGCAAAGATTTCCATTAGGGAACATTAAAAATCCCCAACATATAATTTAAACTGCACATTGTTTGTTGTTTGGGACTTTTTGGGTTTTGCTCGTTTTAAGAAAAAAACCACCAGATACAAATTCAAAATAAGCAATGCTTAAAAAAAAACCTTTCACACATCTAATCTCTTTGAGAAATGTACCTTGACAGTGACAAAGGCTTAATACAGATGACTCTGTGCAGCTCCTCCTGAAAACAGACCGATCATCAGTCCCTCTGGAGCGGTACTGGATTTGGGCACAGCTCCACAAGCAGCTTAAACCAACCTACAATGAAGCTGTTGCCAAAAGGAATGATTCCACCAGCCTTCTTCCTCCACGTGTTCCTGCCACCAGCCCTGCACTGGCAAAGGTGACCAGCCGCCAGCCAAGAGAAAGGAGCTCCTGACTCTCTGGGCTGGTGACAGCTGAAGGCTGGGACTGGGAACACCCACCTGGGTTCAGGAGGAGCAGGGGCAGCACATCCTCTTATAGTAGCAGCGTGGACACCTTAAGTTGGCTTAAAATGGTTATGAAAGTACACCCCAGGAGGAATATGGTGACAACCAGAGCTAGTTCCAGGTTTCTTGCACAAAGACGGAGGAAAAAAGGCTCAGTGATTAAAGAGATTAGGGGATGCAGACAAAAAAGGTTCCATGAATTTTTACTCACTTCAGGTGTAGGTAGGCTCAGGAGTATTTTGGAGATGGGTGCAAGAGATGCTGCCCCCTGGTCTTGCTGTGGTCTGACAGACAGCATTGCTTATGAACCCTGTTCAGGTTATGTGTCCATACCTAAATGCATCTGTCACAACACTACCACCATAAAACTTAGGACTATCCCCTACATCAGGTACTCCAAGATAATACAGAATGAACAAAATCAGCCTGTCAACAGAGCAGGGCTTAGGGAACCTGTACTCAGGCATCACAAAAGAAGACATGCATATTTCAGAAAACTTAACACTACACATGCTGTTTTCTTTCATTCATTTTGCTTCTTGAACACACAGCAGCTTGCCTGTGAAGGCTATGCCATGCAGGTCAACCAAGACAACATCTCTCCAAAACACATGCTGTCCTGCCTTGTCTATTGGTTGGTAGGTCACAGGTCAAAAATACAGATAAAAAATCACAAAGACTCTAAAGACGTGGGATACATGTCCTATTTTCATGTACAAAGATGACACCAGCATCTGATGCGTTCCTGACTGCCAGCACTTCATCATGCAGATCCTCAGGAACCACAGAAAAGAGCAACTACTCAGTTTATACTCACTGCTGATCCCAACCACAACTTGAGGAGTCGCATCACAGACACCACAACAGACTGATGAGACACAAGAAGATGTCAGTATGGAAAGCCAGGAGCAAGATTATTACAAAATAAAAAAGACCTTGCTTAATTTTGTATTATTATTTAAATGCATATGGAAGGAAGTCTGCTTTTTAGACCTTGTAGGTAAACTTCTGATGGTGTATTTCAAGCACAACATGAGATGTTGTTGAAGAAGATAAATTAGAAGCCTGCCTTGAGAATACCAGGCTTAAATTAGGCAGACTCCCTGAGAATGACTCCCCCACACCTCCGCATGGAGGCTAAAACATTTGCAATATGATCTCAAATGCACTCTCTCATACTCCTTATGTACTTGGTTTATGAATATTCCTGCCTTAAAGAGAAGAAAAATCTTGCAAATGTTAACCTCATGTCTGAAACTACAAAGAGAATAATCTGCCTCTTCCCTGTGGGCAGAGATCCCCAGAGAGCTACAGGGTGTCACTGGGCAGGGGAGAGACACTACAGCACTGACACACCCGGGCACCGGAGACAACTGCTCCACAGGCACCTGGGCACAGGTCCTGGAAACCTGGGTGGGTGAAGAGGCAAAAAAATCCATTCTGCCTGGGCAGCAGCCCTCCCAGGAAATGCTGGAAAGAATAATCAGAAGGAGAGTCCAACCCTTCCCCCCCAGGATGAGCTACCACCAAAATCACCTCCAAGGAGCTGCACGTTCCCTGCAGGCGCTCAGTAACTTCACAGGGCACCCGCGCTCAGCAAGACCCAACAGGCAGCTCGCACCACCTGGGGAGGTTCAGACACCTCCAAACGTGATGAGTCAGTGGATCCTGGAAGTGAAGGACTCACTAACCCTGCAGATGTATTTCCCTTGATTACTCCAGGCAGAAGTATGACAACTTTCTTCATTAATTCTCTCGACACACTTCTCCTTCCCCTTCTGCCCACACACACTTGCCAAAGCCTCGGTGACCGACTGTTCCACAGCTTTCCTCCCTTCCTTCGGGGGCTGCTTTACAGAGCAGTACATCTGCATTTAAATGTAATTAAGAATGTAAGTTCTCACTATTCCTGAAAACTCAAGCCCTGGGGAAACAGACAACCCTTGGAAACGCACCTGGTTCTTTCACCAGTGAGATCAGTTTTAGCTGTTCAAACACCAGTCCTGTCATTCTCTGGTCCAGCCTTTGCGGAACAGATCACAAGATGTCACTATTGTAAGTAATACTTTGAGTAACTGCTATAGTAGAACTAAACTTTTAGAAAATATCAAAACCTGTTATTTTTTTGTTCTCCAATGACAGGAGTTCCACTGTAACACTTTTACATTTTCTCCCTTCAATAATTACTGCCACTGTTACAAAGGTATCCCTGATTTCTAATCTCCATGTGTTTCTCTCCACCTCCTAGCCTACTCAGCCTGCCAAAATTCTCTATTGTGGTATTTCAACTACTTCCACAAGTAATTTAGGATAAGGGTCTGGGTTTTTTTCCTCCTCTGGAATAGATATAACTGAAGGAGTCTCTCACAACTCCCTCTTGTCCCCAAACATTTGTTTCCTCCCCAAGCTGTGCTAAAAAGAGCTCACAGTAAATAAAATCGGAGAATCTGAGTTATGAGCAAAAACACCTCCTGTCCCAGCATCCTGGAGGCTCAGAGAAGGATAACAAGGACAAGCAAAGCCATGAAACAGCTGACATGCTGCAGCCTGGAAATGAAAGGGTTGAAGAGGGTGTATTTTATAGAGAGAAGCGTACCAAAAAATAAAAAAATTAAAAAATCACAGGAGGCCCAGATGTAGTGAGTATGGATTGATTGTTCAGATTCTTCTACAAGAACCAGTGGCCATCAAACAAAGCCAGCAGGAGCAAGACAGCTCTTCATGCAAATGGTAGCAAACCTGTGCACTCTTTACCAAAAGATATCATAGATGACAGAAACCTGCAGAGGCCCAGGGAGAGACAAGGTGAGAAGAACAATATGGAAGCACAATCCCTAAATACACAAACTACAAGCAGCTTAGGAGATGCCCAACAGCTGAAAATCATCAGAGGATGGGAGAACATTAGTGCAGATAATTTTACAGAATTCACTGTGTTCTTCATCTTCTTCAGACATTCAGGTGTGGCCTTTGTGGAAGAACAAAAGCTGCAGTAAATAGGTTTTGGTCTGAAAAAGCATGGTCATTCCCATGGCCCCTCTGGCACTTCGACCTAGAATCACGGACACCAGGCTTGGACACAGTGGTTCGGCAGCAGTCATGCAAGTAATTCCCATTACTTCCTTGCATAAAGCTTCCAAATACCTGTACTATTGATGTTCGGCAAGTTTATACTCTGGTAGATATGCACATCAAGTACCCCAAGTAATTTGTCAGAGTTAACACGCCCACCATCCTGAAAATCTTTGTTCTACAACCTACCTTTAAAATATGTAATTTGCCTGTGCTCAAATTACCAAACAATTCGCATAACTCAGCACTGGTAACTTGTGCTGCTTACAATTTTTAGAACTTTGTATAAAAGTGACAGGTACATTTTTCCCCCCTACCTAGAAAAGTGTTAAGTCATAGCAAGCAACCGATCCCTTCAGAGCTAAACATGTTTGTTCAGTCATGCTACTGGAGTGAGATACCATCTAAATTTAAAACTCATAATGTTCTAGAATATAAGCTCAAGGGCCTCACAAAATACTGGTACGTAACATCAGCAACATAATTCTTACAAATGCAATTGGCCTTGATTTACTATTTGAAAATTAAAAGAAGAAATATAAAAATCTTGTATCAATCCTTTTTAAAGGCTTACTGAAGAAAAGCCATGTCAGTGATCAAGAAGGTTCATCAATAAACTCTGAGGACTCCTACATGAAAAGCAGCTCTGCCAATTAAAGATATTACATCTATTAAGCTAATGTTTACCTTCATTTCTAACTGTTTGAGTGGAGAGAATCACACCAGAGGATACAAATGCATCAATTCTCCTTCTATGGCCTTTCCTCCTCCCTGCTGCCCAGATACACACCAGAAAACTACCAAAAATTCAACCATTAGCATCCCATAATGAGCTAAAAATTATTGCTATCTTCTCTTTTGCTCTTAACACAGTTAAGAAATCTTGTAACTTTTATATTACTGGACAGAGTTTTGATCTTCTGTCCTTTACGTCCCCATTTTAACTCCCTCACCTGTCACTTGAAGTATAAGTTTACTGTCAGTGGCCAAGTTTACCATTTGGTTTTACATATCCATACAACTTCACTTCCATCTAACAGCAGACTTTAAAACTTCTGTCTTAGCTATAGGTTTTAAGGCAACTTGTCATGTGTTGAGAGGCAACACCCAAGGATTTCATACAAAACACCAAGTTTCACTTATTTGTGTCTTTTTCTTAGTTTTATAATAAAGAGGAGCTTATCCATCAAGATGAGAACTAGAAGAGGATTCCACACACGAGGAGCTCAAGCAGCATTATGATGTTTCCATCCGAATTTTTAGAAGTTAAGCACGAACAGCATTATTTCTGGTACTTACTGCTCAGATCAAATTCTCCTGCCTGCGGACAAGGCATCCCTTCTGTATGCGACAGTTTCTAGTAAACACCAATTAGCAGTTCAGCTTGAATATAAACTGGTGGCCTTAACACTGATCCACTGGGATTCAAGATCATTTGTTGTTACTCCAAAACAAGTGATCTGAAACCATCTGCCTTTCAGCCATTTGTCCACCGTTCTTTCCACATGGTTTCAGCAACCAATGCCAATATACCAACTGCCTGAATCTTCCCAACCAGCCACTGCCAACTACATGCAGTTTACACTCATACGAAAGTTATTTCAAACCTCTTGTTATTCTACACAAATAAACATTCTCCTACACTGTTTTAATTCTATTTGAGATCTTGATTTTGGAAGAAACAAATTATTTCTCTTTTCATCCCTCTTTGCATCTACTCTCATTTTTGCTGTCTGAAGCCTACCTGAAACAAGAAGACCAAAGCAGGGTCTCAGAACTTGCAAAAACTCAGATCCTGTTTCACTTACTGTTGTATTAAGCAACTTCACACAACACCGAGTCATCCAGGTTGCAAATCATGTGGAGTACTTAGAATACAAAGTACTTGTTTTGATATTAGGAAAGGGCTCTCCGGCATTGGAACAGGCTGCCCAGGGTGGTGGAGTCACCATCCTTGGAGGTGTTTAAAAGGCGTTTAGGGACATGCTTTAGTGCTACAGTTAAGATTATGGTTGGGCTCGATGATCCTGAGGGTCTCTTCCAATTGAAATGATTCTACTATGAGTAGGCTGACCAAACCAAGCCCCCGAGATTATGACTGATTCGTTAACTAATTATCAGCAAGAATTCACATGGATTTCCTTGTCTTTTTAAATGCACCCTACCTTTTTATGACTAGCACCTTAAGTCCTTAGCTGTATCCTACAGTTGAATAACCATACCAGGTAGTAGAAAAGACAAACCCAGGACTCATTAACAGAAGGAAGTTTCAACTTTCAACTCAATATATACTGTGAAGTCCACTTCAGATTAAGCCTATTTAGCGAATGACCTTAATATTAGAAACCATTATGCAAAGTGGGTTCAGTAAGTGTCCCGCCTTTTTAATTAAAATGAAATTCTATATAATTATAATTTCACTGCATTGCAAGCAACTGCTGGTATCATGGGAGCTGCCTCTGCTGATTCTGTGCCAGTCAGAGCAAATCTCACCACATTCCAGGTGATGAAAATTGCTGTGCCCTCTTTGTTTCACTTATGAACGTTTGTTCTTGGCCAGCTACCCAGAACATTCAGAGGATTAGTAACCATACATGTGCAATGCTGCTCTCACATCGCCCCCTGCCCAAGTCATGGCAGGGAGGATAAGTCAAAAAGGCATCAGTTTTCTGCCTCTGGACTCTGGGGAGACATTATGGCAACTTCTGTTCAACATACAACATACTGTCTCATTAAATGGGCACATACCCTTTTTCCACGTCAGGACTCTTGTCACAGTGTTTAGGACTCCTGCTTGTTTTAGACAGAAATCAGAGCTACAGTAAGAGGAGGTTTGTTGGTCTCACCTCCCCCTAGCTTTTTGCAGAAATTGAACACCGTGCAGTGAATGAGAAAGAATGGCTTTATGATTAGAAAGCAGAATGATAAGCTAGTTAAATGGATTATATGTGGCTGATAAAAGTAACTTCGTGATGTAGGCCAAGTCATGTAAACCAAACTTTGTTTTACTGTGCATTTTTCAATGGAGACCAATTCCTCACGTATGCTGACTGCCTATGATTTCAAGCAAAATCAGTGTAATTTGGGAATGTTCTGCACATCTGGTAGAAAGACACACTATATCATGCTGGAATAATACAAGGACAACATTCAGAGGATTGTGCTCGAGCCTAATTTGCACCACTGTTACACTGCCTGCTTTCCAAAGGTCACCTTTCTTCCTGTTTCAGTATCTTCAGTGGCAAAACACAAATGATCATCCATATTCATCCATCTTAGCAATTCCTGAGAGGAATCCTGGTTTCCTAGTCTCACAGGACTCCACCTAACAAGTCTGTCTCAGAGATGTGCATCCTGCCTTAGGGCAAATAAACTGGTGCTTCCAGGCTGGTACAGTTCCAGTGCTGGGTTCCTGCAGCTCACCTTGTGTTTGTGAAAGTCTTTTAGAACCTGTGACACTGGGTGAAAAAAGGCAAAAAAATTAGAAAGAAAAAAAAAAATAAAAAAAAAGCTTAGCATATCAACATCTTCCAACAAAAAAAGCCTTCCCACAGAAAATGTGTCTGAACTAAGTGGTCAAGCTGCAGAAGCAGGTCAACCAGGTTATCCCAAGATGAAGGGGAGAGCATCCTGGCCACTGGTTGTAGCAGCCAGGGTGCCTACGCAATCACTGCACTGTGCCAAAGAGACACATCCTTGCAAGTCTGAAAGAAGATTACTGCAGCAACAACAGCAGAAAGGGTAAGACGACAAAGTTAAGAAGCTGATTGCCACATAAACCAAGAGATGAGGCAAAAATAAGGAGAAGGAGTGTTCCTTCCATTGGTCTCCAGGAAAAGAAAACAAGCCGTATCAGAGCCTCTGCTGTTTTAAGACAAGAAAACAAGGGTTATATCTGTCCTCACCTTAGAGATTTGGAGATTGAATGGTACAAATATATTGCAGAATTACAGAGCCAAGTGCTCAGAGAAAAGAAGAACATGAGGTTACACAGCAGAAACCTTCTGGCAGTAAGACCTGTCCAGCCATTTAGCAGTGCCTCAAGAGAAATGATCAATATCCCCTACCATTAGGTTATTTGTAACGGTGCCACCACAGTCCTAGCAGATACGATGTAAGGAACAATCCTGGCTGGGGAGAGGGATGCTGGAGGGTTCCTTTCTACAGGGTGCAGGAGCTGCAGCCCCTCCTGCTCAGCTCGGCCGTGCCACCCACCGGCTGCCGGCAACAGCGCAGCGCTCACTGGATGCTGCGTGAGGAGCTCCTCGCCCCAGCGCTGTGCTTCCACCTTCTGCAAAGAGTAAGAAGAGTCCTTCACCCACTCTGTTCTCTACGAAGTGCGGCAGGGAGCATCACCATCTTCTCCAGTTCCCTGCAACCTTCAGAAACTGCATGACAGTCTTTGCACTGGAGAAGAGGGGTTTACTTAATCAACAAAATCCTTCTGACAGAGTATCAGCCCTTGCATAAATCTATTAAAAGACATGACATTCAAAGTGAAAGAGTGAGGATGCCACTGTCAACATTTACAAATGCATAAAGGTAAACACATTCACAAGCTTCTAACAAAGTGATGTGGTGTACAAGGAACAAATTAGAGCGAGATGTGATGTTCTCTCCCTGTTTCTCTTAGAATAATAAATAAAGAGGGATTTATAGCCCTGCAAAATACGAATGGGTGATGATTCAGAGGACAGGGGTCTTCATTCTGTTAGCCTAGAAAGGTCGTGTCTGTCAGTCTCAAAGCAGCTTATGACAAGACTTCTATTAAGCCACAAAATAAAATATGCATGCATCATCACATCAACACAGATGAGAATATGCGAGACTATTGCTGCAACTAACACATTTTTCTTTTGACTAGGAAACCTAAGCATTTTGGCAAACTGCAGAAAGCATTTAGAAAAATAATTACTAATTCCTGTATCAGATTTTGTTAAAGTTCTAGGCATTAAGTCAAAGCTGGGTAATTGGGAAGAAGCAACCATCAAACAAAACCTCCAAGCCCTCATGCAAACACACCTAGAAAAATGGTTAACCATAAATAAGAGACTGTTTTAGACAGAGCACCTCAGAAACGTCAATAAAGGGATGGCTCAGAGGGGAAAAAAATCACACGGAAGAAAAAAAAGAAAATGGGGCATATGCATCCATAACGTTAAATAATGAAGACAGATGTATATGCCTGGATAATCCCTCTCAGCCAGTTTCATATGAAAGCATATCAACAATTAAAAACCAAAGCCTTTGCAGATTTGGCAGTACCTTCGCCTCACCGCAGCTCACGCATCCCCAGCAGGGAACGCACACCTTCTGACAGAGCTCAGCTCAGCTCAGCCACACGGACGGGTTTGTGAAGGCCAAATGTTTCAACAAGTCCAGCTCCTACGGGTGTCGGGAGAGCTCTCGGAAGCTGCTCAGGATATTGGTGAGGGGTGGCAGCTTTGGGGAGAGCAGCAGTAAAAAACGGGTGAGCAGAGAACCGCTGCCAAGTACCGCTGCAGGGGATGAAGGTGGGTGTAAGACATGCAGACTAGAGCTATGGCAACTAATTATTCCAGTGGAATGACTTCATTTTGAGAGTTGCACAGGGAACGCAGAGCTATTGCAATCATTTCACAATCAGCTGTTTTTCATCTCCCTTCAAACTTTCACTTCCACAATTCCGATTCTCCACTGGGTAAAAAGTCTTTATTTAGGAACAACTGAAAGCAGGCATTTAAATAACAAAGGGGTTTCTCACTCTATGGATTTTGTCAGTCAGCTCTGTACTCAGCTCAACAGCAACACTGAATTCTTGTATTTCTCAACAGAAATCCTGTATTTCTGCAGAACCCGGAGGCTTTGCACACCTGCAGGGTGGCCGGTAGCGTCTCAAGCCACCCCCACAACAATGCCAGTCCACAGGAAACATTAACAGTTGTCTTGATCTAAAAGATCATTCCTAGAAAATGTCAAGAAAAAATCCATAAGGAGAAGTATTTTATAAATCCAAAATTACCTAAGAGAATCCAAGAAATTATAATCTAGGACCGCAAACAGATGTGTGCATGACTCATCTCGCATATATTTAAGCACAAATCATTTTTTTCTGAATTACTTGCAAGAATAAATCTAAAACAGGTACTTATGATTAACTGATGCAGTTGAGGGGTGTAGGGGAAACAATCTTTCCAACACCCAGGTCCTTTGACATCTTGTTTAAAAATATGTAGTTAATTTACTTACTTGTTCACACTTCAGCAGACAAAATGAATATAAATGAAGACTGAAGTCTTAAACAGTATACATCAATTTATGAAACAAATAACCCCACCAAAAAACTGAATCCCAATACAATAAACACTGAAGACAAATCTTAAAAAAAAAAAAGAGCAATAATAAACTTAACTGTTGACTATAACAACACTGAGTTTCAGAACGGAGAAACAAGTAATAACTATATTTTAAGAACTGCAAAGTTAGAAGCAGATGATATGCCGAACTATGTAATTTTGTTTGTTTATACGGGAAGGACATCCAAAGTCAGCTATCCTTTTAAGCAAGGCCTACAGAATGAGAAAAGTACATTAACAAGCTATCAAAATAAACATATTTCAAAATACTATAGCATTAACATAACTCACCAGTACTGTAGTATCTTTTAAGTTCTGTGCGTCTGATGTCTTTCAGTTGATTGTATTTTTTCTTTTTCTTTTCTTTGTCTGGAGCGGTTTCCTTTTCCCCAGCAATTTTACAGTTGTCTTCAGAGGAACTGATTTGCTCCAAAATAACTTTACTTTCGTCATCTTTCTCAGAAGGTGTTTTGGAAACAGGAGATCCAGGGGAATTGGCAGAGACAGTCTCGGTGTTTTGTTTGGCTTGCCTTTTCTTTTTCAAACTATGCATAAAGGAAAACAACCCACAACATTAAGATGTAGCCAACCTCCACACATCCGTTAACTCACTTGCTAACTCGATTGTGTTACAATTAATTTAATATCAGAATTCCTTATAACTCAGTCAAAACCATACATTTGCATCAGTCATTTGGTAACTAAGATTATCCTACAGAATACTCTTAATCATCTCAAGAAAATCTTCTCAAGAATAATAAAAAAGGTAATAAAGTTTTTACTGTTGTTTACTGGGGAGGACGAATGGGGAAAAAGAAACAAAAAACATGAAAAAGTTGTTTTGTTTTAAAACCCCTATACATCTAAACATAGGAAAACAAGATACTGAATCACGTGCTCAAGATGAAGCTTAGGATAAAACAAAACCCTCTGATCATAATGTATTATAATGCAACAGCTAACATAACAATTTCACAGTCAACTGCTCTTGCTGTATAAAGCTACTTGTTTTGATATAAACTTGTTATTTATTTCCATTTTGTTCAAGGTTATCCCCCAGCAGCCACCCACACTACTCCACATCTGTTCTTGCCCAACCCACACCACCTGGTGCTCCAAGTGTCACCCACCAGCTCCTTCCGCAGCGCGACCGATGTGGCCGCAAACCGCTTGTGAAAGAACATTTTCCAGCTGCTGCAGCTCGCCTGGGAGAAATCTTAACAAGCTGCCTATAAATCTGCCAACTTATCACTATAGCAACAAGAGTATTTTCTTTTGAGAAGACTCCTTAAAGCACAGTTCAAGTGAGAAAGATGCTTCAGGAATTCTAACATGGGATTTTCTGCTAAATCACCATCTTTAGCTCTGACTTTGCTTAGTGAGAGCAAAGGCTGCCTTTATGGGCTGAGTCAGTGTCACTAAAATAGTCCTCAGTTAAGAATCACTGACACGTAACACACAAAATGAAAAACTAATCTATCTAATGAACCTTCTCTCTAGTACATTAACTCCTTAGTTACAAGATACCTAAAGGAGGGAGTAGTAAATTAATCTTGTTAATGACAAAAACTGTTATGTGCAGAGGAAGAATAATGCACAGAAAATACAGACAATCAATGAGTCACCACAAACGGGAAAAGGTTACATGATCTCACAGCAGCAGCTTATGTAAGGGAAAACATAATGTATTAACTTATTAATGTAATGTGGGAATTTCAGAGATTCTTCCTTCCACCTTTTACATTTATATTCTATCAATGTATTTTTTCAGGTACAACATAAATGCACAGAGCATTTTAGAATTATAGTAAGACATTTCAGGCTACACACTTTTTTTTTGTTGTTTTTGTTTTTAAATAAAATATTAAAACAAGTTCCTAAGTTCAGAATATCTAGCTTGAGACCTCTGAGAAGGCTCAGTTTCTCAGACCGCATAACCAACAATTTCTAGTGAAACATCTCAAAAGGTTGTCTTGCAAAATGTGTATCTATCACACACATATGTATACATTTTTCTTAAAGGCCCCCCAAAGTACAGCAGCAGGAGATCCACATTCTGCAGCCAACTCAGTGACGATGGCTCCTATTTCTGTGGTTCCCCATTCATTCAAACCCACTGATTTTAAGACAGGCAGTAGTAGTTCATGCTCTGCACAGCAAAAGAGATTTAGTGTGTGTGAAACTTCACGGATCAGGTCCTGACTACATATTAAAACAATCTACAGGGATTTCCAAAAGATAAAAGTGAATACATCTATATAACAAATGAAGTGTTTTGTTTCGACTAATGAAAATTTGAGTATGGAAAGGAAGCTTATTTTTGACTAATAAGCCACAGCCCTGATCAAAGGCTGCTGTAGCAACCACAAAACATTACAGTCACATTGCATACACAACGTCTATATTTAGCCCTGGCAGAAATCTTTGCAAAGCAGCCCTTTACACTGAAACGCAATGAAATCCTTACCTCACTGTTGTACTTGATTCCAGGCTTGTAAATCAGAGACGGCCCTGACGTTTTACTGTAGTGACTTAATAACCTTCCTGCACGTGTATGTATCACAGGGCACCCAAATCATCTGCTTCAGTAGACAAGAACTGGCACGCACCCGCTGGCAGCCTCAGCCCTACTCACGCTGCATCAGTGCCTTCCACCCAATCTCAGATTCCTAGTCTGTTTGTTTTGATCACAAACTCTGTTAAATAAGCTTTCTGTGGCATATATGCAGTACCACAAAACAACAGCAAAAAAATGTGCTAATGGAAACAGAACTATTTTGTGGAAAGGAAAAAAAAACAAAACAAAACACACACACACACACAAAAAAAAAAAAGAGAGAAAAAAACTTCTCTAGAGGTTAACAGTCCTTGTGACTACACTAACAGCTTCCATCAGCACTTTCCTTAAAACATACTCATTTGAACTCAAGTTTTCAAAGTTGCCTTAGGTAACTTTAAGAATAAAGAGCTAAAACAGAACTGTGATAGCGAAGAGGAAAGCAGAAGCAACCGTTTGAACTGACTGACCACAACATCACTGACTGATGCTTTTCCTTGTAATGTTTAATCTTGCCCGATTCCCACATCCCACAGTCCATCAAGAGTTCATCACACAAGCTAGAGCTTCCACGGCCCACAGCTGCTGCTCTGGATGGGCAGCACCACAGGCACTTTTCAGGCGAGAGCGATCCAAGAATCTGGGCATGCCATAATTTCCATCCCATCCTCATGGCAGACATCAGATTTTCAGGTAGTGCCGAGGCTACTCCTCCTGCCCACAGCTCCATTTCAAGGCAATGATCATCAACTGTCAAAGCGACAACTTTTACACCAGAAAAAATACCAGGTAAGGACCGAGTATGACTTTCATCACAAGGACCTGGAGTTACTGCAACTCTGCCTAGGGCTATGATCTCTGCTTGGAAGATGTTGCTTTTAGACATCTCTAAAGCCTGGCCAAAATTACCCAAAACCCTCCATTTCACTCAACTATAATATCCCAAAGAACCAAAACAAGCCTTCAACAGCACTTAAAACCATGACAGCAGCCTCAAATTTACTATGCTTTTTGACATTACATGCACTCTCTTAGTAAAGCAAATACAAAATCCTGTATACAAACAAGGCAATTCATTATTAACATGTGCTGGTACAGTGCTGCAGAGAGCAAAGAGCAGACCCAGAGCGTTTACTGTATCTGGAACAAAACTCCATCCCCTTGAGGGACCCTCTTCAGCCTCCGTTTGCCCTTCCCTCACACAGACCTGCGCATCCCAGCAAGGCAGACTGGGCACCCACACCAGCTGCCAGTCCCAGTCCCACTCCGATTTCAAACCCGTCATCTCCTGACCCACCATCTCATGAAGAAGCTGGAGGCTGAAGGTCTCATTTGCTCTTCTCACAGCTCTCACATATTTCCCACCCTCTGCAGCAAGAGCTGCCATGGAAGATGGATTTAAGAACACCATTTGTCAATTTATTTCCTTCTTCAACTTCTTTGGAAGATTTCTAGTGGTTTTGTTATGTTTTAAAGGGGATTTCTCTGAACAAAACCAACATTCAGTCTTGTCCTAACTGTTATGAGAGCAAAAGGGAGCTGAAGGCCAAATAAATAAATAAATGAAACCACTCAGTTTGACAAGTGTCAGGTTTTGCAATTAAATCAGCCTTTCAGACAAAACAATACGCTTCTTCTCCAGAAAACGGATAAGGTGTTACTGCAGAAGATGTTTGTTTTTAAGTATCAGAGTCAATGGATATGTTGGGTTTCATTAGGAAAGTTGTTGGGGGAAGGAACAGGGAGAGAGAAAAGGGGAGGGCAGGATAAGCAAACAGCTTATCTGCAAAACCACTCCAGTTTCTGAGGAAAGAGTCTTATGCATCTGTAATTTCATTTAGACGCCAGATAGTGTTTTTCAAGCTAATTGGTTCTGACAGGCAAAACATTTCTTCTGAATTTATATAGAGGCATCCTTTTACAGCTCCTCAAGCTGTTTTCTGAACAACAACTGATAAGCCATTTTCTATGTCTGTCCAAATACAGTTTCCAGTCTGTTACTGTGCACAACCTGTGCATGGGGGCTTTTCCACTGAATCCCATCAGAATCAGAGGAACTGGTTCTTAATGGGGACTGTGAGCTGGCTGCAGAGATCTTTCAGGTATCTACCCTGGAGAGGGAACAGGGAGCAGAAACTTTCTGCAACATGACAACCATTCTCATACCATTTAATAAAGACTAATGATCTGACACAGACGTAATTTCAGAGTAGGCAGGTAAAAATACAAGGTCAGCAGCACTCAAATTAATTTTCAACGGACTGCTTAAAAGCTTGGGCACCGACTTACAGGAAAAGAGCTAGGAAAGACTTCAAGAAATAGACTACTTCATCTTCTATACCCAAGTCTATTTGGCTGCCTATAAAAGGGAAGTAAAACTGCATTTTTAGAATAAAACAGCCTGAGTTTCCGATTACACTAACAAGGTAGGTGGTTAGTGTAAAAAGAAAACTGAGCAAAAATGGAGCGGTAACGTTATCTGCACAACTTTCACTACAAAACAACAACCAACCAGTAAAGCTGTGCAACTCTAACACCGAGACAAAAAAGAAACAGAAATCTGACAACAATTCTTTTCTAGAAATTCCATTTGGTTTTGGTTAACACTTATTCAACAGAAATGCTTAACAAACAATTGAATAGGACATAATTTAATATAAAATAATTAATCACAGATGAAGAGCACTAGGCCCATAGTGTAGGCATGATTTTTATGATGTATTAGATTAATAAAATCATACAGCACGGACAACCCTTACTTTACAAACAAAAGCATCTAACAAAGTGGCCCTCCAAAAAAATATAAAAAAAAGGAGAGGGAAGGGAGAAGAAATCTTCATTTTATCTTGAAGCTGACACAGTTTTCCTTTTGGGAAATTTTCCACAATGTGCATCCTCTAAAATGTCCCTTGATACCTGGCATACAATCTGCTTAACATCCTGCACAGCACAAACAGATTGTGTTCTACAAACATTTTTTTAATCCATTTATGTATATATGCAGTAAGATTAACAGAACTTGTAAAAAATAACTTTAAAACACTTCAAACATCTTTAACTGTTTTGCTCCCATCAAGATCCCCATTAATTTACAGTGTGTACAAAGTTACATACACGCGGATTATTTCTTTCAGGATGAACCATTTTCATGTTAATTTTAATCTCACTCAACATGTACTAATTTCTTTGAACCCTACATGCCTTTCTCCACCCATCCAGAATGGTTAAATACATCAAATCCACGACATTAGAAAGACCTACATACAGAAACCTTACAGTAAAAATCCCCATTAGGCTCCCAGCGGTCTGTTCCCAGTCAGTTACTCTATTCCCACCCGCACAGATCATCCATCTCCCAGCTCGGTGCCAGCGCGGCTCGGCCAGCTCCGGGCACGGCTGTGCTCCCATCACATCTGATGTAACCTGACAAAATAAGCAATCTCGGGCAAAATAAATCATTACTGTTTGCAGAGCCAGAGGAAGTCGAACTGCTTGCCAGGTCATAACACTTAACCCCTGACTTCCACAGTGCAGACACGTTCAGTTCACTACAGAAAGGAATATAAAAGCGTTCATCCTCGGTGAGAATTCTTCCTAAAATTAAACAGCATCCACCCCACGAGAAAACACACTCCGTGAGACACCAGCCACTTCAAGCTGGTATGCATCCTGTTTTGGAAATAAGCAAGCCACAATGCTGTATGTTTGCTATTAAAACAAACTATTACGGCAAAAATAGGGTATGGAACACTTTTTTTTTTTCCTTTACAAGAGATTTAAACAAGTCACTGCGAAAGGAAAAAAAGCCATCAAAAAAGGTAACTCTGAAATAGTTATCAATAGTTATAGTGGTTGCAGACATCGAAAAGTGTCCATATTCTGGTCATTCCAAATAACAAAGAGCATCGACAGAAAGCTCTGATTGTAGTAGTACAGGTCAGAGCTGGAACGCTCCACTTTCACTGGAACTCCCGTTACTAATTTACAACAAACACCAGCACCAGGTTTCACACATGGTCAGTCATCAGCAATGCTGAAGAAAGTTGGCACGCTCCAAAGAGTAAAGTGCTGTACTAACAATCAATGTATGTCCATTTTCTTCCTGATACTGTCATTAGCTTAGAAAAACAAGTCACTCTACCTCTGTTTCACCATCTGTAATGTGGAGGGAAGGATTTGTAGTAAAGCTGTTCTGGAATTTTAAAGACTTTGAAACTTCTGATAGAAAAAGGTTCTTAGATTAAATGAAAATATGTTTATTTTCCTCCCGGTCTTCTGGCTGATATCAGGGAATTTTAAATCTCTCACTTAAGCTTCCAATGTTTATTTTAGGGGGAAAAAAATAATCACCATTTTCTAGGGTAAAACTTGAGAGTTTTAAGCTGCGAGAAAGTTATTTTCTTAAATTTAAGAATACAATGTTCCCCACAAACTAATAAACTTTCTGTTTTCAAAGGCAAAAAGTATTACCACCTTTTCTGTTTACTCAGCGAAAGAGCTTATGATGTATTTGGCACCCTGTTACCATGACAACAATTTAATAAAATCTTTTCCACAGGGAAAGGATTTTGGAAAACTGTTTTGTTTGATTTAGACATCTATCTAAACCCTTCTCTTACAATCTCTGTTACTGCAGGCTCTCAAGGAACAGCTTTAGGCAGAAAGCAAAATGAAGAAATCCCTCCCTTTGGATGGCTCCTTTAACTTTGCCTGAAGTTCATTTAACAGGCTTGTTCAATTAAACCCTCACCACAGATCTATCTTGTCGCAAATACCAACTCTTACCACACTCCCATCCTGCTCCTCCTCTTCTGCTTTGCTGATCATGCCGGATACTTTCTCCTACTGTGGTCTTCATTAATCACCCCAAACCACTCCTACACATGCAATGAATTCTTCCCAAAGTGGCTCAGCAACACTGTCCTCTCACTGAAGCCCTGGCCAGGGAGGAACAGCCTTGCCCTGTCACCTCCAGCTAGTGCTGGGCTCCCAGAGCCCGTGCCAGCTCCCAGCTGGCTGAAACTGTAAGAAAAAGGGAACTGCAGTTACAGGGCAAAGGGGGATATTGCAGGGAAGCCAAACAGTTTCTGCACAGGAGAGTCATGACGCATTAAAACTGTTAAGATCATTTGATGAGGACAATAAGCACATGGTAATCAGGTTGGGTGAAGCACATCTCAAGTTCCCCTTGAAACCCTGACAAACCCCTCCCTCCCTGCCTCAAATGAACACTCTTCAAGAAGTTCAACTTTTGTGAAACAATAAGGAAAGCCCTTTTAAATTAGTAATTTATTAACATACGGAAACAAAGGTCAATAATTGAGTACAGCACAAAAGAAGAGACGAGACAGGGTTACACAGAGAGCTGTGGGGGACATGTGCTGCTCCATACAGTTGTGGCTGCACACCCACTGTCTCCCATCAGGTACATACCAAACCTTCCTGACAATACAGCGCCAGTTTGAGTATTGATTAAACTGCCTGAAAAGGTCAGAAGGAAATTTAGCACTCAGTGACTCAAACAGCAATAAACATTCATAATGAAGCGATAAAACGGTACATGAAAAATCAATGGTCACTTAAAGCAAAATACACAGGAAATGTGACATACATCATACTGTGATAAGGTAGCTCAATCCACCTCCAGGAAAAAAATTAAGGTAATGGTATTTTAGTATTTCTTATATGAGAAGTACCAAGGGCACCACATTAAGTTCTTTCAATAAATACTTTCAGATACAGTGAAAAGCACATAAAAATAAATAGCTTAGGCATGCTGTGTTTGCTGAAGATGTAAACAGGTACAAAAAGCAACTAATAAAATTCATGATGGCAGGCCTGTGAATGGCTACAGAGAACACAGTCACAGGAACACAGCCTTTTTTGTTTGGTTGGTTTTGGTTTGGGTTTATTTTGTTTTGGTTTTGTTTTTCTTTTTCTCAGCAGGTACCTACACGACAAACTGCGAGAAGCCCATACACCTGTGGACATACTCATGAAGGATCCCTGCATTCACTCACTTCGTTTTTTTTGTTTGGTTGGTGGTAGGTTGTTTTTCATTTTTGAACATCCTAAACTGGCCCCTGTCCAAGATAAAGCACGGTGAGTGCATCGGTAAAGGGGCAAAAAGTACAGCAAACCCCTAAAATTCAGGAGGAACATGGTACTATCGAGGTAAAGGAAACTCAGCTCAAACCTTGTAGCTCAAAGTTTGTAGCTCAAAGAAGTGTTTTAAGCCACTTTCATCAGCAAAAAAGGCGCCTCTCCGCTCACCACTGATCCTGTCTCCAATAGCTGTCCCCATCCTCACATACAAGTGCTTGTTGCAGCCCCACAAGGACCAGATTTGTGAAGCTATCTACGTTAAAGATAACCCAGCGAAAGTCTCTATACATAAATTAATTTTGCAAAATCAGATCACTCCCCCATTAGATCCCACTTGGCTGTGCTAACATCTGTATCAACACAAAGGAGAAGGCCAAAAGAAGAGACAAGGCTGCTCCTCCAAGCAGCAGTGTTGGTTCTAAGGCACTTTGCCCAGCCTGAGGGGCTTGTCAAGCTACAGCCTCATTTGTTCCCTGTAACATTAGGCTGAGATCAGCAAAAACAGGAAGCCAGAAAGCCAAGCCAGACACAGGCCATGCAGCACTGAAGTAGTTGCGGCAGCTTCTTCACACTTATCCAGAAAAGGTGCTTTGATGATGGGAAATTTTCGTAAGGGTTTGAACTGTGAGGGCTGGGAGACAGGAAACTTCCACCGATTGCAAAAAGCAACAGAACAGTGACTTTGCTTCTCCAGTGGCAGTAGGGAAGAGATCATTGCTTTCTTCATAAAGACCTTAATTCTAAATAAGCTGACTCAACTTGGTAAGCAAAGTCACCTGGCTGACTTTGCTGATCAGCAAGGTCAGGGGGATCCAAAAGCAACCATGGCCAAGAAGTCAATGATCAAAGTAAGTAAAAAATTAAATTATTTATTTGAATGACCACTAAAAGGGATATCTTAGAGAGGGAAGGGACAAAGATTTAGAGCATCAGTCTGCATTAGGTTTTGCTTTTATTTAAAAAGTTATTTTGAAAATTAACATTTAAATATCAAGGCTCTCTGCATCATTGCACCATTCTGTATGGCATAAAACTACAGATTTAATACAGAAGTAATTTAAAAAAAGAAAAACACAAAAAATATACAACTTCTTATTTTCTTATTATTAACAGAGAAAACCAGGATGAAAGAAAACAGAACAAAACAAAACACAGCACACACACCACCACTAAAAAAGAAGCCAAACTAATGGTTTTATACACTAACATTCATGATGACACAAGAATTATCCAAATGCCATCATGTATTTCTCAGGGATTCTGTTAATCACATCTGGAGCTCATGTTGCACACATGCTTACAAACAGGTTGCAAACCATTTGTTCAGGAACAAATTCACAGCAAGAAGCACTGTGACACAAGTGGAGAAAGGTTCTATTTAAAGTATTTCGGAGTAGATGTTAAAAACAAATCTCAACCAACCCACCTCATGTCTCAGTTCTGTGTTTGCATTCATTGTCCCCACACAACTTGAAACCTATTTTGCATGCTGAGCTGTTTAATTGGCGTCCTGAATAGAGTTCCCATTAGCTGACACTCAGCACAGAAAAGGAAATGCCCAAGTGTACTGAAGATCCTGTTACATGGATTAAAGTTCTAAGAAACACCCAGCAATGATAACACTGGATGGGAAAAATAGGAATCTTCAGTGTTTAGAATAACGACTGATATTGTCTCATACAGTGGGTATTTCATAACTGAGAATGATAATTCCCCTCCACCCAGACGAGGTGTTTGCGTCAATGCTTCTGTACAAAATAACATGGCATCATCTTTTTAATACCATAGTTAAAAGAACATTAACCATAAAGATGACAAGACAGGGCAGGGTTTGTCTACATGGGACAATCACATGGCAGTCATGTACCAGCACAACTTCTGATACGCATATAACTTACGCTAAAATGAGTATTTGGCATGGTCTGATACTCTTCAGTAGCCTTACCATTGTACTAGGGCAGCAGGTCCTCCATTATGCTTACACTTGCAAGAGACAAAGTGTGTGTTAATTACTGCATCTTAAAATTTCTCTGTGGTTTTTATATCAAATACTACATCATTTATGCTTTTATTTTTGACTGACAAATAGTTTGGATTTTTTCATTTACTCTTCAGCTGAAAGTTTTAACTTGTGATTAATATGTTTACAGTTGGAAGAAGCAGTATTAGTGCAAGGGAAAGGCAAAGACAAGAAGTAAATCTTGCCCTCCATCAGCACAACAGGGCAACAGAAGAACACAAGAGGTTCTGCTCCATCTCCAGATTCTCTAGACTCTGTGAGTCCAGGTCTCACCACACTTCAAACAGACACCAAACTAAAATAATAAGCTGAGGAAACCAGAAAGTTTCGGTGCTCTTGAGCTTGATGTCACAAGGCAGCTCCTCTGCTTAGCACTGACCAGCCTGGCTCCTGGCAGCAGACACAAGCACAGAGGCCAAGCGCTGCCTCCACCCCGCAGAAGCAGAACAGGAGGGTGGTGGGGAGAAGCCACCAGATATCTTCAGTGCCATGCTGCATCCAAGGACAACAGCCTCCTGGCAAACTCGGCCAGCTGGGGCCAGATAAGGCAGGTGCTCTGCAACGCCCCATCCCCCTCTGCCCATTTCCTTCTGGGCTGGGAAGGAAAGCATCCTGGCACACTGGTCCTATCCCTGCTATGTGTATGGGAAGCTGCTGGCCTCCCCTCCTCTGGCTGCCCCAGCGTCTCACCCCACAGCAGCCGTGCCTTGGACCTGCTCCCACCACCCTTGCTACATCTCTGTTCTGCTAGCCGCTGTCACCATCCTGTTAAAGCCAACAGTATGATTCTTCATATGCATAGAATTGCTCAAAGGCATCAGTTCACGGGACCAGAGTAATACGCTGCAGTTTTAAGACACTCTATAGGATTGCCAAAAAGGTTTTTTGGCAGCATCTGTAACACAAAACACTTCTAGAGTAACAAAAAACCCTTCTCAGCCTCAGGCAAGCGGAACTGCTACAAGCAGCACCTGCTGTGATCCAGGTGGAAAGAGGAGCATCATCTTTTTAATACAGATAGTGAACATAAGGATAAATCTTCTGCTTAAGGAGATTTGATTTTTAAAGACAGTCTGATTGAAACGTGATTAACACCTTGAAGGCATATATTTATGGAAGCATTACTGAAAGCAAAAATCCAGCAGCTGACAGAAATGAATTGTTATATCAAAAACATAAAATATAATTTAAACTAAGTTTACTCCTGATTGGCTAGATGTTAAGTTTACGCCTACTGAAACAAAACAGCCACTCCAGAAAAACAATAGTAAAACATTAGAGTTATTATCAGTACATTAAGTGTTATACAAATATAAGTTTTCTGTGCCAGAGACTGCTGTCTCTCAGTGCACTAAGAGAGGGAGAGAGCTGATTTATAGCTCATTTACATTACAAAGGTTTTCCAGCATAAGGACCATTCTCTCCCTCCTCCCCAAATTCCTAACCAGTTCTGCTGCTCTCCTTGGGATTTTCTCTCACACAAATCAATAGGACAAATCCCATAGACCTCAGTGGAAATGCATAAGAAGGCATAGCTAACACACAAGCTTACATTTCAGATGGTCCTAGGAAACACTCCCTGCCCAGACTACAGAGTAGGACAGAAAAAAACCACCACAAATCTACATTTATAACCCAGCTTCCCCTAATCAGATTGGCAGGAGCAGGGCAAGGTGGGGAGAAATCCTGTCCAAACCCAGTCTGGAAGCTGGATTAATGCTGAGGGCACAACAGCTTACCAGCCTGGCACCACAGGGAACCTAATGCCATCAGGAATACCAACACAGCCTCTTACCCTGTGCAAAGCCCCAGGGAAGGCGACAAACTACAGCACATGCAACTAATTGTTTAAATACAGTGCAAGCCAACAATCATCCAGTGTCCCCATGTGGGATCCACAGCATTTCTTCTCTTACCAACAGAAGTCCCTTAGTTATAATAGCTACATAATGCTTTGCAATCCCTCAGTCAGAGGGGAAAAACTGCCCCTCTCCAAAAGCACATTCTGCTGGTATCATTTGTATCTTTCCCTTTAAATGGGCAGCACCAATACCAGAAACGGGCCATCCCACCAGCCAAACCAACAATCCAATGTAGCATGGCACATGTCAGAAACAAAAAGACAAGTCTTGAATCACAGCAGCAGATACAAGGCAGGCAGCTTCATCTGTGGGCCAGAAAAAACAGCACCCTTCCCTGAAGGCGCATGTCCAGCTTCTTATCAACCTGGGTTTACTTCAGTCCGGCAAACTCTAACATATCTCATGATGCTGACTCTTCTTCTCAAAACACTGTACACCCCACTCCCCACCACGATGTGGTACAAAGCACAAGAGAGCTGACGAGGGCTGCTGCCGCAAGGTGGGAGAACAGCTGGGTTCTCCCAGAGCATGAGCAAGAGATGATTAACAGCACCACCAAAAAGTCAGTACAATTAATTATCTCTTTACGTGTGTGCCTCCATGTCACTTAAACACAACTGCGGCTGCTTCTGGAACTGGCTCTCAGGCCACAGCAGCTCCTTGATAGCAGAAGCTCCACCATCTGTAAGAGATGTGGCAAAACCAGGAGGCTGAGTGGGACCACCTCTTTTGGTAGCATCTTACACAGCATTGCTTTAAATTGACAGCAGAACCACACATCTGCCAAGTATTAATGCTAAATTTGCACCGGCACACACAGCTGTGTGCCACAGGGAAGGGGAGGAAGACAAAATACATTATGACTATGTTAATAGCAACTCTTATCAAAACTGCACAGACCCCCACATCAAAAAGGCTATCGTGTAACTATTTATGTTCTAAAAATGAGACTAAATAAGTTTCTTGTTTTTCTTTTTTTTTTCAGTTTCTTTTTAAAGCCTGATACGAGACACCCAAATGTCCCTTTGGGAAAAGTAAATATAAGGTCATTGTATGCTTGCTGCCGAACAAGCCAGCCGTATACATATCTTGCAAGGTGATTAGTGAAAATTCTGAAACTGCTGGTATGAGACAGCATGTTTGAAGATTAAATAAACAGAAACTCTCTTGCCTATATATACTGTGATATAGCCCTCAAAGATATCAAGAACATTGTGAAACTCTCCCTTTCTTCCCTTTCCTAAAAAAAAAAGCCTCTTTATACAGAGCCCACACTATTACCCAGTCTCACTTCACATGCAGGGGGAAGTGAACGGCTGAGGAGATTAACCATGCTTCCCGTCTTACGCAAGCTTTTTATCTCCATAAAAAGCATTTCTTCTACTGGAAAACTTTGAGAAACTCTGAAGAAAGCCTCAGGGCCCCATTATATACTTTCACTAACTCTCTTATCCAATAACAAAATTCTTCTTCAATCTTAAATTACTCCAGTAGTCTTGAGGATAAAAGCACTGGAAAGAACCGAGACTGCACAAACCACTGTCTTATTTATGCTTCCCAGAAGAAGCAATCACATTGGGAATAATTCTGTGATTCATAGGCTAAGTAGACAACAGTAATTCATGCTCTTCTGCTGACTCTCATCCTGCACCACAGAATTACAAGACCGCCAGTATAAAAACCTCAGAGTCCAGAAAGCAACAGGCATGCAAGATGAAGAAACCTTTCCCAAGATACGCAGCTGCTCAACACACTTCTCCCCTGTTCTCCAACACTCCTCACAAAAAGCAGGTTCAATTTTCCCCCAACTCTCATTCTCCAGGTTTATACCAATGATAAAAAGAAAAATTCCACATTTTTTATATATACAACAGTAGGTTTATAAGCAACGAAGAGCAAGTGTCTCTCAAGCATCTGAAGGACATGATCAGCCTCCCAACACTCTACTCAAATGCTCCTTGTGCTGCTGCCTGTGACATTCTAGACATTCTTTAATGTCTAAAAAGTGCAGCAACAGTTGCAAAGGACAGCTGAAATACTAACCTACACAGCAGCAGGCAGAAAGCAGGCTGAAAACATTGAAACCTCTCCGTTTTAAGTAACTGGAAGGCAAATCACAGTACTGCATGTTTCAGAAAATATTTTACAGCTTCTCTCAGCACCCAACATAGCGAATCAACTATCCCACACACACACTCCTAAATAACAGAGAAAATAATATCCATTGCACACCACAAATCTGTAGTGACATCTTCAGCTTTTTCTTAGAAAATAAACCACCTCAGCCATACATGTTATTGGTCAAAACAATACGAGTCAAACTCAATACTGTTTTTAGTTTCAGTAATAGGATTATGAGGTAATGTTTATATGCCTGGAAGCAGAGCTAAGAAATTTCCATTATACAGATGAGCTGAAATGATGTATTATTTCCTAGAGTCATTTAAAAAAGTTTAAGCATCTCCAGGATCTTGGCTTGACTATTCTTCACGCCCAAGATAAATCTCCACAATGGTTTGTTTTAAAAACAATGTGTGGAAACTTTTCCTTCTAAAAGCAAAAAATAAATTATGGGTGCTACAGGAAACCTGAATAAACATCAACACTTTGGCTCAGCAGAGCAAGAACAATTGCAAGGAGACGACTGGAGAAACAGTGATTTGAGGAGCACCCAACATTTGAAGCCTGTTGCGTGGATATAATGAATCTGGTCAACAAGAAAAGCACCTAATACAAAAACCTATGACAAAGTCTCACATATAGCAGATGTCCTCAAGAAAGTATGTCTATGCATATATTCCTTATTTGGGTGTCCCTCCTTCCTAGCCACTACTGATACCCTCCCCTTCCACACATTCCCTATTTTTTTCCCATTTTTCTCATTATTTCCCATTATTATATTTATTCCTATTTTTCTCATATCATCTTCTTATGTCTTAACAACCACAGGAATGAAAAATAAGAACTATACCAATACTGAATACGAGAATATAACAGAACAAAAACAGAGAAATTCCCAATTAGAAGTTTATAAACCTATGAGTTTATAAAATGCAGAAGACTGACCAAAGGAGTGACCACAGCACATCAGACCAAGGGTCCGTGCAAGCCAATATCCTGCCTCCAACAGCAGCCACGAGCAAGGACCAGGGAAAGACCGTAACAATATGACAAGTACAGATGTCATCTTCTCCAGCTACGCTTTCCAGACTCTGGCTGTTTACAGCTCAGCACTGATGCATTAATGATTCCTGCTGTCATGGGTTGTGAATGTTTAATAGGAAAGTTAAGGTTAGGCCATAAACAACTGATGTGATTAGAATGTTGTATAGCATTTATTGTATGGTTTGTTTTACTTAGTTTTAGGTACTAATTAGGAGAAGAAAAAAAGCTGTAAATTAGAGCCTGCTAACAAGTAAATGATAACTGTACTGAACACTCTCTATATAACTTTTTTAAATCTTGGTTTTCATGTACAAATCTTAATCTGTATGAATGTAAATTTAGCTATCTAAGCCAAGAATCTAAATTAAATTGAAACATGCCATGAATTCCTTTATTTCCCTTAAATACTCACACCATAAGGCACCAGGAGGTGAACAACAGGTTGTACAACTGGCTTCAGGTTCTGACAGAGTATTAGCAATCTGGAGCTAAAGGGAGTCTCTGTCTACTCAGGGGGGCTTTGAAGCATGTCCCAGACATTTATGTAGTTCTTTTTCGAAAGAATGATGGTAACAAGACCAATGTAAATTCAGTAAACACAAAAGCACCCAAATCCCAGTGAGAATATTTTCCCTAATACAAGCACTTCATCCTTGACTTCAGAAATCTGGCTCTCAGTGGTGACTACAAAAAAAAAAGAGACTGAGAACTAACATTTGTAATTCCCTGGAAACTATTAAAAAAAATCATTCAATATAATTATCAGTTTCATGGTTCAACTCTATACAGCACTCTTCAGATTAAGGTCATCACAAGTTGGACCCATAACTATTAATAAAATTAATGTAAGCATCTCTGTCATCTATTGAAAAGTAACAGTTTTTCAAATAAAGCACTACTTATTTGTTGTTCTCTGTTAACAAGCTAATAGCTACTTGACAAAGATCATAGACAGATCATATAAAGCATGGAAAATGCTGCGTAACTTACAGTCAGGAACGTTAAGAGAGACAGAAAACTTGAAACTAAAGGAGCGCCTTTTGCCATTCCTTCAGAAAACTACTCAAAATTCTTTCCTTATGATTCTCATCTCCTAGACCTTCTTGTCCAAATATATCGAGTATCACACAATAGCACATGCAAAGCAATTCCAGTTTCAAGCTGTATATTCAGTGTTCCAGCCTACCAACTTATATCCAAGGCAATTCTTTACATGTGACATATGTCACTCATTTTGGTAGTCTCATTTTAAATTAAAATTTTAATAGCTATTCATTTCACAAGGTAACGCACCTCTGAATTTGACCCTATGATATGGGCAGGGGAAAACCAAGAGGTTCTCCATTCTGTGAGGAGACAGGAAAGATAATGGGAGTACAAGCAGAGGGAAATGTTACCAGAGTTCAAGGGCACATAATCACAATAAAAAGCACCTAATGTCACATTAGAGTCAAGGGCCCAATACACATAGATGTGCCATTGTACATCTATAACACACTGTACCATTTATTTTTGGACTTGTTAGATACCAGGACAGACTTCACAGCAAGAGGAGACAGTTCTTTGCAAGAGCTGGGGTAATATTGGTCCATTTGGGAGCTAATGACACAGAAATAAACAGAAGAGCCTAAAAACAACGCTTGAAGAATTAGGCAAGAAACTTTAACTACACAGAATAGTCTTTCAGTAGGAGTAGCAGTCTTAAATAAGGACCTATTGCATAAGAGAAATTTATGCTTTCATGTTACTCTTTTACTTCTTGCCTGTTAAACTCCCACAAGCTGTACCGTCTTGCCTGCATATTGAATTTAAATTGGTCTTTAAAAAGTTTTGTAGAGATTTCTAATTTGCTTGAAAAGTTATTTGTTTCATTTCTTGCAAACCAAGACAAAAAAATAAGCCCTTCACCACAAAACACAGCAGGTAAAGGAGCATTTGGTAAGAAGCAAAAATGGATGGTGAGGGTTTTATTTCAGCTTCACTTGCAACAGGGAGGGGAAGAAACCTGGGAAGACTCAGGTACCCAGACCATGAAGATCTGAAGTGGAAATACATGATGACTGGGTGGCTCTCTTCTACAGATAAATTTTAAATATTTTGAAGGATAAATGTTTAAATGAGCTTATTTACAACACTAAATTTGGGGGACAGAGATGCAAACAGTTATTTCATGTTAATCCTGCTCCCTCTCTGGCAATTCAGGAGCTGTTTTTTCAGCACACAACTACCACCATGCTAACCACTTCAAATATTTTGGGGTTCTCAAGCCAACCTTTCCCACAAGTGCTAATGTAACCAGTCAGACACTGAGCACCACCCCTACCAAAAGCTGTCCAGGATGGCCAAAAGCCGCTTCTGATGAGAACTCAGACAGTTCGGGATGCTGGCAGGGCAGCGAGGCTGCTGCTCGTCCCGCTGTTCACACCCACACACTCCCTTGCTCTGCACACAGAGAACTTGCATTTCTGTTAGCAGGAAATTAAGAGAAAGAGCCATCATCTCCCATTTTTTAGTTAATGCCTCTGTCCTTGTTAATACCACAACAACCTTTCCCCTCACATTAAAGAGTGAAGCTTTCTATTAACAACTGTGCGTTTTCATTAATATAGTCCACAAGTTAGCTACAAAACATCTTATTTCATCAGCATTTAATATATAAATTTTCTTCCTTCTAACCAGGATATAAGCAGGATCCTTCTTCTCAGCCCTGGGTGGAGCAGAGCCCTTTTCCCCACCCTCCCGCCATCGAGCAGAGTTTTCCCTTGTGCTGGCAAAACGTCTAACCCCTTTCCCATTCTCTTCCCTGATAAGCAGTGAAGTCTTCTCCCATTAAAATCTGATCACAGGCAAAAATAACGAGATTCAGATAAGGAGTGGGGAGAGTTCTTTTCTCATAAGGATGTTTACTATACATAAATGTAGATTCTGTAAATACTATTATTATCTTTGACTAACAAAATGTAACAGTAATAAGAGGTAAGGGGTGGAAAAAAACAGTAAAGGAAGTAGAGGAGTGCATGTGTTGCAGAATCAGCTAAGCTTGTGCTCTTGGCTTAACAAATATGAGCCCAAGCTGGCAGGAAAATCAGGGCGTTTGAAGTAGCACACAAAATATGAGGGCCAAATCATATTAAATTTGGGTGCTTAAATTTAAGGACAGAACAGGTGTCCACAAAGCAACCAAAATTGACAGCAACATCAAAGCATGCACCTGATGAATTCATATTGGCGTCCTAGTATCAGGCACATAAGCTGGGAACTTCTGTCTACACCTAGTCAAAAGTGAAATTTTTAAAAGTTGAAAAAATATGTAGGGACATCGTTAGAACTGCCTTTGTAGTAAAGGCAATATAATCTGACTGTTATTTTCAGGTACTCACATGACATTTACATGGGTCATGATGTAAAGTACTCTAATCATTTATCTGGAACACGCTGGGACACCTGCTTACTAGAGGAAGCATGCTCGACTTAAGATGCTAGATTAAAATCAACGACGTCTAAATTCAGTTCCGCTTCTGTCCCTGACTGTGCATGCAGACAATGTACACGAAGGTGAGGTGGGCATACCACCTTCTCACCTACTTTAGCTTCTATTAAAACATGACTTGAGGCTCTGCAAGAACACTCTTGTAGTAATTATACATGGGTTTGTTTAGAGTGGGAACTTCACTTAATGGCCCGCGACCTACATAAAGGAAAAAGATGCAAGCCAGAAAGGGAAGAGACAGATGACTTAGTCAGAGTTACATAGCAGGTAAGTGCTAGAACAAAAAATTAATTTCAGGTCCTTTTGACCCTTGTCTAGTGTCCTGTGCCCATACAAGACACACTGCCCCTGTGAATTTTTAAAAGAGAATAGCCACAGATTAGATGAGAAAGCTGCAAAACAGATTTAAATAATGCGTCAAGGACTTTGCTGAAAGCCTCTTGTGGCTTTCCATTTCCTTTAGCAGACAGAATTTGGAGAGGACTAAAAACATTCTCTTCAATACTAAAGCATCTTACTCAGACATCTCTCTCAAAGCCTAAGTCTTCCTTGACAAGAAATTACTTGTTCCTCAGTACAATCTCCTCAGCTACTTCTGCTTTATTCTACTTGATACCTCCTCTGTTATAGGTGCCATTGTTTATTTCTCCTTCTCAAAATCCCTAACTGCACCACTCTTTCCTGTCAACATCAACATAATTGCATTTCTTCAAACAGAAAGCAAGTTACCTGGCATTAACACAGGCCCTTCACCACAAAACTTCCTCAAGCCTTTAGCCACTACTATGTATGACCTGAACAGCAATAAAAAAGAAGCGCTGTAACTTTATTCATGCTACTCCTTCTAAACAGTGTGACAGGCATGTATTTAGATCTCTGTAATGCACTCAGGGTAGTGTTTTAGTGTAGTTTTGATAATAGTTATTTAGTACAGAGTGGAGAGAGTGTACGCTTTTCCTCTTCAATGGTGCAGAAAGTACCTTTGAGTCAAAGACGTTTTCTATACTGATTTCTCCCCCTCCTACTCTCCCAAAAGTGAGCGAGCTTTGGTTCTCCTTGTACATCACAGTTCAGAGATGATTACAGACTTGTTAAATTAACAAAGACAAGTTATTAGGAAATCAACATCACTTATTTCTTAAAAATCACCTATCATTAATTCCAAATAATAAAAATTATTGAAAAAACATCACTTGTATTTATAAAGATGATACAGCCCTGGCAGCTTAACCTATCAGCACATAAATACCCTTTCTTACCTGATCTTGTTCTATGAGATAATACTACTTAGTCTGTGCTTCATTTGAAATCAGATAAACTTTAGGTTTAGACACTTAGTGTTTTTATAAACACTTTCAGGAACTGGATGCTGTAAGCTCAAACGCAGTGCAATTTGTAACTGAGAACCCAAGAACAGTTTTGTGTGACAAATAACAATTATAATTCACATTATCTCCACTACCCAAATGGAAAAAGAAAACGCACTCCAACACTAGGGACACAGCAAGGAAAGTACTTTCTGGATACATAATGCAGCATGGGTTTCATTTTTACACAAACTTGAAAAATCGTAAGGCCTTGTGAGAAAGGTAGAATGAAGAGTTCCATATTTTAATCAACATTGAAATAAACCCTGTAACCTTACCGAGCAAAATAGCCTTGTCTTCGTTCTTTCTTCTCTTCCTTGGTCTCCATTATGTACAGCCAAACGGGCCAGGTAGGCAGCCAAGCACGATGCTCTTTTCCCCCTCAGTACCTCATATCCAGGCAGAGTTCCCTGTATATAACATTTAACAACAGGAAGTTCATAAATCAACATGTCAACAACACCTACAAAAAACAACAGGGTTGTGGAAATGCAACTGACCCAGGGACAAAGCAAAGTAAAACTTTAACCAATAAATGGTTTCCATGTGATATCCATTTAGTATACAAGACAAAAATCAATAAATCCACTCAGGCCAGTTTCTCCAGCAGAGGAAGAGAGCTGCTGCAAAGCAGGTAACCCAAAGTGCAGTAGCAAGTTTTAAAACACTGGGAGGATTAAAACATTTTGCAAGCTGTTACATAGTTTATACCAAAACATCTTGCTGGTTACATGTGTTTTATAGACAGGAAGATCAGGAGAAGCTTTGGAAATAACCAGTACAAACAATATAACCAGAAAGACACATAATGCTCACTTCATAATTATTCTGTAAAATAGTGAGAAATAAGGAAGTTTTAAAATAATATGAAGAAAAAAAAAAAAAAAAGAGTGATCCATATTCTTGTCCTGGTTTTGTTAAAAACAAGTTTCTCTTTCGGTGAATTTTGCCTGTCAGCTAAAGCCTTCATATTAACTGCATTTTCCTGGAGAACCAGACCCATGTTTTGGTAAACCTAGCAATGGAATGCAAACATATTGATAAGCATGGATGGACATCTCGCGAGAGGGGCGACGAGAAACAAGTGACTAAGAAACTGACCAACTGTGTATAACATTCCATTCACGTGAATACTTCATATAAAAGTGGGAGATCACGAGGATCTCGTCCCTTTTTCCTTATGGCTGACATTAGGAGAGGATCTTGCTACTCATCCCTGAGAACTGAGGCCTAGTGAGAGACTGAATCCAGCTCCACTTGGTTGCAGAGTCTAATCCAGGACTTTGGTGGCCGGCTCTGCAGTTGCTGAGACTTTCAAGATTGGTTTTGTATATTTTGTATTATTTTCTCTATTCTTATTAGTAGCATTAGTAAAACATCTTTAATTTTTCCAACTCTCTTCTCTCTGTCCTTCTTTCCCTCCCGATCGCCTGTCCTGAGTGGGAAGGGGGGAGAGGGAGGGGGAAAAAGGGGGAAGTCGGGGGGAGAGGGGGTTAACAATACATCTGCCAGGGTTTTATTGTCACCCCGCAATCTTAACCCTCGACAATTCTTTACACAGGTTTGTCTGTTGTGAACAACATACAAGTTCAAATGTATACAAGGAGAAGCACGATGGACCTCCTGCTCTCCAGATGAACTACAGTCACCTTGGGATTGACAGGACTAGAGGTTTTCTCAGAAATTAAAAAAAGAGGCCAGTAACACTGGGTTTTAACACAAACCCACCACCTCTGCATAATGCCGTACTGACATACCTGGAAATCAGGAGTTGGGAATTTCAGAACTACTTGGTAATTACTGCAATTAACAATACGCCACAATTGCTGTCCAAGATTCCTGCTAAGAGGTCTTATCTTCTTCCCCTCTCCAACACACGTTCAACTTACTCTAATGGCTTGTGCACATGCACAAAATAAGTTTATTTCTTAAGAGTTCTTTAACAGCATTCTAGATTAAAGTTCAAACCAGAAGTTACTACTAAACATTTTACTCTAATGGGCTGCGTAACAAAGACGTGGAAGCCACATAAATTATGATTTATAGCAAAAGAAGAAAGATTCTTCCGTGACCTAATCAGTTCCCATTATTTTCCTCTCCATTAAGAGATCATAAGCTACAAACTGCCAGATGTCAACAAAAGAGATAATGTTAGCAAAAATAGACTAATCTAGCTGGAAAGCCCAGGAATACATTATGCTAGTCTATCATCAGAAATACTTGCCTTAATTTTCTCTCCATATTTATGTAGTATGACTCCATAGCAATTAAAGTCCCTTGCTTCAAAATGCACCTTTTCTTACTCATTAATTTTGAATACATCCAGTGCATCAAAAAGAATCTAGTCTCTCTGATCTTTATGTGGTGGGCAGAGTCTTGCAATAATGGTCACTCTGTAAACGGCAAATTTGCCTATGACATCTTTGGCTTTATAAAGAGAACACCATTTTATCTCTGCACGTTAATGCATGTCACAGTCTTCAGCCAGACACAGAAACCTACATGACAGTAGCATAAGAACAGCATCAAAACAAATTGTCCTGCTCAGATGTTGACTCTGTATGAAGACATCACATACTTTCTGAGAATTTTGATGCACCCTTGCCTTCCCTGTTGGGGCTGGTCCTCAGATCTTCGGAGAAGGAAAAACGGTGGCTTTGTTAGCACTGCATTTATAGTTACAATAAATTGCTCAAAGCATACAACTGCAACCTCTACAGCAAACTACTAAGAGTTCAAAGAAGGAGGAATCTGTCCCCTTTGCCTGCTTTGCCCTCACTACACTCTGCGATATGTGCATAAGGGCACTGACAAGCCAGAGTTGAGTCACATGTTGACACCAAGAATTACCAAATAACCACAGAGCATGGAGCTAATGTTAAACCCATGACCATGAGGACAGTGGGACCCACAGGAATGAGAAGAGCAAAGTGGAGAGAGCCGCCCTCACCTCACTGAAACATGACCAGTGGGGATGAATGGAGAGAAGTGACACCCTGTGCAAGAGCCAGTGTCATGCCCCTTCCATCCACTCCCTTCCTCTCCCCTCATCTACTGTCCCCAGCCAGGGGGACACCAGCCCAGATAAAGGGAGCACCACAGCCCAGGGAGCCAGGAGGAGAAAACCCAGCGTGCCCACAGCCCTGTCTGGCCCAATGCCAGAGCAGCCACCCCCTGCTTCAGCAAAGAGGGACACGACAAGAGAGGAGGTCGGGCTGAGGTCCAGACCTCACCGCAGACGCTGCAGAAGATGCCAGCACCAAACCGGCGTGGTGCTGCTCAGCCCAACAAGTGCAAGGTTTGCTGTTTGCTTTCATCAGTGCTCAGCAAAGCCAGGAATGAAAACGCAAGTGTGGAACCTGTTCTTCACACATCAGCTAAATGCAACTCTAGGTCCTATAACAAGGTAGAGTGAAGAATGAATACTTTTAAAAGAAAAAAACAAAAACACAACACACACAAACCCACACAACTTCCGCCTCCAAATAAATTACACATGACCCCAAAACAACAACACAACCACAAAAGATAACTGTAATCAGAAAGAACAGATAAGAACTCTGAAAACCAGAATGTTATCCATAGAGCAGAAGTAACATAAAGGCATCCAGGTGAAAATGGTTTATTTTCTTTTTATTTTGGAAATAAGAATACACAGGCATCTCATACCCAGTCACATTTTTCACATTTTTTTATTGTGAACATTTTCACAATAAAATAATTTAATATCAGGTCCCACTCTGCCGACTTAAAACCTATTTAACTCACCTCCTTAGAAAAAACAATGGTGTTGTTCTAGGAAGGCATATTTAAGGCTGAAAATTGTGCTTTGAAAATACTTCATTCCACTACTACTGGGAAAAGCAAAATTATTAGGACTGTAGACATCATAACCTCTGAGCTTAGCACAAGAAAAATTCCCAACAGAAGCAGCTGGGTTAAAGGAAAAAAGAAAACAACAACCTGAAAGCTAGGAGGATCACAGTGTAACCTGCAGTAATTGCTACTGAAAACAGGTATTTCTGAAAGGCTTTTGTCAATTTGTAGTTCTTTCAGCTGTAACAGTCAAAGGCCATGTTTACTTTATAGGTTGTCACTGATGTTTTAAAGTTTTATCGAAAAAAGAGCAAAGCTACTCCACGCTTTCCCCCTACCCATCCTTTTGTATCTTCCAATAAATAAATCTCTAGTATTCTCTAATAATATTAACTGCTTAAAATGTTATTAAGGATATATGATTTAAATTGATCTTGGTTTCCTAGTAGCTCCTTTCTGGTAGAGATGAAGACGGATTTGGGCAGACTATTAAAAATGCACACATTTGGGGAATATTTATATGCTGGGAGACAGACATCTTACTCATATATCAAGAGTACAGTCTAAGCTCAAATGATGACAAAGCTGATTTTATAAAAACTTCAGGCTCAGCTTAACCACCTCTACACTGAAGCTAAAATAGACCATGAAAGCTTGTATTACATTTCTACAGCAATGCCAATTCTTTTTTAGATCATTTCAAGAGGAAAGACATTCCTGATGGCAAACAATGCACTTAAGTAAGGATCCTGCTAAAAATTTTCCACTCTCCAAATTTAGCAAATGTCAGGTAACACCTCACCTGAAAATTATATAAAGAACAAAATACACTGCACTTTTTGCTGTTAGTTCTATTACTCTGTTGTTGTTTTGTTTTGTTTTTTCTAATAGTATATTTTTGCTTTGAGTGTTTAACCTTGCTGCCAGGGAGCTAATGGGGATGGCTACTGGAAGTCTGTAACACAGGTGGGAATGCTCCAGCAAGGAACTCCCTGCCCCAAATAATTTTTAAGAAATAACACAGGAACAGATTGAACTCCTGACTGTGGGTACCCACACCACTGCAACTGCCATCACCATCCCAAGACCTCCAGAAATGCTGCTGAGCACTCGTGCTGCCCACCCTGCCACCTGGCACCGCCGAACTGCAGCCACCCAGCTCAGGACATTCAAAGCAGAAGAGGAAGATGCTCTCAGTGTGAGGAAAAACAAAAGGGAAGAGGACTGTATTTTTGATGGGACCATTAAAAGCAAGTAAATACGTGAACGTAGCACCTCAAGTCCTCTAAAGACTCTGATAAACTTTTATACCTTTTAAAAATTACTTTTTCTCTCTCCTCCCTGAAGAATAATATTGCTCGCTACTTGCAGTTTAAGTAGTCTGCATTTTCATGAGCCAACAAAAGACCTGCTTGTCATGCTCAAGGGTAAGCACCCAGAAATCCTGTTTGCTGGCTCTAAAGGATCAACAATCAATCCTCTGATTGTGAGCATTACTTTCCAAAACCATGCACATGAACAACAGCACATCCAACAGCACTAGCAATGAAGCCAATGAAGTGTCTGATTATTTTTAGAACATTCAATGGACTCGATAGCTTCTCTCTGGCCATCTGAGCCCTCTGCAAGTCCTGGAAAGACAAGCAGATTGAAAAAGAATGTTCAGGATCATGCAATTCTCTGCATATTTTGACAATCATGTAGGGTCAATACCTCTTAACCAATGAGGTAGGAAAATGCTGTAAATCCCTACTTTGCAAATGGGGAACTGAACTACATGAAGTACCCCCATACATTCAAATGAGAGCAGAAGCGCAACATGTACAGTCATCCTACCACCAGCTTTAATCAAATCAGCCCAAATAACCAGCAGCGATGAGAACACAAAAGACTAATTTGACAAAGAGCCAGTTGTTATTTTCTGTGTAAAATTTAAACTGACAGACTTTGGAGACTCACAATACAGTCTCACCTTTATTTGGCTCTGCAGACATATGCATATAAATTAAAGCTCAGATTCACAAAAGGAAATAGAAAGCCTAACTCCTCTGAGGATCTAGGTTTAAAAGGCCCTCTCAGTTCCATCAGGAAATATGTAAAAAAGGAATGAACTGAATTTAGGGAAACCAAGTCAAGGGTAGTATCCTGTACCTTCGCAGGAGCCCCCATAAGGCAAGTAATGGTGGCAACAATCACACTGTGAAAAGCAAGCAGCGGAAGTGAGAGGCCTAAGCACAGATTTTCCACAGCTAGGAAGACGCAGCAGATTAAGGCAGAAGACTCCCCATGATGGACATGGTCCCCAAGTGGACATGGTCATGTCAAGGATGTAACAGGGAGACCCCACAGTGCTGAGGGAACAGGATGCTGCCCAGACACACCATATAGTCTGCACCTGCTCTCTAGGGCAGCATCCCACACAACATTAGGTTTTTTTTATTTTTGCTTCTCTATTTTACCTCTGCCCCTGAGGCTACAGACAAACACAGCACTCATCTGCTCATACCATTGCAGGCTTCCTTACTATCACCTGCTGCAATTTGAACATTCAAATGTTGCCACTGATCACTTTTGGACATGAAACATTAGTAATCATTCTGCTTAGATCTGCAACTCTGCGGCAGTGTCTTCCTACAAGTCTTTTGAGTACATCTGCCAATTCTGACCCCTAAAAAAGTACACTATGAGAAATTACGACGATTATATAACAAGTCAGTCTGAAAAAAGGAAAGATATGTATGTAATACTTCAAGAGCAATATTAAAAATGTCTATCATGCTGGCAGGATAAGAAATTGTAGAACAAATCACAGAGAGAGGGGAAGCATTTTCAGTGTATTAGTTGTGAAACTGAACCCTTGGGGTTGCTATCTGCACCTCCAGTGAGCTCAAAGCAGTTTCCAGGGTACTGTGCAGATGCAAATAGATAGAAATACACACCAATGAGGCACAGGGTCACACATAACACCTTTGAGTGTAAGACAACAGAAACAGGTTAGCATGGAAGGGGGAATGCATCATAATTTGCTACTCCATCATATAGATGCATATGATTAAGCTTCACAAGCCAAAGCGCTAACATCAACTCTAGCATCCATTTCAACAGACATCCCATTTTTTAAACCAGGAAGGTGAAAGCACATTATGAGCCTATCAGAAATAGTAAACTTTGCAGTATTTCATTAATGCCTCACTGACTGGACTAATCAGGTTGTATTTTACTGCTTTCATATTCTGCTACTGTATTTCATTTGGTTTAATAGTAAAGATAAAAGTTTCAGAATAAACACTACAGCATCTCAAGATGAAAGGTAACAGAAATGCAGAGCCAGCACAAAGGAGAGCAAGCCACAACTTTTTCAGTCTTTTCTTCAGGCATAACAACCTACATAAAAGTGAGATTGGAAGCTTTCAGGAAAGCACTAGCTCAAGCCAATAAAACTCAGCACAGACTAATTACATTGTCACATTCAGAAGAATGAATAAAAATAGTTTACTCTAAAGCTAACTTAAGATAAATACATAATTATTTTAGCATAGTTATATAGTTACATTATAATTACCATATAAAGTGTAACATAATTTCTAAAACATTAAAAAACTCTATAAACAAGTTCCAGTCCATTATACATAACTGAAGGATGCTAAACTAACATAGGAGAGCTTCTCCACCTCTGGGAAATTGAGGCTGATGACTCAACCCTTGCTTAGGTGAAGAACCCTTTAGTTATGCACACAACACCACTGACCTTTACAGTATTAAGCCTGTCATGTTTCTTGTAACACTCCTAAAGTACCCAAATAATTAAAATGCAAACATTAAAAGACTGAAAATAAATTTGTATGCAGAAGTGATTTCTGGACTTCTTGTTCAGATTAAACACAGGCCAGTATCACCATTTCTTTATCTTCAAATGGAGAGGGAGAGATTCCATGTGGCTATTGCACCCTGTGGACTCTCAAGGACAGCGAAGATAAGATCTGGAGATAAGGTAAGCAAAGGAAACAAACACCCTTGCTCTTGAGCAACTGGCTGCAATGTTTAGAAGGTTATTATCACCACTACAGAGATGTAGTAAACTAATGGTCCCAGCATTTGCATTTTCTACTACTGCCGTAAGAACAGGCTAAGCTCAGATCACCTTCAGCTCATAAAGTGGATCTGCAACAGACTGTCCACATGCACGAAGTTCAAATAAAATAAATAAGAATTAATGTAACAGAAACATTTCTGATTCAGAAACATAACAACAAAACTCAATTCAGCTCCAGTGGACCCCACAAACAAATTATTTCTGCCTCGCTTGAGAGGAGACTTTTACCCACTAACTCGAACTGTCATGTTGCACACAGAATAAGGGGAAGCAAAAGAGCTACCAGAAGTTTCACATCACCAGTGACAGTTGTCAAGAAAGAAAAACATCCACATTTAATCTTTCCTCATTGGCAGCCAAACATCACCAGATGCATCTTCCGTAAGGAACAATGTATTTTACTGTGTAATTTGGCTGTGGTTGCTAGACAGAAACCAGTTAAAAACACAGTGTAAGCTATTACCAGGTAGAGTGCTACGCCATGCCAAACATAATAGTGTAGTGCTGTTCGAAGTCAGGCCACTTGGGAAGATTTTAGTTTTTAAATCAACAAGAACATTACTGCAGAAGTTTTAAAAGTAACGTCTTATTTTCTTGTATCCACTGTGTTAACTCACCCTGGTTCAAGTAAGCATCAACCCCAAACCTTCCAAACCCTGCAGCCTTTCAAGCTCACATTGTACAGGTACACACAGTATACTGAGTCTAAATGCCAAAATCCTGCATCTTTACAGACTGTTGACAGAAAACACTGGTCTCTTCCTACCAAATACTGTAACAAAAGGTACAAGACAGCAGAAAAACTTTAAATTTGGATGAACTGAATGAATTCTGTAGCCACTGAAATAAAGAAAACCTCATACATACAAACAACAGAAACACCCAAGAATTCACAGGGTGCTGGTTCCAGTTAAGATTCCAGTAAATTTTAGCTACTTTTAACAAACTAAGCTTTTCAAACATTCCTCATCAAGAAAATTGCTTTCATTTTATAGGGGGAGAGACTGAGATCCAGAAGGATCTTGTGGTCATTCTGCAAAGTTACTACAAAACCACAGATCTTTTATCTGCAAGGCAAATGGCTTACCCTTTGTGCCTTTCTTTCCTGGGACACCTGCTGAATGAAGCAAAGTCTGTGCTTACTCCAGATACTAAGGTATTTCTATCACAGTTTCTGTTGCATTTCTGAGTCAAATCTTAATTGATGTAAAGCATTATAGTTCCATCATCACAGAAGAAGAGGAGGATGCAATTTACCATACCCAGAGAGGATAAGACAGATGTCACTGTTCTCTTACCTCTCCCTGGAGCATGCAGCCACATACACAAAGGGTTTTTATGTATACGCTTAGCAGCATTCAACTAAAACACCAAGTTTTCTAAAAAATAAAAATTTATGAACATTCAACACATCAACTAGCATTCAAACAATCCCCTTAGGACTACCTTGCTGATTTGGCAGTTGACACCAGCATGTTCCTTGCTCATAGCAACTATCATGATTCATTTAGAAACATTTCAAAGAAAGCCTGCACATCTGTTTTGACAAGGTCAAAACATATGCATACAGATAACCACATCACTCCAAGAGCCATTGAGTTACAGGTTCTCTACCAGGTTTTTAAGGGATGGGACCAAGTTCTCCTTAGATTCTCCACTCTGAACCAAGCAAAGGGACAGAAACAGTAAAGAGAAAGTTACTCCACCCTCATCACTCCTACACACAGCATGTATAATGAGAGCAAGTCATGTAGCAAACAAAACTGGCCAACTGCCTAATGCCACCCTCAAGCCAGGTGAGCAACCAGAAGAACCGTCCAATGTCCCATATACATAAAGCTGTTAAGGGCCATTGGATCCACAGTGTCACATATCCCAGGCCGCACCACACGTCAGAGTTGCTTCTATGAATCAGCTTCCATGGGGCTTGAGTGGGATTTGCACTGGGGAAACAGCAGCATCACTGCAGACACATACATAGCAACCATCCTTTGGTGATCAAGGGGACCCTGGCCAGCCGAAATGCCAAGCCAAAGAAACTGAGCTTTCACTCACCTCTCTCAAGCTGTAAAAATACATCCACACAGCAAGCTGCTGCCAGTTTGAAGTATTATTGCCCTTCACTTTCCTCCCTTTCACCTACTTAAACTCTTTGTTACCACTCCTCCACCCAAAATTAACACACAGATTACCTGCAGCACCGCAGCAGAAGCAGCTCTGTATCTGCAGTTCTCTTTACATGCTTCCATGCCAGCTCACACCCGCTTCCATCGGGCCTGGCTGCACACAGCTGAACTGCAAGCATGCCCTGATGTCTGCCACAGAAGGCAGACCTGACCCGCAGCAGAGGCTCGGGCAGAGAACCATCGACGTTGCTCCTTGAGCAGCCACTTCACTCGGTGGCCCTCAGCAGCCACACAATTGGCAAGGGGAGCGCTGCCCAGACCTACGGCCGCCTGCGTGAGATGAGAAACAGACAAAAGACAAATGCATATTCTCATCTCCACAGCAAACTTGCTCTCTCACTTGTTTCTCAGTTCTTTCCTCACCAACCCAAAAAAGGCTTTTATTCCAACAGTAAATAAAGCAGAGGGAGAGCAGAAAGAGACAAGTGTTCGAAGAGTCACTTAAAGCACAAAGATGTGGCTTAATGCTTTGCACAAATACCTGTACTGTAAATCACAGGTACCATAAATCACCTTCTACTTACAACTAGTTTAGGTCCCAAAACATTTAAGGATAAAACTAGCTTTGTATCTGCAAGTATGCCCATTATACTCAATGACACTTGTTTAACATGTTCTCAATGCTTTACAGATTAAGGCCAGGCAACAATTAAGTGTTAAAATATGAATAAAACCATCAATTTAAAGGGAAGTATTAGAACCGGTCACTGTTTTTTAGGCCAAGTAAATTTCCAACAATAGTCAGAATGAGGCTGTGAAAACTGCTGGAATATTTTCTTTAGAAAGTACCCATAATTTTCAAGGTTTTAGAAAAAGACCCTCGAATTTACAGCCCACTGACGCTACACCATGAAAGATTAACGTTTAAATATTTCCTCACTTCAAAAAGCAGCTCAAGACACAAAAGCTACTTGAAGGGAAAATTATAATTTTTAAGTTTCAGCTCGACATCCCTTTTTTCAATCGGCCCTAACTCATGCAAATCCCAGGCTGTGGCTTTTTCTCTGTCACCTGCTTCCCAACTGAGAAGCAAAGGAGCTGAGGAGCGGGGGAGAAAGGAGTCTCACAGTAATGCAATGCAAATGTTTTCCTATCTGAAACACCCTTAACAAACAAAAAGACAGGTTTCTATAGCAACCTAAACTGTGTCACATTGCAGACACCGTACATTAAGTAACACATTGAACAGTTTAATGGTAATAGAAAATCCTATATACTTGTAATGTACAAAAGTAACACTGGAAACATTTATTTTTCAATTCCTCAACCTGCAACATTTATTGCACTACAGTCTGTTGAGTGTGACATTGTATTACACCAGCACACGCAGCTTCACAGGTGCTCAGATGCCAGCAGCATCAGATGCATTAGAATTACAACGACAACCCTGCACCCAATGCATAGTCTGAAACCTATTTTAAAAGCAACAATGTTTCTAATTATTTCCTTCCTTCCTGCAAAATTCCTTTAGGTATTGTGTAACCGAGAACTATTTGATTTTCTTGCTCTTCTGAAATATCCTTAAAAGCTTCGTTATCTTACCATTTTTCCTTCCTTCATCTCTGGATTCCTGTACAACACGACACACAGTTTCTGGCCTTGTACTGAGAGTCACCTTGCACTATATACAAAGCAAAACCTCCCCTCTCAAACTGAATTCCCCTTGCTACATACCATAGAACAGTTACATTTACCTACCTAATTAGAGAGTCACTCCGAATAGATGCTTGCTTCTTTCCAGAAATAAAAGAAAATAAGTTTTCTATATGTTTGCGTGTTCTAACAATTTGTGCAAAGCTAAGTGGCTGGTCTAAATTATTCAGGTAAATAAACAAACTTAGCAACCTATTTCTACGTACGTGGAAAAGACAGAACCACTGAATGGTTCACACAAACCAGCTACCTGCTCTTCTTTTTTCCGGCATATCTAATCTGGACTTTATTTGCTTAACTCTGGATGTGTCAGACGGTAAAGATGGTTCAGGACTTAAGTAACAAAACAAAAGTTAAAAATACACTGGAATTAAGGTTGAGTACTATTGCATGAAAAACAGAAGTGTAGAAATTTTCTGGCAAAACAATAGCAGTATATACTTTCAGATTATTCAAGTGTTTTAAACATTACTATTGAATCAAGGTGCTCTTGTTGAACAAAACAGGCTGATTTTGAAACTAAAATTTGAACATCTTACACGGACAGGATCCACAAAGTAAATCACCATTGCTGAAGATAGATTTTTTTTTTTTTCCCCTTGGGAAGAGAAAAAAGAAAAACTCTAAAAAATTGACCTAATTTTACAAATAGCTTCAATTCCCCCAGTGCTGCATTTTCATGCAAGCCATCTCAGCCACGTCACCAGCTACTGCAACATCACTGAGCTCTCTACTCAGGTACCAAGTGCATTCAGAGGGACGACTCACTTACATGAGTTATGCGTGTGATACATAAGCACACATTTGCAGAATCAGGGCCCAAAAATCAGAGCTGCTAACTTTCCATTCAGCACAAGTTATGCCTGATGTAGCTGGTAGTGGTGAGTGTTTCACATTGCCCAACAGGTTCCAAACGAAACCTTGCCTTCACTTGTTATAGCTACATCAAAGTACTTGCTTGCCCTTCCTCAGGTTGAAGCCAGCCCAAACAGCTAAGGTATAACAAGTCTGGAATTCTTTTTGGTCCATATTAAAGCCTCTTTTTTAAGGGGCTGTAGTGCATCCAGTTTTGGTGTTAAAACTTAAGATTTGGTAGAGCAATTGAGATATTTTCACAGTTGCTCTGAAAATCTGTCCAAATTGAGACGAGACCTACACCTTAAAAAAATCCAGGAAAAGCATCTTACATCTACACCATCTGAGTGCCTTAGCGATTTGTAATTTAAAAAGACTGACACATTAACTGTGAGAAGTATATTACCCCAGAGCTAGATTCATGTTATCACTAACTATTACAAAACCTAGGATTAAAATGCACACTTTCAATCTCAAACATATGGCTGGGCTAACCTAATGAACAGGCAATACCTGGTAGTAGTTACCACAGGTCAAAATTGCTTTTCTGAGCTATCAGCTTGCTGGACTTGTGAAGTAAAAAGAAAAAAAAAGGGAAGAGAAGCAGAAAGAAAGATATGTTTCAAGGCCAGATAAAGTAAATTCCAATTTATAATACAATATGCTGTCATCCTAGGCCCTTTCAGTTAGAAAATAACCATCTACAGCTCTTTCATCACAGAATTCACAACAAATTGTATATGGGATGAAGATGAAACCAGAACTTGAACTACAGTTACAAAACACAGTACCAGGAAAAACTTTTATTTTAAATGCAATACAATGCTGACAGCAAAGCAGGTAAAAGTTGAAAATTGTACTCAGTACTGAAGTCCTGATTTCAGTCACATCCATGGAAGTCTGATTGTTTACAAAGTTTCTAGATAGTAAAACCAACCAATCAAACAAAACAACCGGCCAGAAGAGAGGCTTTTCAAGGCCTGTTACTACTTACTCAGGCATTACAATAATTTTGTCCAAGAAACACACTTTCTAACTTGAAGCCCTTACATGCCAAATCCTACAAAGGTGCACATGACAAAATGAACACACTGCAGGTATCAAGTACAAAGAAATACACATTTCCTCAGAAGTAGTTTAAAATCAGGTTTGGTACTACAAGTGACCCCTTCAGCTTTGCCACCTTTCCCTCTGTGAACCTCCTCAGCTTTCTGCTGGCACTGGCACAGGTTGCCCACAGCGCTCCGCAGTCCTGGCTCACCCCAGGCAGCGTGTCCCTGCTCTGCCAGGTCTGGGTCTGCATTTCCTTCCCAAGAGGAAAACAAGGGACGGAAAGCACCTTCCTTGCTCTTCTCATGAGCTTAATCCAAAGCATGCTCAGAGTTGAGGAGAAGGGCTAGGAACCAGTCTCCTGGGTGCAGTGTTTTTTCCATAGCTCAGGAGAACTCACCAACACGCGCCACTGCATAAGATCTGGCTGTTTCCTGGGGTTCGCGTTACTTGCTCTTCCCACCCTGCCTGTAGAAGATTCTGATTTCTTATACTTGCCGTACCACTTTGGTTTCAAGATCTGTCTCTAGTTCCCCCCCAGTAAAACCTGCCTGTTACCTGACAGGCTCAGCCTGGGACCGGGAACTACCAGAGCAGGGCTCAGGAAAGGAGTTGACAAAACACTGGAACTTACTACTTACACAATAGCATCAAGTGCCCAGCGTCAACAGAGCAGGAGACAAGAAAACAAATCTCCAGCTCCTTAATCTCTTTTCATGTCAAACAATGTGTTACTGGTACTAACAGAAATTATGCATTACAAAGGGCAATCCAATTTTCAAAACAAATAACCCACTTAAAAATGTATCCACTGAGTGATCAGTTAGCAGTAGGGCTCAATTTCAGGGAGTTCAGAATTCTTGTATATAAGGAAACAAATGTGCCCCAATTAGCAATCACATTGGTACTAGCCCAACACAGGAGATTTTACCTTCCATCCTGTAAGCTTGACTGTAGCAAGACACAAAATGTAGATGTCACTGCAAGTTCCTGTCTAGCCTCCATACAGTGATGTGATGATGACAGCCACCTCCTACCAGCTACTCACCCCTAACCACCTAACCAACACAGCTCAGCATCATACACTTAAAAAACCCCAAAAACCACAAAACACAAACAAAAAACGCACACCAAAAAAACCCACAACAACAAACAAAAAAATTACTTGTAAATCAAATGACATTTCTTCAGTTTCTTCAGCTGATCCATAAAGCACAAGGCCTGGAGAAGAACTCGCTGCACTGGCAGAAAGCCACCCTTGTCACTCCTTTGTGGTTCTCAATTCATCTCCTAATTGCTTTGATGACTACTCAGACTGCTTGCTACTTGACCCCACACATCTGCGTAGCTTTCATGTTCATCAGCTGTTGCACAGCTGTCAATCATTTGGCCCCTATCTACACAAGTGACTGGCTTACAAAACACCAAGTCAATCTTTCATCACACACCTGGACACATTTCAGCACACTGTTCCATAACAAAGTAGGAGTCAAAGTTTTATCTCCTTGGGTCTTCACCTATTGTCACCAGGATGTCACCACTCGCACTACACATCTACTGGACAACACCTGCATTTCAGAAGCCTTTGGAGTTAGAATAGATGGAACTGCCTGGATTTTATGTCACAGGTTATCACAACTGCTACCTTTAGCCATCAGTTTTCAGCAGCTTCACTATAAAAGGACTGGTCGATAATCAGGATGCAAAAAAAGGGAGTACAAAAAGTCAGACATTACTTACATATAACAAGTGAAGAATTTCTTTTTAATACATATTCTAAATATCATATAAATAATCTTAATGTGTAAAATTACCTTTTTATACTCTTCAATGCTTCTCTGAATTATCTGAATCTTTGTGAGAAAGTATGAATGTGGTATGGTTTCACTGAGCAGCTAAATACCACACAGACATTTGCTCACTCCACCCCAGTAGGACGGGGGAGCAAATTGGAAAAAAGGGTAAAACTCATGGATTGAGATTAAGGCAGTCTAATAGGACAGAAAGAGAAAAAAAAACCCAAACATAAATAATATACAAAACAAGTGATGCACAACGCAATTGTTCACCACGTGCTAACCAACCCTCAGCCTGTCTCCAAACAGTGACCCTCGGCCAGCTTTCCCCCAAGCTTATACACTGAGTATAATGTCACATGGTATGAAACATCCCAGTAGTCAGTTAGAGTTGGCTGTCCCTGCTGTGTCCCCTCCAAGCTTCTTGTGCACGCCCAGCCTACTTGCTGGTGAGGTGGTGTGAGAAGCAGAAAAGGCCTCGACTCTGTGTAAGCACTGCTCAGCAGTAACCAAAACAACCCTATATTATCAACATTATTTTCATCTTAAATCCAAAGCACAGTGATATACCAGCTACTAGGAAGAAAATTAACTCTATCCCAGCCAAAGCCTCTAAAAAAAAAAAAAAAAAACCTCAAGCCACTCTCTGGCCTACAAAGCTTCGCCAAGCTTGTTACAGCTACCAAAACCTGCATACAGAATTATAACCAGCTTTATCAGAAGTGCCCAGGTCTTTGGCATCCATACAGCTACCAAAAAAGCATTATAGAAATGCTACCTCTTAAGTTGATGGTGAAATAAGGCCCTTGCCATCACACTGGGGCATTACTTAACCATGAGACAGTTAACTACAACAACAGAGTAGGGGTACCTACTACCTTATTCGTGTACAGTGACTACTGACACAGCAGGTAAACACTGCTGAGCCACTGACAATGTGGAATTGTTCCTTGTAGCATCCCCTCCAAGTAACAACGGAGGCAGATCTCAATCAGTGTCTGTAATCACAGCATCACCTGACCTGGCAGGAAGCCCTCCACACCTCTTTCCCTCAGAAGAAAGGTGGTTGTGACGGTTCATAAATATTCATGCTTCTTTCCTATCTGCTGCATTAGCTTAGTGTATTTAAAAAGAAAACAAACCAGAATATAGGACAGATGGCATGTGGGACAGAAAGTAGGAAAAAAACAAAAAATAAACAGGAGTAGCAGCAGATAGAGCGAGCACTGTTAGAAAAAGTTAAATTTACTTGAAAAATGAATCAGGGAATAAATTACCTTTTCTTAAAATAAGGCTGAGTTCAAGGAAGCAGGAGCTCTCCCTGTGAACATCTGTAAAACAAAGCTGTGATTTCCTCTAAGTGGTGCACTGGGACAGCTCTTTGTCTGCCCTGGGTGTCTTAGGCTGTGGGGAAATGACTCTCAGGTATTTAAGGAATCACTATGGGAAGATCCCAAAACCAGTCACTAATGGGTAAGACTACTGTAAAAAAAATTACTTTCTAGAAATTGGTAGCTACTAATAAAAGGCTTTTAAATCCTACTAAGTGAACACGGAGTGGAACATAAACAATCCTGATTTGACTCTGTAACCAAAAGGTAAATGCAAATCTTGCCTGTATAAACATCTCTGCTCAGGTTGGATGTCTTCTGTTTCTGTCAACCAGGTTGATATTACCATTACTTAAATGACGGGTAGTCATAGAGCCTGCATTTCAAAAAACATGTTGGAAAAAAAACCTGTAAAACATACACAGTAGCCATAACAAAGGCAACAAGAGAAAAAAAGTGGCACCTCAGTGAGATCTACACGTACCATGAAAAGAGGCCTAATGCCTAATTACAATTAGTATTACAGGGGACAGAGTCACTGAGAACAAGGAACAGCTTCATTTAGCTGAAAAGGTGACAGGACCACACAACATATGGAGTTTGAGGCGTGCAACTGAAAGCACACCTTGCACCTTAAAAACAAGATCAATAAGAATCAGAAAGGCTTATTAAGATTATGATAAGTACTCTACCCATTGAGAGCTCCAAGTCTAAGCCAGAAGTCTTAAAGGATAAACTTTGGTTCCATGACATGTCACTAAATCTCAAGTGAGTACAGGCATGTCCCTAGGATGCCACACAGTACCAAGCTGAAATACTGGTACTATTTCTCAAAGCTTGGTCAGACACTGGGAGCAGCAGAAGTGTGAGAGCAAAGCACTGAACTAACTCATCCTTCTTGACACATAATACTACCTTCTGCATTGCAACCGGGAAGTACCAGCAGACCCTGAGAAGCCCACCTGCCCCTGCCCTTGCAAGCAAGCAGAGGAAACACTGCAGATACACAACCACAGCCCCTGCCCCACTGCAGTGCGCTGCCCACCCCAAAACTGAACACACACCTTCCAGCAGCAGCACAGCTGCTCACACCTGCCTGACATTTTGATCAAGAATGAAGTATAGCTTTCTGCCTGCAATCAGAAGGGTTTGCAAAGAAAAGGGGAAGAAAGAGTACTGTCATGTATGCATTTAATGTGTCAATCTGAAACATGATGTTTGCAGGGGGAATGGAATGGAATGGAATGGAATGGAATGGAATGGAATGGAATGGAATGGAATGGAATGGAATGGAATGGAATACCTTGCAGTGAATTTTGTCACTGCCTCACTATTTTGTGAATCGATCCTAGGAGAAAATGACAAGAGAATAAGGAAACCAGTCAGATTTAAAAATAAATAACTAAATAAATAAATAAATAAAATAAAATAAAATATCTGAACACTTGTTTCTCCTACCCTGTTTTTCCTCCTGGTCAAAGGGGGCCACCAAGGTAAGTGCTCTTACTGCTGACTTCACTAAACTGTATCATTACGCTTCCTCTCTTTGGCAAAGTTATCCTAAGCCCCAGGACAAAGCCGCAGCAGTAGCAGCATAACTCATGCATTTTCCTCCACGAGGGCACAGATCCCGACACCCAGCTCCCTCACAGCAGGGAGTGATAAACCACCAACTCCATGGCAGGCAGCCATCCCCACCATCAATAACTACATCAGCGAGTGGATATCTCACTAGAACAAGACCTGTGGCCATAAAACCTTAGAATTTTTTGGCTTATTGATCACAAGGAGGGAGAGATGTGTCAGTCTGCTGCTTCTTGGGTGATGACACTAGATTTACCTGACCAGTAAAGCTGAAGACCACAACCGTCTGCTGCTGCGTTGGGCACCCGTCAAGACACAGAGGGCACAAGCCCGGTGCCAGACAGGGAGTTTTATCATTTTTTCTTTACATTGGTTAAGTGCAAGTTTTCCTTCAACGCCTACTGGACAGCAAAGTGAAACTGAGTCCATTAATCCCTCAATTCCATCATAATTATTGTTTGTGAACATGTCCAGCCACCTGGAGCAGCAATTTCTTGTGTCAGATCCTACTCCAATGGCTCACACTAATTTTCCACCTCTGAAACACTCACCCAGATGGGTGACTACAGGAACCTTCCCTAGCTGTAGTACCCATGTGCAGAGTTCTCACAATTTTGTTAATAACCTTTTTGAATAAAAGTTTTCTCCTACCCAAATCACTCTCCAATGAATTTACCTCTATTTGAATAGAAGGACTTATTCCCTAACACCTTCAGGGATTTGCAAGCTGACCACTGAAGTCAGAACCGTAAGACAGCCAAATATTTACTACAGCCAAACCCCAGACAATTTTACTCTTTTAAAATCCTGAATGCATAATCAACAAAGATGTATTCCTATGCAGCAAGACAAGGACTGTTCCAATCAATTCTAAGTCACTCCCAAGGGAATCACTTATCATTCTGGCAGCAGATGTGACGAATCCAAATGGGAGTGTGGTTGCTGGTGCAGTGAGAACAGGACGCTGGGCAAAGGCAGGAGTGAGACTCAGAGACCGTGCCTCACAACCCACTGTGACAAGCCAGGTTTTCTCAAAGTGTTTCTTTTTCATAACACAATACACAAAGAGAAAAAAAGGTGCTGACTTCAACTGAAGAATTTCCTCCCAAGCCTATGATTTTGATTTGTTATTAAAAAAGGTGGTGAGCACTTTGCCTACGAACAGTCCCATCAGCTTCAGTACAGCTCTTCACAGGACTAACATGCATGCTTAGATTCTTAAAATATTTTATGCATATTTATGGACATTTTTCAGGTAAAAGGATGAAACAGGAAGCAGCCTAAAATTCAATGCACTAGGACTTTTGCATTTTTAACCATGACTTACATTTAAAGACATATATTCCTGATAAAGTATTTTTAATTCATAAAATATACATGCAGATATACTTTCCCTGTCAGTTTCTATTGCCTTCTCCATTAATTTTCTGGAGTCTGTGTGTGTATACGTACACATCAAAAAGAACGATATTAGCAAAGCATTATTTCCACACTATGTAAGCACTTGCTGATACAGTATGCTAGGAGAGTTCATCAACATGCATTTTAAGTATCATCCAAACACAGGCCTAATATGGGTCACAGTATTTGAGGCAAACCATAATCGATTAATGGGCACCCACCTATCTTGAAAGTCCATCATTATACATTAATACAAGAAATGTATGACTGCCTAATGAGAGAACGATAATTGTGGCATGTAAAGTAAACACACGGTAAAAGCCTGTTATTGAGTCTAAGCGTTCATCATCTTATTTCATCACCTAGAGGACAGTAACTGCATCCTCCAGCACTGTAATACTGCACACACATCACCAACACACAGGTAAGGCCCTCCAGCCAAAAATCAACTCTGAAGTAGTGTATGATGAAGTACACAGAGGAAAAGTCCGTTGCACAGATTAAGAGACAAAAATTATTTACTAACACATCTTTGGCACCCGGCAGCACTTCTTCATCACGACAACCCGAGACTATAAATTTATAGAAAGAGAGCCTGGAACATTCCAGTAAATCATCCAAGATCTGGGGAGGGAGGAAGTAAATGAGGTTTGAAGCCGTGAAAGCCAACAAAGCAATCCACTCAGCTATATCGGTTGGTTAAGGGCGGCAGCAAAGGCGAAAGCCGGGACTCGCAGCAGCAGCACCGCAGGCAGCGGCATCGGGCCGGCGGCCGGGCCCCGCAGAGCCGCCGCCGGCGGGCAGGTCACCGTGGCCGCGCCGCGCCTGCACACGCACCCGCGGACACAGGGGACGAGCGCGGGGCCGCCCTCGCCTCCCGCGCTGCGATGCCGGGCTGGGTCTGCAAACAGGCGAACAGGCACACAGCTCCCCCGCAACACAGCGCCCGCGCTACCCTCGCCGCGCCAGGGCTCTGCTCCCGGCCCCGCCGCACCGCCCCCCGCCAGGGAACAAGGCCGTGGCCGAGCAGACGCGCCCGCCCACCCACCGCCCGCCATCCCTCGGCACAGCGTAAACAGGAAAACAACGCGTCCCGTACGCACCCCCCCGCGGCGCGCACCTGCAGGGCGGGCGGGCGGGAGGCATGGCAGCCCCGCGGCGCTGCGCCCCGGCCCCGCTGCCGGGCGGCGGCAGGTGGTGGCTGCGGCAGCGCCGGCTGCAGCGTTCCCCACTCGGCCTTGCCGCTCCCCCCGCCCCAGACCGCCGCTCCGCTCCGCCCCGTCCCGGCGATCCCGCCTCCCGCTCGGCCCCGGCGGATCGCGGTCGCCCCGGGGCGGGGGGCGGCAGGCTCGGGCTGCGCGCAGCGCTCCGGGAGCGTGGGGAGAAGGGCGCGCTTTTCCCGAGCCGCTTCACGGGCCCCAGCACACACGCAGCCGCTGCGGTGCCGGCAAGCCCTGTCCTGGGGAAAGGGGGCTGCCTTTGAGACCAAAAAAAAAAAAAAAGCCGAGTAATTCCTCGTAAAGCGCAAGTGCCGGGCTCTGCCTCTGGAAAGGAGTTTTCTCAAGGACAGTACTAAAACAAAACAACCTGTTTTGAAAATTGAGGTTAACCAAAGCCTTTAGATCCACGGGAAACAGAAAAGCCTCCGAACTTTATCTGCTGTTTCCACATTGCCAACATTCAGGTTTCTTCACCTAACCCCCCAAAAACAAAACCTGCTACAGTTACCAGAAATTCCATGCCCTTACCTGAGGTAACTTGAGGTAACCCTTCTAGAGGTTTGCTTCTCACCTGAATGAGATCTAGCTTCCTACTCCCTCTTTCCATCAGTAATGAGCTCTGAAAGATCAGAAAGCTTAGGGAAAGGCCTACAGTATTGTAACACCATTAAATGTCAGATTCTACAAGGCAAAAGCCTGAAGATAGACAGATACCTACATAAATAAAAACACAAAGTATATACATACACATGTACTAGCCATGCTAGGAGAGTGTGCCAAAATAGCAAGTGGTGCAAGAATATTTTTGTAGTTATGTTACAAATCAAAAAAATGTTACTTTTAAGAAAGGTATTTGTCAGAAGCCTATTTTTTTTTTAATCTAGCAGCTGCTTAAAGGTCCATTTCAAAATCATATGTGTCATTTTCAGGACTAAATGCAACTCCAATACAGTCACGTGGCCATCTCCCAGCACCACCATTACATAGCACAAGCTTTCTACCATTCAGTGTCAGTACTGGGACAATTACCGTCTTGACTCCTCCACTCTTTGTTGCTGTACTTCCAGCTAAATGTGAAGTTTGCATCTGATTTTTTTTTTTTTTTTCCAAAACAGTGTATTCTATAAGACACAGATTTTCCTTAAAACAGAGTCTCTTGCTTAGAGGATATATTTTGATGGCAGACTGCAGTTACTACCTATTATAGCTATATCATTACCCAGGCAAAAGACAGGAAAGCCCAAGGTTACATTGGTTAAAGTCTCAAAGACCTCACTGGCACAAGGGTTCTCTAACACAGCACAGAACGGGGCCCTGCTCTCAGTTACTCCTCTGGCATTGCTTAGGTAACAAAATTGGGAAAAGAAATAGGAGGAAAACTGCAGACCTAAAATAGTACCACCTACCTGACTTATTTTGGATTTGCCAAATTGCAATAGAAGGTATGCAGCCCTGGCCATTGAAGTGGTGGAAGACCTGCTTATCTCTTAGCTGAACTTGCACAACAATGGCAGTGACTAACACCTTATTTTAGCTCAAGGAAAAGGTGTCTCTGTCCTTATGTACCAGTTCACTGTCCATCATCATTCCAAGCACAATGCATGGATTACATACAGCAGACAAAGTAACTACACATTTCTACAGTATTTGCATTGCCCCAAGCATTTTAAATACATATTCTAGCTTGCTGGCATAGGGAAGAAATCGCTCAACCTCCTGTCAGAGGAGAAGAATAAGCAGACTAGGACTGGAACAGAAGCATCGTGCAAGTTCTGAGTATCGCACTGTGGGTTATTGCCTGAAGCTCAACCCACAGAGTTCATGTCATTGGAATAAACTGTGTGAGTGGGATCTAATACACCATTTTATTTTATTAAGTCTAGAAGTAAGAGGTCAGAGTCAGTAAGACTGACTGTTACAATGAATACAAGATAGATATAGAGATAGAGATAGAGAGATAGAGAGATAGAGAGATAGAGAGAGAGAGAGAGAGAGAGAGAGAGATAGAGATAGAGATAGATAGAGATAGAGATAGAGATAGAGATAGAGATAGAGATAGAGATAGAGATAGAGATAGAGATAGAGATAGAGATGATAGAGATAGAGATAGAGATAGAGATGATAGAGATAGAGATAGAGATAGAGATAGAGATAGAGATAGAGATAGAGATAGAGATACACACATCACCTTTGAAATAAAACCTTTGGAATAAAATTCAGTTTGGGTCCTTCTGTGGCTTGGAGGGTAGAAGACAGCCTGGATGGTTTGCTGTTTCTCAGGGCAATATGCTCCACGGCAATTGATTTGAATAAAAATGATCTAATAGAGTTTAATTTATTGTCTTTGTGATATCAATGCTTAGAATACCTGAGAAAATCTTACATTCATGTCGCTCATTCATCTCAGGATCGGGCAAATTTGTTTTATCACTGCATTATTCTGATAGAGACAAAATGCAAGTTTGCTTTTTTAATCACTTCCAAATTGTGAATTTTTACCCTAGAAAAATATTTCTCACTCAAACTCACACATATAACACATGGAAAACAGAACAGACTTGGGACACTTAAGTACAATGTCTGAATGGGTTTTGATCTCCCACAATACACACTGCAGTGTATATTAATAGAGCTGCACACACATTACACAGAAAAAAATGGCCAGAGTTACTGACAAGAAGTTTATGGCCTGCACTCTGATCAGTTTACACTAATTTAAGAAAAAAAAAATTGTATTGCTCATGTATAGTTCACGTAAATAATTTGAACATCTTCAACTGTTTGTTTATGGCTCGTTTATTTAAGAAAGACAACCTGGCATAAAGAATTACAGTGATGAGCTTGAATGCCATAACAGTCCAGTTTTGAAAAGGTATAAAAATTAAGGTGACACAAATCTTTTCTTTTTCCACTAGCAGTCATCCTGGTTTTCCCAGTTACTCTTAGAATTATTCACCATGAAGTAGTCACAAAATAGGTTTCATACAGGCAAATTTTTATGCATAATCGAGGCCCTGCTTGATCCTACCATGCACTGGGGGCTGACTTCTGTAACAATACATCGCTATTTTTAGCCTGATTTCTTCAGTTTATGTAATGATGAATTTTCTGAGTGTCCCCAACTAACCCTGTAACTTTGAATTGATTGTCCAGATATCACTAGGTTTGACAGAGGTATTAAAAACGTCTACAAGTTTCACAAAAACGAAGGACACTAGAGCTTGAAACCTTTATAAGAAGTTCTGCCTTAATAACCGGCTCTATGCACACATTTCTACTGTCTAACAGAGCAAACCAGAAGTTTCTTCCAAAATGTTTTGCAGAAGAAAGACTGTAAAAGAAAAAGCATTTGCTCAGATACATGAGGAGATTATAAAAAAGTTACGTTTGCTTCAATTAAGGTATTTTGCTGAGCTCAGTGGACACTGGATAAAGCATCCCACTGCCACACCTTGTCCTGAACCCCAGAATCACATGCATTTTAACGCAGGCTAAGGATACAAAAAGCTGACACAGGTCTTCCTGGATCAAATATGGTGTGAGGGGAAAAACAGAAGATCAAAGAAAACAATACAAGGCCTTGTAAAATTATTTATAAAAATATTCTTAGTGAGTTACTCCCTCATTTTACTTCAGGATTTTTAAAATATTTTCTGTAAATACTAAATGACTAGTCTGCACAATATTAAGACATGACACTGCACATTCTCACATACTGCCCCCTTGCTCTATTTAAATTAAACTGCAAGAAGATAGAGCAAGTCACTGCACAGCTTGGAAGACGATCTTGTAGCGAGGAGTATCAGAACCACTGTAACATTTGGACAACCCTTTTGAGATTTTTCTTAGCTTCTTTCCATAAAAACACTATTACAGTGAAAATAGATATTAAAAATATAAACTACAATATTATTTTTTTCCCCAGAAAATCATTATAATCTAACAGTTAGGTAACAATTCTGACCATACATGGAAATTGAACATAAAACAGCAAAAGACTGCGCATCATCTTTTCCTCCCCTTTTCTCCCCACCTCCCTGAAACCAGGATTATGTACTTTTAAAATCAGTCTAACTTAAATAAGAAAAGCTGATGCCAAGACTTTCCAGATCAAATACACAGTTGAGGAAAGAGAGAAGTGATAAATGCACACGTTATACGTAGTTATAAACACCATTTAAAGCTTCTGTGCAAACCAGGATTTTCGCTGCTGCTGAAGCATGTACCCCAGGTACTAAAGGCTATTTGTACTTACCATTATATAGCAGAAACATACCCTAATACTTTCAGTAAATTAGCACATTACTTTGATGTTATTCTTACTCATTTTTACATAGTAGGTCTACTGTCACACATCAATTAACGTGGCAAATTAAAGCAATTATAATATGTAATATATTCATATGGAACAGACAAGTTAATTGCATGCTGCTTTACAGCTTGCATTTAAAGTAATCGCTCTGGTTTTTTGGGTTCAAAAATTCAGCTTTGCATACCCGACTCTGAAAGCTGGGGTACAGTACCTCTGACACTGAAGGTTACTCACATGGTTTTACTGACACACTGCCGTTCCGTTGTGTTGAGTTAAAAGTAGCATCGGCCTCAGACATTCCTTCCCTGGTTCTTTCAGGAAGAGCATTCTTCTCCAACCAGCATCGCAGGGATGCAGGCACAGGCACCGGCTGCTTCTGCGCTGGCAGGAGGCTGAATCGCTGGCAGTTTCACCGATGCGTTTCTCTACTGGGTACAGGAAGCCAGAAAAGCGGCATCATCTTTTGTCAGTGCACATGACTTGTACAGAAAAGATACTTCTAAAAATAACTAGACAACATATGACTATCGGTGCTACTTTTCTGGTGGTCTAGTAGTCCGTCCCCCACCCTCCACAACCTGCGTTCACATCCAGGAAAAGATTTCTTATTTCAGTAAAACTTCTCTAGAACACACATCAGAGTTTTCACTACTCCTCTGGTTGTAATCAATGACACTTTTACTGGTCAACAGGAATTTAGTATGATATATTACACATCTTGAAAATAACTTCTTGATTGTCAAGCATAACAGAGTACGACTTACTTGTTTCTACATCTGAGAGTTTCCTAAGACATGGACAAAACACATTCGCCCACCCTGCCATCAATCATGAGATCTTTCATAGGCTCAGCTACTTTTGTGAAATTGTCAGGAGGAATATTTTATCTCTATCACTCAGGCAGCTTAAGAATCGGGGAGCTCACCCCCACCTTCCTCTGAGGTGTCACACAACAAAGGCACTCCAAGAACAAACAGTAGCAACTATCCTTTTGTAATAAATTCCTTCATCACTGCAAATGCAGCTGATGTGGACCTGCTCTAGTTTTAACCTAGCTGTCTCAAGTGTGCTAGTATCACAGCCATCAAAACACAGAAATCAGTACCCTCCAAAACCCATCTGAGAAGCACCCAGCCTATGCTTTTAACCATGACACTGTGGACCTAGTGAAGAATAAGAATTCCTTTAAAGCTAGTTCAGTTTTTGCAGGGCAGAACCATTTTAATATTTTGCTGGTGTTCCTTGCAGGTTCGGAGTTGCAGGAAACCAGGTCCCACTTTGCCTTTTCTCTTCAACAAGGGGCACAGCTGACCTGCCGGGACCAGACGACCTCAGTCACCTAATCACATCACCCTCTTAGCAGTGGCCTCTGAACCTGGTATGCCTCAGTTTGAGCTGTGCTCTGCCTCCACTGCTCCACAGCTCAGTCTCCTTAAGGCCTGAAATGCTTTGGTCTTACCAAAGAAGCTGCTATTGATACACACATGTGAAATGCAGTTCCTGCAGTGTATAATACATCAGACTGTATCTAACAGGGTCTGATTGTAAACTACATTTTATAAGTTATCTACTTCATTGCACAGTAAAATTGCTGTTTGGACAAAATAAACTTTCAATGTAATTAAGATACGCATTTTGTTCAAGTCTGCTACTGCAAAGGGTTTGGGATTAAAGGAACTGTTGGGTGAACAGGGACTCTGGTGAGACAGAAACCAAACACAAACCTCCTGAGTACATCCCTGAGGAAAGTGGTCTTGATAGGTTTGCTTTCAGATTCTAAAGCCTTTAAATATAAGCTAATGCATATTTGCAGAGTCCACAAGCATAAAGTTTGAAGTTTACCTATCATAATATGGAAAAGGTTTCTTAGATAATGCATTTCAGAGGCACAGGGTTTGAGAACTAGAGAAATTTCCTTGTGTAGAGCAAACCCTCTGACGGACACTGTTTAAATAAGGAAAAATTATTTTGCTAGAACAGTTTGCAGATCTACTTTGCTCATGAAATCAACATGCCAGAGGAAAAAGCACTTATGGAGATAGCATTTGCATCGATGGCAGAGTTCTCACTCCTTTCATTGAAACCTTAACAAAAAAAAAAAAAACCCAGAGTCACAGATTCACATCTATGGGGTAAGGCGGCCCCGGCAGCGCAAGGCAAGGGAACTGCCGATCTCGTTTCCCTCTGTGGCGCCACGGGCTCCCACCTGAGGCAGACCAGACACCGAAAACCGGAGAAGCTGTGTGGTTTGTTGTTCCCACAGCCTACCTGGAAAGCAATTAGAGCGGAGCGGCGGAAAACCTCCCGGCCCGGGAGCCGGCGGCCGGGACTGGCAGCGCAGAGCGCCTGGCTGACGACGCCTTGCCAGGAGCCGTTACGGCAACACCCCGCAGAAGGACCATCTCGCAAGGAGCAGAGCGAACAGGCAACCCGAAGCGAGCAAAAACAACCCCGCTCAGCCCTGCTCCCGCCGGGGGCGGCGGGAGAAGTGAGACCCGGCCCGCGCGGCGCCTTCCTGCTAGCGACCCGCCCGCCCTCTGGTCTGTCCTGCAGCTCTTGCCTGTCGCGCTGGGCGGGAGTCACCGGCTCCCACTCCTGCACCGCCAGACCGACGGCAGGGCCCGGGGACCTGTTCCGCGGGGCCACCCACGGCTATCCCGCCTCCCACCCACGGCGAGGGACCTTCACTCGCCTTGCCCGAGGCGGCCCCTCTCCTCCCCACCCCCGATTCCCCCTTTCCATGGGGTGGAATGGAACGTCCCACCCTACACACAGCTGTCTCCGGGACTTGGTGCTGCCCGGAATGGGGGAGCACAAAGAAGAGAAAGCAGCAGGACAATGAGACACCCGGGGGGGGGAGGGGGGTGGGGAATGGTGTGGTTATGTGTATTAGTTCTTGAGGAAGGACTTGTGATTATATTGTACAAGTCCCTGGTGGTCTAGTGGTTAGGATTCGGCGCTCTCACCGCCGCGGCCCGGGTTCGATTCCCGGTCAGGGAAGTTGCTTTTGCTTTCTATTCGGTGTCCCTTTCCTGGTTGTTTTTTAGTATTCTCTCCGACCTTCTGCTCGTACAATTCAGGGACCATCCGCCGGCTGTTCCGCGAACCCGAGGCATTGGCAATGCTGCCCAGCAGGGAGTTTAAAGAGATGCTTGGCAACTTGGAGGGGTCGAGCATGATGGGAGCAACCAAACTCGTACCACCCTGGGCAGGTACAGGCAGAGAGAGGAAGCCTGCCCTGGTATAGCATCTGTCTAGAGGTCTTACCTTCACAAAACTGCCTATGGACACCCCCGTGCCCACCTTTAGGGTTTCCAGGAGTCAGCAGATGGCTGCTGAGTAATGTCTGCCTAGGGGGGCACAGGCAGGACTGTTGGCAACTGCTCAACTGCTTAGAATTTTTTTTTTTTTTTTGGTGGCTGCTCTGATAGCTAAGGGTGTTCCCACACCTTTTCCCCCACAGATAAAGGGTCATTTACTGCCACCATGAATCCTTGGGACGTCCTTAGCTGTCCCAGCTGTGAATGCCTCTCTGAACAAGTGTCATGCACCCCAGAGAAGGTAGGAAAAGTTTATCTCCTGCACCTCTCACCTGGCAGGAGAGGGGCTGCAAGTCTCTGTGGTGTCTTCTCACCTGAAGAACAGACTGTCTCTTTGCAGTGTATTTGCACAGCTCCCACAATGCAGGGTTGTTTGGTATATGGTTAGGGGGACAAGAGAGATTCCAGATATTCTCTGGGAGGTGGAAAGAAATAAACAGAGAGGGCAAAAGGAGTTTTAATACCTCCCTGCCATTACCATCTGTCTTGCTCCCTCCTGCAAGAAAGCCCTCAGCACGCCTTCTAAGCTCCTAAAATTTGTATAGGTGCCTCGGAAGGTGAGGAGGAGAAAGGTGATGAGAGCAGGGTAAAGCCTCTTGAAGTCCCGCATCAGCAGGAGAAGGGTACCTCCCCTTCTCCTCCCAGAGCAGCAGCCAGCTCTGTCCCATAGAAGAGCACATTGGCTGCGCACTTAAACCTGTGTCCAGGGCTCCAGCACGAGCTGCTTTTCTTCCTCCCATAGTCACACACCTCTCACCTCTGCCCGTGATTTATGAGGTGAGAAAGAGGGCAGTGGGAAGACCTCTTCTTTTGGGTTGATAGCAGTGCCTTGCCTGTGGTGGGCTGACCTTGGCTGGCCACCAGCTGCCCACCCAGCCATTCTCTCACTTCCCCTCCTCAGCAGGAAAGGGCTAGAAATTAAGATGAAAAACTCACTGGTTGAGATGAAGGCAGTTTAATGAAAGAAAGCAAAGACTGTGCACAGAAGCAAAGCAAAAAAATATTTATTCTCTACTTTCTATCAGCAGGCAATGTCCAGCCACTTCCTGGGAAGCAGGGCCCCATGTAGCAGTTGCTTTGGAAGTAAAACACCTTAATAATTGGTGTAATTACCCATCTCTCCCCCCTTCTCTTAGCTTTTATTGCTGAGCACGACAGCCATATGGTGGGGAATAGCCCCTTTGGTCAGTTTGGGTCAGCTGTCCCAGCTGTGTCCCCTCCCAAACTCTTGCCCACCCCCAGCCTACTGGGCTTGGGAAAGGGGAGTGTTGGAGAGGCAGCCTGGATGCTGTGGGAGCACTGCTCAGCAGTGTCCTCATCACTGGCATGTTATCAACACCCTTCTAGTTCCAAATACAAAGCACAGTACTATGAGGGCTGCTATGGGGAAAGTTAACTCCATCCCAGCCAGACCCAATACACTGCTAGAGGTAAAACAAGAAATATTGGTCATAAATGCATGCAATAATTACCTTAGACAGATTGCAAAACAGAGGCTAGCATACCTAGCAGATTACGATTTAGCAGGGATCCTCGCCGCTGCCAGGAGTGAGCCATGGCCATTGTGTCACTTGTGTAACTTCTTAATGCTGTAAGGTAATGCTTTATGCTGGGATACTTTGCCCTGATGTGAAAGCACCACTGGAAATAATGGCTTTGGCTGCCTTTCCCAGGGTGTGCCAGAGGTGTACTGCAGCCTGGACTGCCCTCCAATGCAGCATCTCATGAGAAATCCCAAGGTACTTCCCTATATTTGTGTATAACAAGGGGTTCAAAGGAATGGGATCACCTTTGCTTTAATGCACAAAGCAAAAAATCAAAAGGGCTGTTGTCACCATTTAGACATTAAGAAAAGCTGCCCAATAATAGCTGAGCATTGGGACAAAGGATGTTACCTGAGGAACTATTGCATTCATGTGGCTAGAGGTTGTTAAGAGCATCTCACTGGAGGCCTCAGGCTGGGCCAGGGGAATATCTCCAGAGGCCTCCTTGGGGCTTTTCAATTCCCCTCTGTGTCTTCAGTCTCAGTGAAATGCATTACCAAGTTGTCAGAAGAAGTTCCTGTTTTCTACTTCAGAAAATTATGCGTTGTTTTAGAAGCAGCTAAAGTGAATTTCGGGAGTTAACTAGTCTTCTAGAAAAGGTATAGGTATGGTTTTACAGAATGGTAGCAAAAGAAGCATTTTCTTCAGTTTTAACTCATATTTTGTGTTAGTATATTTGCACACTCTTAGCACCCTGAGTCCAGCTTTAAAGTCATTAGAGAAAGGATAATCATATGTGAGATTTTAGAAACCTAGAAAAGTCACCAGAATAGCTCTTGCACACAGAGTACAGTTTCCAGTATTTTGCTAGGAATGGAAGCATGATCTCTGAAGAAGCTGCCTAATGGACTTTCCAACCCCTTCTCAGTCCGATCCCAAGCGTGAAACTTGCCATTGTGCAGAGGACAAATATCCACTACGTAAGGAGTGGAAACCAGTCCTCTCACTGGTGTCCTACCACCTCAGTTCCACTGTGATTAAAGGTGTCCTCATTTGGGTTGAAAAGACTTCAGGAGAAGTGTTCTCCTTCAGCATGGATTGAGTGGTTATGGCAGTGTTAAGACTGACTCCCTGTTTTCTGGGCCTTAGATTAATGTGGTGGAGGAACAGGGTACTTGTTTTTAGCAGATGGAAGAAGCATCTCTCCTAGAGTTTTTGTTGTTATTATTGTTTTAAATAATATGTAACTCATGACACTGGGATGTTGAAGCCCCAGAAAAGGCGAGCTATTTTGCAGATGATAGGCAGTACCATCAAAGACACATTACAAAAGCAATATGGCACGTGGCTGCACAGGGTAGAACAGAGATATTTCAAACAAATATACGAATGATGTGGTTATTATTATTGTTGTAATTGTTATTATTTGGTTAAGATTATGATCGTTATTGTTAGTGTCAACATTCTCAAATTTGTTTCTAACTGGGATATATACTGAAATACCAGATCTCAAGTATTTTTACTTTCATTTCTGTTCTTCCTCAAAAGCTTGACCAATCGCCTTACATCTCGCCGCAAAGGTTGATGGGAGTGCACTGCAGAAGAAATAAGTAAGGTAAGGAAAACAATACCTTAACTACAGATCAATTTAAACCAGCAACTGAGTTTCTGGTTAAGCATCTGAACTCTTACTTTTTATACTTTACTGGAAAATTCAGGAACAGGAGCTTTCACATCCAAACTTGATCTGACATTAACTTTTCTTTCTGGCTATCTTCTTTAAGTTATAGCCCTACATTAATTGCATTTTGTAAGTTTTTTTCAAATCTTATATGAAATGGCTTGCCTGTGAGTGAACATAAATATTTGCATGACTTTTACAACCAACAGACTCTTTAGAAAATGAAAGCTTCCTTTTTTTTTTTTTTTTTTTTTTTTTTTCCCTAAAGGCGTATTTTCTACTCGTCCTCATATTGCAATTCTATCCTAAGGACATACAGTTCTGCAGTCGTTAGATTTATTCTGACCTCAGGACATTCTGGTGGCCACTTCTCTCCTTATTATTTTTGTTTTATTGTGGATATAAACAAGTACAACCTCATGCTCTCCTGCACAGGGCAACGAGCCTCCGCTTGGTGACACAGACGCCACTGGGACACGCCACGAGGTGGCAGCCCGGTGCCGTTTCTGCCGCTACCCACCCGCGCCTCCCGTGGGCCCTGCTGAATGAGTTTCAGGTTTAATTCCATAGGTTAACATTGTGCCCATTAAATTCCCACGAACTATAAAGTAACGAAGGCTTTCTATTTGCTGATAAAGAAAACTTCTTGTACAGATGAAGCTATTACTAAGCCAAATCATACGTGATGTGTTTCCCTGAGACTCAGGCTGTGCTTGGAAGTTTCATGTTTTTTGCACAGCATTAAGGTAGCATTTTAAAAAGAGAAACTACAAAGGAGTATCAGGAGCATGGCTTGGATTTTTCAACACCTCAGCCCATCTGTGGTGTTCATGTATTGATGATATATGCCAATACCAGGTGACTGTAAACCGTGTGGCCCACAACATGTCCATCCCCCCAGCTGTTCAGTTAGTGGCATCTCAGCTTTTCACTTGTAGTTTTGAACTGAAGATCATGCAGAAAGTCTGTGCCAAGGCAATGGAGGGAACCCAGATCAGGATCCCAGGACATCGCGATCAGCTGGCCGGGTTGATAAGAAAGGTCTGGTTGCATTCCCTTCTTCACTTGCAAGGCTGGCAGACCATGGGAGGACTCAGTGCTATGACATTAGTGCTGTTGTCACCATGGTAGTCAAAGCATACAAACAAGGCAAAGTGTTTATTAAACTGCTGGAGATAGAAGGAAAGAAAAAAAATGCTTTCAGGCACACAATCCCTTCTCCAAACTTTTTTTTTTTTTTTTTCCCCTCTCCTTTTATGTCTCCCCAAGACTCTTTCTGTAAAATAGTGGTGTCTTAAAACATACCTATAAATTTCTTCCTAGGTACAGATTTGATATGGAACACCCTCAGAACAGTCATTTCAAATCTTGCTAGGACTGCCCCTTCAGAAGTACAGTTTAAAAATTTATTCTGAATCATGTTTTAAGATAAATTATTTTATCCAAACTGAGTCATTTTATTTTAGGTGATGATAACGAAAGTCCAATTCAGATTTAATTACTATACACAGATCTAGGTAATACTATCCAAGGACCATTTTCCAAAATGTCCTGTTACAGGAGCAATTGCCATATCCTATTAAGAAGTGCTCTGATCACAAAGTTATGAAATCTCTGATCCTTTCAAATGCCTGAACTTTTTCACTTACACACTGAAAATCTGCTTTCTAGACCACTTTTATTACTGCCTTTTGGCTACAGACAATTATTACCTTCTGCTTTTCCATGCTTTGTTTCGCATGTGCACCTTTGATTAATCACATTTTAGTAAACTACATTGACAACGTTATTATGCTGTACGTAATCTTTGTCTTGCTAGCAGGACAACGGAGCTGGTAGGTGCCAGCTTCCCCCAAAAGCAGGAAAATAACAACAGACCATAAACTGATATTACAACACATGCTCTGGCTGGTGGTGCTACCCGCTGTGTGTAACAGGGAATAGCGGTGACCCCGGCAAGGCCCAGGCGGCTGCTGGAGCGTGGCCGCAGCAGGGGGCCTTCTGCAGCTCTGCCGCCGAGCGGCTGCACGCTCCAACTGCCCCCATATCCTTTGCAAAGGACTTTTTTGACATAAATTACATGTATTCCATAAACGACATAATCGGTACTGTGTAAGCTGCAGTTCTGCACAAGAGATCCAGCAAAATCAATGAAAGAAATAGGAACGATCTTCCTCTCTGTTCAGGTAAGGGACCGACTGTCTAATTCTATCAGGATGAATTTTTGCAGCATATAATCTTCAGTTTGTCCTTCTCTACCCCAGGCTGGGTAGAAAGTCTCAGCTTTGGATTTGTTTGGACAATGACCTTGGATCAATTGAAATGGAGCATCTTGCTGTAGGCTGCTGGGTAGCTTTCATCCCTCTAACCACACTCCACTCATCCCCCCTTAAGCAAGCAGGCTGAAGCATGTGAGAGGATGAGTCTGAGCTCCTGTCACTGTGGCTTCCCCGCCTGCTGTGAGGATCACAGGGAGTCTTTGTGTGCATGTGAAACCTGGTTCTCAAGTGCTCACCTTTGGGATTCCCACCATGACCTCCCTAGGTCTGTGTTTGGTGATAAAGGAGTGACAGGAGCTGCTGGTGGCTTTGCCTGTGAATGAAGGCGATGCGTAACAGCTGGCTGTGATATTCCTACCACCACACTTCTTCAGAAACACAGAAGTTTGGAGAAGACGCCCATCGTCCCCCACCTGTCTGCTTTCCTGGTGACTGCTTGCTGTTGCTGGGATGCTTTGAGCGGATAACTAATGGCAGCGTGAGATAAACACACCGCAGGCAGCGGGAGCAGGCAGCCGTCTGCCTACAGGCAGGCAGGAGTCACCTCATCCCAAGCACAGCATGACAGCTCAGAACAGCAATACCCAGAGATAGTGTCCTGTGGTTATTCATTCCTATCACACTCATGTACTTAGAGGCACTTCAACGTCTTTGAAAACCACATATCTTTAAATCTTTTGTACCTGCTGTCTATTACAGTTTGCTGGTCCCAGTTTAAGAGTAAAACAAAAAGAACGGTTTAAAGTCATTTAATGAATACTGCTTCTCCTCTGGTCATACAATTTGAAGGGGATTTTTCTTCCATGTGATCCCTAATGCCACATAAATTTGCCTGCCTCAGTAGCATCTGGGCTCCAGGACAGCTAGAATGTTATCTCAACTGAAGACTTATGGTAAGGGCCAGAAACTCAGTTTAAGGGTGCTCAGAAGATTATTATGAGTTTGGAGACAAAATTTACCCTAGAGTCTGATGTCTAATTAGACAAGATCAAGGACAAGAAACTAAATTAGACTATTCCCACTTAACAGGTGGTCAGCCAAGTAGCAGAGGAATGAACAGTTGTATTTCTGAAATGTTTAAGTAATCAAAAGGATCTTGTCACCTAAACATTTTTATAAATCAGACAAATGAGAATGCATCCTCTAAAGTTTTGGTCCCGCAAGGGCTTAAAAGCATGAATAATTTTATTTATGCAAATAGTCCCACTGAAGTGGAATAGTTCCCTCTGAATACGCCTAATGTCCTTAGTCCCTCTGCAGGATGAGTCCTTAAGTGTATATTGTTTCTGAACTATCAGACTGATCTCGAAAAGCAACAGGGAGCCCTCCCAAAGCAGAAAAAATCATGCACATCAATGGTAGCTAAAAAATATCTTTCTAACATACCCAGCATTTCTTCCCTTAAAGGGTAATACACAGGAAAAAAAAAAGGGCACTGTTTCTCTTTTTTTGTCTCTGATTTCAATCACAGACATACTCCACTGCAAAAGCTGGGCATACGGGCAAGGAGGTTTTATGTATTTATATTGAACTACTACTTCTCTATTATTTTGTTGGTGGCTACTGTTATTGGGCATCCTTGGGTTTTGACGGTCACATCAAAGGAGCTGCTCTGGCGTGAGAACCGGTCAAAATGAGCCAGATAATTCATGGATTTATTACTGAGGTCGGTTCCCATGATTGTCAGTGGGCAGCAGCCACTGCTGTGTTGTAATCCTCATTCTCTTGGTAAGGCACATACTGCCTTAAAAAGGTTTAATGATCCAATAGTGATTTACTAATGGGAATCTTTCTTGTGGGTTTAGGATGCCTTGGAGGAGGACAGGCTGGCACATGAAGGTCAGTTTTCTGCAGTATCCAGAAAGGTTTTTATTTGTTTTGAGATTCCTCTTTGTAGAATTTTTATTGCTCCCTGCAATAATAAATTGAAGACACAAAGTCATCGTGGGTATTGGATCCATGATAACAGGGAGGGAAGGAAGCAGACACTAGTGATGGCATGTCACGACTGAAGACCTGAGGTAATTATCAAAAAACATACACTTTGGCCTTTGCAATGGACAAAAGGAAGAAAACACAGTGAGAGAAACTGGGACAGCCTGATGAAACCACATTTCTTTGCTGCGATTGCAAGCTGTTTGCCTTTCTTTTCTGTCAGAAGAGGAGGGAGGGGGCTACCTGGTGGGACAGTTGCCCAAAAAGAGTGCAGGGGAGGGAAATGGTGAGGAAGTGGCTTTGCCAGCCTGGAGGAGAGGAGATGCCCCCGGTGCCTGAGGAGCCAGCAGGCCCTGACGCCGCTCCCCCTTGCCACCCCGGTGCCTCCTCAGAAAAACAAACCCAAGAAAACCCAAACAAAATAAACTCCCTTCTCCTCCACCAAAATACATTTAGAAAGCAAAAGAGGGAGAGGGGGTGAGGAGAGAAACAATGTTATTTTATTTTAAGGATTGTATATTAAACCCAAGTGTTGTGCTGGGAAGCGTCATTACAAACTATTTGGACTATCCACACAAAACAGACCGCATCTCGTTAATCTAGTTGCAAAAGTGTACCTTAAATGCCTAACATTTTGTTTTGTACTCCTTCTCCTAAAGAAAAATAAAGTTACTTGTCTCTCTGATACATGAAAAACAAACAAACAAACAAACAAAACAGCATTCAGAGTTAAATCAAAACTAAGGGGGGAAAAGTATAAGCCTTTAAGTAATTGTAATTTTGTCTCCTTAGGTTTTTGGATTGCCTTCTAGTCATTTGCTAGATTTTCACCTACCACATAGTAATACGGAATACTATCTATGGGCATTCTTTGCAGGTAAAACACTTTTCTTCACACCTTCCAATAAGACACTGTTCCCTGGAGTGGTGTGTTGATTCCATAGAAGGAGGTCTTGCAGTGTAACAGAAATAAAGAGGTGGACAGAGTTAGAAATTTCCCAACTGTTAGGTGATTGCAATCACAATTCCAGTGTTGCGTCAAGGTATTTTTTTGATCCTGAAGACTTTCCTTTGTAGAAACGAAAAATGCTGAATATAGACTGCATGGAAAGCAAAACTAAGTCCACACTTCAGAAGGACTTTCCTGCAGAATAAGTAGTAGTACTGTTCAGGTAAACACTGTCTAAAACATTTAGCTTTTCTTTAATCCATCTGTAGCTGTGAAAAAGGAGTCTGCCTCTCCAGACCAACACAAGCAATTCAGCCAGACACATTTCCTTTTATTTCCTATATTCATTTCCTTTTGTCTCTGATTTTTTTAATTTTTAGGGTACAACACTAATACATGTGTCCCAGCTTTGCCCTGTCACCATGAATGCAGAAAGAATGCTTTAAAAAGCAATTATATTAGCATAATCTTATAATCACTGCCACTGCTGCAGCCAGACCATTAAGAGAAACTCTGAAGTTAGTGCTGAATGCGGTGTTGACTGGTCTTAGTTTAACAAGATCAATAGACGATAACAACACATTATCACCAAAAGATTTTGATACTGTTCTCTTGTTTCTTCAGGTGAGAGGGAGGCTGATTCTTTGAAAAAAAATAGATAATGTAAAAATATTATTAAGCTTCAAATCCTGTCTCTCCATGGATGATGCAAAATAGAGAAGGAGAAATTCAGTTGCCTGGCCATATGCATTTAGTGTGACTTAAGCAACCTTGAATTTCCCTGGCATCTGTACAGGGCTGGCAGAGATGACACAGGATACAAGGGAGACCTGCTCCTTGCAGAGTGATAGTGGAGCCCAGCACAGGACATGGCAAATATTTAGGCAACTAAATGCCAACTAAGGAATCATATTTACAGATTAATAGCACTTTACAACTTCCAGTGGTAGCAATTACCAGAGGAAAACAAAACAAAATACCTCCCCCCAACACCAGGATGTCTTTTCAGATAATAATCTGTCAAATTTTTGTTTCATTTGTAAACGAGGAAAGCTTGGGTTTACCCTCAAGTTGAGATCCCAGCATTTCTGGCACCTGCCTGCCGCTCTTCCACTTATCATTTCTGGTCATAGTCAGATGTGTTACTGTGGCCATCCCTTTTGAGACCTTTACACATTACCTTCCAAAACACAAGTCTTTTCTGTGTAAAATATTGAAACAGAAGAAAAGAACACAAGCAAAAATTTCAGCATTGAGTAAAATTACGCTCAGGTTCAGACAGTAGCCTCACACAAATAAGGTTGGGCGCATGAAGCTTGCAAACAAAGCTATACCAATTTCTTCATTTTTTCTTGAAGTTGGACCTGTGACCTGTGACTATTAAATCACTCAGGTCCTCATTTGTGTGATCTCAGGCTGTTGGTGCCTATAGAAGCACATGCCTAGTGAAACTGGTACATACAGAGCCAGTAACAGTCCACACTTCAGTAGCATTTTCTGATGTAGTATCTTCTGATGAAAAGACACTTGAGACCTTTTTCTATTATGAAGAAGAAATTTGTCATTTACAATAGCCTGAAGAATTTGCCAATATATGTGTCTCAGACTTTGATAAATGGCCTTTACTTATCTCATGACATCCTGATTGAAGTGTCATCTTTCAGAATATCTGCAAACAAACATTTTGAAGGCTCACACTAAGGAAGCAGCAGCATGAACTGGCTCCTCCTGGCAGTTATTCAGGCGGATGTAGTCAGAGCCAGATATGATTATTCTGCTTTGAATATATGCATTCAGCCCCAGGTTTTCTTCTGGGGCTATACCTAACACTGGATTTCCTTCACTTGCAACCAGAGCAGGGGGAGGATGGGCAGTACTGCCTCTCAATTGCCTGTCTCCTCTCTGGGGTTATCATCTCTCTGTGCTGTGTGACACAATTAGTCATGCAGCTACAGCAGCTTAAGTGCTTTTTATTTGCACTGCTGAGGGCTAGGGTTTCGAGCATGTTAATGCTGACTGACAGAATTGGTTTTTAGCTTTTTCCTCTTAAGAAAAACATTCTAGGAAATTGCGTAACCTCCTTTGATACTCTTGATAACTGCAATTTAAGGGTGAAAACCCACCCATTGAAAAGTTGGACAAAGCCAACTGTTTACTGTTGAGCAAGCAGACTGATTCGCTTTTTTGTGTTATGTGCTGTGATCCAGTCCTAAATTATAAAAATTAAAAATGTTCTTCTTCCAGATCCATTCATCGTTGAATGCAGAATAAAGATAGAAAAGGACCAACATCAAGTTGTGCATGCACAGATACGAGTCCTACCTTTCAGACTTGGTTATACCAAGGAAACAGCTTTTGCTTGCTCTGTTTTAAAAATTGCATAGACTCTTTCAGCTCTGATCTGTTAGCACAGCTACAACCAAAGCCATCAGAAGCTATTACACTCTGGTGTCTTTCCAAGAGCACATGTGAAATATGCTTCTTCACCATTAATTTCTCACTTGGAGATCTTCATCCACTGTCACAGATGTAAGAATCCCAACAGAGGCTCAGGACTAAATAAGCATGAAGACCGAGCTCTTGCCTCCATGTGCTGGTCCCTTCAGGTGATTCAGATTAAAACCAAAACACAATAAAACAAGAAAAGAGAGGTGACATCAGCAACTCAGCATCCATGAATTTGGCCTGTTTCGTGAAAGTGAAAATGAGGTAAGCCTGGACATACAATCTGCACAAATCCATCCATGGTGTATTGTTTCAGGATGCTAAAATAAATATGCTTTCATATTATCTCTCAGAGATATTTTTTCTAACTCCCCTTTTTAAGAATGAGGCAAAATGTTGCATTTAGGGTAAGAAAGGGTAATGTTTCAGAGGACATCAATTAGATTGATACCCTTAGGTGGAACCAAATCAGTGGCTGCCCTTTTTTAATATGATATGATGCATGGGAGAGTTCCTGTCAGGCTCTTAGAGGGCAGGTTAATAGTTAACAGCTTAAAGTCAAGTAGGGTTGCAACCTGCTCTTTTTCATGTAAATAAAGCTCACTTTTTATCTACTGGCCAGTTCACTAATCTCATCTTTATTCTTGAAACTGCTCATGTGGAAAGTGGTACCTGAACCAGGAGCTGCTAAACATGTCAGTACAGCATTTGTGTCCTGAATAAAAAAATGTCAAATTCTCCCTCAAACAACAAAACTTAAAAGAATATCAAGGATGATTTAGAGTGCAGGGCTAGCAAGCCTTCTTCTCCTTCTTTTGTCCATTTTCTCCATGGGACCGCATGCTCTTCAGGCAAATCACAAGCCTTTCTCACCTGGGTGCTGGAGACATGCTGATGCAGGCAGAGATGGCTTACACAGTTAACATTTGGGAGAAAGGGATGGTGGTGAGCGAGTCACTGAGCTGAGTCTGCATTTTGGCAATGATGGAGTTTCCGTCTGGCTGGCTGAAGGGTGGTCACCTTGTTTCTGTGCCTCAGTCTTGTCAGCTGGTATTTGGGCATAATAATCTTTGAATATCTTTTGGACACACAAGATTTTGTGCTTATCCATACGGACAGAGCTTTACACACCATCTAAAGACGGGCTTTGCAGATCCAAGGTGAAACAATAGCAAACACTTGCCTCAGTGAGAACTGGTAAATTAGAAAACCAGAACGAGGGGGAAAAAACACCCTCCCTCAATCTAGATATTTAGTGATGTCATTGCGTTTAAATTTTCCCATTCTAAACACAGGCCCTTAGTGATGATCTGAAGAAAAGTTGAATCTAGAAAGCCCAACAATTCTGGGGGTTGTCTGAGATGGATGGATGGGTCTGTGTCATTAGGCAGAACCAGTCAACAAGCCTGAAAAACAGAGATGCTTTCCTAACTGCTTTTTTCTGCCTGTTTCAACACATGCTGTATGAGATGGGCTTCCTGGCTGAGCAAGGGGAGCAGAAGATGATGCAGTAGTCAACAGACTTGCTACCAGTGGCAGAAACTGTCTTTGAGTCTATGAGTATTCTTCAAGAACAAACAAAAGCTGTAACAAATCATCCATAAAACACAGTCAAAAAGGACTTTGTTTAATTAGTGATATGTAAAGACTTTTGCATAGAAAAAGGTTAACAAAGTAATGCATAAAAGACCAACTAGGTACAGTATTTTTAAAACAAATATTTTAAAGTATATTTTGCATAATGTTTAACATTCTCAATGCTTATTGCTTTCTCCACACAGCAGAGAAATCAAGTGCATAATAATACATGCTGTGTTTTTTTTGTTTTTTACATAAAATCTCTAGTTCTTGACTGGATGTATTAAAATACTTAGGTTATCTTAAGTCACTGTAATAAAAAAATGAAAGCAAACCATTTTATGCAGCACTAGTGTTCTGGGTATTGACAAAATAATTTACTCACATCCTCTTTAATACATTCATTTTGGTTTGGAATCAAACCCACATTACAATGTTGGCATTTTAATAGCCAATTTAAAAAATATTCCTACCGTAACTTCATTCATACCCAGAGTGATTGTTCTCCCAGAAGTTGATAGGGAAGAGTGATTTTGCACAGAATCGGCTAAAAGTAAATGTCCAAATACAGCTAAATAAGTTAATTTGAACTCTTACAACACTGAGTCTCTTATATTGGCATGAATCAACTGTATCCAAGTGTGCACACTTTAAATAGGTGGTTACTTCTGGGTGCATGACAAATTCACTGTTTGTGCAGATACGAGCTAGCACCATATTTAAGCCATAAAAAAGGGTGCCTCAAGGCTCACAGGCAGTGCTGAAACATTCATTAATCCCAGCACTGATAAGATAATTGCTTTTACCAATGCTATGCTACATGTCACAATTTGGCAAGTCTGTACAAAGAAAGTGAACGAAGGAAGCGAGAACTAGGCCTGTCAAATTTAACATTCTTCCTCAGCATTCTTTTGGCTAAAAATACCTCTCCCCTTCTGAAGTTGAATCCAGGATTTCACCTCTCTCCCATACCATTTCCATACCTGTGCAATGTTATTTGTTTTAGCAGAACACACATATATATATTTATTTATTCATTTATTATTTTTTCAATGTCAGGCACTTATGAAACTCAAACTCTTTTTCTAGCCTGGGTAGACCCGGTAGGTGCAATCCCTCATCCCTCTGCCAAAGGAGGATGCATAGCTGGAGAATTATTAGTTCTAGTGTCTACCTATTTCCCAGGAAACCTGTACAAGCCAATATGCTCACGCTGTTTCCGAAAGCCACTGCTGCTCCCTCAAGGTGCCTCCAGTGAAACAAACTGAGAAGCAGAAGAAGAAGGTGTCACCCCATGTCCTCTCCGACGCCTGAAATGAGGATATCCGGGCTATTCCTCGGTGGGCTTGCCAGCACCTCTCAGGCCCTTTGGGTGAAGGTGGTCCCTTGTTTGGGCTGAGCAAGAAGGACATGCCGAGTTCCTCAGGCTCGGGTGTGGCTGTGGGTGTGAGTGTGCCCGTGGGCATGTGCTGAGGGAGAAGAGGGAGCCAGACCTGGAAGGGAGAGGGGGGACTTAAAAGGCTCCAACTTCAGTCCCCCAGGGTCGGTAGGGTTTAGTGCTGCCCCCGCTGCCAGCCTGCTGGGGGCTGGCAGTGGCCGATACGGCCAAGGGAGGAGTGATGGCCGTCGCTGCAGCCACGGCAGCAGCGGCCGCGCTGGGGGGAAGCATGGGGAAGGCGCCGGTGAAGGAGAGGGGGAAGCTCTGGGCAGCGGCCGTAGCTGCTGCCGCTGCGGCGTGAACGGTAGCTGAGAGGGACAAGAGGGAGGTGGAGAGAGGGGGGACACAGGGAGCGACGCTGCCAGTGGAGGGGACTCTGAGGGCAGCGTCGGTGTGGGCGAAGGTGGCCGTGAGCAGGGCAGAGCCGTGCGGGGGCACGTCCGAGGAGAGTCTGCATGGGGCAGCATCGGAGGTGTGGAGTCCATTCGGCTGCAGCAAAGCAGCTGGGAGGTGGTGAAAGGCAGCTGCCCAGTGGTGAGGGTGCAAGGGGTGGTGGTGGTGGGCCATGGAGGAGGTCATGGCGGCAGCTTCCCTCTGGGAGGCACAGGTGCTCAGGTGAGAGACGAGTCTAACGCGCAGGGGGTCAGACGTGTCAAGGCCTTCCACCGAAGTCAGGTACCTCGCAACTTCTGTCAAGCACTCCCGGAAGCCAATGCTCATGAAATCCATGGCCAGAGAATGAGCGTCAAAATAACCTGCAAGGGGATGGCAAAAGATGCGTTGAATGTCGAGCCAGTTTCCCAGCCGATGCTGAATGGCATGGCTAACCCAGCCCTTCCTTGTTCAGCCGCCGTGTTTCCCATTTATGGGTTAAGATTTGCAACACGAAAAGTTTGTTCTCTGATCTGTAAATGATTTGTGTGACCATGCCTGTAATGCAATAGGCTTCAGTTGTTTTTGCAGACAATATACAAATGAAAAGAATTAAGCCCGTAAGTACTTGTGATACTTAAAAAGATATACGATGCCTTTCCTGAAATTCCTCAGCAAGCTGCTGCAGCGCAGTATTGACCCTGCACATGTGTGTGAACCAGACGTTTATGCACAAAGAGAGACAGTCTGGAGCTCAGAGAGCTTGCATGTGCTACTCTGCCTTTCCTTCCCCACACTGGCATTCACAGCAATGCTCTCAAACTACTTCTCAACATTGTGAGATAGTTGTCACAACTGCTGCTGGGGTCCCATCTACTTCACAGAGTCATTAAGACAATATGACATACGGTGTTATTTAACTACAAACTAAAAACATCTTGTCATGACTCTGCACACACATAGTAAAAAGCTTTACTGAGAAAACGTTTTATGTAATGCCATTGCTAATGTGGAGATGGAATACTGACAGTCATATGGCCCATGAGTTATTTCAACAAACAGCAACTGGAGCTCCACAGGCTTGAGACAAAAAAGCATTTGAAAAAAAAGATGTTTTATTAAATGCACATGAAAAGATATTCCCTTTCTAAAAGGGTCTACGGTCAAATCTAGTGCTTAAGTTGCAGCTCGTCAACTACAAAAGCCTATTCCAGTTTTCTGAATTTTCCTGTTTTAGTTTAAAAGTAGTCTCCTTGAGTGAATAATGTCCTGTCCACTCCCATGCTGGTGTTGTGTTTTTTCCTCTTGCTTTCAATGAAAATTTTTAGGTATGTGTGACTATGGTGTGTGTTAGTATATAAAGATCAAGTGTCCTTATTATGGAGGAATGGGGCAGCAATGCCTGCATTAAGCCTTGTACTCTCTGGTGTGAAATCATCTCAGTCTTTCTGAAAAATGCTAACACCTTAGACAGTTTTCACATTTATCAACTTTCAAGCAAGAAAAGGGCCTGTCACTGCATGCCCATATTATAGAATTAACTCAGGCACACTTATGGACATTGCCTCAAATACCCTGCCTGCTATATACCCCTTCTTGCCAGATCTCAACAGCAGTTTCAGCATAGGCTGCCTTGCCCATCTGAGGCTATACAAAACCCGAGGGAAACGCCAGCTTAGCCAGCAGATTGCTGAGCACAAGGGGTCGAGGACTCGCCTCGGCACGCACTGACTCCTCGCAGCTTTTTTCCTGCCAGGTCCGCTGTGACCAAGGGATCTGAAGTACCACCAGGGTGTGAATCACCTCCTGAGAAGCAAACACCAGGCAGGCTGGCGGTGGGGAGCAGGCAGGGTACCTGCTGGGGTGCCAGCCGGCCTGGCATGGGGACTGCCTCTGCACTGCAGGCTCCAGGACCTCCGGCAGCTTCAGAGGGGCTGACACACAGCCAAAGACGCCTCCCGGCTCTGGCCACCAGTCAGCCAGCCTGGGAGTCCTGAGAGTGTCGGCTCAAGCCAGGGCTTCCCAGCCTCCCTCCCTCCCAACTGGAGGAGATGTGGGGGATGTGGTTGTCACCAGTTCCCCTGAGTCTGAGCCGCTGGCTTTGTGACGAGACGTCTCAAACCTCTGGTGATCCTGGCTCCCTCTCAGTCTCCTATGGTGGCCGAGACATAAAAACAGAGGGGAGATGAGAGCTGGGACTCCCAGACTCCATTATGTTTTGATTTTGATGGTTATCTTTTCCAGGTTTCCCCTTTGCCGGCTTCCCCCTTCTGAGAGAGACTTAAGAATGTTGTTTCTTGTTTCTTTTCAAAACCCAATAACATCCTCCACCACCACCACCCACACACGTACATGCCAGCGTTTTGTAGTGAGTGGGAAGTCTCGGTGTTACTTCAGCTGTCCTGGTAGCCCACCTGCTCTGCACATAGGACATCGGCTAACTTATTTGAGCTATATTAACCCATAGTGCTGACCCAGGTGTCAGTCACCCAAGCTAAATTTGCAGTGAAGCTGCAATAAAACCACACTGAGGCCTCAGCAAACGACTTGCTGTTGACAAATCACTCCTCCCCTGTGCTTGCTTGCACGGTCAGCAAAAAGCCCTGGCTCCAGGCCAAAATAATAACAACTCAACATGAACAGGAGACCATCGCCTACACCTGCATCAGGGTGATGGAAACAGAGAGCCCACCCAGGACCTCAGAAGCAGCAGCCTGCCTGCCCAGGCAGCTCTGAAAGGCAGAGAAAGGACAGGAGCCACATCAGGTTTTCTTCCTCTGCGCCCACCTCGGGCTCAGCACGCTGAGCAGCAGCTGACTCCACCCCAGCTTTCCTAGCCCCAGGCTTTTCCCATCGTGGGTGTCCTCTATTTCTCTGTGAGGAGGAAAAGGGTGAGCTCTTCCCGGCCCTCAATGCAGGGGTGCATAAGGATATCAGGACACGTTTCTCCGTACTGCAGTAGCAGCTTTTGTTTGTAGTATAAATGATGAAACTATTTTTTTTTTCTGATCCAAAAAAATTCTTTCTCAGAAGATGAGTTACAAAGTGGGAATAACTACATTTGCAAGTAAAACAAACAACTGCCTTAAAAAAGCCCTAAGAAATTATATTTAAAGCTGTTACTTAGGTTGCAAAGTAAAACATTAAGCAAGCAGGAAACGCAGGCTTAAACTTTGACCGGTACTAACTCGCAAACCTCTTAAAGTTTCTTAATCCATGCACTGAGATTACTCTTATCTCTGGGTCAGAAGGAGAAGATAAAAGTCATAGTATTTGTGAAGCGATCGTGTATTATATTGATGTACCACCCGCTACAGACCACAAGTAGCAAACAGGGCTGCGTATGCAGTGAAGGCAGCTGTGGTTGCCCACCCGGCGGCAGTGGGCTCAGGCAGGTGTAAGCCAGCATCGCCTCTGCCTGCACCCTGATGCTTCATCCTTCCCCACACCACTCTCCAGCAGCCACAGGCACACTGGTGTCATCTGAGGCAAGAAGAGGAACAGCAGCAGCATCTGTGGACCGAGGAAGAGACCACAGGACCTGGGACTGCTGACAAAATCCAGCTTGTCCAGCTGCAGCCGGAGGCCAGGGCTCTGCTGACACCTCTCTCTGCCCAGCAGCTCCCATCCCAGGCATTTCATCTCTTGCCTCACTACCTGAGCCACCTGACCTGACCCAGTTATAAAATAATCCCCCACATACTTTTTTCGGGCGGGGAGGTGGGGGAAGGAAGGTTCCTGTTAAATTAGGCTGCCCATCGGTTTGACCTCTTGGCCCTTCCGCTGTCAGTGCAGACATTGGAGGGGTGGAAGCTGCTGCAGCTTTTAAGAGCAACAATGCGCAGCATGAAGCAGGGGTCAGGCTGGGATAGCCGAGCTGCACGTCATGCAGGGAGGATGAAGCGAAACAACCACGGGTTCCCTCAGCAGCCAAGCGTCGATCACCCTGTGCACCGAGTGAGACAGAGCTTGTGGAAAGCCAGCACGCAACCCCGCAATTAAAGACAGCACCGTCACGCACACACAGAGGATCTGAATTGAAATTGCACAAGCGTGATCAATGCTGGTGTTTCGTAACTTTCAAAAGTGTAGCTTTGCCAGTTAAACAGTGCTTCTTAAATGAACATTTTTAGATATAAAATTAACATTTTCTTATTTAATTTTGCACATTTTGCACAGGAATCAAGACCTGTGTCTGTTGTACAAATGGCAATAAAATCCCTTTCACCTCTTATAGAAGCTACCCATAAGTTTTAAGCTTAAATGGACTCCTTGCAAAAGTCTTTTAACACCTAGAAAATACATATGTCAGCTCGGTGTTTAATTTTCACAAATAACAGAACACCAGCCTTCGACATGCTTCTCTACAACCATCTGTTGTTAAGCATACACCGCTTATAAGTTGAGTTCTGTAATCACTGCAAGGTACAGAGAGGATAAATAATGTAATCATGAGCTAAAAACTTTCGAGTTTAATCAAAAAAAGGAAAAGAGCAAGTAGCAGCCGCTTCTTCTCTAGCCTTTACTTATAGGGCAGAATGGGTCAGTGAAAAATTGTCTGGTTTCCATCTCCCAATTTGAACCATAATCACAGCCAACGGCACAGGACATAGGACTGTGCCTACAAGAAACCAGCAAGTTTTTCAGTCCGAGTAAGTTCCAAAACCATGACTACACAGAGCACCTTGTGGGTGGCTGAAATCATTTGGCCTCCAGCCTCGGGACCGTCAGCTTGCACAAGCGAAGTACACTCAAGTCCCAGCAGCCGGCTGATCTAATGGGTCAGCCAGGACAGCCCCTGCGTCACGCCAGCACCCACTGACAGGGACCTACCCAGACCTCTGACACACAAATATAGCAAATAAATAATGAGTGCAGAGAGCTCCGCTAGCCGTCTGCCTGTCTGCTTTATCAAATACCTGCAGCTTCATACAACTAGACTGGGTTTTGTCCTGGTGAATGAGACAGTCTAACCTGGCATTTAGAAGTCTTCCCAGAACAAAGAAAATACATGAACAATAATGAAAGTTCCTCTCCATCCACTTCCTTCGGTATAGCTGCTGGATAATGAGGTTTAGCATCGGTTTTGGGCTACACAATTGTTGCCACAAACCTCCTGTTTATGTTTGGTGTTTGTGTATTTATTTTGTCTCCCTGTGCAGATTTCAGTGCTCTTTGGAAACCCCAAACAAATCTCTGACTGGGCTGCCTGTGAATGAAGCCTTTACTCCCACAGTGTTATGAAAGCAAACACAAGCCCAGGGTCAAGTGCTTCTTTTGTCCCAGTAGTTCTTTCCCACGAGTTCAATCCCACCATTAGCATTGATTTCCACTCCTTTAATCTGGAAACGCCTATCACAGCTCCTCAAAGCACTTTTTTTGCTGAGAATTCCCCAAATATTAAAAAAGAAACTGTCGGCTCCTTACCTTTACCTCCTGTCGCTTGCAGCATCTTCAGATGATCCACTGTCATTTGCAATATTTCCGCTTTTTCTAATTTGGCAGATCCCTTTGAGATAAGAGATTCATATAAAGAAAGGCTTACAAGTACTAGAAACTTTAATTTTATATATTTTCCACTGAGCTCAGCCTTATGGTTTCAATTTCCCCTATCAATAGGACATTCTCAGCTTAATTCTTTCGTGAGCATCTGCCTCCCAGACTTTGCCTAAGGACTAACACTGTCTCCTCCCTAGCAGCACAAGGAGCAGAAGCACAATTTTGCCTCTTTGAGGCTACAGCTCAGTGTAGCTCTGGCCTTAAAGATAGGGTAGAGATGACATCTTCATGAAATTAGAGAAACATGTAAGTTTCTGGACTTTCTTTGTAACAACAAACACAAGTGGAGAGAGCTAGCAGGACAGGTCTGCACAGTGATCGATGAAGAGCATGATACAATATATTTTTCTGTTGTTACCAGTAGGTGTCCCTGTGGACACACACCCAGACGGTACCCCTCTTTCTTAATTGCCTGTTAATATTCGACATGTCATTTGGCTGCTAAATATTCTATCCTCATTCTTGACTGAAAAAACAACTGCACAGTCCACACTATTTTAAGTTAGCAAGAGGCCTAGTCTGCAGGGACATGAAGCTAAACACTGCAAAAAAGGAAGAGTTTAGCTCCTCTATAAGCAAAAGTATTTTCTGTTACTGAGGGTGACTCACAGAACTATGAAAAAAGTGCCAGAAAAGTATAAAATACAACTCAAAATGTAGTATTAACATATTAATCTATAAATAAAACTATTTCGCGTGGTAGCATTACCTTCAATATCTAGAGCATACCCAGATGACTGAATTTGCTATGCAAATGTTATTCCAGTGCAAGAGATCATCCCTTGGCATCAGTTAAAACCAGGGCTGCACAAGCTTCAGCCACAGTCAGACCGCACCCTGCAAGCCAAATTTTTCTCTTAGTTATCGCTGAGGCCACCTCATGTCATCAACTGTCCTGCAGCCTCAGCTGGCTTTGCCTGGGTTGCACACGTGTAAGGTAAGGCTTGCACCTTCCTCCTCCATCAGTGCTAATCTCGGCAAGAGAGTCTGGAGAGCAGAGCTGCGATTTCAGGAGGGAGGGAAGTGGAAGCGAAACTAAACCTCCAACTTGGGAAGTTCAGTGAGCTGAATGTCAAGGAGCTGGAAAAGGACTGTTGACTGCCCTTGGCATATTGCAGAAGAATGGTGGGGCTTTCTGAACAAAATACAGTGTGCGCTCATATTTTTGCCAAAACTTTTTTTTTTTCCCAATCTGCTTATTGCTTTCGGTACTTTCCTTGTACAAACGTTGGTGTGCCTGTTAATTTTTGGTCAGAATTCCATATTTTACATGCAGCTACATCCTGTACTTTTCTCAGACTTCATCTTTTCCATAGACACAGTACAAGCCATCTCAGTGAGAGTGACTAATAGCTGAAAACTGCATGGCGCTGGGTAATTTCCAAAGGCTCTGTAGGACTTATTTTATAACGTTTGTGGTTTTCAAGAAGTAAACAAAAAATGGGACAAACAACTGTTGTCTCTTGCCCTGGTTTATCTAGCTGAAAATACCTCTGTTGCTCCATTTTGCCAGAACCTATGCAAGGGCACAGTTACAATTATCTGCTTTTAAAAGTGTGTTGCAGGTGACACAATTGATGCTCTCACCATGATGACAATATTTAAAATTTATCTTTAACTTTTATTCAGATCAGGGATGTAACAGGCCTAATATGGTGCAGTGTTTGCCACACAGTTACCACAAACATTCAGCACCTCACAATCCTGCTCTCAAATTTTACTTTTTGGTTTTTATTTTACTACTACAAGCAAGTCAGGTTCTTTATTCTTAGTTGGTTCCTTTTTGTTGAAATACAGTGTCAATTGCACATATCCATAGATCTTCAGATACCTCCAGTAAAAGAAGAACAAAGCTAAATATCAAATCAAAGCCCCAAAAATGAAAACAAGATATGAAAATGAAAATAAATAGTTTAATTTGAATGTCATAAACAGAGTGCCCTTCTTACAGCACAGGCTGTATTCTAAACTTTTGGTCTGTAATCTCATGATCAAGGAGCTGAACCCAAAGTTCACTGAAGTTAGCTGGATGCTTCCAGCCTTCCTATTTTCACTGAAAGTCTTTGAAAATACTGCTGACTTTGCTAGCTGACAAGACATGGGCCTATTCCTTCTCCTAATGCACTGGTTCTAAAAAGTAATTTTAAAATGTGAATAATCGGGACTGCCTGTTCTCATTTCAGGAAACTAGATTGATTAATTTGCAACTGAAATTATAGCTTAAAAAATAAAGGTTTCTTAAAGTAGAGGCAAAGGAGATTATACTTAAGATTCAGACAGAAGGCTAATTGATACAGGTTTGGGGGAGCTGTGTTGGGCTTTTTTTTTTTTTTAAATACGGAGTAAAGCGCATTTTTAACAAAACCACTACTGGAATTCATCGAAAGAACAGAGGCAACATGAACACTATTACCCTTAAGGGAAAAACAAGCCAAAGAATGGAAATGTTTTTCAGCCTTATAATGAATTATGTTTCTAATAGTTGTGCCACAACAAAGCATTTTATTGAAATGCCTGCTTTGTGCCAGATCAGGACTCGTACAATATTATTTTAATGAGTTTTACAAGAAAACTAACATTGCCAGATGAGATACAGAATTAGAAAAAAAAAAAGGGCTTACTTGTTTTTCAAAAGCAGTTGGCACAAGCCGCCTCAGCTCTGATAAACTGTTATTTATACGATCACGGCGCCTTTTCTCTATAATCTATTCCCAAAAGAACAAAACACATTAAGTTTATAAAAAGTGTTGAAGGGCAAAATCACAGTACACATGCAAACTGTCAAACAGGAAAACAATTAAAGGCAACGTACCCCTCTTCTTTTCTTTCTGGCCATAATCTGAGATGTTGTTGTTGGGGAATTTGATCGAATGACAGAACTATTAATTTGCCTGTGAAAAAATAAAAGTATGTCAGGTGTTGCACAGCTTGACACTGCTCTTTGAAGACACCTTAAGTCACCATATATTAGGTATGCATAGTCCCTCTCACACTGTTTTCAATGCTCAGATGTGCTTTGCAGTGCACAGTATTTTAAGAGAGCAAGAGACATCTCATTTTTGATTGCAACAGTGACTGCAACAGCATATATTTTGAATTGACAGACACTATTTTGGAAATAAAGTCCCTTTCTGGAGACAGTTCACTGTCTAGCTCAGCGGATTTAATTTTCATTGCATATTGATTAAATTTCATTGCATATTGATTGCAACAGTGACTGCAACAGCATATATTTTGAATTGACAGACACTATTTTGGAAATAAAGTCCCTTTCTGGAGACAGTTCACTGTCTAGCTCAGCGGATTTAATTTTCATTGCATATAAAGTGCTGGCTATGAAATACAGGCTGAAGAACCGAGTCCAAAACCACATGAACCATTTATACATGCAAACAGCATCGGTAAGTACATGTATCCGATGCCACAATCTCTGCCTGGCCTGCTAGGTTTTGACATCCCTGACCATTGCTGCCAGAGTCAATAGATGCTCCAGTACAAATCCAGTTCCCCAGTTCGGGTTTGCTTCATTGTCCTGCATGAGGAACAGAATTCAAAATCCACTTTTAAAACTACACTACCCGCGAGGATGAAAAGGTTTTTATTTCATCATGAGAGAGGAAAAAAAAGAAAATAATCCAGTAGCTTCTGATACTCATTTAACCGCTGATGCAGATGAGTCAAGGGCTCTAGTACTTGCGCCTCTACATTGGCAAGACCAGCTTTGAAGACCGGTGCCATCGCTGCCGAGCTCTCAGGCTGGAGCTTCTTCAGCAACCACCACAGCTCACCCCCAGCTCTCACACAAGATTTGCTGAAGTTACCATTCAACTACTGTGGATCCCTGCTTACTTTCCACAGCTCGTTTCCCACTGGAGCCGATTCCCTTGGGGTGTTCGGCCTGCTCAGGAGGTATTTTGGAAAAGATCTAATTGAAAAATGGCAAATTAAGCGGAGCTAATGAACTGCAGCCTGGAAACTCACAAGCTACTTGTGTGCTCCGCGCAATTTCCAGGCCCGCGCAGCGAGACCGCGGGGCAAATTCTTGGGGGCCTATCAACAAGCTGTAAGTTACGCTGGTGGAGGACAAAACCTCACCCTGCTTCGCACTCGGGGGCCGCCACCCCCCAGCGGGGGGGCCGGGCTCCCTACTCGCTCTGCCTCATGTCGAGGCGCATCCTGACCCCAGCCGCCGCCCGCGGAGATGGTAGTCCCGGGGAGGCAGGGGTGTCACACTTACCCCGAGTAGTTGTTCTCACTCCCCACGTCTATAGTCTCGTCCATGTCGCTGTCTGAGGTAGTTTCCTCGCAAGGTCTCTTCATCGTGGGCACGGGACGATGTGGGGCAGAGATAAATAAATCCGGGGGGACTCCGGCACGGCACGCCTCCGCTCCGCACCTCCAGCAGAGCAAACCCTCTCTGAGGCGCTTTCCCACGCCGCGGCACAGCCTCAAGCCCGACGGCCCGCCCCCGGCAAGGCCCGCCCCGCCGGGGGGAACGGGGAGGGGGGGCCGCCCACCGCGGAGGCGCGGAACCGCGCGGAGGAGCGGACGGCCGCACCGCGGGGAGGCCTGACCACCCTCGGCCCCCGGCAGGCAGGGAGCGGATCTCGACAGATGCCCCCGACAAGGCGGGTAAAGGAGACCGCGGGGCTCCGAGGCAGCCGTGTGGCTCGTCCTCCGAGGGGAAGAAGCGGGATCTGGCTCCCAGCCCTCCCACGCCGCCGGAGGCGGGGTCGGAGGGGCGGCTCCGCTTTCTCACCCCGCATTTGTGGGGAGTCTTGCAGCCCCTGGCCCGTAAACCCCGAGCCGGATCAGCCCCCCCCGCCCCGTCCTGCAAATCCCCGGCGGTGCTGGACAGTCCTGGCCGCCGCTCCTGGGATGCCGCGAGACGTCTTGTAGGGCACAGGAGCACGGGTTTGGGGGTTGTGTAAATCCCGGGAAGGGTATAAATCCCGGCCCCGCAGGGCGGGCGACCCTCCCTGCCCGCGGAGCTCCCACGGGCGTGCCGAGGGGTAGCGGGCACTTGCGGGGACGGCAGCCAAGCACGGCGATAATCCCGGCTGGAAAGAGCTTGGAGGAAGTTTAGCGGCGCGGTTACCAGAAGTTCTGTAGCAGGCGGGTTTTATTTTGCTTTTGTTTGGGATTCCTCCCCCCACCACCCGTCTGTTTTGTCCTTTTAAATTCCGAATTCCTGACAAAATACATTTCGGAGGGGTATGTTCTCCGCATAAATTTGATCTTTCACCTTCGATGACTGTCTCCCTTCGCCTATCCCCGCTCCGCCCGCTTTGCCACCTTCCTGGGAACATTTTTCTCCCTGGCCTCGCTGCCGGGACGCTGGCCGAGAGGGGCCGGGAGCAGTCGGCGCGCTGCGACGGCGGCAGCACGGTGTTATCCTGACTCTCGGAGCCCCAGGTCGCTCAGCAGCCCAGAGGACTTGAAGCCAGGCGATCAGGCAGGGCGGTGATGGGGCTGCCCCCTCCGAGCGGTACCGATCAGCCTCATCGCCGCCCTGCCTGACCGGCCGGGGCCGCTTGTGCCCACGGGTGGAGCTTGCCCCGGCTGCCTTATATTTAGCAGCCGATGGTGCCAATGACTCAGTTTTCCACTCGATTAAATTCTGCTAAAAGTACAGGTGGTTTGGTTTGTTTGCGAGTGTGCGTGCGAGAAAGGGCCGTGGTGTAAGAGAAACCGGCTCCATTTCTTTTTTTCTGCTAATGCCTTCCATCTATGCAAGTACATTTAATGGCACGTCGGGTGTTTGCTCTTTCATGGTGATGTTGCTACTATGTAAAGGAACGGCGGGATTTCACGCCTCGTTGCCCGACCGGGACATCCTTTTCATGCCTGTGTTTGCAGAGCTACTAAAAGCTTCGCGGCTGCTTCGACAAAACAGAAGTGAGCGCCCGCGGGAAAGGCAAAGACAGCTCCGGGGGCTTGGGACGCATTCCCCACAGTGGTCCCTTTGATGGCATCTGACTTAAAAAACGAAAACAAAAAACCCCCAAACGACACAACACACACCCCCAACAAAACAAAACCACAAAACCAAACCAAACTCGAACACAAAACAAACAAATAAAAGTATCCGGACCTTTCGGAAGAAGTGGAATAGCAGGAGCAGCCTGCGGCGCCCGACTTCAATTTTAAGCACAAGCGATTTAGAAATCTAGGAGCGGACGCAGCAGTTCTACTGCTCGGCGTGGGGTTTTCTAGGTTAAAAAAAAACAAAACAAAAACAAAAAACAAACTTCCATTCATTGTCTGTGGTGTAAGGACACCGGAGGACCTTCGAGGGCCGGGGCCACTTCTGCCGCCTGGGACTCTCGGGCCGGGGCGCCCCGGGAGCGGCCGGGAAACGATGCCCCGCCGGGAAGTCGCCTTTCAGATGGGGGGACGAGATTGGGTAGGTCTGAGGTAAAGTTCGTGTTACCTCGCCTGGGCTGCAGCTGCTCTAGATACGCCTGCAAACGCTTCTGAAACGGGGCAAGAGGCTCGAGGTTGAGTTTTTGAATCGTCGCATAAATATGCTAAGCACGCGGGGATATGGGTGCGTTTCCGAACTGTCTCGGGGTTTTGCACAGAAATCTTTAATGTCACGCGTCGGTGCCGCTGGATTTGTAATTTCTGCTCACTCTGGAAACAGTTCCTGCTGCCACACGATATTTTTTTTCGCCTGGAGCACAAGTCTTCAGTGCTTTCCTCCTACAGAAACTTGAGCTATCCCACGTTTACCGCCCCGAGTAGGGCTTATGTTAGCGTTGTTTGTCGTGGAACCGGCTACTATCTCCTGGCAGCCTTGCTGAAGTCCGTCCTTCGGGAAGCTCCTAGCCTTAGCAGGCAATTACTCTTTCCAGTTTAACCAGACTTTTTTCTAATATTTTATTTTATTTTATTTTATTTTATTTTATTTTATTTTATTTTATTTTATTTTATTTTATTTTATTTTATTTTATTTTATTTATTATCTGCTCTTCTGGGGAGGAGTTTTGGGCTTTTCCGGGCCACAGCTAGGAAGGCAGGCCCTTGCACCCCCTCCAGTTCCCGGCCTCGCCTCCACGGCAGGTGCGCTGCGGCGGGTGGGGGCTCCGTGAGGGCTCCACAGCCCCCGCAGGCAGGGCCAGCACCACCACCCACGGGATGGGCAGGGGCGGTGGTGGGCCCTCCGTGCTTGGGGAACTGCGTCGCGGGACCAAGCCTCTTGTTTTGCTTGGTCCCCGTTGGAATGTTCTGTTACTCGGGTGTCTCTTTCTCCAGTGGCCCCATAAAGTGTGGCTGCTAGGAGCATTTGCTGCAGAGGGATTACCCGCTCTGCTAGCAGCAAGCAGCGTTGACAGGCACGCATCTGAAGCTCAGAGAAATGCATCTTTCTGCACTGTCTCCAAAGGGAAAAAAGCCGGATAGACCCGCCGCGCCCCGTCGGCGCTTCCTCGCTCCCACTTGGCAGCCCCCGAGCCCCGGGGCAGCCCCCGCCCTGGCCCACGGCCGGCAGGGACAGAACCGGACGGAGACCCTTTCTCCCGGAGCCCCCCGAACCGCTTTTCCCACGGGAGGGGCAGTCCCCGGCCGGCGGGCAGCGGCTCCGCCGGAGGCTCCCCGGCCCGGAGACACCCTGTCCCGCCACCGCGGCCGGCGGGGGGCGGCGGGCAAGCAGCTCCCTCTCCTTTCCGACTTCGTGGGTGTTGTTGTGTTTTGGTTTGGTTTGGGTTTTTTTCCCTCTTGAAAAGCGTGCCGCCAATAAAAGTTCGGTGTGGCTTCGGGATCTGGAGATGGCGGTGGGACGTGCCGGCCTGGGTCACACGGGGCCAAAGTCGGGGCCAGTGGGGCTGGTTCCCCGCTCGAGTGGCTGAACGGTGGGTGTGTTTCGAGAGTTGGCTTGCGAAATAAGGAAAGCAGCACATTTCTCGGTGTATCTGCAGAGTTGGCTCCCGTAGGGAAGCGACGTTCTTCTGCACGCCTCCGCCTCTCCCCGTCCCCGAAAATGAATCTGCCATTTCCCCGAGATTTCAGGATTGCCCCTTTTATGTAGCTGTGAGACGTTTACGATTAATTAGCTATGAGTTTTAAAAAACATATTAAAAATAAACGTTGGCCTCCCGAACGAGCTGTAGTTTTACTCAGCAGCCCTTTTCAAGTGGCCTCAGGGTTGTCCCGAGTTTCTTTACTGGACACAGAAGTCACTCAAACTTTTAGTCTCAGAGCTGGGGTTTTTTATGCTTTCCTCTCTCCCTCTTAAACAAACGTTTTTATCCCATATTCTTCACCCAGTGAACAGCCTCTTAGGGGTAACCGTTCGGTTCCTCTTAAGTTACTTGCTCCTATTAGGAAGCTCTGAGAAGAGCAGAGAAAGATAATCCTCGTTCATGGAAGATGGACAACAACGCTGTTTTTTTTTTCTTCATGGACTCATCATTAACTGTCAGGAAAAGCTGAAAATGAAGAGAAAAGCTCGTTTTCTCCCCCCCTCCCCCTCCCATTCTTCTTTTTCTTTTCTTTCCTTTTCTTTTTTTTCTTTTCTTTCCTTTTCTTTCCTTTTCTTTCCTTTTCTTTCCTTTTCTTTCCTTTTCTTTCCTTTTCTTTCCTTTTCTTTCCTTTTCTTTCCTTTTCTTTCCTTCTTTTCTCTCTTGTCTTTCCTTCCTTTCTTTTCTTTTTTTTTTTTTTTCTATAATGTGATTGTAACTAAATGCTTAAGATGATTTCTGCCTAAGTTCATGCCAAAATGGGACTGACAGACTGAACAGAGAGTAGAGAACTGAGGAAACCATGTGTTACGAAGCTGAAGGAAATAATTCTCAAAAAAGGTGGTGAGACCTTAAAACGTGTGGATTTGCCTAGACAGTGGCTGCACTCGGGTGGAAGTGGGTGTGTGGCATTCCACGCATTTTTGCATCACGGAAGAGTATTTGACTATTAGCTAGGCTGTAGAACTCTAGCCGATGGGTCAAAGTAGGGGCTGATCCACTGGTGGTTGCTGTGGTACTACAATAACCGTGTAGGTACTGATAGAATTGTGCTGGCCTGAGGTGGATGCAGTCATACCTGTAGATCCCTTCAACTTACTTTTGGGAAGTATAAAAATTGCAGAGAGACTTGCTGTAAGAAACTACAATTTCAAGCTGAGTATGATAAAAAAGAAAAAAAGTAGGAAGGAAGGAAGATGCAGTGAGTATTTATAGATCTTTCTCAGTGACATCTTTTCATGTTTATCATTGAGTTACACCTTCACAAATCTCTTCTTGGTGAAGTGGTCAAGTTGACTATCTTGTTTTTAGGCTGACCACGAAAACGTGACGCCGCGTCTCCTGTGATATGTCATACTGCTTCCCTGCTTTCGGTGCCTACAGAGGTCAATGAATGTACCCTCCCGGGTCGAGTGCTTCCTCCTGGCCCTTAGTCAGTAGGTGTTGCATGTTTGCCCAGTCCTCCCATTAAATGCATGAAATGCTCTCCCTGAGAGCTGTCACTAAGTAGCAGGTGACAGGGAAAGAAAATAATATCTCCCCTGGCTCCCAGAGAATCAAGGAACCAAGGCTGTGCTGTCTGTTGATAATGAGGATAGTTGAACAGTACCCCAAGGAAAGGCTGCTGGAGAGAACTAACCCTGTAGTTAAAGAGCCTCATCCTTAACTCCTTGCACCTTGGCACACTTCCTATGTGAACTCAGGCAATCAGGACAATTAATTAAATTAACAAAAGGTGTAAATTTAAAGTGCTTGTGAACTGTATTGAGCCTCAATTTGCATGCTTTTATTCACAACAGAACTGGCTGCAATTCGATTTAAATTAATTCACTTTCAGAATAAAATAGCACTGAATAGAATAAAAGCAGCTTTAGTTTTGAATGGATGTCTACATAGAATTGTTTGTGGTTTAACTAATCCACTTTAGAAATTAACTCTATTAATTTTCCTGGGCATTTCCATCTACCCTAGCTTGCTTTGTCTCTCTATTTTAGTTCCCTATCAGTAAAATGGAAATAGCAACTGCTTGCTAACATTTTAAAGCCATTGTGTCAAAGGGTCTTGGTAACTGCAGCATTTTGCCTGATACTCAGTGCATATGTTCTGCAAAAGCCAGGTCTTTATTTTCTATACATGTGCAAAATTCTTGCCTGATAGTATTTTATGAAGACTGTACCCAGCTGTACTTGGCCAAAGGAGACTTGCAGCAGTGGAGAATTAGGACCTTAATGTGCGTTTTAAACTTTCACTGAACATCTCTTTGTTTTTGTCTCTGTGTTTTCTTCAAAAACTGTGAGTCAAGATTTAAGAACTCTCTAACTTGAGTCATCTTAATGAACAGCTTCAATGGTGTTAACAGGAAGTAGGGCACTTTCTTTAATGGTCGAAACTAGGCCACTTAATTACCTCACAAAAAATATACAGAACCTAGTCTCACAGTTTTCTACACAACACGACTTATGAACTTTAATCTGTTTTAGAGGTAGCTTTATTAAAATACATAGAGCTGTAGCAAGGAAAAAGTAGCCTATTATAATGGAAATAGAGTACTTGTAAAAATAAGCACATAAGCACAGCTTTCTTGTTGAAACTCATTTCTATTTAAATAAATTTTCACAGTGATATAGTTGTGGTTTGACTAGCCCATGCTGCTAGTAACTGTGGCAAGGCTAGATAAACACATCATGTGCTGAAAATTTGGACCTTCTTGAAATTTTTCTATCAAAGCTTGGTGGGCTCCTGGCTAAAGGATTTTTTTTTCTTTTTCCCCCTATTCGGCTTTCTTTAGCATTTTCCTTTCTTGAATGTCTTCGCTCCAAATGGGACTTCTTTTATGCTTTTTGGTTGCCAAAAACTGGAGAATTGTTGTTATTAGAGTTTTGTTGTTGGTTTTCTTTTAAAATAAAACCAAGATGCTTTCCAGACAGTTAGAAAGGAACTAATTTTCAGGGAGTGCTAAGGAAACATCAGTGGCATTAGCCGCATTTTCTTTATGAGAGAAAATAATGTATCATTTTCAGGTTTTGAGCCTAGATGTTAATAGTAAAGCACATCAGCCAATGCTCTAAAGATACTCCTTTACACAGACTATTAATATAATAAAAAGAAGCAACCCTAGATATTCTGACTAGATCCATAATTTTTTTAATTAATTTCCTCAGTAACAGTAGTAATTGTTGGTGCCTGTAAGTGACTGTCAACCTACAGATTCCCCTAAAGCTGGGTAAATAAAAGAACACACTAAACATTCACTTATTAGTAGAAGTTATGATCTCTTAAAACATAAAATTATTAATTAAAACATCTTCCAAGTCTCTGCAATGAAACACGTAGGGTCAAAATGAATATTCAACTGGTAAAATTTGTACCAAAATTAAGCAGGCATAAATACAGTCAAGAGCCAGACACTTCTACCACAGAAGAGTTTGGATCAGGATATTAATCCAAAGAAGTAAACTGGTTTTCTTCAAACTGAAAGTTTTAAATACTGCAATGAATGTGTGTCTATGAGGAGAACAGTTATTCTAAATTGTGGAAAGTTCCTTTTTGTCAACCACTGTAATTTTCTGAGGGACAGAAATTGTTTCTGTCTTGGTTGTGCTCAGTCTAGTGTATTATGTGCCCAAACAAGTATTTTTGTGATACTTTTGTTAATATTGCACTTGATCCTGCTGAGCTTAATCAGGAAAACTTGTGTTGACTGAATATGACTTTTGCTTCAATAAGGAAATTGCAGAGCTCTCTGTAAGAGCTGGGCCTAATTCCAGTTTTCTTCTCACTTCTGTAGTAAAAGAATGCTGTCAAGGTATTTTTGATTTATGGTGACAAACATTTTTCTCTCCTTCAAAATACTATGTTACTTTAGTAGTATTTTAATTTAACATATTTCTATTAATTTTATTCTGTGTATCTTTTTTTTGTTTAAGCACAGTGGAAAATAACCATGTCATGTTACAGGAAAAAGAGATCAAACTTTCTCTTCAAGAGGGAAGCTCTGAAGCTCTGAGGACATCAGACTAATTGTCAGTGACTTAAAAAGTGTTCACTGTTCTTCGTGATGGAAGACATGAAAAAATTTGTCTGGACTGAAGGCTTTCCAAAACGCTAAATACTTTCTTTTGCTTGGTAAGTTGTCTTCTTCTATTTAATTTTTTTTATGGCAGATATTAAGCAACGAACATTACTGTGATAGAGTGCCTTGCTTTTGGTGCTTGCCAGCTCTGCGTGGGTGTTGGTGCTCACCTTTTCAAGAAGCAGAGGTTTCATTTCACACCCATGCTCTTCGCATTTTGGGCTCCGCCTCAGGACCCAAGGTGGCCAGCACCGCTTCCTCAGGACTGTGACCCTTCTGAAGCCACAGCAAATGGATGCTCCAACTGCCGAAACAGCATGAGGTTCCTGGGTGCTTTCCTCCTGGTGTTAAGGATAAAAAGCCTGCTGCTATTTCACATTCTTCTCATCAGCCCCCACCTCAGTGGCTGTTGAATTGTTTTTCACCATGCAATGCTTTTTTAACTGGAGATTTTAGCTTTCTTTTCTGAGCCAAAACTCAGGCCTCTGAAACTTTCTTTTCTGCCTGATACTTTCAGGCCATCACTCCTACTTGGAAAGCTGTCCTCCATGGCCTTCTACAAGCCTTGCTCCTTAGCTTCTTTCCCTGCTTCTGAATGTCCCTTTATTTCTTACTGGTTTTTGTGAGGTATGCTCAGGTCTCCACCTTTGCTCCCTTCCTTTTCTCAACTCCATCTCTGGGAACAGGCTGAGGACATCTTAGGGACTGCAGCTCACAGTAATTTCTAGCAACAACTTCTCCCCAGGCACAGAGGTGGCTTTTACGTTGCAACTTTTTTTTTTTTTTTGATAGGCTTTCCCTCTTCTTATGCCTCTTTCTTACCTTTGGCCTTTACACAGCCAGTGCAGAACTGTTCTTCTTCCTTCCTAACTCCCTCATCTTCTCTGCTTCCTTGGACATGGCTGAGGGCATCAGTTCTTCCAGTCTCAGAGGCAATTGTTTAAAATGCTGGTGCCGTCTCTGCCCTTTTTGCTTTGACATGAGGGCTATCTCCAAGTGCAGCTATCAGGTTTTCCTACAAAAGAAGAGAATAATCTGACTTCTCTGCTAGATAAACTGCTCAGGCTTCTGCTTGGCTTCCCAAACACATCTCTCTCTGCTTCCAGACTGTTAGAAAAGCTGTCCAGTTCATCCTTCTGGCTAATAGTTCTGGCCACATTGCTTCTGTCACTCCCTCTGGCTCACTCATTCCTACTCTGCTTGAAATACCCTGATTTCACTGCCTTGGCCCTTCCCCAGCCCTTCCTCACCCCTGCCTTTTCTCTTACCATATTCTCTCTTCCTTTCTTCCACTAGTCTGGTCTAGCCAGACTTATCTGCCTTCCCCATGCCTGTGCACATAAAGGATTTCTGAAGCATTTTAGTGGATTTTCCAGATACTCTCAGCGTTAGTAGTAGCTGCACAGACCTCTCAAACACGAGGGCTGTGACAGTCCTCTGTGTCATCTGCTCAGACTCACCAAGATGATTTTCCAGACTCAGCAGATTCTCCCCAGAGCAGACTAGCTCCACTATTTTCAGGTCATATTACAGAAGCACTTCTAGCATAGCACCTATATTACATTTATATTGTTTCTAGGCCTAAGTATAGGCACTGTAAGACCTGGATGCCCCCAAGGCTACTAGTTATGTCCATGTCCCTAAACTGCCCTCCTGCTGGTTGGGAGCCCCACATGGAGGTACTTCAATGCTCGTGCTGCTTCTTGTGATGTGACATGTCAGACCAGTGGTAACTTGCACACCATCACCTGTCCACCTCTGTGGGTGATTTGAGTTCGTACAATCAGGTGGGATTTCTCTTTGCTGCTAGGGAAATTCCAAGCTGGAGATGGAGCCCGCTGGCTCTGTCAGGGAGGAGTGAGGTGAGAGAGAAGAGGTCCAGAAACCTCCCTGCTGCTGTCCTTCCTCAGCTGTCGGTGAGGATGGAGGGTCTAGATGGGCACGTGGGGCTGGGGAGGGCAGAGGGACATAAAACATTTCCTCTGAGGGAACAAAGTCTGTGCTGAGGTAATCTGCTGGGCAAAACTTTCTGCTCTGAGAGGGAGTCTGACAGTAAGGAGAACAAAGGAAGACCACTTTGCTAGTATTGATCAAGGAGAGGAGATTGTCATGCTGAGCAAGTGTCCTGCTGGAGGAGGTTTACAAGTACCTGCTTATCTGAAATAGGTTAATACCCGTACAGTGCATACCCGTACATACCACCTGTATGCCCTGCTTCTGAAGTCAGGTACTGCAGGGCTCAGGGCCGTTTCATGTAGTGTGAGGTTTTTGCTGTGATTTCAACAAGGCCAGAGCCCTCATGTTCTCTAAGTCCATGGGCTCATCTGAAGTCCATCACTTGCATTACTAACAAACAAATATTTCATTTGTTCCATACAGCAAAACATAAAATAGCATAAGTAATATGTATTTTCATTTTTCAGCCCACTCTTCCAAGTGGAGTTTCTCCAGGAATCCTAACTTTCTGCTGACTAAAATTATCTTAGATAAACCCACTGCTATAAAGAGAGAAAGACTGCTAACAGACCAGATGCAAAGAGGAGATAGATGCCAGCAATGTATTACAGTCTAGAGAGAAGTGCCAGAGGGATTTGGTGTTTGGGCCATGGATTTATTCTGTATTGGTTTTAAATGGGAAGTAAGCAAACTACTGGAGAGATGCTAAAGAGAGCATGTAAGATTATTTACAATTTAGAGACCTGCCAATAGCAGTGAGGACATGGGCATGACAGAAAGCAACCTGGAGAGCTCAGGAAAAACAGCCCAAGACACAAGGTGAATAATGAGAAATGGGGGTGTGTTCCAGAGAATGGAGGAGCATAGAGTATTTACAACATAGCAAGTCTATGAAGGGACCACTGTAGCTCAGCTGGTCAAATGGCTGTGCACCTGTAGGGTAGGTCTGCATGGGTACGAAGGGAGTAAATCCTCATGGTACAGCCAGTTGCTGTCATGTCAGTGACAGAAGCAGGCCATTCAGTCCTCTGAGAGCTCAGGAAGAAAGAGGATAGTATGGGTTGCCTTCTGTTGTGTGTTCCACGCTGTTCTTGCCTTCTTGTCCAAGTCACAGTTTTTTGATTCAGAACATGCCTTGTACAAGGACCAAAGTCAAAAAGGGGAAATATTTAGAAAGGGTGATAACTGTGTAGAAAGAGACCAGAGTTTCATTGCTAGGGACAGAGGTAGTATGAAGTGCATGCATCTGCACAAGTTTGTCCATACACCTGCTTCTCACCTTCCTCTTAGGTGTAGAGAAGGACTTGGGGTTGCTGGTGGATGAAAGATTAGACGTGAGCTGGTAATGTGTGCTCGCAGCCCAGAAGGTGAGTCATATCTTGGGCTGCATCAAAAGGAGCAGGGCCATCAGGTTGAGGGAGGTGATTCTGTCCCTCTACTCCACTCTGGTAAGACTCCACTTCAAGTACCGTGTCCAGTTTTGAAGCACGCAGTACAGAAAAGACATGGACCTGTTGGAGGGGGTCCAGAGGAGGCCACAAAAATGATCAGAGGGCTGGAACACCTCTCCTATGAGGACAGACTGAGAGAGCTGGGGTTGTTCAGCCTGAAGAGAAGGTTCCAGGGACACCTTATTGTGGCCTTTCAGTACTTAACAGGGGCCTACAAGAAAGACGGGAACAGAGTTTTTATCAGGGCCAGTTGTGATATGACAAGGGGTAAGGGCTTTATCAGGCTAGACATGAGGAAGAAGTTTTTTACAATGAGGTTGGTGAAACACTGTCACAGGTGGCCAGAGAGGTGGTAGATGTCCCATCCCTGGAAACATGCAAATCCAGGCTGGACAGGGTTCTGAGCAACCAGATCTAGTTGAAAATATCCCTGCTCATTGCAGGGGGGTTGGACTAGATGACCTCTGAAGGTCCCTTCCAGCCCAAACTATTTTATGATTCTGTGATTTGCTTTCACACCACGATCCCTCTCCTTCTACACAGGTTCAGACTCTTTCACTGGGGGGAATGTCAACCCTTCAAAACCAAGGGAAGAACCTGTTGAGTTAATTTTCAGCGTAGCCAGTTTTGCAGTCTTGGGTTGGCTGGACTTCTCATGTTTTGATGATGGTTGCTGGCAAAACGACTATGGAAGTATTATTTCAAAGAGTCATCTAAGGGAGAAAACATCCTAATAGAACACATTCCAGCAGATGACTGACTTTCAAAAACATGGTTTGATAGTTGCTCATATAACTCTAGAACATGCACAAAATCATAACAGATGAGAAAATAGACCATTGACATCTCTTTTCCTACATCATTAAGTATCTTGTCCAGTAAAGGCATGTTCAAATTATCTCTTGTGGGAGGTATTATAAACCTAAAAGCCCAGAGAGTGATAAACAGTTTTTCTGAAATAATGGTGTAACTGATCTGCTGCTATTTTATATTACAGTAGATTTGCATAGTCCAAAGACCTCCGATGTTTTAATAATAGGAACTTTTTCAATGACTTCTATAATAGCATTACTGCCTAGCCTAGTTATTAATCACCTCACTGACAGCTAATTAATTAAGTGCTTAAAAATCTGCATCTTGTTAATATAGAATAACTCAGCTTTTGAGTATGGTAGCAAATTATGTTGAAATATTTTCCTTGTATTTTTTAACAGTTTGAGTGCTCTTCTTAGATTCAAAATACCCAGACTTAGTGGCTCCCACATAAAAAATGAAATTGTTCAAATGGCAAAGCTGCAAACCTCCAGTTCAAAGGGTGAAAGTTTTGCAAAATGTTCCAGTAATAATAAATGTAAATTTTGCTATGACCACTTGGTGTCATCTAGTCAGAGCTAGTTAGTTAGCTTCTTGTTCTAGACTTGGTTTTAGCATGAAAAAGATCACATTTAATCCTGATTATCTGAGACCTGTGGGACCAATACTAACTCTTATTCTCTCCAGATGAGCTCCTCAGAGACAGGGTTGCAGGGTCACCAGAAGACCACCAGCCTTAACAACTGTATTCCCTCTTGGAAAGGCTGTTGTGGGAGCAGACATAGGCATGCAAATGAGAATTTTGCTCAGATTGTTACCCTGATTACTCAGAAGTTACCCTGATTGTGAATTTATTTTGCTGCCAGTGATGCCGGAGAGCAGGCAAGGTGAGCACATCCTGCCTGTTATATCTGAGGTGGAGTGCAAGGGTCTGGTGTGAGGCAGACAGCACTATGAGGTGACACCGGTGGAGCCCTCAGGAGCTTCCTGTGCAAATCCGGTGTCAAGTCAGGACAGCTCTTTGCTCACTTCGCAGCATGAGCCCTCCACCTCCTTGCCAGTCTGCTAGCGAGAGGAAAATACTCAGCCCTTGAATGAGACAAACAACTCCAGGTCTCTGGGGAGAAGCACATTTTTCAAGAATTCCTTCTGAGGTGAAACACTTGAATTTTTTTTTTTTTTTTCTTTGTGAAGAGCCTCCTCTGTTCTGCCCTCCGGTTGGGCGATCCTGCAGTGAGTTACACCCAGCAAATGGGTAATTGCTTGGAACTTGGAACAGAGGCTTGGAAAATCTTTTTGTGTTTAAATCTGTACCTAATCAAATATCTACTAACTCTGTGAGGAGCAATAACATAGAGCAAAGAGGGGGAATATTTCCCATCATCAGAAATGGAAGGCAATGTTTTGATTTTGTTGTTTTGCTGCCACTTAAATTTAAGTTTACCAGGACATGATTTAGAGAGAGCATGCTTTTGAAAGGGTTTTAATTGTTTCATATATCAAGATTTTCTGTGCTTTAAATATTTACATCAATTACCTTTGCTGCTGACAGATTAAGCAATCTGATTGTGTCTGGTGCTGCCTACTACAAAAAGTGTAACATGGAGAGTATAACGGAACTGGAAAAAAACAGAGGTAGAATTAAATGCAATTAGTAAAATGCAACAAATGAGCAGTTGGTTACTTACCAAAAAGAAAACGGTCACACCTTGTCACCACTGCAACTATCCAGTTATTCAGAGATCAGAGCATTGCAGATTGATGTTGACAAACTGAAGGTAATTCACAAAAAATAACTCAAACTGCTGTTGGGCTTTAAGGACTGGTTTATGGGAAAGAGTAAACCAGCTAGATAAAGCCTGTCTGTCTAGGTACTTACATAACAGTAATTAATGTGATGTATTATCCTGTGTGGTGAAGGGCTCAGTGGAGGCTGAGGGACCCAGTAACCACTTACAAAGTTGTAGGATGTAAGCACGAAGAAAAGAAAGAAGTGGGTAAGGATTGCTGAAGGAGCACAAGCGCTAAGATGAAAAGGAGGAAAGCACATGCCAAACACTAGGAAATATTACCTCCTGTGAGAACTGTTAGGCTGTGGTCAGAAGTTATACAAAACCCCTCAGCTGAGTCATTTAAACTGAATTGTAAAAAACACTCTAGAAAATATGCTGTATTGGCACAGGGCGAGCCTAGATCGGGAACAACCAGCCTACTCCCTGGTTTCCTTTTTCCCAAGGGCCCTTTACTGCTAGTATGGTAGATATTAATTGACTTAGCAAGAAGCAGAACAGGGATGGCTGGAGGCAAAGAGGGAAAATTCAGTACGTGACTTTTGTGCATCATGGGAGCTCAGTGTTGCTGCCCTTACACAGATGCAGTAGTCTCACGGACATGGCACATTGCACGGACAGGCAGGAGCCAAATGACCCTTGTCCCACACTGAGCCATTGTATCAACTCATATCTTATCTTCCCTGTATCCCTGACCAAAGGAGTCTGCACCGAGAGGAACTGCTGGAAGCCATAATGGGGCAGAACAGGAGATCTGCCACAGATGCTCCTCTTGCATTTGTGTTCATGGCTGATTGTGCCTGTAGAAGGGGAGCAAGAGGCTTGCAAAGACATGTCACCTTGCTGCACCGACGTGTTTTTACCTCTTTCTCCTACTAACACAGATTTCCCACATTTTTAGTTACGAAGAAAAACAGTTGAGCCTGTCACTCTGAACATTTTATATTTCCTTCCTTTCTTGTATTGATAAGGCAGGAGTTCCAGGGATTTGGGGGGAAGTTTTATGGCAGTTGGAGACAGTCTAGAAAAAAGAAGAATTATTCTCTTGGGAGATCCGTGAGAAATCTGCAAAATGAAAGAAATTGTTCTCTGCTGTATGCAAAATGCTGGGTCTGCTTATTCATCCCACTGAGGTCACCATGAAGGCTTGTGGTGTGCAGCTGCACCCTATATACACACCCAACCATGGCTGTTTGCTTCTCCAGGAGACTTCTCCCTGTGGCTTTACACCATCACAGCGAGCACCATGTTCACCTGGCCAAAACTAATGTAAAACAGTCTTTAGCAAAAAATAGTTTCTTTATTGTGAGGCAATATTTGTACTTTTATAAAGTCTCAATTATCTGTCTGTATTGGTTGGAGAGTTTTATTTTCTTCATTTCATTTACAAAGGTACCTCTGAGTACGTTGTTAAGGTGGTGAGCAGGGGTGCTCGTTTCCCTACAACACCTATAACTCCATCATAGCAAAATGACACAAAAAATGCAAAGAATTAAGCACCTCAAACACTCAAATGTGCTTTATAATGATGGTACTCCCCCAAGCTGCAGAAATGTTTTATCTGGTGAGAAATATCATTTGTATTATGCAGATGGCCATGAGGTGGACTAAGGACTAGATTCCCAATGAGACATTGAAGTTTTGACTCTCTCTGACAAAACCCATGCCTCTGAGTTGCTCTTCCAAGGTCTGCAGGCATGTCATGGGGATAGTGAAGTACCTCTGAAGAGCAGTCACACTCTGGGATGTGTAGGGGCATGTGTCATAGATGTAAATGATATTTACGTGTTGCTTATCAGGCTGGTAGGAAACACTATGGGTATATTGAGCTCCAGGCCTTTCTGCGTCTCTGATGTTGATGCATAGCTGCCTGTGGGACACAGCCTGAAGCTCTCACCTGGAGGAAGACCCAAAAGCATTCCATGCTTGAGGTTCTCAGCAAGCCACCCAGCCTGGTGTGAGGTGAAGGAATGAGAGAATGGACTGGCCCTGGAAAGAGAAAGTGGAGAAGGAAAGGATAAATCAGAGACAGAAATCTGGGGAAGAGCCCAGCCTGCTGTTCCTGCTCATGGGTGCATGCCTAGTGAAAGGAGGAGGGAGGATCCCCCAGCAGAAGCTGGTCATGCAGGGTCATGCAGCAAACACAGTTTCTCAGGCCTTTGCCACCAGCAGAGCAGACTACAGGGTTGCTATCCTCAGCTGCCTACGCCCAGTCCCAGCTCTGTGCTAAGCCAGCCCTTTGAAAAACAGCCAGGCTTATCTCTTTATTTCAAAATCGACTTAGAGGTGCAGTGCTTGTTCCTTCCATGCCTCAAAATTGCTGGATGTGGGAGGGGATATTTGCCTTCGCTTCCATTGAGGTCATGGCCTTTTGGGATGACCATAATAAAAAAGAATGAGTGGACCTGCTCTGTCAATGGATCATTCTGTGAACAAGACCACTGCCAGCCTCCCGACAGCCTGGTGTGGAGGAGGAAAACTTCATGGATTAATGACACATGGCCTCGTGCCCGATCAGCACAACCATTCTTCTCTAAGTATTTAGAGAGTAATACTCTTAATAACAGTACTTAATACTTCTAAAGTATTCAGATTTTTGGGCATTTTGATCTAGGGGTGTCTTCTCTTGTGACGTACTATAGCAGGGGAGGCCAGACTCAGATGGGGACTTTTTGCTTATATGGGTGTGCGAGCTGCAAGATGGCAGGATGCTCTGCAGAAGATGTCCTCTGGCAGAGGCTTTGGTTGCCATACCTGAGTGTGTTAAATACCTCAGTCCTGAAGTGTGTTAAATTCTGTCTGAATTGCAAAGGATTATCCTTTCTCTCTCTGTCAGACTTATGGGCTGGGTAGCAAAAAGTGGACTTGGCAGCTCCCAGACTTTAATGAGGTCTGTGGTCTGTTTATTTGATAATGTATTTTTAGCAGAATATGATACATATCCTTTTCTGGGAGAGAAATGCAGTAAAAACTCCAGTGAATAAATACAAGTTTTTGTTTTCAACACTCTCCTCCTGGACTCCTGCTGTCAAGTGACTGCAAAATTCAAAGAGATTATTTTGGCGGTTCCAAAAATTTGTCATACAGATCTGAGGTTTTTTTTCCTTGTATTTGTCAATGTGTGACTAAGCACAAGTATTACAGGAAACATGGAAATGTTTGGGCTTTAAAGAATGGCTGTGGAAAAAGACCTCCTACTGATTAACAACTGCTGTTTAATAAAATAATTTTCGGATGTCCAAATTGCTGATTGTTCCAGTGAGGGTTGCTTTCTGACAGAAGGGATCCCACCAGTCCCATGTCATCAGCCCGGGTGCACTGAGAAGAGGCTTTTCTGCAACCATTTCCTGCTTCAAAACAATGGAGAATGAGAGATGCCCATCTTTGCTCCCCACAGTGTGGGGATCTGTTTAGCACAATATCTAGGGTGGCATCAAAGCCAGGGGGAGCAGGAGCTAGGAGAGCAGCTGGAGTGCAAGGGAGCATCTTTGTCTTGGAGATGAAACCCACTGGTTCATTAGGAAGGCCCAGCTAGGGTAGAAAAGAGAAGGTGTCTGCCACTTGCTGAAACACTGAGGGTCATTGTGTGCCTACTGGGAGCTAGCAGGAGGGAGAGAGGGGGAGCCAGGCACCAATATGAAGCTCACCGGGAACTTTTCTATTCTGAAGTTCTCCCTCTGTGGCAGGGTCCCAGGGCTGCTCTCCTGCTGTCCTCTGCAGGGCTGGCACTCGGGCCGCCCACCACACACCAAAGCCCTGCTTGGCACTTGGGCTGTTTTTTTGTATTAAAATTGTACTGAATTAAGTGCTCACATACACAAACTTTTCTCTCATCTCTGTTACGTTTTGAGCCTTTTTCTGCTGTGCCGTGAGGCTCAGTTCTAGTTCAGCCGTCTTGTGAGGCTGACAGAGTGCTGCCAGATGGTCTTTCCCAGGTGATGTGCACAGCGCTGCACCCAAATTCTTAACCTTGAACCAGGGCCACATTCATGGCAGGTCTGACACACTCCTAGTAACATGTGTTCCCTTTGCCAGTTTCACACTGGGCACAATACATGACTTCAGCTCCATGCAGTTGTGTATTCTTAGTCTAAATATGGCAGAAGGCAGCAAATTGATGGGACTGCTTTTTTTTTTTTTTTTTTTTTTACAGGCATCCAGCAGATGCCAGGAAGGGTTGCATATTGACATTAATCATTACCCTGTTGATAGCCCTGAGCAGGCTGCTTTAATTGACCAGAACCTAATCCAGTAATCATATAATGGAAAATATACATCATATTTATTTCAGTAGCACATCTGAATTACAGCAATATGAGTTCATGGCACAACTCTCCGTGACTACATCAGAAGCAGGAGCAGAGCCATTGTCTGATAGTACAGATGTAACTGGGCTGTGCCGCACAGTCTACTGTGCTTAGGCAGGATAGTGAAGCCATGTCCAAAAAGTAATAAAATTATCCTCTGGGATCCTGCAGCCCTAACTCTATTCAGACAAACGAAGTCTGTGCATGGTGGTTGTAGAACTGTGTTTTTCATTGTTTTCTTTGAGTATAACTCTCCAATAGGGGGGATGGACACAATCCCTTCAAACAGCACAAATGCTCTAATAAGAATACATAAAAGAATTCGTCCAAAAAGACAATAATTACAGAAGCATGTCCTCTTATCCAATTATCTACAGAAAATGATAGTTAAAAAACAGCTGAGGAAGTAAAGCAACAAGAAAAAAACATGTAAGATTTAGTTTGATCATTTTATGCCTGGGAAAAAAACCCAGAAGTTAATCATCAGACAATATTTGTATATTGACTAATGTGTTAATGAATTCAATTTTTGTTAAATAGCATCAACATGTTAGATCTTAAATTGAAAAGAAACGAGGATGAATAGCTGACCAACATAGTCAATTGACTCTCTTTTTTCCATGGTGAATGCAAAATCTGTGACCTTTGTTTAACAGAATGGTTGAGAGATGAAGCTTGGGACTATGTTAAGTTACCATGAAAGCAGAATCCAAGGGGAACAGATGTGATTAGTTGTCTGAACTTGACTTGTGGATATATTCCTGTGGATCTTTTCTCAGTCCCTTTCCTGCAGCACACAACCTAACAGCTAAATGTTAACTACAATTAAAATGTGGATTAAGATGTTGATTTATAAAAATTACTAGCTTGTGTATGAAGAGACTCTTTACTGCTTGGGCTCCATGGGTGTACATATATTATACCTGCTTAACTTTGTGCATTAACTGTATTTGTGGTCATTATACTGATTCACTGGCATCAAAACTCCAAAATGGACAAAATATAACTTTTGGAATGGTACCATATAAACTAGTAGGTTTGTGTACATTGTGCACAATTTAACACATATAAGTCTTATTAAACTTTTTATAAAATAATGAGATCTTATTTTATGTGAGAAAAATAAAATACGAAAGGTCTCACAGTGAGAGTTTTACAGTCATTTCAGATATTGGTGTAGTGTTTTACTATAGGTTTGTAAAGCAATGCTGTTATAGTTCTTGGCAATACTCACCCCCTTAAACTTTGCTGTTTCTGAGAAAGGAGATAGAATACACTGGAAAGCAGAGTAATACACATGCAGTAAGATGTACAATGTACAAGTATGTATGTACTGAAAAGGCAAGTAGCCTTTAAATAGATTGTTGCTTCCTTTCTTGCAGGAAAGTTGTGTTTTAAATCATCAGGAGAGATCTGCAAGGGTTTCAAAGGGGAAAATGGTGTGGGGAGGATATTGGTGAAAGTGAACAGAATACTCTGCCAGCACCTGTCCAGGGGGGCTTCAAAGGGAGGTAGAACTGAGGTACAGATCAGAATTAGTTTACATTCCTTTATATTGCAGTGGCTTAGTATGAAATTCTATAAATGTAGTTTACTTAGTAGGGAAGACAAACTCTTCATAGCAATGAGGAAACGTCTAGAGATAGATTGGTGTTCATAGCTGCCTTGACTTCAGAAGGAGATCCACTTTGGGGTTTTTTTAAATGCTGCATTTCTTTCATGTTTTCATCTTTATTTCAAGCCAGCGTGATAATGCATAATGTTAAAAACTAGACAATGACCAGCAGTCTCCAGTAGCAGAAATATTGCAGCCTATAAGACAAAACAATTCTCAGAAACCACAAACTTAAACTGACTGCTGCCTCTTATGCAGCCATGTACTACTTCCAATTTCGGAAACCACACAAATTTTAATGATGAATCTCAGTTTTCAAACCATATTATTAGTAACCAGAGATAAATTGTAATGATATTTTAAATTATCCTTTGACTTGATCCACATGGGATCTCCTCAGAAAAACTGGCTATGTGTAGATTAGGCACATCCTTGAGTGATTTGTTGTCTCAGGACCTCTAAGCCCAGGTTGAATGTGTCAAGGCATCATGTGATTTCCTTTCTGCAGACCTTTGATAATGAAATCAGAAACACATCATGTCAGAACGCACCTTTCTATGACTTTAATCTCAACTCTCTTCTCTGTATAGAACTGTGCTTTAAAGAACTGGTGAGAAAATTCACAGTCCTGCTGCCTTCCCTGCATTCAGCCTCTCCTAGAAAATGACTGTCAGGCTATGTCCCAAGAGGAAAAATAAAAAGAATTAAGCTATCAAGACTGAATTTCATTTTGTTGCACTTTCAGAAAGGGTTGAGTTACATTAATGATAATTTTGTATTTGAATTTCCCCTGCTAGAGTTGCAGGGACAACATGTGAAGGACTTCCTGCTAATTAAGTGCTCACCTAACTGGTGGGGCTTCCAAATTTTCCACTGTTAGTACTCAATAAATGTGCAGACTGGTTAAAATTCACCTCTTTCCATTTAGATGGTTGGCCCCAGCTGTTTTTCCAAGTGCCAAAACTTTGCTAGGGAAAAAAGAAGACCCAAAAGAATGTGATGCTACTTTATGGAGGAGAAATCTTCTCTTTCTATCCTGGCGTTAAACTCTTGAAGGTGAACAAAGAAGGAGACATGTCTAGAAATGCACAAAGAAGCTGGGCTAATTAAGAGAGCTCCCACTGCCCCCCTTCATGAAAGCTGCTATGCTTTTGAAACCTTGGAGATGGTTTCACTGTGAATTTGTGAGGTTAGGAATACAGCTGGGATGCTGAGACTGTGGGCTGGGTGGTATGTATAGAATGTGTTTGATCAGTTTCCCTGGTTGTATTAGAAAGAGATGGCATAAAACAAATGGGGTGAAAATAGGCAGAAAGAGGAGCAGCTCCCTCTGGGATAAGTCTGAACCGATTTAGATTGTCAGAATTTTTTTTTTTTTTTTTTCTGTGGAATGTATTTTTTTCATGGAGATTTCAGTGAGAAGATTTTTTTTTCTCCTAATTTTTATCAGTGTCACAGAAAATATTTTTTGAGCTTTCAGAAACATGAGGCTCAAACTCTGCAGCTCATTCCTCCAGATGCTAACATGGCATGCTACAGCCCAGCTTTCTGTATATTGACATGAAAATACCCTGCCAAATCTCACTTTGCCTGTGGTATTTTGCAGTATCACTGTTATTCCATACTTGTTCTTTACCATTTTCTGGTCTTCAATCCAGAAAAAATAGTTTTCTTGCCTGAAACATCCCCACTGAAGGGGTACTTGAACACTGCTGTCTCTGGGCTAAGTATATACAACTGCAGCACACTGGACAAACAGAACCTGGATGATACAGGATGCTGTGTCTCTCTTTATAAGCCATTTAAAATGAATAAGGAGCCTTCTTTGCACCTCATTAAATCTACTAAAATTAAGGTTACCCAGGAGATCACAACACATTGATAAGAAGGAGATTCATACAGCATTCAGTCCTTCCCATCATATTCACGGGCGATAGCTCCTTCACTCCTCAGTCAGAATCATCGAATCAAATGTTTAGGTTGGAAAAGTCCTTTGAGATCATTGAGTCGAATTGTTGACCTAACACGGCCAAGCTCACCACTAAACCATGTCTAAACCACTAAACATCGCATCTACATGTCTTTAAAACATCTCCAGGGATGGTGACTCAACCACTTCCCTGGGCAGCCTGTTCCAGTGTCTGACAAAACTTTCTGTGAAGAAATTTTTTCTAATATACAATCTAAACCTCCCTCGTAACACTTGACACCATTTCTTCTTGTCCCATCACTTGCTACTTGGGAGAAGACAGCAACACCCTCCATGCTACAACCTCCTTTCAGGTAGCTGGAGAGGGTGATAAGGTCTCCCCTCAGCCTCCTTTTCTCCAGGCTAAACAGCCCCAGTTCCCTCAGCCTCTCCTCATCAGACTTGTGTTCCAGACCCTTCGTTGCCCTTCTCTGGACATGCTCCAGCACCTCAATGTCTTTCTTTTAGTGAGGGTCCCAAAGTTGAACACAGTATTCAAGAAGAGCATGAACAAGTCCTTTACATTGTCCTGAAATGCATCAGAATCCTCGTGTCTCCTCTTCCCTGGTTAGTTCAGCTCTGATCATCTGATTCCTATACCAGTGAGGAGGGATCTCCTCACTCAACAGGACCATGGATAAACTTGGCAGAAGCCAAAGAGCATTAATAAGAACAGATGTTGTAATGTTATGTTTACAAGACCCCTGTGTGCTTCATGTATCATTTGAAATTATATTGAAATGATTAATTCTTATTTAATTAATATGAGATAAAACATTTGCAGAACAGCTCAGGGCTTTCTAAAGATGCAAATAAACAACCCCGAGTCTGTCTGAGAAATTCTATGTTTGGACCTGACTTCAGCCTTTAAAAACTGATACTCAATTAAATGGGAAACTGTAGTTTTGTTTCAGTTTTCTTTCTTTTCTATTGAAAAGATGAGAGCTGCATCAAGATTCTACTGGGAAAGCAATACTAATTGAGGAAAAATAAGGCATTAGAAGGGAGAAAAGGGAGAAAAAAATAAAGTTTGTTTGAAAACTTTATGCAATAATTTCTGATTCCTTATCCTTTTCTTTCAATGTGTCTTCCCTTTGGCTTTTATTCAGCAAGCTGCTTAAGACTATGGCTTGCTTTAAGCAGGCAGCAGATTAAAATCCTGTTGAACTGGGGTAGGCACAGTTACATGTTAGTTCAACTCAGAATGATAAATATTTGCTCATATTAGTGCTATGCAAAACTTAATCTTTAAGCTCATAAAAACTCTCTGACATGAGCAAGGGACTTGAAGTCTTGCATAAGCTTCTCAAGGACAAGTTCCCCATGGACAAGGTGCATGAAGGTTTATTCAGAAACAGCTATGGATCTGTAGATCTGTGATGATTAATTAAGCAATTTCTGGCAATCCCGGAAACCCGAGTTCCCTGGGGCAACAGAAGGAGTACTAACATATTTGACAAAGGAGAGGGACTAACTTTGTTTTTTCTGCCAACTAGTGGACATCATATTCTCCCTCATGATGTCAAGAAATGGACTAGCAGTCAACTTCTGAGTGCAAGTTCCTTCCTGCTTTCCCACATGACAGTTTGCAGTACAGGAGTAATGGGGCACTGGGGCAAATCACATCCAGAGCAAGCAAAAGTTGGCTGAGTTTGCAGTTTTCATGAAGTGAATCAACTAGTTTCATCTTAAATTTTAACGGGAAGTTGAGACATGCAGATTCACTGAAAGACCTGGGTAAATGAGCCTGGAGCTCTTAACATTTTTAATCTGAACATTACACAAAATGAATTAAGGAGAAAAGGCAACAGACTGATTACTTACCCATAACCAGCAATCTTTGAAATAGGCAGTCCCTATGTACAAACGCTCATTGGTTAAAACAGATACACTGGTTTGCATCTGAGCCTCCCTCCATCTCCCCAGGCTTGCTCAAAGCACATGAACATGACACCATCTCAATCGCCATGTCCCCAAAGAAGTAGATTACAATGACTCTGATGGAGAGGGAAATGAGTGTAACATACATTCAGACCACACATCGTGAAACGTTCCTGTTGCTGTTGTTCCTGCCTTTGAGGCATTCACAGTTACCCATGAAGCACTTTCAGAAAGTAGGGCTCGGGCTCCAGGTAGGTGCTCAGCAGATGTTATGGACATTATCAGTCCTCAGTGAAGAGACCAAGCTTGCTTGAGGCTATTGTTCAAGATGTTGTTGTAAATGGCAACCAGTAAAGGGCTGTGTAAAGGAGCTCAGCCATTCTATCTCTCAGTTTCAGTAAACAGGTTGCCAGGAATTACTCTGTTACAAAGCATTGCCATGACAAGTCAGGAGGTTCATTGGGACTCAGAGGGCTGTGTCCCAGCTGAGTACTGAGTGCCACATTCATGTGCCTCTGAGGATCATGTGAAGGTGGGAGCAGGCTAAGCAGTCTGTGGAGGAAGGATCTAGCACCATACCTATGTATACAAGCTGATGCTTGGAAACAGCATGTAGACATATTGAGAGGGACAACAAAACAGATTTCTTTCATTGTAAAAGACAAAAAAAAAACCAAGCCAAAAGTCTGACCATAATGCAACGCTCAGGAGCACTCTACAGCACTGCTTGTCTTGCAGATTCAGTCTTGGTAAGCTGTTCTTTCAAGAGGCAGAGCCTCCTGTCACCTACCCCATGAGAAGCTGGAGTGACTGTGGTCCTCTGTGTCATCCCCAGGGAGCCTGGGCACTGACAGCACCACCCCTGCACTGGGACAGTGAGTGCCACAACTACTTGGCTCCCACTGTTAGTAAAAGGCCGTGAAATTCAACTCAATGAGCAATGAAAGCCTGTGCCCTGCAGTTTTTTAGGCAAATAGCCTCTTCCAGATGGGGAACAACTCTATGTGTCCCTTTTTAAGCACTCCCACCCAAGAGGCAGAAATCTCTTCTCTCTCCTCTTTAGCAACAGGAAGGTTTGAAAAAAATGCTTTCCTGGAATGAGGCTCTGAGCAGACTCAAATTGCTTGAACCACATTTTTCATGTGGCAAGAAGGGCTGCACCGGTTCTTCACTGTATACAAAAGCCCCTGATTTTTTGTCCCCACCACCCTGAACATATTCTGCCACCATTTCAAAATCTGAGAAGCCTTGAGCTGGCTTTACATTAAAAAATAGTGAAGTTGGCTGAGTACTTAGGAATGTGGAAGCTGAGGAACATTTGAGTCATAAACAATTGTATTATTTGAGTGAGATTCTGTCTGACTTTGAAAGAAATACTCTGAAAATTTAGGTATGGGGTAATTTAAAAGCTTTTTTGCCCCCTTTTTTTTTTATTTTAAATTTTTTTAAATCCCTAGGTTGCAATTTTGCAATTTTAAAGCCTAGCCCCTATATCTCCCCCAATCCATATGCTGGTTTGTCAGCCACAGCTTGTGATTGTCTCCTTTACAAGTGGCTGGGCTCTATGTACAAGCAGCGCAGGCGTCTGAGGTGGGTTGATCCAAACCTTGGCTGCGGCAGCAACACCGAGGTGAAACTATGTTGACAGATTTGGGGTCTGTTGTATTGCTACTCTGAGATTTGTGGGAATTTGAGACACAATTGTGGTATTTTGCAGTAAACATTTTAAAGAGAAGAAACAATTTTTAGTAAACTGTAGGGAGGGTGGGAGAGCAACTTTGCTGTTAGAAGAGGAAGCCTGCAATAAAAGCTTTTGTTTTTTCCTACACGGAGAGGTCACTCAGTGTTTCTGAACTTCCACTTACCTTCTATAAAAATATTACAGCTGTTAGAATGAACTATTGTAGTGCCCAGGTACAAAACTAGACAAGCTGAATGGTAGAGATGGCCTTTTTTTAATTTTCTTTTTTTTCTTTTATTTTTTTTTTTCTAGAGAATAAAATGAATGTGATTGTAAAGTCTTAAGTCTTTTTTCTCCATTTTAAGTTGCTGTAATGAAAAGGGCCAATATATATCAGCCACACAGCGGACAGCAGAGGGGGAAAAGGACGATACGGTGGCCTTATGGCTTAAGAAACAGAGCTCGTTAGGCTGGCTGCAGTATTGCATTAATGAAGAATTAATCCCCCCTCCCTGCAGCAGCTGATTTAGAAGTGATTTGAGGCTTTCTGCAAGGTGTTACCCGCACTGTGCCTTGTGGATACATGTTCCCCGTGGATGCACATCTGCTCCTGATAGGTCCCCAGATGTGGGCAGCTCCTCTCCCACCACAGGTCTGCAGCTGGGGGCACAACCAGCCCAGCTGACCTGGCACTTCCCCTGAGATCCCTGGGTTAGAAAGACCAAGGAAATGCATGCACTCCTGAAACAACTCCAGCTGTCTGTTCTCGACTACCCTCTCTTTTCAAAGGACTGCTGGCCATGGGCATGGACCTGTCTGTCCACCAGCTTGGGTGAGAAACCCAGCTATGGTGTCCCAGGGGAGGGAAGGAGGCGATGGGATGAGGCTGCCCCTTTTGGGCAACCCAGCTGGGTTACATCTGCTCTTAAGGGCCCCTGGAAAAGGTGGGAAATGGAGAAGCTGTTTCTTGCACACCCAGCATCTCTGCACTCATGCACCTCTGTCAGTCATGCTGCTGATAACTCCACTGGGCTCCTCTCTAATTCCGTGGCAGAGAAGCTGGTGGTGGCATGGCTTTTGCTGGCAGCCAGCTGTGGCCTTCTTGGGGAGCAGCACTTTGCTTCTGCTTCCCAGCTTCCCAGCCTATCCTGGCTGCAGAGGGATCCTGTGGAAAAAAGCTGAATATCAGGTTTGTATCTGAATAAATGTATACAAGGATCTGAAATTAACATCACACAGGGAACCTTATTTTTATACTTCCTAAATTTTAAGTGCTTGACTTTGCACCTGACAATATTAATAGGATTTCTTCCTCTTTTACATTTTGTTATTGTTATGGGAAGCTCTGGCTGCCCATTAAGTACTATGAGCAGTCATGAAGAAAACCACAGGCTATAGGGAAAGATATTAATTTGTTCCAGATCTTATTTTGCTTATCACCATTGATTTTGTAAGCCAGCAACTCTAAAGCAGACTTGCAAATAGCTTTAGTATGTTAAAACCCACGGTGGTGTGTAAGTTCATCTGTGTATGCCATGTGTCTTAATCAGAGATGTGCATTTTATGTCAAACATTCAAAATGACCACTTAAGAACATAGGAATTTATTAAATTTTGGCTGCCCAGTAAGTGTTTGACTACATTTCCACTAAATAATAATGATATCAAGAGCTTTGTTAAATTAACCGCAAGACCAGTATGTATTTCCTATGGCTTTCTCAGGGGACATCCAGTACACTAATCCTGCCAAAAGGCAACATGCTAAAATATTGCAGGGACAGAGTACATGTGGAACAAGACTGCAGCTGACAAATGACTGTCAGGAACTGAAGTCCAGTGTAGATCTACATAATTTAGGATTATTGCTACTATGCTGGAATGTGAAATTAATCCAATATCAGTTTGATGTCAGCTGCCCTGCAGTAGCCTGATTGCTAGAATATGTAGCTGAGGATGTTCTGCCAATGCCAGGAACTTCATGGCACATATGCTTTCCTATCTCTTATGTACCACTGGGTTTTAGTACCAAAAACTGCTGCCCCAGGTCATTCACACAAGCAAACGTTGGCTGCTGTTTTGCATATGTGTGAGTAAGTCTGTCTTGCTTAAATATCCAACTAGAAATGACTGTTTTGGTTCCACTGTCTATTGATGAAAAGTTTCAGAGAGTTGATCTAGTGATAGAAATATTATAATGTGAGTTAGGTATAACATTAATAGCATATATGTCAATAGAGAGTTACAGTGAATTTCTTACAAGCAAAACAATTTTATAAAATGCAGAGCTTAAAAATAATTTATGAATGGGAAAAAGGGATGGGTTTGTTAAGTTTTTGGCCTCAAACAGTTTACTTAGCTCGGGTGTTGAATCAGCCAGGTTTTTACACTCATGTCCAAACGGTGTCCAGCTCCAGGAGCTGCAGGAGCTGTGCTGAATGCAATGAAGGTCTGTGTAGAGCACAGTATCTCCTCTGGCACGTATCTCTTCCCCTCCGTGGGTGCTGTTGTGTGCTGCTGCATGCTCACAGCTTTGCCCTGGAGCTTAGGGATGCAGAGCTGCTTCTGCTTTTTAATAGAAACTGCCTTGCCGATAAAATATGAAATACTAGAAGATATCCTTATGAACAGTCATAATTCATGCTCTGGAGACAAATACCTGCTGCTCCAGAAAAAGCAAAGGTAATTGTGAATATCTGGCAGTGATTCTTTGCTGGGAGATTGAGGAGCAGAAAATGCACAAAATTCTGTGCATCATTTCAGACACTCAGACAAGGGAAAACTGGAGATGAATTAAGAGAAAAGGGAGGGAAAACACAGTAGACACAGAAAGGGGAACTTCAGTGGCTGAATGTTACTGACTTTCTCATCCATGTTGATCTGATCATCTTCTGTCATGTCCATTCTCTTCATACCTAGCTTCATAACAGTGATCTCAAGGAAGCATAAGGACTGAATGTCACTAGAAAACTACTATTTAAATGTTTTATTCCAAATAGCCAGAAAATACACAAGCATACTCTGACAATGATAGGACACCTGAAAACACCCACAACATGGGTGCAGGGTATGGAAAAGCTAGACTTTTGCTTTATATCTGCTCAGTATACCAGTTAGATTCTCATTATTTACTTTTTGGTAAATACTTGCAAGGGCATATGACTTTTATCTTTGTAATAACCTCTGGAGTTCAGCTAAGTTTTGTAGTATTAGTTAAACAACACCGAAATGACTATGCTTCCAATAATTAATTATTTCAGTGTATTTAGAAGCATTTAACAGAGATTTAGGCTGAAAATTGTGGTGAGTTCCTAGCTGACAAAAAGGAATAGTCATGCCTTGCACTCAACTAACAGCATGTTTTTTTGACGCGAGCATTTTGGGTGTTATGCACTCTATGATAACGTGATCATTAAAAAAAAAATAATGAAGGTCAGTCTTAAGGAAGTACTTTATTTTATATGATGTTCAAATTATGTGTGACATATCTGCATAAAAAAACCTTTATTGAAGCAGTTTGTGATCATAGAATACCACCACAACTGGTGCTAAAAGAAGTAATTACCACTGACAGCAGTGACAGCAACAAGTTTCTGGCTCCATAGGTGGCTCTTGACTGGTCAAGAGATATTTACATTTCTTTCTTCCTTTTCCTACAGTTTTCCACCATCTCCTCCACCAAATGCATACCAGCTGATGTATTTTTCTTCCATACGTCCCATACTCCAAAAGACAGTTGCTGTTGGATTGCCGTTACCTAGCTATCTGAGTTAATAGAGTGTACAAAAGTAGTAATTGTCAATGTAGAGTCACCTACTGCGATGATAAGCATTAACACCAGGGATAATAAGCAGCTGCTGATGTTCCCCTTGGTATGATTGATACATCAATAATGTAGTTGTAGCCCAGACTGGGAATCATAGCCGTAGGATAAGGCCTTGACATATATAAATCTGACTCCATGCTCTCTTGTCAAACATCCAAGTGGGTCAGTTGTGTGGCCCACTGTAGAAACCATTCTGGTTATATGTTTATTATCACTCTCAGTACATGGCAGCATTAGTAAAGGCATAACTTTTCTTGTGGTGTCAGAAATGCAAGAGAATAAATCTGTATGCCCAAGTGACTCCTTGTGGTCTACCGTTCAGCAGTAGCAAGACGTGTTCATTCCTTAGGTCTTGGGGGGTGGCCAGGGCAACTGCGCTGTAGTACAAGCTCATTATAAAGATATTTTGGGACATGTTTTTCTATATTGCCTGGTTTAGTAATGAAATATCAGCCCACTCAGAAAGTGAACAATTTCAAGTAACAGGAGACCGCATTTTTACTGACTAGTGACTGTTTCTGGTATTTGCCCACTAGATGGCTGCAATTGTTGAAGGTAAGCACCTTAGATGCTTGGAAGGGGCTTCAGAGGGCAAAAATCTACTTTCCATTCTTTCCTGAGCTGTTGTCCTCACTTTCATTACTTAGAGATCATGAACTAAGAAGCAGCAGTGGGCTGGAATTCCTCAAATCGAAGGTGTAAAATCTACCTTGATATTTCATCTTTGGCAAGCAAGAACTTGCAGAAAGGAGTCCAGTTGTGGCCTAATGAATTGTTGTGTCGAACAGGAACTTATGAATAAACTTGTAGGCTACAAGGAATAGAAAAAAGTCTTATCATTTCCAGAAGTCAAGCTCTAAACTTGAAAAAAAAAAAATACAGCAAATAACAGCAAGTAAAGCAAGTAAAGGAAAAAAAGAGAAAGGAGTACATCTGTTGTGCCATAAGAATGTTACAGGTTTTAAAGATAATCTAAGTATCGTGTAATAGCTACACAAACACTTTGTCTCAGCTTTCAGTAATGATGATATTGATCATGAGGTAAAAAAGTAGCAAAGTGAATGGGAGCAGATATATTAGAATGAGTATGGTGGAAATAAGAAGGCTCAGATAAGCTACTCAAATAACATATGGTAGATTACATAAATATCTGAGTCAATTTACTAGGTTAGACTGAAAATATATCTCACTGTGCTGCCCAATTCAGGGTTAGTCTATGAGCCTCCAGCAGTTTGTGGTCCAGGGATTTACATATCCAGAGCAAGCATGGGGAGGATTGTAGTTATTAACTTTCAGTTGCTTCCTCTTTCATTGACTCATTTGTGTGCCCTCTCCTCTGTTTTTATCTTTAATCATCTGCAACATCTCATGACAAGAAATTCTAGACATTACCTGCAGTTTGATTGAAGAACAACATCCTTGTGTTTGCTTTGAACGGGCCTTGTGCTTCTTGGATTGGAAGAGACATGAAGAACATGTGGTCTCCAAGCCCATTCCATGTACCCAAGTCAGTACACTGGACAATCTTCACCTGTGAGACCAGTTGGAGAACTGTAGTTCTAGCAGCAAGGATTTTTAGCACAGCTTACTGCTGACATACAGAATAAATAAAGAAATAACGGTAAATAGAAAACAGGACAAAATATTGCCTTGGTTGCATAAAGCATTCCATACTGATATAAAATTTCTCTTAAGAAAAATAAGTGATTTTCTTGTTAAAAGAGATATAGTATGTCCAATATTCCTGGTGCCCAGTGAAGTATTTGATATTGTACCACCTGAGAAACTGTCAGATTGGAGAAGATGGCAATTAATATGACATCCGTGAGTTGCACATAAAAGGGAAGGCACAACATGCTGTGCTGAAAAGAAACTTGTCAGGCTGCAAGGAGGTGCCTTGACACCCTGTCTTGGCAAAGGTCCCACTCAATGTGTTTGTTTCTTGAGCTTGACATAGAGAACAGGAATAAGTTGATGAAAACCACCAGTGATAAATAAAAATAGAAGCACATCAGTACAAATGAAGATCAGATCATTGCATGAAGATGACTTCAAAGATTAATTTGAAGATGATTGGAGCAGAAATGGGATAGAATTTAATAGTACAAATAGCAAATTATTGCATTTAGGAAATGATCAGAACCTCTGTTATAGACTGTGTATCTGTAAGAGGTAATAGGGACTTGGAAACTTCAGTATAATTTGGGAGCCAAAAATATTTATTTACCCTCAGATGTTTTGTCAGGTCTGGCATCTTAGGTGGAGGTAGAGAGGTACTATTTTGAAAGGTAATTGTGAGCTTGTATTTGAAATTTCATTTTCACTCTGTTTATCTTACTTCAAGAGAAACTAATTTGGACCAGAGTAGATGTAGAAGTGGAAAAAAATAGTAATCATGGAATCAAAGATCCAATTTGCAATAAGAAAATAGCAGAGGCTGGTGTGTTATCTTAGTGGGGGGGATATGATTACTCTCTATAAACACATGGGGAGAGAAGATAACTAAAGCTAATTTAGAAAGAAACTAAATGCCAATGCGAGCACAAGAACAAGTGCCTAGAAACTGACTGTAAGTAGGCAGAAAAAAACCCAATTTTTTGGATAGAATTAGATTAAGTACATAAAACTTTTCTTCTATCAGTTCCTCTGGCAATAAGGGAGAGTCTAGGAAGATCTTCGCTTTATCATTTTCTGTCACTGACTGATGAGCCATTTGCCTCTGGTCCCTCAGGAGTTTGTACTGGCAATACATGCCCCAGCGAAGGGCACTGCCGACTTGGTGGTACCTTTCCTGGTATGGATTACGTGCCAGCCTTGAGCAACTGCCAACAAAATGTACAAGAGACTTGGCACAAATTTCTGTGGTTGGTCGCACCAGTTTCCAGAACACAGTGTCCTTCCCACTCTCTTTTGGAGAGCCCTGTCTCATGCTGCCTATTTTTAGCTCCCTTTTTGCCTGTGGTGGGGGGTTTGCCTCCAAACTCTTAAAATGCTCTTCGTGTTCTCCTTCCATTTCCTTAGTTTCTTTTTTTTTTCACAATCCTCTCTTGCCCTCGCTAATTGTAAACCCTGCACAAGGCTGTCTTTGAGATATTTCAAAAGGGCACAACACTCCCTAAACACAAGGTTTTCAAATGCCTTCCTCTTTTCTCTCCAGCGCCATACTATCTGATATGTTTATATTTTTCAGATCAGCTTTGTTGTTTTCTGGTCATCCTATAAAGCTTCTGAGAAAGCTGTGTTAGTCTTGTATGCCTGTAGTGTAAGACACACCTGGGCAGAGCTGTATTAATGGCTTTCAAGGTATTGCTGCCAGCAAGCCTAAATTTCAGGAGTTCACAGAGCCTTTTTTTTTGCATGTGTATTGTAGGGCTGGTTTTGTGGTTTGTTTTACACTACTGTTGAAGAGAGGGAAGCCTGAGTACAGTCTTCTCCCTCCCCTCACTGTCCTAGTCTGTTAGTTCATCAGACTTGGGATCTGCTGGAAAATGGCAGAGCTGCCTCCAGCAAACACATCTGGCTTCCCTTCCCTTGGGAGTGAGGGCAAGAGGGAGAGAGGGGGCGAGGATGTATGTCTGGGTCTCGTTTTAACCTCCCCCACAGTCAGAATGAGGAGTTTGGACATGCCTCAGGCATGGACCTGAACCAACTAGCTGGTTCCAACACATAGCCTTGTGCTATCTAGGCTCTCACCTGTGAGTAATATCAATTCATCTTGTGGTAGTTTAGGTTTGTAAAGTTCATTTTAAGGGAGGAACATCAGAAGCTGGAGAAAACACCTGTTTTGCCCAAAGCTGTGTCAGGTCTGGTGACAGACTTCAGAAAATCTGATCACCAGACCCAGTAACAAAGTCAGATGAGCAATGAGCTCACTGACACCGTATTTGATACTGGGATTTTTTCCATATTTTTCCCTTTGTGTGACCAAGCATACAGTCTCCCCACTCTTTTCTTATATGCTTTGCATACCACAAGGTGAAAACCCACTCATGGATTACAGAAACAGAAAGGTTTACCATGATTAGACAGGCATATGAAGAGACACCATGGGTTATAGTGCAGTTTCTCATTACATCACATAGAGTAGCTAATGAGATTTCAGCAGTGCTAGCGGTGAAGGGTATGTGCGTAAAGCAATAGGACAGGTGGGTCCATATCACTGTTACGTCACTCTTATGAGACTTTCTTTGCACATCACACTTTAAATGACCGTCACAAATGGTGACTGTACCAAATGATTCAATTTTCCATGCAAGATACAAAAATATAAATCAAAGTGTTTTTTGGGATGCTACCTCTCATTTTCTGATTCTCTTGCAACAAAGGACCTGTCACCAATGTCTCTAGGACATCTATTCCAGCATAAATACACCACAGTTAAAGCTTGATTTGAGATCCATCACAGACATCTGAGACAAGAGCACATCCATCATACCTTTCTTATTTTTTGTGCCAGTTTGCTAAAAGCCCTCCCAACATTTTCTAGAATCCTCTCTTTCTTCTTTTCTATCTCTGTTGAAGGGAACATTCTGAGAGCTAGGTTTTGTTGTTGTTGTTGTGTTCGTTTGGTTTTGTTGTTGGGTTTTTTGGTTGTTTTTGTGTGTGTATGTGGGGTTTCTGTTTGGTTTGTTTGTTTGTTTGTTTTTCCTGACTGTCACAGGATATAGAACACAGAGGGACACCTTGGGGTGTTTCGGTTTTACTGATCTTTGTTAGGTAATTTTTGTGAAAATTGATAAACAATGCTGATGATATGAATAAGAACAACTACAGGGAACTGGGAAAGAAGTATATGGATGGGGATTGGCTTAAGTTATCATTTGGTATCTCCAAAATGCATAGAGATCAAGGAAATATTTATTGAACTATTTAAAGGAATGCAGGGACATTTTGAACATATGCCACCAGTCTGTACTCAGCAGATAACCCTGTGTCACAGTGGCCATGCTAACATGAGAGTAATAAGGGACACCAGGGAGAAGCTGTTAAGGAGGACTGTTCTGCTTAGGCATAGCTGATTCTTTTTCACCATAATGAGAAGATTACCTTGAACAACCTTCCTGAAACTCTGTGTTGATGCTTGATGTTCTCCAAAATAGGGCAATGGCTGTTCTGAGATTGATTTCTTGGGCTGAACATCCTGCATGACTTCTCCCAGCAAAGCTCCCCCCAGTGACTCAGAGTGCTGGCTCATGGCAAGGAAAACACCACTCCCTTTTTGTGACTGAGCCCTTTTAGGCTCCCCTTAGTGCATCTCCTGGCAATGATTAGGAACATCTACTTATTTTTTTAAAGGCTACTCCCCCCTCCCATAAACTCCAGTCCTGTGAAGTCCTTAGGAAACATACCAAGATCTGAAAAGCTATTGTTTGGTATTTCAAATCCTGGTCCCTTTATGTCCAGCTGGTGGGAAAAGAGGAGAGAGAAAGAAAATAGGAAGACGGCAGCAGGGAACGGGGTGGAGGGTTCGAAGTTTAGAGAAAAATGGATAGAACTAGGGATAAATGGATCCAAAGGACAGAGAAAAGTGGAACAAAAGTAGAGCAAGGTACGCTTAGTCCTGGTCCTGCTGGATGTATCACTAGGGACTTGGTGCAACCAGGGGGAGGTTTCCTTCTGTGAAAGAGCCTCTAGGGAGAAGTAATTAAAAATACAGTCATCCCAATAAACAAGGTGAAGGTTAAAACCCAAAAAGCAATCAGAAAATCAGCAAGAAAGAGAAAGAAAAAATATCTAAGAAGTATCTGGAATATAAATGCGAGAGAAAAAAACAAACAAAAAGTAAGTATTCTGTAAGTGGCTTCCTGCCAAGGACAGATGATTTTATCTCTCTGCCGCAGTTCTTCCCACTGCAGAATGGAGCCATGGATGTTCTTCCAATTCTTCAGAGATATTTGAAGTCTAGGAGTTGTTAGGATTGCTGTTAGCAGTGGATAATGTAGAGTGAGAGAGGCTTGCTGCAGAGATGGAGCAATCTTGGGACTATCAAGACAAAGAAAACTTCACAACAGCCACCGTTATGTAATAGTGATACCAAGACTTTATGGGAGAAAACAAGGACATATTTAATCATAGAATAGAATCATACAATGTCCTGAGTTGGAAGGGACCCACAAGGGTCATCGAGTCCAAGTCCTGTCCCTGCATATGACAACCCCACAGTTCACACCATGTGTCTGAAGGCGTTGCCCAGTCCCTTCTTGAACAGTGTCAGGCTTGGGGCTGTGACACCTCCCTAGGGAGCCTGTTTAATGAAGATGAAGAAAGCATTAACAACACATACTAGCATGAATCAACAATATTAGTATGCAAAGAATTGACTTAACAGGTAATTTCAGTATTTTGCCCACCTAAAGAACTTTTTTTTTCCTTTTACTGTCTGAACTTTAACACAAACTTTTCCTTTGGCTTGAGTTTACCCCTTCCATTCCAATCTCCAGGCTGCAGGTCATCAGATTTGCTTACTGTCTCTGTTGGAAAAATCTTCAGAATAAAGCCTTATATTTGGATGACTGGGCCAAACACACAGCATATTTACAGAGTCTGGTATCCTGCTGCAAATGGAATTATTGGCTGTTAATAATCTGATGTTGTACTTCTGATAGATGTGTATAAATGTACAGGCTACATGGGAAGTTTTGTATGAGATTGTTTGGCTCATACTTGGGTCCTTTTCTTGGCTGAAATAAGTTTGTGAAATGGCTTGCACTAGTAACAGCTGAAAATTATAATAATCTCTTTCATCTTTGACATCACGGAGAAACACATGGCTATTCTCTGTCTCTTGCAAAATCCTGATGGTCTTTGTCAGTTGCTTGAAACTTTGGCTATGGATGTATCTTCCTTATTAATCCCTGCAGTATCTAATTTCATCTCTATCTCATGTATAGTTACATTATGCAAACTGTCGGATGATGATTTTTTTTTTCAGCACCACTATGTTTTAAACTCCACTTGAGTCATGGCAAAGTTTGGGCCATGCTTGGAAAACAATGTCAGAAAAAGTCTGGATGGACTTCAGATCTCTTATCTTTAAAACATTATTTGGCTGCAACAAAGACAAAAAATTGTGACCAAAGGGTTGTATTTTCAATGCTTAGAAAACTAAAAAAGATAAAATAGATAAGAAGTATAAAAACATAAGGTTATAGTTGCATTTGTATATGAACAGCAAGGCACAGAAATACCCATTTTTTTAAAAAATGAGGATTTGTTTCTCTGTCTCTCTCTAAGTGTGTACAGAACACTGAGTCGTAATTAAGGATAGAATATCTTCTGAACTCCACTCTTGGCTGCAGGGGGAGACCTGCTGGTGACTTTGTTTAATGAAGATAGCCCCACAGATTCTCGGTCTTCAAAATTCTGGGATTAAGAAATAAAGAATGCAAAAGCTAAAATATCGAGTAAGCAAACATTTTTCTTATTCCACTGATTTACAAACCAAGTGTGGACTCCTTGTTGTCTGGAACTGGCCTATGGAACTATCTCACTTGTATAACGTTTTGAATTAAGAATTTGTTGACAAGGTTTCCTGATGATCTGCAGGCTGTCGGTGACCTGTGGCTGCCGGGATTCAGTATTCACTCATTGGTTCAACATAGATTTTCACATATGACTCTTGGTAAAAGACAGCCAAGTCTTAAGCATGGCTATACAGCTGCAACATCTGGCTCATTCTTTCTCCCATTCTTCTTTTCCAGTGCTCCATCTTAGTAGTGCTGAATACAGGATGCTACACATTCCTAATGGATAAAGGCAAGGACAAAATTATCCTTTTCTCTGGAAGCATAAGAAGTGGCTGGAAGTTAAAGTGGCACTTCTTTATACAGGATGGCAGCAAAGCTACTATGTGCTTCTAAATATCACTGCTGCCACAGTGAAGAAATTGAGTCATGGCCCATCAGCTGTGTTATGAAGGGATGAGCAAATGAATACTGGGTTCTATGAATACTGGGTTCCCTCCACGGGTTTTCATTCTGGCTCTGTGGTCCTTGTGATAATTGTAATGGTACAGCTTACAACCAAGCCAGGAATGAAAGGATTGCCGAGATTCACAACATAAGATAATAATTTCAGCTTTAATTAAGACTTCAGCATCAGTCCTTAGATTGTGGTGTTTGGGATTGCTGTAATGTTACTGTCAGTAAAGTACCTGCAGCCCCACAGCTAGAAGATCTAGGGAGGAAAAAGCTATCTACTCCCTCTATTGATAAAAAGAGCAAAATTCTGTCATGCAGAGCTTCATTTGGAAAACAGACATTCAAGACGTAGTTTATCATAGTTGTACTTGCTTTTTGGGAGTTTAACAAAAGTGTTATCTTGTAGCAAAGACTTGATTTCCGTGCTGTCAAAACTTCCTGCTCAGGTTTGCTGCAGAGATCCCCATTTCTGGAGTCTCTGTTGCAATGGACTGAACATGAGTGTGGGTGATGGTGAAGATGACCTTGCAGTGGGAGGTGGCACACAGGACAACAGTTCCTTTCTCACCTCTTCTGCTCCTCAGGGAGGCTGGAACACTGTCTGAGTAATGGAGTGATGCTCCCACAGCAGTCTAAGCAAGCTGGACCTTCAAGGACTAGAGGCAGACCTGCCAAGAGAAACCTGGGCTACTGCTCTGCATTGACATGGTCTGTGAGAGGTGGTGGAGCTGTGGGACAGTCTTCATCACTAGGGAAAAGGGAGTTAGAGAGAGGCAGAGGCCTCTGCTATCTTAAAAAGATGTGAGAGGGGTACTCTGCCTTATCCACTGTATTTCAGTGGTGTATTTTATTTTTTCCTCTCGAAGTTCATGATTCCATTCTCCATCCTCTTCTAAAGACTTTACTTCTACAGTCTAGGTGTACTTGAATGTGAAAAGTAATGTGGGGAATAGTCCTAAGGAAGGAACACTGAATTTACGCGTATTTCTCTACTAGTCTTGAACCAATCCTGGTAATCACAAGACTACCCACAGCCACTAACATCTAAAAGACTCATGGGACCCAGAGGGCAGCCAGCTGCAGACTGGTGGCAATGCGGCTGGGGGATGCTCAGGCAGCCCTTTCCCTTTCCATTCACAGGCTGTTCAATGCGGCACATTTCCAGGACAACTTCCCAGGGCTTATCTCAGGGACTGGCAACAGCAGCCACATGGCAGCCTTTAGCCCTTCTAAATCTTTGGGGGTAAATTTCACAAACTAGCAAAAGAGACAGCATTTCAGAAAATACACTGATTCTGGTTTTTTCTCTCCCTTCCTTCCCCCCGGCAACTCAGACAGGACCTGCCAACTGCTTTCTGCTGCCTCCACGGAGTGAGAGTGTCTGCCGCACCACAGTGAACTTTGTCTCTGTTAAATCAACCCTAGAGGCTTAAAATACACTTCTGAAGGCCCTTTTGTCTGACTGCTGCAATGTCCTGTATCCCTGGTGCCGATCACATTATGTCAGTTTTACTTGCCACTTTTCTGCTATCTTTACAGGATTTTATTTTTGAAGTCCTCTGCCAACAGTCCGTTTGCACTGCTGCCTCCCTATTAGAACGGGGGAAATATATTTAAAAACTATTATTAATCTCTGTTTGAACCCATGAGTTTCTGCAGTACTTTCAGGAATGGGAGAAACTAGTGGACTGGGAAGATCTTGTCATTTTAGAGAAGAACTTGCCACATGACAAGAGGTTTTAGTGGGCAGGAAGTGCAGCTCATGGGATACAAACATGTATTACCCCTATAAGCACTGAATTTCTCCATCAAAGTAGAGGAGAGGATGTTGAGAGGATTTGTCTGGAATGTAAAAATACAGAGTACTTACTCAGTGACTGCAAGGTGCTAAAATATAACTTCTATTAAATTACATATAAGATATATTTATATAATTGTACAAACACATCTATATTTGCTCATATGTTTATTTTTTTTTAACTGAACACTTTCTGGGAAAGAAAAGGTAAACCTCTGTTTCTGCTAGGGAAAACTCGCAGCTTATGGAAAAATTATTCTTCCCATTCTTTGGTGTGTAATGAGATGCAACTATGCTTCCCCACCACCTTTAAGTTTACAAAAACTTGTTTATGTCATCATGTGGAAAATACTGCTGGCTCTGTACCTGAGAACTTCAGAAATGAATGTTGTATTTCAACGCCCTCTACCCTGTTCATTCTTGTATCTATTGTAATGATCTTTTCTTTGAAGTTCAAAGTGTCACACATTCAAAATGAATACTGGAGATATAGCCATAGGTCGGCGTGTGCCGTTCATGGCTTTAACTGTAATCTATGCCCTGGTTTCTCCAGGGAATGTTTGACCTGACACTGCACTGAATTTATGAGAGTGAAATCCCTTCACAAAGGCAAGTGTGGAAAATTTATTATGTCTCTTTCACCTTGTGGGAAAATTATTTGGTTTACACAAAATGTAAAAAAATGAAATTAAATCACGCAGCATCCCAGACATAGGTCACTTCTGCTTCGGGGATGTTTTCTTCTTGCGCCTTGCAAACTGCACAACAGCGTGACTGGTGAAAATGTTACCCTATGACTGAAAAGACTAGAAACTAGAAATCACAGGCAAAAGGAACAGAAAGGCAATTCAAGTTCCGGAGTTAGTGCTGGAAACAACATCATCAGAAAAAGCCAGACACCAATTTAATCCATCATCAGTGCAATTTTAACCCTGTCAAGACAATGTAATTTGTCATTATATGTCTCCTCTATGAGAGCACTGAGGACCCTACGTAGCACAGTATTTTGATGTATATTTGTATTTAGGTACTTCTGTAAGACTAGTCCTTTCTATTTCATCCTCACTATCATTAAGGAAAACCGTAACCTAAAGTTAGAGACATACTTATGCATTCTGCCCCATCCGAGAGCTATGAAAGCAATAAAAGCTTGCGTTGTTCTATGCAGATGGTATGCTGCAAGACCTGGTAACCTGGTCCATCACACTTAATTGATGGGCAAGTCCTACGTTCAGCCAGGTACAGCTGCACTGCTTGTTAAAGAACCTATTATAGTTTTGCATGTTGCAATTATTGTCATTACTGTTATTGGTTTGATTTTACTTTCATGATTACACAGAATCACAGAACCGCAGAATGTTAGGGATTGGAAGGGACCTCGAAAGATCATCTCGTCCAATCCCCCTGCCAGAGCAGGAACACCTAGATGAGATTACACAGGAAGGTGTCCAGGCGGGTTTTGAATGTCTCCAGAGAAGGAGATTCCACAACCTCCCTGGGCAACCTGTTCCAGTGTCTGTCACCCCCACTGTGAAGAAGTTTCTTCTCAATTTTAAATGGAACCTCCTGTGTTCCAGTTTGTAGCCATTGCCCCTTCTCTTACCATTGGTTGTCACCGAGAAGATCCTGGCTCCACCCTCGTGGTGACACTCAACCCTTTACATGTTTATAAACATTAATGAGGTCACCCCTTAGTCTCCTCCAAGCTAAAGGGACCCAGCTCCCTCAGCCTTTCCTCATAAGGGAGCTGCTCCACTCCCTTAATCATCTTTGTGGCTCTGCACTGAACTCTCTCCAGCAGTTCCCTGTCCTTGAACTGAGGGGCCCAGAACTGGACACAGTATTCCAGATGTGGTCTCACCAGGGCAGAGTAGAGGGGGAGGAGATTATTACTGAGACAGCTGTGCAGGCAGAGCACAGAAAAGATTTTCATAATGTGGTGATTTCTCTCATGGGCTGAACTGACTTCTGGTGCTTGATGGTTGCCATGCAGAGAGCTTGCAGAACAGCTAAGTCTAGGAGATGTTGCCTTATTTAACTAGTATTATTTGTGCTAATACTGTATGTTAGCTATCATATTCTTCTGCTCACAATTCTTTACTCATCACTGCTTCTAAATCCAGAGACTCTGGGAACATCCACCTTTTGGGCATGGAAACACCCAAGCTGAGTTCACTGAGCCAGGGTTCGGTCTGAAGTGTTAGTTACAGAGACCCTGAGTGCAGAGATCTCAACCCATGGAAGTTGACAGGTCCAGAACCAATGCCCATGTGGTCATTCAATACCAATAAGACATAATTGAAAATAATTATTTTCACAATTCCAGTAATAATGCAATTCTATAAATTACTGCTTCCACATCTACTCAGAGGAAATTTTGTGGGATTACTTTACTGTTTTGAGAGCACACCATACCAGTGGACCCTTGCACTGGGTTTTGTGTGTTGCTATCTGCTGCACAGCAGAGCGATGCTCCTCAGTCCTCACAGTGAGGGCTGTGCCACAGGAACACGAAGCAACAGAAATCAAAGTCAGGCATCCTGAGAAAATGTCAATTACAGTAATTGTGCTGAAAATGCATCAAGCATCAGGCAAACAGCTGATCTGAACCAGACCTGATTCTACAGTTAAATATATTTTGGTAATACATTATTCTAAACAGGATCAGTAGCAATATGATCATGTGTTAAAACATAGGTATTTGTCCATATATATTTTATTTCAACCACATCTCTTTACAGGTAATATTGTATTTGGCTTTGAAACATTTGCACTGTTATCTGTTTTTTTATTTTGTGTGTGTGTGGGACAGCTAAGTAAAGACATCTTCTTGTAAGAAAGGTGCAGAATACCCTATGCAGAAGCTGCTGGGGGATGAAAGATCCAAAATTCCCAAGGAATCTGCATTTCCAGCAGCAAAATTCCCTGAGTGCCTGCAATTCTGCATGGCCCCTGGGTGTCGAGAACTACATGTGACCTTGCTGCCCAGTATACCCCATGAGGTCTGCCCCAGTGGGTGTTTCCCACAGCAGACATACAGAGTGGTCTGAACATCATGCACCCGACCTTCTGGAAGACATGATGATGGGTCAGGACCAGAGGAACAGTTGCTCAGAGGTGGCTTCAACAGGTACTACATCAAAGGACTAAGAAGAAGAGAACAACTTTGATCAGTCCCTGAAAGTTGTTGCTGGGGAAAAGTCTGAATAAGAGAATGCTTGGTGTATAAAAAAATTTTTTCTATGACACCACTCTCATATCCTTCCCTGGTAGAAGCATTACTCTTTTCCCTCCCCTTGTATCAGCTCTCAGTATCCTCATCACATCCACTGCTGTGCCTGGGCTACTTCTCATGGCAGCCAAACAATCAGTTAAGTTTCTGTAGCCAAAGTCCCTGGCAGGGGTGAAATAGATCTGGCTGCCTCATTTGTGTGGCTATTTGAGAGGAGGTGTGGCAGCAGCAGCACGACCACTGTCCTCCCTCCTGCTGGTCACTGCTCTCTCTGCCCCTTGCCTCTGATGTGTGGCACTGCGGTGACAGAAGAGACACCACCAGGCAGGTCCCAGGTGCAAAAAGGGCTCCCTGCACAGCCAGCCACCATTGCTATCCATTCACAAATTGCTTCTTGGTTAGACCACATGGAAAATATAGTTTTTAACCTTTTACTATAGATGCACTATGAGATACTGGGATGGACTGAGAAAAACTGCCACACAGCAGCCTGTACGCAGTAGCACAATGCTTTCCGGGATGATTTGAGCCACAGAGAATTTGACCAATCCATATGGACTGTACTCCTTTCTTCATTATCTTGGAGTGACTTACAAAGAATTAATTTGATACTTCATTCTAGAATTTTTCCTACATTAAAGATAACGACTGCCCTACAATCCCATAGTGTCTCCTTTTTCTGAAGATATAAGTGCAATTCACCTTACGTGACATGAGATGTTGGAGCATTAGATATCCAATTTAAAATAGCTATCAAGGTTCCCTCTATAATTATGGGAGAAAAATGTGTGCCTCAAGAGAGTCATTTTAGGAACCATTTTAGGATGAGAAAATTACCTTCTGGAGAAGATACTTGTCTCCAGTGACTGTGCAATGTGGATTATTAATGATGTCTGACTTTCAGATGATCTGCACTGGGTGGCATGAATGTCCCTTCTGTATTTGCCTGAGTCCTGTGAACCTCCAAGGTGGTTTCAGCTAGTTCTTTAAACACCCCAAGATAAAATTCATCAGGAATCTAATTTGGGAGACAACATAGCTCAACAACTAAGTTTTCTAAATACTCCTCTTAGCCTGAGAGCTGGGGTCTGATGTGGGTTGTTTTAACCGTGTAATTCCACACAATCTTTGTATTGAAGGCTGACACAAAGATTCAATATTTTGCCTTTGCCTGTGTGTTCCAGTGGTGTTATTCCTTCTGCACTACATGGTGGTCCGGCTCTTTTCCCATCCTCTTCTTACTACTAATGTAATTGGGGTATGTTTCTTTGTTGTCCTTTATGTCTATTGGTATGTATATGCTGTAGAATTGTAATTTCAGCCATGCAGGAATCTATTTTGAATGATTACTCCATAGCTGCCTTGTAAATTCTGACACGTCAAATGTTTTAAGAACACAGACTGGGATTAATTCACATCATAGACTAATCTGCTGCAAATGTCCTTTTAAAAAGTCTTTTATATCACTCCTCAAAGAGGGCACCAAGCAATAGAAGAAGAAAAACAACTGTGACAAAACTGAGAAGAAATGAGGTTCTTCTTAACTTTAAATGGTGTTAACTGTCTTTGTTTGTTTGTTTGTTTGTTTGTTTGTTTTCCATATTTCTAGGCTGACACTGTTTGAAGTACATGTTCCAGAACAAATTTCTCTTGTGATCATGCAAGCAGGTTGTTTTTTTAATCCAAAAATCTAAGACACATCATTTTTTGACTGTAGTATGATGGTAATTCACAAAGTGAATTTAAAGAAAGAGCATGAATGTCCTTGTACAGGATCTTCTGTAAATATAGTGCAACTGTACAAAGTCAGCTGATGTTGTTGTATCCTAGACATGTAGAAAAGAGCTATACTGCCATAGCCCCGTCAGAGCCCTTGCACCCCCGTGCAGCCCTCATGTGCACTGGGCAGTGTTTCCATGCGGCTGCTGTGGGTGCTGCTGAAAGCTGATGAGACAGACGCTACGTGTAAGGCAAAGCACACAGCCCTGAAACATATTGTGCTGTCAGTTTTTAAGCACTGTTGAAGACACGATGGCACAGAGTGGTTTTTAGTAATAAATGCAAAGGATTAAGTGTCCTAAGTGGAAGGCAATAACAGCAGTAAAAAACAGTGACAAAACTTTGTATGACATTCTCTAAACTGCTAGGCAGTCTTTTCTCTAACGGCACGACAACCAGGCTGTGACACTTTTGCAAGCTGAACAAGGCTTTGGGATAGGACACCTTGCAGGAAAACTAAATGCTCTACAAAGAATAATGCTCTGCCAGTGGTTCATTAAGGAGAGGTCATTCTTCCCCAGAAGTAAGAAATGAATCAGTGTCCTGGCATGAAGCTAAGGGCTCCAGACCTCCATGCTTATTGTCAGGGCTCCAGTAAGACTTTTTGTAACAGTTAGTGTCTCCTCTAAATTTCAAGCTGAGAAATCATGTTCTGGTTGTCTGTTTTCCTACAGTGGTTTTATTTGGGCATGATATACTCATTGTCTGTAGCTGTTGCAGTGTTGCCGTTTGTTCTCATAGCACACAAAATGTTCCACCTTAGAAGCAGCCGCTTTTCAGGGATAAATAATGGCAGCATATGCAGCACATAAAGTACTTCAAGATTCCACACAATGAGACATCCTATATTTTGAAGAATTGTGTTCTTGTTCTTTTAGGCCTCAAACAGGAAACATTTAAGCACATTTTCAATTAAGTTGCATTGAAGCTGGAATAATTGATGTCCATATTTTTAGCATGTGTTTCTAATTAAACACATCCATAAATGCTTTCCTCATCAGAGGTCTTCAAGCCTGCAAAAGTGCAGAAGCCGAAGCATCCATTTTTGACTACTCTGGGTGCTTATTTGAGTACATATGTTTGAAAGCAATCATCATATTCCCTCCTTTCTCAGTGCCTGAAATGGGAACTGCAGTTGTACCTATAGAGTCCCAAGCTCAAGGCTATGGGTTGCTTAAAGCAGTACTGGAATGTATGGTGCTTGTATGTTACAGAGGAAAGAGTCAAACACACATATAAAAACAATAACTAAAGAAGAACTGAAGCTGAAGGTGGCCTAGAGATCCAGTTTCATAAATGAATTTACTCTTCCTAACATGCTGCCTTGAAAGGACACGTCATGCTCTAGTCCTCTTCAGGACAAAGACAGCCTGATTTAAGCCATCACAAGTTTGCTATGTCTGGAAAAAGAGGAAAAAAAAAATCACAGGAAAGACTGACTTGTGCTGAGCAATGGTAATCACATTTTTGCACTACGAAACACAGATGCTTTAAGCTTACACTAGGATCCTTAAGGTTACACTAGGAGGGAGCAGAACAGTGTGCTCACTGTTTTCAGCTGCCCACTGCAGTATTGGGACTCCATTATTGTCCTGTTGCTTGAAGGAGATATTTGGACTTTCACAGTTTGAGATCACTGAAAGAAAAAATGAATAAAGGACTCGATCCAGTAAGATGTACACTGCAAAGTATCTGGCTGGTTGGATATGAATGTTTGTAAGTGCAAGCTGCATGCCTTTAATATGAAAATTAATTGCCTTTTATTATTTTCTGTATTATGTCAAGTAAAGAACATGGGACTTTTTCAACCTTTCTTCCTAGATTTGCAGTTAAAAACATAGACGAACAGATTTTCTTAATCATCTATAGGTAATAACAGCAGCAATTCTTTTTCAAAAAGAAAGGCAGGAACTGTTTGTGATTTTGTGAAAATAACCTGGCAGTCATTTGCTGGCTTCTTTTACTGTGCTTATCATGTCATTTTTAATAGCTTATCAGCTTGTAAAAGAAACAAGAACAGGAGATTCCTGCATCTTTCTTCATCTCTCTTTTTCAGAGAAATATTCTTGAGTGCTTTTAATTCTCTAAGTGGATGGAGGATTAATGTTACGCTACGTTTCTACATTTTCAAAGGCTGTGAATGCTGATACCCATGTCTTCCTGCTGTCTTTGATGAGGACGTGCTGCACCTGAAGGCTGGCTGCTGTGGAGCCCCTGCCAGCCAAACACAAGGTTGGGACCTTGACAGGTCCATTGTCCCCAGGAATGAAGCTGTCATGAGAAGTTGTTGTCCTCTAAGCTTGGCCCACAGGTAATTTTGATAAGTTTTATGAAGGATTTTGAGACAGAGGATAAAAACGAGGGACTGTTGAAGGATGTGTCTATAAAGCATCAAAGAACAGACTGTAAAATGTTATAATAACACTACAGAGGACATTCAACCAAATGTTTGCACAATGATTGAGAAAATAAAACACTAACTTGCTGATTTCTACTCCAAAATAGAATACGATGCTAGTGACCTTTATTACTGGAATATGAATGCACTGCAGTATCCCAATGCATTTTAGCTTCTGGTCACCCAAAGCATAACACACTTGTCTTAGTGAAAGCCTTTGTGCTGATTTCTGAGGGTGGTAGCAGCCTTAGCTTATGTATCTACTTTAGTTCCAGGCACACCCCTGCTGGAGCTCCAGTTTATCCCTCTGCATGTTTTCCCATAGCAAGACTCAGATAAACACTCCCTCACTGGCACTTGACACTTCTTTGTCCCACCCTTTAGCACATTTTACCTTCCATTCTCAACTCCCTAGAGACTGGCTCTGTGCTTTTAATCTCTCATTTTCTTTGATACCAGCTGTGAACTTCAGCTCTTCTTCTGTTTCTCCTTGGCTCCAGATAGTCAAGCTCAGGCATCATGTAGATAGCTAACCATAAACAATCTCTTGGTAATACTCCAGTGTTTGTGACCTTGTTTGCAGCAAGATGAATGTATTTGTTATGCCTCCATTTCAGAGAAGTTTTTTCAGCTTCCAGTGATTATTGCATGGCCTTAAGCCTTGTAGGAGTTATTTAATATTTTATTTTCCTTGCAAACACATGCCACAATGCTGTACTTATTATTTAAAACTTTTCTGCTAAAAAGCCATTGTTCATGAATTAGTTTGATAAGACTTGTATAAATGCAGAGTTGTGACTTGACGTGTGAACTATTTAGCATTTTTCATAAGAAATAATTGCTAGTGTTAAAGGCTATCCCCTACCACACAAATATTTTTTTTTTCCCTTGCCAGGAAAGATGCCCCAAAGGATATCAGCTTGTTGGCTAAGGTCATCTTGAGTATTTGTACTTTTTGAATACATGAAGTGATAAATCCTTTATAACTAGAGATATCATTGCTCATTTTTGCCCTCTTTCTCCTCCTGACTCTTAGAAGTCTCCTTTGACAAGGATGGATCGATGGATCGATTCTTTTTCCCTGGCCAGAGATCATCAGGTTTCCTTCTCTGCTATGAAAACATTTACTGCAATTTTATTATCTTGATGGTTTATTTGGCCTGAAAAAGAGACTCCTGTACACCTCACTCTCTTGAGTTGCGTATCTGAGACAAGTGTTATAGTGCCTATTTTAATACAAGTTTTCCAGCAACTTTCACAGCTCCACTATGTGCTTTGTTGTTTGGTATGTAACATGTGCAGCGAGTGTGCTCAGGAGGAGGGATAATACATACTGTTCCACAGGGTCTGATCACAGTGGTCAGTCCTGGGGCCTGTGACAACATCTATCAACAGCCCCTGACACACCAAACAACAAATAGGGCCAGGGACCATCCAGGTTCTGCCATCAGAAGTAAGAAATGGGGCAAGGCTACAGCATAGGTCCAAAGTCCATCTAGAGCCAGAGGTAGGACTAGAGACAAGCCACAGTGTGCATCCAGGAAAGATGCTGTCTATGGCATAGGTCCAGTCCCTCCAAAAGATAGGGCTGAAGACCAGCACTGCTATGGTGCTGCTAAGACAGTGACTGACTGCCCGAGGCTGAGCTGAAATGGGGTCCTGAGCTGTGGGCAGTGTAGGGGTACCCTAGTGGAGGCTGGCTGCAAACAGTGAGACCTGTGGGCCCTCAGAACAAGAACAGGTAAGGGGACTGCTGACACTATCGTCAATGACATAACTTGTGGTTTTGTTTTACAAGGTAGCCGGGTTTTCTAGGAAATAAAGCTCCCAACATACCACTTAGAGTGGTATGCACGTGTTTGTTCATATTCACATCTCCCAATATTTTTCAAACTAGCTGGCCAATTTCAGCTAGAGTTGGTAGGGATCACCAATGTATTAATGATATTCCTGCAATCTTACTGAAATCACACAGAACTATTGTATCACCTCAGCTGAGAGAAACACTGTTGAGGGAGCACAACCCCAGTAGACAGGTGAGAATCCACTGGAGACAGAGCTTTCCAAAGAAGAAACTTTACTCCTCTTTGGACACCAGCTTTGAAACACAACTCTGTGGGAAACCACACGCCCTTTGAGCTGGCACCCAGAGTGACGCATTTGGCGGGCACTTCAGTTTTCACCCCTTACGCTTCATTTGGCAGCAGCTGGCTGTGAGCAGCCAGCTGGTCTGGTCAGCCCACATTGTTCTCTATTTTCCCTTGAACATAAAGGTACATTCATTAGAGTCTGCAGTTAGTACTTTTTGTGCATTGACTTGTAAGGAAAGGAATAGTGGCGGCAACTGAACTGGTTTTACTGAGGTATCAGGAAGAGGAAGCTATCTACACAAGGAACACAGGACTCCAAAGGAGCATCTACAGACCTTCACATTCAAACTAATGTTTGACAAGAAAAGCAGTCCTTACCCAGTGCAATTCCTTTCCTAAACTAAGCATAAAATACTCTGTCACCTCACCACAAGAGTGCAAGCAACATTATTGACAGTTTTTTTTAAAAAAACATGAGGGATCAGAGCCGTATATGCAGAAAGACACACAAGCAATAGCAGTGCGAAAAAGCAATGCTGCCTTCTTTTCTGTGGGCTCCCAGGAGACTGGGTTTGTATCACAGAGAAGAACAATCCTTTTGGTGTCCAGCTGGAATCTCAAATAACCATCTCATTTTTCTTTTCCAGTAGCGGGGCCAGTTTTGTGCAAAGAAGTACACATGGAGGTCTAGAGACAGAAGAACTGTTAAACCCATGTGTAAGTGCGATCACAGCTGGCAAAAAACTAGAATGAGGCTTCTTGCAGTAAGAGGATACTTGGATATAGAAGTTGTAGCCTGAAGGTGTTTCCAGGGACAACTCTGTACCTCCTTTCCATTGGTATCATTATGTTTTGTTGAACATGTCTCACAGTGGACAAACATGAGGTTTGAAGAGCACAGGAAAATATTTTGCAAGTATACCAAAAAAACCCATGGCTGATGTGGTACAGTTTGGCTTGTCCTCAAAATGTGATTTTATGTACTCTACCATCAGCTTACAATTGAGATGATTTGCGCCTGTGAGGACATTCTTCTCTATGGTTTTTAATACCTAATAAAAGGCTAAAAAATCTTTACTAGCCCTGGTACAGTGCCCTTCCCTACTCCTTGTCACTCAACCGCTGAGCTTTTGGAAGCTTGCCAAGTCCCTGACAGCAGCTGCTTCTTGTGGGAGCAGAACTGCATGACACAATTTGATCCAGGAGAAGAGAAAAAGTTTTCATATTTTATTCTGATGTCAGCAGCAGAAACCTTCAAAGCAGGGGAATACTCCCCAGCTGTGAGCTGGGTTGCTCAGGAGGTACCACTCCTGTCGCTTCGTCAAGCTGATCAGGGTAGGGAAGAGCTCTTTTTCTAGGCTGGGTGCACTGAAGAGGTGCCAGGGCCTCCCACCCACAATCCTCATTAAAGTGAAACAGCAACAGCGCAAAGCCCAAGGATTGTTTACTTATTTGTAGTATCTCAGCAACAGCTACTCTCTATCATCTGTTTTTGCTTTGGTGATTTCTTTTTTTATTAAGAAGAAATGTCACATGCTACCACACAAGTAGCTAACCTCCTGCTGCCGGTCAGAGGATGCCCATCATGCCCAGGCAGGATGGAGCATGAGCTCTGCTCCCCAGCTGTTGGACCTGGCTTAGAAGGAAGGGGCACAGGCCAGGACTTTGCAATTGTTCTCTTTTCCCCAATAAATCAAGCATTCACCCAAAAAAGTTCAGGCTTTTGACACGGGGTCAAGCAGGACAACTAATTTTGGCTGATGCAAAAACTAACAAACAAATAAAGTTCTGGAAATGCCCAGCTGGTTCATTTCAACATATTCAGAAGGAAACATTGAATTTTGGAAGGCTTAATTCATGAGGCGACTCAGTGGCTTTCACAACACAGAGAATAAAGAGATGGTTGCACATCCCTCCCCAGCAACCCATTCTTATATTTTGATGTCCACAGCACTTGTTTGAGTGAGTAATGGGTAATTAATTACTTTAATTACTTTTGATAAATTGAGATGAAGTTTCATTTAAAAATATTGGGAGACCTCCACTCCAGGTCACCTTTTGTGAGTGTTGAGGCAAGCTCCTGAGAAGCAAAGGGCTCAAATTCAAGGGTGCTGTTCTCTGCAGTAGAGACACAAAGAGCAGTGTTGAACTTGTGTGTCCTCAGTAAATACTGCAAGAAATGATCTTTCCTGGTTAAGGACACAAGATAAAGGCAGAACATGTTCTCAAGGTTTTAAAAGTCATTTGGTAAATCTAGCCTTTAATTTGGAAATTTCTTTATGTTAAAGATCTCCAAAATGAAGTTACGGTTCAGAGCAAAAAATCAATTAAATTAGTTCTGAGTCAAATGTTGAATTTAAAAATAATTTTTAGGAAGCTATACTGCAAACGAGCAGAGGCAAGGGCTAGCACTGTTTGAAGAGTTAGCTAGTTAGTTGAGTCTTTGAGATGGGAATTGTATTATTGCATTTCTGCCTGGGACAGATGACACCTCACTGATGTAGAGTTCTATGTGAGTATTAGGCAATTCTTTTGCAGTTAAATAGTTGTAAAACCTTAATGAGTTGTGAAAGATGTTTCTGGCTTACGGACCAGTGAGTACTTCTGCCTGTAATGAAGAGTCTGCCAAACTCTGGTGAAGGAAACCGAACCACTGTCTCATGCTATCATGCTAAATAAAGATATCCAGACAGGATTGTAGTACAGCGTGATAAAGCTGGTAGCAACTGTTGTTAAAAGATAAAAAGGGGAAATCCTACGTGGACATCCATCTATCTGCTTTTCTCTTTTTTTGGGCTACCATACAGGCCCTCAGTGACATTGGTGTCCCTGTGGCAGGCACTGAATAGACATGGGGAGAGAGACCATTCTGGCCTGAGGACTCCATAGCTGTGACACACAGATAAGGCAGATTCTGGGTGGGCAAACAGAAGTGCTGTCACCCCGTTCATGTAAGATTTCTTTTCTCATCCAGTGTTTCAGTTAGTCTTTAGCTGAGAGACTGAGCCTAAAACACCTGGACATCAGTGCTTTAACCGTGTGACCATGTGTTGGGAAGACTCAGAAGAACAACAGAACAACAAGAATAACTGACTTGAGTCCCAGTTGCTCCACAGGCAATTTCTGTCCCAGCCACCAGGGCAGAGAGGATGACTCCTTTCCCTCCCACACACTGCCACACAGCTTGCTTACAGGCTTCTACATCCTTTGTACTCGCTCCCTTTGGTTAAGGGACTGCCCTGATCCGGCTGGCGTGATGAGCTCTGCATGTACTGGTGTAATTGAAGATGGTGAGGAGCACACAGCAGGAATTGTCCCTGAGTCCTGGAAGCAATACTTATAAAATCACTTCATAGTAGTTGTAACGCAACTTGCTGGAACACAAACAGCTTTGGAGACCAATGGCTACTCAAAAAGCATTCTGAACAAAGAAGTACTTATTGTCTTCCACTTTCAATTTCACCTATACTTCTGATCCCTCAGCAAAGGGGAAATTTAGGAGAAAATGAAGATGTCAGTGCTTTCCATATGGAGATATGTCTGTGCATTCTGCAACTGAAAGAGAGAACATGAATTTATATGATGATTTTGCAATGGCTGGAAACACTGGGGGCTTGATTTTCAATCATCAGTTCTATGATTTAGCAACACATATAACTCTCTGGTTACTGATTTTCTCATGCAATATAGATATGCAAACTACATACAGAATTTCAGGTGGCCTTTAGAGCTGAAAATCTTGAGGCTATCCATGCCTACCCCAACACACTAGCAGGCTGGAAATGATGTTGATCGTTCCTCACTTTTCTGCATTTTCCAAGCAAACTTGGAGAAAAATCAGAACACAAACGTCCGGTGCCCTTGCAGACCCAAGTGCTGAACTTGTCTTTTTGAAATGCTATGTCAACAGCTCTTCACTAGCAGACCCATTATTTTTATTGGCTTCAGCTGTCTGGCTAGTGTTGACAGGTTAATTTACAGTAACAGTGACAGTCACCTTTACTCACTGTACCAGAAAGTGCAACCTGCTTTGTGCTTGAATGCCACACTCGAGAGCAGGAATGTTGGAGAGAGAGCAAGCGCTGCCTTGTAGCCTTGCACAGGCACTTGGGGACTTGCACAAAAGAATGCTCTTTTGGTGAAATAATTGTTGGGAGCATATATGACTTAAGCAGGAATGGTTGCAATTATTTCTTACCGTGCTTGTCAGGGAGGACATATGGGAAGATTAACCTCAGCAATGTCACTTTTGGACAAAGTCGTCTTCCCATGGGGATTATGCCACAGGTTTTTTTCTTTGTTTCACGTTTTCCTCTTTTCTTTTTTCCCCCTTTTCAATACATCAAAGTTTATTGTGAGAAATTTCCCTTGGTAACATGTACATGTAACTGCTCTATCACGAATCTGCTCTTATCAGCTAGTTCTTTGAAAGTCTTTATGGCACCTGTCCATCCTGCTGGCTCAGCTGTAGCTCAAGATCTCAGAAATTGTCAGTTCTCCCCAGGTTGGAAAGATACAGAGCAAATCAGAGAAAAAGCAGGGGGAGAAAGGAGTGTAAAATTGTTTAGAGATAGATTAAGTTAGATTAGATTAGAAAAAGTGAATCTTGGTTTTCTGTTTTCACACACGGATTTCTATGCACACGCTATGCATATATGGAGAGCCACAAAGGAGTGCCACTGAAACATATAATTTCTCAGTCATTGAAACAATCATCTCTACAACACACTTGTTCAGAACACATGTATTTAGTTTACAGAAAAAGATTGTTTTGGTGATTAGGATGCCAGGTAAGGATTGAGTGAACCCTGTGCAACTAACATGATATAACACTTATTTCCTCTTTTAGTTGGTAGTGAGTAAATGTCAGAGCTTCTTGGGTAATTGTGAGGGTAAATACACTAAGAAAGCATTCAAATATTAAAGCAATTATGACCAGGAAAAAACTATATGCAGCCAGCTTCTTGTTCTTACTTGACATGTATACTGCTGTTTTCAAAAGATCTATTGAAAATCAGGATTTCATTTTGGCTAGAGGTGAGAGCATATACAGCAAAGCAGAGCTTATTGAAATAAGCATTACAGAATTCAGCTATTTCCCTTTGTTATGCCTGAAAAACGGGTAATCAGATTTTCTCCACATCACCACCCTACCATTAGTAAGCCCTATATAAATCATATGGCAGCCCCTACCTGCAGTAGCTTTTAACATCAGGTGTAGCTTGCCAATAGCTTATCAGTTATAAATGAAAAATTAAAGAACAGCTGATAGAATTACTTTTCTTTCCATGTTGAAGATAGCTCATGCTTTTAAAGTTCAAAGGCTTTTACACAATCTCTACAGGCTTTGTAGAAGGACTATGGATGAGGTGGGATCCTTGTGTTAGCTCAGGATCTTCAGTGCCTCAGCTGTATGAGGACGAATGGAGAAGATCAAATTGCAAGAGAATTTCAAGAACCTTCTCCTTGAAAATCAGTCTGCTTTAATTTATTTTAACACAGGCATTAGAAAACTGAGAGGCACCTTAAGCTATGTCACTTTTGAAAGCATAATGTGGGAAATCAGATTTAGGAGGAGAAGGCAAAACTTTGGTGTTGTGTGGTGGTGTCAAGAAGACAGGAAGGCTGGAAGTAACATTGTGTCATGTAGAGAAGCTGCTGTAGACCTTACCTGGGCTTGTAAAGGCTCCTTCATTCCTTTTCTGCCCCACATCACTGCTGAAGCTCTGGTCTGGGGAGCCTCTCTGAGCAGCTAGTGGATGGAGACATTCCCACAGCCTCCTTTGCACTGCTGCAACTCGATCACTGTGTGATAGCAACAAAGGTAGAGACAGTGACACTGAATCAGAAAACCTCATCTCCTTTCAACCACAACTTCCTACACCATCTCTCTTGCTCTCAGCACAGTTAAAAGAATGCCAGAGAGACGGAGTTAAACACACACCAACTCGCCAGCGCTGGAGGATGCTCGTCTGCTATCGAGACTATACTGAGAGCAAAGGCAATAACAGAGGTGTCTATGTGAGGCACTAGCCAGTAAAGTTTCTTGATGAGCAACATTTCCAGCAATTACTCCACATCTTTGGTCCAAGACCCACTGTGCTAAAGGGTGTAATAAAAACAGACAAGCATTGCCTCTTCTCAGACCAGTAGCAAGCCAAGCAGGATCTGCTGCTGGTCCCACTGTCATCGCTACTTCCATGTTAGAGGCTGGGGGAGAGTGTGGGAGGGAGAGTAGGTGTGGTGTGAGTAGAGCAGCTCATCGTGCTGCTGCCAGGACATCCCAAGGCTGCTGTTGAACTGGTCACCCTTATGGATGACCATGCGGGGTGATCAGTTCGATGGAGGCCTGTGGATGTCCTAACAGCTCCTGCAGCAGCAGCAGCACTCATCTCCATCCTCTCAGAGAGGGCTCCAGTCTGGCTGAGTCCTCCCAGGGCTGCCAGCTGTGTTTGCAAGGGGTTTAGCAGATCCCTTGTAATGGGAATGTGCTGATGGTGGGAGACTCCTGTTTGAGCAAAGTCCATTGGGCCCACAAATTTTTGCCACTTATCTCACGACCAGCCTTGGGTGGGAGGGCAGAGACATTTATCATTCTGATACATGTTCAAATGCTATGTTCAAAGTCATACCAGAAGACTGTGATAGGGCTGAAAATTAAACCCCAGTCTCCCCATGTTTAAGGTTACATCCACCTTACATCCCTAACCAGAAGAAAGGAGAAGTAGGTTGGGTAGTGGTAGACTTAGATAGTTAAATTATTTCCACGAAAAATGGACTTCATATCCAAGTCCCTAGTTCAGCAATCTGCAACATCTGTGACAAATTTTTGAAGTTAATATCTCTGCCCTAGTGGTTTCCAAGCAGCAGAAATTTTACACATTTTTTCATTGCACTTTGGATTCATCATCTTTTGTGACTCACAAAAGCACCCCTGGTTCACATCGTACTGTCATCTGAAGCTGTTGCCTGTTGAAGAAAGCAAAAAAGTGATCAAAATCCCCTGTCTGTGCATTTCTATGTAGCTTCTCTATGCTCCTAGCAGGGTCAGAAGAAGACAGCATAGCAGTTACTATGAATTATGCCTACACATAATTGACTGAGAGATTCAAATGTCAATGGCAATTCATGTCCTCCTCTCCGATGTCGTTACACTCCTTAAAAAACCACATGATCTTCTTTATTATACTAGGAATGTAAAAAGCCCCAAACTCCCATATTTTTACAAGAGGCCATTATTTGTCACAGTCATATATCTTATGTGTCTTTACTCTTAACACAATTATTTTAAGGGATATGTTATTTATAAGGAACACAAAGGAAAAACTGAAATGTATGACTTACACTCTTCAAAAGTAGTTATTTATAACTATATTAGTTGTTTTGTTCCCTTAAATGCTGTGGGTCATGGCAACACAGCTGGTTTTGCTCTGGCTAGTAAGCCTTAGCTTTGGACTAAAGTTACGAGGGAAAATTTTCAAGCCTGTTAGGAACAGCTCACGAGTAGTGACACAAACCTTTTAGCTGCCTGCTGTGAGCTGCTGAGAGACTGCAAAGGTGGAGATTTATTTGTGCTTTATACCACACCTACTCCCTTTCTTACAAGTAATCCATGACATATTTTCCCTTGACTATAGAAGTCACACATAGTAGAGGACAAATTTGTCAACCAATACCACAATTCTCCTGTAACCTTTTAAAATACCCTGCCCTATACTGCAGGCAGTCAGTAAGTAATGCGGACTTGCTGCCTGTCAAAAGGAACGCAAAAGGCTTGAAAAATCAATTTGGTATTTTAGTATCTCAGTGTTACTTAGTGAAGAGTATTTAATTATTTAATGCAATAAGCCTCTTCAACAGATACTTTCCTGTTAGACATCCAGCCATGAATTTGTTAGTCAGAACGATCCTCACAGAGCTCGAGGAGGCTGCTGAACACACATGCAGGCTACACCTGGCCCCTGACCTTGTTATGGAGCAGAGACAAGAGCTGACTTCCCAAATCATGTGCTAGATACTAAATGAAACTCAAAGTTCACTGACAGAACTAATAGATTTAATCAACAGAATTTAGTTATCTAGAGTTTTGGGCCATATAAGCTACGCAAAGCTCAAGGATTCATAGAAATCATGATTACTGTAGCTACAGGACAGTGCAGAGACTTTCATTAAAGGTGCTGGGGGCAGAGGTACTGCTTTGTTCTATGGGGATCTGCATGTGGAGCCTCATGGGGTCAGGCACACAGCCAAGAAAAGCCTGCCATGGTTGGGGACCACACAGGTGTAGTGGGAACAGGACACTGTAATGAAAAAGCTAAAACCAGGACTATAATTCTGAAGTGTTGCAGCTGACACTTAAGAGCTCAGCTGGTAAAAAGTGTTAAGTTAGTGAATGAGGTTAAACAGTGACCAGTTCTCTTAAACATTTCTGTGCCAGATAAGACAGTGAAAATGGAAAAGATCCTACTTAAGGTTGATTCTACAATTATTAAAATATTTTTCTTTTTTTTTAGGAATATGGTAGTTCTCATATCAGATCAGTATGTGGCTCATCCTGTTCAAGATGCTACCTTAAAACCAGTCAGCACTAGATACTTCATGAGAAAACCTTGCCTTACATAGGCAGGCAGATTTGTGTCCCTCCTCAGCAGGTTTCTTTCTTACTGCTAATATTTAGAGCCGTCTAAATCCTGAAGCAAGAGGTTTAACATCTCCTTTGCATTTTTTTCAGCATTATCTTTTATAATTTTCTGTAGTTTTATTCTTCACATAGTTGTCCAATCTCTTTATCAAATGTTAACTCTCCCAGAAGCACTAACAATCTGGGTTTTCTGTCTCAGAGGCACATTGAACAGTGTTTTTACTGAGGCCCTCCAGAAGGTACTTCAGTCTTCTTTCTAGTGGTTACAATAACTGGTGTATTTCTTGGATGTGAGGTAAGAATTACAACTTGCTATGCCTTTCCCGTGTCAGTACTTTACAATTATCCCAAGGAAAGATCAAACCCACTGATTTCAGAATAGAGAATTTTGCAGAACTCTGTTAATGTCACCACATTAAAACATAAATCTTTATGGATCCTAGCTTTTTCCTCACTCTGCTGTTTTTGATTTGTAGCTGGATTTTGTGTGGTACCAGAAGAATAACCATATGCAGAGTTGTTCTCTTTGATTTTTTCTATCTTTCAGTTAAAATTACTTCAGTTCTGGAATACTATTCACCTGTCGGTTCAGACTGAAGGACATCCATGTGGTTTTTTGATATGCAAAGTTAATTGCCCAATGTCTTGGCACACAGTTACTGCAATTGATTTAAACGTTGGACATTTCCTCTTCTGATCCCCTCCTACTTATGCTCTGAAAGGGCCTGTGTTTTTAAAACAATGGCAATAGGAAGTGTATCGCGGTACTCACAAAAATGGGTCCTACAATTAGAATTTGCCTACTCAAAATGCAGCAAATAAAAGAGTTGGAGCATATTACAGTTTTAATCACACCATCCCGGAGCCATTAGGAGGAAAGACGGGACCTATTAACGATAAGGATAAAGGCAACCCAAATTAAAATGTTAACATGTAATGTGTTTTGTCTTTCAGAAGAATGTGATGCATGCATACCAAACAGTAATAAAAGAGATTGGGGAAGATCTTAGGAATTATTTTTAATGTGCAGCCAGCTATGCACTGAATTATGTTACCTGGGGAAAATGAGCAATCCCATCACTTGAGATCTTAAAGAGGAGATTCCATAAACACGCCTGGAATGGTTTACATATAACTGGTCCTTTCTTGGGGTCAAGTCAGAAAACCCCATCAAGCCCTATAATAGTTTAAAGGTCTGCTCATGATTCTCTTGTGATGCTGCAATAGCAAATGGATGTGTTTCCTGGCTTGCTACTTGCTTGGAAAATGCTTAGTTTGAAACAAATTGTCTCTGTTACTGGTGTGACAAGAAACTCTTACAATGGCTGTGCTGTTTCCTAACGTGGACCCTGGACTGTTCCATATCCAACATGTATTGCTATAAAATTATTTTTCTCTGTAACAGGTCACGATAACACCTATTTTGTGATTCTTTAGTTTCTCCATTAATCTCTGATACTGAACCAGCCCCATCCCTTTGAGACCTGGGTTACTGCTCTCTGTTCTCCTGAAAACTTGGCGTACTTTACACACCAGTATACTTGGCCTTTGAAAATTGGCTTGCAGTTAGCAGACAGAAGCAGGGTCAGAATTAGTTCAAAATAAATTAATAGTCAGAAGTTCTAACTTGCTAAGCTGCATGCAATCCACCCTTCAAAGGATATTCACCAATTGCTGTAATTGCTCTCTTCAAGGGCTTCCAAGAAATCCTTGGACATGCTAATTAATGCTGTTTTAGATATATGTTAAGGTATTTGACCTGAGAGTTTAATTCTACAGTTTAATTCTATAATGATTGTAAATGGTAGGACTGCTGCATATTTAAAAGAACGTTAGTGTGAATTTAGCTAGCTGTTGGCAGTTTGAGAATGACTAACAGATATTAAATAAGCATGAAATTCTAGTGGTGAATGACACTTTTATAGGGGCAAGGGCTGGAAGCTGAAGGCAGGAGAAAATATTGCAACCATCCATGGCGACCTTCCTTTTCTCCTGGATTTTACAGAACCTTTGGACAACTTTCCCAGCATCAAGGCAAGCTTGGGTTTGTGGAAGGGTCATGCTCTTTCAGGCTTGGATGGCACATCATGAACTTGGTGAGATTTGAACTCCTTGATATGCTGAAGTCATTGACACATCCTTGCTGATGTCACTGGCACCAGGATTTCCCCAAAGATCTGAGTTCTCCAGCCACTCCAAGTTAATTTTGTCTTCCAGTATTTACAGTGTCAAGGCAGAAGTGTGTGAATTCTGACCTTCGCCTGCCAGGTTTGGGGTTTTTTAAATTACTTTTCTTTTTTTAATTACTTTTCTTTTTAAAATTATTTTTATTTTTAAAAGAGGATGTCAAAAGAAATCAATTGCCTACAGAAAATAAAAGAAAACAAGCTGATCCTTTTATTGTTACTGTTCAAAAGCATCTCTTTGTTTTAGCAATAAAAATGGTGGCAAGTGACTTTTTTCCATCCCACAGTGGCTATAAAAATTTTGCTACTAGGGGACAAACATCATTGATTTGACCGACTTATTCAAAACAGGTCATGAAGCTACAGCTTGTTGTGTCAATTCTCATCATACAGTGATGTGACAGGTTTTATGAATAAAATATGGGCAGTTGCTGTCTGGGAGGATGCCACATCTTAGCTACCCCAAACCCTGCGTCCTTGAAGAGCAAAGCTTTGAAAAATTAGGACCATGTTTCAATCCAAGCTGTACAATATGCTTTTCAATGAAGTGTAATATATTGTTTTTAGCTGAATAACTTTCTTCTCTTCTTCTCCCCTCCCCCCATCCCTCCCCTACTTAGGAAAAAAAGAAAAAAAAAGCCATGGCATCTTAAACTAAAGCACACTTCAGTCGGTCTCCCTGTGTGTGCTCTGTGCCAGCAGCCACAGCACTTCTTTCATCTTGGCTTCAAAGTGGTGCCGAGAGGGGGAGGGGGGCATTTAATGATAGAAGGGAAAACAAACAAACAAACAAACAAACAAACACAAAATGGGGGAGGAAATGAAAAATAGCAGTCTACCTTTCAAATCTAAGTGTTGCCTGCAGGCACACTCTGCAGTGGATGTTGCACTCAGCTTCAGCCCCTTGTATATTTTTTTTTTTGTTATTGCCACTTCCCATGCTGGGAAGATTCTTGTCATCCCTCACATATTTTATCCGCAGAAAAGGCTGCCCTGCCCTGTGCTTGGTGATTGAGGCTGTGCCCCTGGTGTGCCACACTATCAGTGGTTCCCAAGGCTGCCTAGCCTGGGAAAAGCTGCATGGAAACGGTCCAAAATCAGCATTACATGCATTATTGTTCTTACTCTCTCTGATTAGAGTGCACACAATGAAAACAACAGCAACAGCCTCGTTTTCTAGCCCTCCTCCCAACACAAGGCTGTTCTTAGACTGTTTTTCTTTCTCGGAGTCTTCATAGAAATTAACTGCTTCTGTGCTGGTAGGTCCCAGGCATTCCAGCTGCTTCTCTGAGGGAAGCCTGAGGAGCTTAGTCCAACTGGTACTAACAATTTTAAAAGTGTCTAGCTGACTTGTAAACTGAAATACTTTTTTTTTTTTTTTTAAGTAGATCTAGAGGTAGGCTCCTTTGTGTGCCACTGGAAATGTACCACTCAGACGCTGTGGTAACATGCATAGAAGAGTAATCCCTGTAAAACAAAATGGAATATGCTGAAAGGTATTTAGGCATTTGTCCCTTGAATGTTTATGCATTGTGTTAAATGCTGGAAGCAACACACACGTCCTAGAGGTGGGTTGCAGCACCTGGGTCTCCCCAAGCCCAACCACCATCACTTTTTGGCTTATTCACTGGTCAAAGGGGTCTTGCTGTCCTGGTTGAAAAACACCAGAATGAATGGAGGACATCAATACCCAAACCACCCTCCCATCTTAGTGACCACACAGTCATTTTTCAGGTAATAGTTTAAATTGTAAGAAATTGTCAAGTCTGGCTCTTCTACATCCTGGGATAGCCAGTTTGTGATGGGATAAAGCTCAGTGTCATTGCTCTCTCTGAGGAAATGGTATCCAGTGGCCAGCCCACGCACATGGAAATGCCTCTTTGGAGACAATGAGTAAGGCATATCAGACTGAATCCTCTCCTCTGTGTTTCGTATTCCCTGAAATATATTAGGTGGCACGTCAAAGAAAGAGGAAATGCATTTTCTTACCACTTAGTAGATTAGATTATGTCCCAGAGTACCAAGTGCCTGTACCTTGAATGTGCTCAAGTATTTGGTAGAAGGTGAACTTGTACTGCTGCTTTAGGAGAGAACAGCAGACAGCCCTGGGTGTTAACATGAGAGAAGGCAAATGACAAGAAAGACTGAATGTATTTTACACATAAAAATACAATAAAGTACATTTTTTGTTCAGTTGTAATAGAAGCTACTCTTTGTCATTTAAAAAAACCCAACAAATATGCATGTCTGTCTTCAGGACACTATTGGGAACACATGTAGGACCAGACATATACTGTTGGTGATGTTTTGATTTAGGATCAGTTTCTGACTTTTTTCGTATCTCCCAGCTCTATTACAGAAAAGTGCTGCCGATGCCATATTCCCTTTTTCACAGGGAAATGTATAGATGCACTGGGTTCCTCAACACTCAAGGACCCCTGAGAGCCCTGAGCATCTCTTGCTTCTAGGGATCCAGAATCTGCAGAGGTATCTGAGAGGTTAATGATAGATTTTCTTTAATTGCCGTTCAGCAGATGAAACACAGATGCTTACTTTTCAACCACTTGCAGACCAAAGAAAAAAGCAATTTGAAATTTTGATTTCTGCTACATGAAGAAAAAGAAATAGTACTCTAGTTAGTGCTAGGTTTATTCTTCCCTTCTTAAAAGGGGTTAAACTGAACCAAGGAAAACAAAAATGTTAAGTTTCATAGTTCTGTTCTGTCACTTGTTTCAGTGCCACAGTGGTTAAATATGCAAGTTTTTTCTAACTTTTGCCAGTTCAACCTGAAATTACAGAATCTATTCAGCATTTTTTTTCTGCCTTGAGTGTAATTTTTCATAAAAATGTGAGAAGTCAGTTCACCATGTTTCTAAGACTGTATGGCACAATGCAAGAAAAGATTTCATTTATTCTTTAAGAGCTCTATTGACATTATATTCCTCAGAAAAATAAGGTTGTCTCTCTCTATGCTAACAAAGTACTTATGGTCCAAAGGCAAAGCTCTTCTCTTAACTGACTGCTATCTCTTTTGGCAGGATTGACCCTTTGGTTATCTTTTATGTCAGAATTCTTTTAACTCTTGGGGACTGCATAAAGAAAAATGTGAATAGAGGCCTGTAAGAAATAATTTAAATCAGCTTTTCTGAGCTTTTCCATGTTTTAGAAACAGCTTCTGTTATTTAGTATGTGAACTTAAATACAGCTGGGATGGGACTTCTGTATCAAAAACATTTCCTCTACTAAAAACCTGGAAACTGGCTGTCATTACTCTTGCTTCTCTTTCTGCCCAAATCAAATAGTTGTGCCAGCCGTTTGTTTTGTTTAGCAGTCTCAGTCAGAGAGATATCATGGCTAATCACAGTATCATTTTCTAACGTTCACTGGAAGGAAATCACAAATTGTTATTGAGAACTTAAATATTAGGCTTATTATAAATCTGATTAAGCAGAGGCACCACTTCTTGAAGACAGGATGAGTACAACTCCTAGGGAATAGTGAAAAACCGTCTAAATGTTTTTGAACCACTTTGTCCATAGATTATTGCAGAGACTGGTCTTCCCGAATGTGTGGATTTTCTCTGCTCTCATTAGTTTATTTCTGTACCAATGTTTTTCATTACTGTATAAAAGTGAAAAATTTAAAGGGAACTGGCAAAACCTGTCCCTGCACCCTTTGCTAATATGTCCAGCATGAAGTGAAATGCTTGTTTTCACCTTTGTGCTGAGCAAAGACATGGAAGTCCTGTTGTGCCCTGCATGGGGCTCATGACCACATGTTCATGTCTTTGTTGTCATAACATCAAACAGGAATGTCTGTTGGGGCGGTGGTATCTATGGATCAAGAAGTGTGAAGCCCAACCTTATGTGAAATGCTGTAATTACCATCTTAGACAAGCTATTAGCCTCACCAAAAGCTGGAAGGAGGTAGGTCCTCAAGTCACTTTGAAAAATGGTGTTTAGATTATAACTGAAATAGATGCTTTAAGAAATACCATCTTAAAACTACCGAGAGTAAAGCTAATACTAAATCTATATCAGAATCACATAGGACACCCAATTTATCTTTTTTTTTGTTTGTTTTTTTGTGATGAGTTACCATCATGGACAAATGCCTGATTGAACAAACAAACCTTCATTATGGCCCAAAATAAGTTCCCTTGGCACCAGTTTGGAGTTTCACTGGGATATGTAGGAACTGGATGTGACAAAGATATCACCTGGGCTAGACTTTGCAAACCCAGTGGGAGTTCCAGCAGCAGCTGGGGGGACTGTGGGGCTGTTGCATCAAATCCCACCCCACCTCTAGGGCAAACGAGGCTGATGGGACCACTGGCTCCTTCTTTTGGGGTGACAGCAAATTTGCGATGACATACTGAATTGTGCTGACCTCCCCCTTGCTGGAGAGCCATCCCTTTATCAGGGGTTTTTCTCCTGGACCCAGGGAGAGGACATCTACCTGACCTTTGTCTGGGCTTTGTCGTAACTTCTTATTTCTACAACAGCTGAGGCATTTCTTGTAGTTACTCTGCTCGAGTACAACAAGATGGGATGAATCCTGGCAGTGAACAGGCTAGAAGGCAGTGTACTTTCTTTCTTAATATTTTATTTATGGGACAGAGGCCACACGAATAATTGAAGATGCCTGTTTGCACCCACTGCAATCTGTGAGTGGTTTGAAATGTAAACATGTCAAGTCACAATTGGAGCTTGAGAAACACATGTGCCAAAGAGCCGCGGGCCATTTGTCTGTCTGTCACACTTACCTTCCCAGCAACCCCCTCCTCCTCTCACACATGGGCAGCCCAGGCGCAGGGCACTACTGTCCTATATGACGCTGGTGCAATTTTCCATGGAAAAACTGATGAGGAGGAGAATGGAAACACGCTCATGACATGAGGTGAACTTATGGTGCATTTTAGACAGCAAAAAGCAAATGGTATTTCAGACTGGGCTTTTTTTTCTTTTTTTCCTTGTGTGACATACAAATTGAGATCAGCTGAGGCTCCAATAGTGGTGCATTTAAAGAAACTGAAATGCTGTGCAGAAATACATGACAGAAACAGCAGACAAAAGGCCAACAGGGAGAAGCAAAAATTGGAGAGTCCTGTAGTGTTGAATGGGGATGTTGGACAATCTTGCATAGATATGGTAAGGCATAGCAGGAGACAGAAGTATTGCTTTATAAGATGCCATGAAAAATAGAAATAACAAAAACCCAGGGTTCTCTTAGAAGTGGCAAGTTCTCTGAAGTCTTTTAAACCTGATTTTACTATGCACAGGTCAGACACTAAATGAATCAGACCCTCAACACAATTCTTGATCTGGTATGATTTCTGAAAACAAGTGCAACCTCAGGAGTTAGGATCATTTCCTATAAATAGCAAAGAAAGATTAACGTTCAAAACTTCTGCCATCCTAGAACCATAGAGTACATGGGAGACAGCATTTCATCCTCTCTGGGTCTAGGGTTAGAGGGAAATAATGAACTGTTGTTTAGACATGTTAGATTAAAAATTTGGCAAAATGTCTGAAGTATTTTCCATAGCCATGGTGGTGAATTAAAACAATAAAGTGGACACATCAGACTCTAGAAGAGTAATACAGGGACTGTTCTGAATGTAGAGGGGAAATTTTGGAGGGGGCTCTGGGGCAGACAGAAATATTCAGAGACAGACATCATTGCTTTGTTTTCTTTGTACAGAAGTGGAATGAATGAATAGGATTTTGTAGAAATTGCAGTGTTGTATCAAACTGAGAAATGCATCCTACCAACGGTTTCAAAACCATACATTGATTTAAAAAAATTAGGTGGTAGGTGAGCAACAACACTGTGTCGAAAATACAATTGATGCAGACAACGAGGTCTGGTGTGGACTGTTCACCAACCTTGCTACAGAGGACCCAGCCCTGATTAATTGCCCTTGTCAATCAGATCCTGGGAAAGAGTTTTGAATGCAGACTGATAGTCCAAGTCCATGTCAGATGTGAGGTTACTTGATTAGGGTCTTAGCTGAGAGCAGATCTATAATGTTTAGAATTGCTGGGCTGCAGTAGTGACAGCGAGCATTAAGAACTGCCATGTGTACAGGTTCTGCCTCCTGTTTCTCTGTGTGACTAAAGGCCTCCCTCTGAAAAGTGTGCATAGCTCCTGTCAAAAGTATCAGAGGGTGATGAGATCATGGTGCACTTAAGTTTTCATCAGTTGTGAGAATTGTCTCACTGCATTGTTCATTTGCTAAAGATTGGTTTCTGCAACTTGAAGCTTTTATATTAATGATAATAATGTCTAAGATTTTTTTCTTGAACTTTCCTGAATTAGGTCATGCATCACTTGTATCTAAATTTAGTCTGGGTATGAATGCTCTAATATTTTCTCTTAATTTGTATTCATCTCTCTTCTGTCTGCTGGCTCCATTTCAGATGAAGAAAGTCAATATTTTCTCTGCAAGTTATTTCATCTTGTTGGTCTATGATATCATAGCAAATGTCAGCTGATCTGATGTAATATGGAGTTGAAGACAGACTGTTATCCTTCCTTTTACAAATAAACAGATCTAAATAACAGAGATTCACGGTCAAAATAAGTATTTTTAGAGCTATTAAAACAGTTAAAACAGTTTTCTGCTGATGAGAAAGTCTGCCTCTTTTCCTAGTGGCCTCTTGTTTCTCCTCCACTTGCATTTGATCTCTGTAACACTGACCATTTCGCTGGTAACAAGAGTCATCATTCACTCATTACTTTGCAAGTCTGAGCACATGTTATGGTTAATAGCTGGATTGGCAGCATGGTCCAAAATTAGCCTCTTTCTGCTTATTCTTGCTTAGCCTGTATGTCCAAGGCAGTATAAAACTCAACATGTGGCAGGAAGCAGCAAATGATAGCTGCTGTGTTTCCTTACACCAAAGGGGCTAAGTCCTCCCCTGTTTTGAATGCAGATAAGTCAGTTGTTAGCAGATGAGATTGTGGCCCAACAGCATCGAGAGCCCCACCATCTCTTCAGTCTGTGATCTGGACAGGAGCTGGATATCTCTGTTCGGTTTACAACTGCTAAGTGGCCTTAAAAGGTCTGCGATAGACACATACAAACATTCCTTGACTGCGCAGGCAGTGGGAATTAGTGACTGTGTCGCAGGACTGGCGTTTGCACTGCTTTGCTGTTTGCCTTGCTAGGATGCAGCTGGGGGGAGCAAGACCAAGGCTGTGGGAGCTGCTGGTCAGTCCCGACTGTCAGCATGCTTAGATTTTCCTTCCCAGCACGGTGGCTTAACTTCTGCTGCTGGCAAAAGGGCAACACGAATATATTTTAAAATCTCTTCCTCTGTGTAATCAAGAGGAAAGGAACATGACACAAAAGTTGGTGAACAAAGAGCAGCCAAGCGCACCCACCCGTTCAAGCTCCCCTTCAATCACTCCCACTATGGCTGGCTCTCAAGGCCCGTCTAGGTCATATTATGACTCCTTTATTAGTGTGTAAGGTCACTGGGAGACATGCAAGTGCATCCTATATCAGGAAGTGTAGTGTGTCTCGAGAGTGAAATATTTGGCTGTTAGCAGGAGCCGTGGCTGCGACTCGGAAATCCCGGGCAGCGCCCGGAGGGCAGGCAGGCTCCAGGCGCCGGGCTGCCTCTCCGCAGATAGAGCCGCCGGGAAGCGGGGCGGCTTTCCTGCCATTCTCCGCACGGGGCTGCCTTCCTCCCAGACTTCCCTACCGAGTGCCGACAGCCCCTGTGCCGCCCTGTCCAGCTGGCTGCAGGTTGCAGTTCAAAAGAACTGGCCTCCACTAAGGCAGGTACCCAGCAGAAAAATGTGCCGCCGTCTGAACTGATATTGTTGCTCCTGCAGGAAGACTGATTAGGAGCATGTAAGGCGGATGGGGAGGAGGTGGGTGCCAGCCCGCAGCCCTCTGTGAGCAGGCAGCAGATTTATTGGTGCATTTATTGGCACTGGGCTGTGGGAGACTTGGCAAGCATGTGGAGGCACGCTGCCCCACAGCATGCACCGCAGCCCGGCGCCTGTGGGTACCCACCATCGGTGGGAAGGGGAAAAAACAAGAGATGCAGTGCTCAGAGCCATCTCCTGATGTCTTTAAAGTCAAGGCTGAAGGCCTTTCTGGAGCCGCAGGTCCTTCAGCCAAGGTTAGATCACAAGTGAGAAGATCCTTGAAAGGCGTTGGATGGTAGTTCCACAGCTCCCTCAGCTGTACCCACATCCACTCTGTTGCTCTTTTGCTCTGACTTGAATGTCACTCAGGCATATCCCACCTTCAGAATACACACAATTTTTTATGCAGTGTGCTTGACAATAACTAAATGAAGCTGCTCTTGGCAAAAATTGATGTAAAAAGGGAGGCGGAAACAGGATCGTTTTTTGTTATCTACGTGATAAAGTTCAAAATATTTATGTTGTATCAGTATGTGCAAGGATAATATTCCCTTCTCTTTATTGTTCTCATCTAAAAAAGATAGAGAGAGACAGGGGTATGTAAACATCAACAGAAATTTTAACACTGAAACGCTTGTCAGCTCTTTCAGCTCTGGTCTTGTTGCAGGGTGGAGAATCCTCTCAAAAACCCATCCAGCTGCATAGTAAAAAAGTGGATGTTTCTCCTTACAGCAGAAAGAGACTGTCTCAATCTGACAGATTGACAAGCAGCATGTATGTGTATTTTTATATGTGTATATGTGTGCATGCACATCAAACACATATTTTGTGCTTTTTGTTTGTTTGTTTGTTTTTTTAAAGGTTCTGTGAAATGGAGAGTCAGCCAAAACAGGAGAAAACAGCATGGAAAGCATTGAGGCTGATTTGAGTTTGCAAGATCTCCGTTTGGAGCCATTTTTCATTTCCCAAAAAAGTATTTGACTTTTTAAAGAGATATTTGTACTGAAATTTCATTAAAAATACACTTCAAACACAATTTGAATGGGAAGCAAACCAATAAGCATCTTAAAAAGAAGGCTTAGTGAGGAAAAACTTGGCAAATTATTTCAGTGTTAATAATACTTAGATTAAATGTCTGGGCTTAAATGAAAAACTCCAATAATATCACCAATGTGCAAGAGTCATCTTCTAAAAATGCCAGTTTTTTTATGAAACATTTTTGTCTGTTTTGGTCAACTGCAGATTAATTTCCTTTTTTTTTTTTTTTGGTACAATGGAAGGAGGGGGAAAATCACATTTTATAAATGCTTAAGCCTCTGAAAAAGGGGTGTAGCTTTAACTTCCTGGCTCTGAGTGAATTTTCACATGACCAGAGACATTTTATTAAAACAGTTCAAGTAGGTAAAAAGTAGTGTATGTACATACAAGAAAAAGCTGTTACCAAAAAAGTCAGCTTTACCTAAAGCATTTTATTGTATCTTTACCTAAAGCATTTTATTGTATCTAGAAAAAAAAAAACAAACAACAAACTAATAATAGGCTGTACTTATGGCACTTACCCCTGTGTAGTAGCAATTAAGTACTGGTATTCACACTCCTGTGTCCTATGAGACATCCATCTGCCATCATGTGGCACCTCCGAGCAGCATCTTCACTCTGGGTAGCTGACACGGGCATGCACAACATGCCCCCTTGGGGAGGCAGTTCACAGAGGGAGATTTGCCTGCGTGCTGATTTTGGCAGTCAGATCAGATTAGTAGGTCTAACTTTATGTCAGCTGGTTTTGACAGGCTCTTTATTACATTATTTATGGTTGTGCTGCAATAAAAACCATCTATGCCTCATATTGCTGCCTTTAGAAGATCATCTATGATTACCACTATTGATGGCACCCAGAGGGTCAGCTGGAGACTTTTTGGAAACGTGAATCTCAACGAGTCTCATGTGTGGTTTCTCCTGCTCTTTCCTCACCCCTCTCTGGAAGGATGTCTCTCCCACCCACAGTGGAGGTAGCAGGAATACGTGAGATGATGATGATGGGCTGAGGGTTTTCTCCTTATCTCTTCCAGAGAGAAACACTGTTCTCTAGTGTAGACCGTGCAAGCCTTTGCAGGCCTGGAGAAGCTGAGAAGGGTTGTGTGCAATCTGTTTTTCTCACGCAGGTCTGAGATCAACAGAGTGACAAACCTGGCTGCGTCAGACATACATGTCAGGCTCAGAGGATTAATAAGCATTTTTTTTTGGCTGTCACTGTAAGACAAGTCTCTGCTTTGTAAATCTGTTCAAAGATATTTACTGCTTGGGAAAAAAAACAAACAAAACACAACTGTTGGACAGATGAAATTAATTAAAGATTTCACTTTGCTAACTAAAATTTCATATTTCCCTCCACGTAGGCTATAATAGGTTGCATGATGACTAACCTAAACATTGTCACACGACATGCTGTCATCTTTCATAAATAACATAAGGATTGCTGTAATCCTGCATAAACCCAGCTTTAGTTGTTGAGAAATATTATGCAAGTGTCCAACATGAAAAGAATCATGTTTCTTATTCCACCACTCTGGCCAAATACCATGTTGTCTTTACTGGAAAACTGATGTTCATCAAATTAGTTTAAAGCTGAGAGTGGGAGAGGGTGGGACATTGCATTCTTCAGAAATGACATTATAAATAGTACGGTACTGCTTTGTCTTTGTGCTGTTAGTAAATCTGGGATATTATAGAGCAAACAGGGAGGGCACGCTATACTGTGCTTGCGCTCCAGCTTCACTTTTTTCTTTGAACACACAGACTACATGAGGTGATCTGTGTTCACTGGGGCTTCCCGTTTCCTTCTGTTTCACTCTATTAAGCTTAAAGCTCTAAATCAAGAAATATCAAACTTTCTCAATCTTTAAGCCATCACCAAAATGAAAAAAGAGAAGGGGAGGAAATAAAATCCAACATGGTTTTGCTTCTGTTTCTATTAAAAATAAATAATTAAAAAAAAAAAAGGATGTTATAGAGGAAGGAAAGGACTAAATGAGAGGCCAAGAAGTTGATTTTGAGAGGTTGTGTCACAGAAGTGTCGAGGTATAAGCAGTTTTTCTGCATGTCAGGGGCTTTCCAGAGGACACGTCTTCACATCATAAGCATTGAGGAGCTATTTTACAGGTGCAGTTTTTAATCTGGGACTCTTTTCTTTCTTTACGTAATATTTCACCAACTGACACGGGGTAGGCTGTTTTTTTGTTGTTGTTGTTGTTTTAAATAGGATCAGGCCTTTTTCCTTTAACTGATGTAACAGACAGTATTGTAATGCATGCTTACTGTTCAAGATATTAAAAATAAATTTCACTATGCAGGGTTGGAGGTCTGCAGTATCAGCTCATGGTGCACTGTGCCTGTTTCAGGGGTTTAATGAGTACATCAGTCTCACATGGACGTGCTGCTGATGTGTGCTCTCGTACGCAGGAACTGGGTGGAAGTTGTTTAGCTGAAAGATGTTAATGACCTCTCTTATCAAAGGAAACAAAAGTGTTTTATTATTTTTTTATATGTACTTTTTGTTTTATTAATTTCTTATATGGATTTCTATGGCTCCCTGGAAATGGCAATGTTGTCAGAAATCCTGGAAATTGTCAGAATGTTACAATAAACAGTAATAATGAAGGGGTTTTTGAGAAGTAAAAATCCCTTTCTTGTGGGAGCTTTTTCTGAACAGCCCAGCAAGATGTGGAAGCTTGCAAAATTTGACTTGGCTGCAACAAATCCCAAACTTATGCAAGGTTCTTCTCTCCTTACCGTATTTTCCTCTCTCCATTTATCTCTCTTCTCCCCGCTTATCATTTCACTTTCCCTCCCTCCCCTGTTTCTCTCACCAAGACACAGCTTTTGGGATAGAAGGAGACAGACTGCTCTGTCCCCTCCCTATGTAGACACAGAGGACTGCAATGAGAAGGAGCCTCTCTCTGTTCAGCAGGACTCTTTAACACACTTCCTGCTTGAACATCAATGCCTCAAAAAGCTGGTGGGGTATGGGAGCACTCCACGTGACACAGAATCAGCTGTTAAGCATGGACATAATGAAGAGAATAAAAAATTAAATAGTTATTATCCTTCATCTCTACTTCATAGTGAGAAGGGGAACTGAGTAGGTTAGTTGGAGATAAGGACTTGGTAAAGGAGAATCAAAGCGCTCTCTAGCCAGTGTTGGGTGGCAAAGGATGCACCCTCATCCTGCAGAGGGAGGGATATGTGCATGGCACGGGACTGGCCTCAGCCCCAGCTTTTTTCTTGGTAGCTCTATAAATATTGTTGACATTGAGATAAATTTGAGTAAACTTGAACAGCTTTAAGACCAGAGTATAGAGCTTTTGTGTTTCTCTATAGGTGGTAGTCTGGTCAGGCTTCAGCAACAGTAACCAGAAGAGAGTAGGGAGGCGTGTTTGGGAGAGATCACTGAAAGAGCTTGGAAGCGGGCAGGGCATTTCCCTGCAAAATTTCCTATATCTTTCTGAGCATGTGGTATAGAGATATTAATGCAAAGACAGAGGCTGTGGTTTCTGTTCACTGGGAAGCACAGGGTAGATTTATTCTATTCATCTAAGTACTTGTTAGGTTCTTGTAAGCCAGTGAAAGCCTTTAACTTGAATAATAAATATCTGATAATGAACACTGCTCAAAAACTCACCTGGTGAAGGAGAGTTTGGAGCTATTTTTTGAGGTTTCAAGTGAGCTTCACCTAGCAAAATTGTAATGCTTTACCGTATAAAGCCTCTGACACAACAGAAAAGTTTGCTTAAAGAGAAAAAAATAGTTTGTGAGACAAAAATACACTTATTTGGGGTCAAATCAGAGAATCTATAATAAACTTATCCAAAATCTAATTACCTTTTTTTTTTCTTTTTGCCTCAAATGCATTTCTGTTCTGCTCTCTCTTACACACACCACCATATGTATGCTAAAGGAAAAGGCATAGCTTTTCCCACCTTCCCAAAGCTAATAAAAAAAGACACTTCCTTGTAGATTCTTGTCCCTTCAGGGAGAAGATGAGAAAATAAGCAGCCCAGGATGACTGATATACACTCACCACACTAAATGCACTATCCCAAGGTGTAGATAGTGCCGTAATGAGTGTGCCATAAGAACCTGCATGCAACAGAATAAAATATCATGCTTCACCTTTATGTTTTTCACCATCCCAGTGCACTAGAAGGGATATCCTACTGGTGCCTTCTCAAAAAAACATATTTGGGCACACTGGAGCAGACATGGCTTTCATCTTCAAGTCTAATTTCCTATGCATTTTCCTTTTGAAGAGAACCTTAAGAAAACACGAGGGTTAACATGGAAAATCTTAAGAGCCTTTGTAGGAAGGTATATAAAATGCATCAGGGAAGAGACTGAAAGCAGGAACAGGACAGTGTGTTTGTGAAAACCTGGCTAGGTTGTCAGCGAAGGTTTCCACAACTAGTTGTCTTCAAAGTAGTGTTGGCACCAGAAAGCTCTTTTTCTTTTTTGATTACCTAAAACACGATGCATGATGCCAGAGCCAGCATTAGGACTGAAAAATTAGGACAAATGCCTGGGGTCCCCAAACATGCCAAGATATGAAGCTAAACTAGGAAGCACTACAAGTCATCCAGTATTGGATGGGACAAGAGAAGGATCAATCCAAAGGTCTAATGTTTGCCCTGGCTCAGTGGGAACTGTGATAGTACGTATCAGTCTAATAAGACCCATTGTAAAGGAGCATATGTAATTAAGAGGCAAAAACCCCAGCACATCTGTAAACTGGCAATATTTGTGGAGGATTTGTGTAGATACAGGTTCAGACAGCAAAGCCTGTTCCAATGGGGAAATGCAAACATGATCGAAGAGTGTCAGAGAATTTGCCATGGAGACAAGGGGAAAAAAAAAAAAGTGAAAATTGGGGTATTTTGCATTCCTTTCCTCTTTTTGCTTTTTATTCATTCTTAGTATTGAACTGACAGCTTTATTTTGTGTTCTGAAAAGGAATGGCTATTTTATGTAGAGTAGGTGATGCATTATTGACTGGGACTAGAAGAACCTCTCTCTTGTTAAAACTGTGATTTACTTTCCATGTGTGGGCTGCAGTCTGGATGGACAAAACGGAATCCATGAGGATATGTACCTTGCAACTGCATGCCAGAAACCCTCATATAATGCTGGATAAAAAAACTGTGTGCCAACACAGATGCATAGGAGTGTAAATATATTTAAGAGTAAATCTATTCCGTATACATGTAAGGCAAAACTGTGAAGGAAACAAGGCACTTATTTAGAATAAATAATTTCACTTTTGAACCTCAGGTTATTCTCTTGCCTCATCTAATCTCTATGATCTTAAAAATATTGATTTTTGTTTAATTCTTGATACCAAACATAGACATCAGAGACAATTTTGTAATGAGAATCTAATCTAAACCTCAAAAGTAGAATGGCATAACCACCTCTTGGTAGCTACTACTGAACAGAAACTATTTAAATGTAAATGGATCAATAAGTAAAATGTTCTGCTTTAGTTTACAGACTTTTTTTTTTTTTTTTGGGTTTACAACGGCACTGAATAAAACTATTTTGACTCCAGTGTCTTCCTGAAGTCCCTCCCATCTGTCCCATGTGGAGGTCCCAGAAGCATGGACTTTGGAGCACTTTTACAATACTCTTGGGTCACTGTGGCATACAAGTAGAAGAACAAGGTCTATTCACTTCAGCTTTCATATCCAGGCTGGCACAGAACAGTTCAGAGCAAAAAATTTCCAAAAGGCTTTCTAATACCTTACCAGTGTTTTGTGCAGTAGATTTTATGCAATAAAATTTGTGTTTTCCTGGGAAATAATAAATATATTTTGAAATAACAAATATATTAAGGAAATCTGGTATTCCTTCATAACAATAGATAGCTTAAAGGAAGATAAGGTGGAGTCTTGAATATACCATCTATTTATTGGATAAACTTATTAGATGCATGGGGTTAATACTACTAATTCTTGCAAGTTGAGCATTGTTTCATGATAGGATATCAAGAAAGACAGCTGCAGAAAAGAAGGGGATGCCAAACATTCAAATAGTTAGAATTTTGGGGTTGGTTTCTTAGGGTCCCAAGACGGTAGCAGGGCAATATATTTAGTATTCACACTAATAAGGAAGGCTGCTACCTCACTACTTGACAATCTGGGGGCATGTAATGAGTGTACCTTGTAGGCTGTCCATTACCACGATAGACTCTTAGTTTGTCACTTGAGTTGTTTAAATTAAGATGGGTTGATTTTCCAATAGAACTGTCAGAAATCAGAGACATCCTGTTGAAAGAGATGGAAATGTGATGTTAATTACAAACAGTAAATTCCCATCTTAAAGGTATTTTGAAACAGAAATCTAGAAGAAGCTAAAATTGAAAGTACAGAACTAGGTATCAGCTTCCACAAACTAATTTGCTTACTCTGTGGTAGTTAGTTATAAATATGGCTTAAAATGCATTCTATTTATGTCTACAGTGGATGTTTTCAGCTTCTACAGTTGGTAAATTTGTAAACAACAGAGCACAGCTACTTAATTAAGAATATAGATGTGGTTTTTGACTGCTTTATATTTGGGATAAATTCTTCTGCTTTTCAACTCATGAGGGCAGAGAAAACAGGTTTTGATCTGAGATTTGTTTGTTTGTTTGGGATTTTTTTTGATGGGGGGACATTGTTTTCTCCAAATTGCCTGTATGGAGGTTTATATGAATAGGATTGCAGCAGAGTTTTTTTGAGAAACTCTGGGGAAAAAAAAACAAAACAAAACAAAACAACAAAAAAAAACCAAAAAGCAAGCAACATATAAATATTTGTTATTCTGCAGAGGACTTATGTATTAAGCTGCAAATGAACCAGATAATAAGGAGCTTTATGCAAAAATACAATCAAATACTTCTCTTTTGCATCTTTTTATGCTAATGTAACTTTAGTGAAATGTTTCTTTAACATACTGGGGGTATCCTGCAGGAGTGAATTGGTTCCAGAAAGCACCATGTTATATGGTTAGCTGTCTTTAACTTATTTACCATAGAAAATATCTGTGACCATTCATATTTTGCATCTCCATGAAAACTTTCAATTCAACACAGAGATAAAACACTAAACATTCTGGGATATAAAACTTGCTGGACATTATGCCAAAAGTAATAATAGTGGAAGTAACTAAATCAGTACATCCTCTGAGGCAGACCCAGATTTAGTACAAAAAAACCCTGCACCATGATCGTAACAGAATCTGTTCTTCTCCCTGGAGCCAATAACAGGGCTGCCATGAACTAAATACTATTCAAATTTCTGTTGTTCAATTTAGAGTAGATAGCTTTGAAGTATTACCTCCAGTATTATAAAATGAGAGAAATTTTCTCTGCAAGAGAGATAAAAGAGATATGTCTTCTGGCAAAGACCTAAAAGTAGGTACTCAAGGGTCTACAGGGCCCTAATCTTTTCCCCTCTAAGGCAAACTAATTTAAGAAATATACTATCAGGCATACAGCAGATCATATGAACTCTCCAGGGCACATCTGGGTAGTAGATTGGGAACATTAGTTGTGTAAAACCGATTAACAGAGCTGTGCAATCAGAAACATAGAGAAAGCTTTTGGTGAAGGTCTTACAAGAAGTAACTTGTTATTAACTCATTTGAAAATGTTATAGTAGCATATAAATAATTTGGAAAACACTCATTTCTATGAAAGGCTGGCTCTTACACTTCACAAATGGGCATCTCTGATAAACTCCAGCAAAGAAGGCTCAGAGTTATCCTGCTAGAAGTTAACCTTCCTGTTCTTCACCCACTGCACAACAGCAGGGCAGGGTAACTGGAACTGTACTGCAAATCAGTTCTGCTCCTGTCTGGATTTAAGGACAGGACACTGGAGGCTCCTCTGAATATAAGGTTCAGTAGGTTACCAAAAATATAAGACACAGGAGGAAAAAACTGCAAAAGAAACCAGAACAGTGGTGAAATATAGGTTATTGACAGCTCAATAAATGTTCTGGGCAATATGTTGTGGACCATATCAGAAGAACTCTTATTATAGGATGCTGAAGTTGCTGTATCATGTGGTATGACTCATGTAATATGTCTCTGCATTTGAACAATGTTTTGCAAATTAACCACTGAACAGATGAGGACCTATATTATAATTGCCAAGGTCTGCAAACATGGATTTCATCACAAAATGGCACATGCTGCTGTGATGGTTGTCATCTCCTGCTTGTGCATGTCAGAGGCACTGTAGGGGCAGAAAAAAAAAAAGCTTGTATAGAATTAATTGGATTGCTGAAGAGGTAAATAACAAACACGGAGGTGGGACAGTTTGCAGAAACTTAGTGCTTCCCTAAACTTATAGGCTTCAGCTTCTGATATAGTTCAGAGCAGTCCTTGAGTCAATATCAGATGACTGGAATGATGACATAAAGGTCATTGTATTGGTTGAGCACTGCTCAAAACTGTCTACACTCTAGGCAAAAACTCATTTACTATTAACACACAGTTTCCAGACCTCCCAGCTCACCTGCCACCTCTTCTTTCCAACGACGAAAGGCAAGTAAGGCACCCATGTATTTTGTACTCATGTCAGAGAAATCATCACTTGCTCTCAGTTTCTTTATTCCCACCTCATCCCTTTCACTTAAGAGTTAGTTTCTTTGTCTGTTCTCTGTAACTTTACTCACTGTGAATTTACATCATTGCAATTGGGGGAGTTTTGTGTTTTCCTAGGAGTGGTATTCCCTGGTATATACTGGTAGCTGGTATTTCCTTCCAGGAGTGAGATTCAGACTTTGACTATTGCTTGGTTATATGAAACCACTGATGATGAGTGAAGTCAGATGGATTTCTAATTTTCTGCTGGATTTCATTCATATTTCAAAGAGGTTTAAGAAGGATAGGCATTATGTTGTCTGCTGCCAGACATACTGCCAAATTGTTTGAGTCCTCTATAGTTTGTGCCTTTGAAAGAAAATATTTTTCACAACAGATAAACACTTTCAAAATGCAAAGGAGAATAGCACTGAATATAAAATTAGTTTCTTCATTTACATAAAGGTAAGGATTGTGTTGCCATTTTGATTGATAAGCAGATTGAATACTTTGCTGTATTTTCCTTTCCTAAATCAAAATGAAGTGCCATTCCTCCAAGGAATGCCACTAACTTGGTCATTCTGTGCAACAGGTGCCTTTCATTTACCTGTAGTCCAGTTTAAAAGCATATGATGACTTTGAAATACTCAGTAGATTAACATTTATAGGATGATTTTACATTCCTGAGAAAACTGGTACAAGAGAATACAAGTAAATATAGAAATATGGAAAATACTCCTATTTTGACTGCTGTATCAAACATTTATGTAGTGAGAAATCAGGTGACTAAAGATGACCGAGATGATTTTGCCTAGAGAGACCAGAAGTATGTAGTCTTATGAATCTCTCCAGGAGGAAGATGGCTACTCTAAAACAATAACCTTTACTTATAAAACTTCTTACACAATGAGGAATAAATTTACAAGTAACACATGGCAATTTTGTATTATTAAACTGAAAACAAAGTCTTACACTGAAGTTAGTAAGTGGAAAAGTAGCCTAATAGAAAATGGTATAAAATGTTACAGCAGCTGCTTTTAGATTGTAGAACTTGATATACTGAGTATAAAAAGAAATAAGGAAGGAATTTGTTATAGCTTCTTATATTTTGAGATGTGAAGCTTTTTTTGTAGAATTAGAAAATAAGACAAATATCTCCTAAAATGGCTAACTTAGAGACTGTATAGTTCCTGGTATCTCAGTAGAAAGTGTTGACAGACTGTATGTAATCACTGTATTGTTTGAGCAGACCTAACAAAAGAATCTATAAAAACCTCCAAAACTACAAAAAAACCCCAAACCCAAGCTTCTTATTTTCAAATGGAAGAGGAGCATAGACTAGAAGGACATATAAGGAGCAATGTGTCCGACTCTACTGGTTGTCATCTACACTTCACCGTACACCTTACAAACTGTGGGTTATAGCTATTACTATCTGGTCAGTATTAATGAAATGGAAGTGTGAAAGAAAATGCAATTATTTACATTTACTCTAAAGAACAGAATTATAGGCATGAGGTTTACATTTCACCAGACACAAAAGGAATGTGAAATTTAAAGTGCTTCCTGCAAAAGGCCATTTTAGGAATAAATGTTACAAGGATAATAAATTCAAAGGCCTCCAGACAGAAACTTGTTAAAATAAGTATTTTAGCAAGGAACCAAAGTCAAACCACTCAGAACACAGAAACCCAAGTCTCCTCACATTGCAGTGAGTGGTTACACAGCACACTTCAGAGATTTGGGGTCAAGTTTTCACAGCGATGATTTAGGAGCCCAAGTCCAATGAGCATTCCCTGCAGACACTCTTAGATTAGAAGTGACTTCTCTTCTTTCAGGGGTGGCAGGACAGATGATGTGGCTGCTCTTTGGCTGCTGCCTGTCAGCTCCGTTAACCTGAATTGGCTCAGCCTGCAAGGCGGATGGCAGCCAAGGCAGGCTGGGTACAGAGGTGAGGAGACCCCCCTCTCAGGGGTTACCATCCCACAGACCCCCAGAGCTTCTGAAGGGACAGCTAGAGATCAGCAAGCAAGCAACAGAAGATCCTGATCATCTTCAGGATGTCAGAGGAGAAATAGCTTAGACAGAAATGTTAGACAAATTTCAACTGTGTGTGTGTTTCTTTTTTTTTTTTTTTTTTTTTTTTTTTTTAATTAGGAGAGATTTGTGGTTATTCAGATGTGATCAGAGAAGGCTGTAGAATTTACATCTGGATATTTATTTCATAGTGAGCCTTGATAATATCAATGTATTAAAGATACAATTTGGTAAATATTGTTTCACTCCCATTGGGTACACTGTACAGCTCTTCAAGAAATGTCACTGTTGAAGCCAAGAGTTACACCCATACCAGGAAATAAAATGGACCAGGGGCCGCTCTCTGCCCTTGGAAGTAAGTGGCATGGTGTAGCTTGTGTCTGTACATCCAAATCCTTCCTTCCTGCCTCATGGGAAGAGTCCCTGCCTGTGCTTTCCCCGGGTTGTCCCTGGCACTGGCAGATGACCACCTCCATGGGTACTGAGGTTCAGTACCACCCAAAATGCTCCCACTGCCAGCCCAGAGAGCCCAGGACCTACCTGCCAACCTCCTGCCCTGTCTCCAGTGTCCTGGGGACCTCCAGCATATCTCCATGTCTACAGGCAGCCAACTGAGAAGAGCCCCTCGTGAGGATCTTCTCTCTAAGATCCCTTGACAGGGAGGGGACCGGTATGGGTAAGGTAGTTTACAGACTCTGTCCCCCTCTTTCTCTGGGAGCTGCAGAACCACACCAGATGATACTTAAATTGCTAAAGCTAGCTTGGGAGGTGGGAGTTTTTAGAAGCACTTTCCTCTTCCACTTAAACAGGTCAGAAATAGTCTTATTTGTAAAAAAATGGTTTGAAGGGGATTGTATTTGGGAAGAAGGTTTGACTAGATTCTCACACAGTGTGTATTTTTTTTTTTATCTGAAACAAGTTTTTGTGATGGAATAGTGCCACCATTCACACCAAATGAGGCTTTAGGATTGAATTTGATAATGTTAAGGAATGGTGATTAATTATTTAGCTCTGTTTTGCATTGCAAACCTACATCAGATATGGTACAACAGTTTCCTCTTTGTCTGGTCTGAGCAGTATCCTGACACAAATCTTGGGGCTTGAATCAGGATTTTCCATTATTTGGCTCTGTTGGGCAAATGAATGTTCAGTTAATAGAGGGTGGTATTGCGTTATATTTTCATATACACATAGACTTATACAGCAAATGGATCTCAGAAGACTTTTGCTTCAGTTAGATAGTACTGCTGTGAATAATCATTTCAGCTCTTTTTTTCATACAGTTAGAGTTCTCAGTAAGGGCTGAAAGAGCGTGTTCATGGGTGTGCAAAGCCCAGGAGGAACGATGTTACCAAGCCTGTTTGTAAAGAAAATGCATGTAACAACACTTGGAGTACTTAAGAGCGATTTATGTAGCCATCTAGATAATGTTACAGGAGTTACTGTTATACTAAGTGCATAATACTGTGTTACTCCTGCTTATCTCATTTCACTTACTTGACAGACAGTTCTTTTACCAGACCAGTTCGTGCTTGTGTGAAATAAGCAGTGAGAATAATGCACAATCGGTCTTATTTTAATGTTTTTACCACCTGGAGCCAGAAATGAGCAAGGAACAAGGAAACTCCTTTAATAACTTCCCAACGAGCTCATGCTCCCTCTGTTTGACATCATGCTGCACACAGCATGTCTTTCAACAGATGTTGTAGAGCCTATTGATGAATACCTGCTCTCCTCTTAAAGCTAGGGAGTTATTTCACTGCCCAGAAGTGCAAGTAGAAACAAGGAGAGAACTCTATGTGTAGGTAAGGATACACATCATGTCCTTTATTCCCTTTATTGAATATGAGTTTGATCCAATATCTACCAGAGTCCTGTTCTCTGCTAGTGTTGATAATGCATTTTAAACACTGAAAAATAACACTTGTAACTTATTGTAGGGGGCTAATATAAGCAGCTGCTATTGTGTTTTATTAATGGTGTATCAGTAGGGGTGGATGAGCAAGAGAGGGATAGGCATGGCACTAAATGCTCTGGAAGACTAATATGACCTGCATTTCAGAAAACTTCAGAACACAACTGGAAGAATCTAAGAATGCTATCCTCACAATATTGCATATATGTGGGGTTTTTTTCTGTGTGACATGGTGACTGGAAATGGTAGCTTTTGGAAGTAAACTGATGTGCTTACTTTCAAATTTACCCTGTCCCAAAGTACATAAGAATTCAGAGACTGTGAAATGAGATAATAATATAAACTAGATAAAAAATAGAAAATTATTATTAGGAATCTATGATAACATCACTGAGGAATGTTTTCCCCATTTTGCCTACAGGTAAGTCTTATGAATTTTCCTTTTGTGCTTTGGTGCTTTCATCCATGAAACATTTGAAACACTTCTTTCATATGGAATACTGTTAGTTCTATTAGACTGTGTTGCATTAACTCATAGAAAAGAAGATAATCTGCTGGTGACCATTTAGGAGTCTAATCGTTCTTTTTCTATAACTATCAAATCCCACAACAACTGACAATTGAGGATTAAAATGGAACCTACATCACAATCCTGTCTACGATAGCAAATCATTGAGTTAATTATCCTGTAAGGTTTAATGCTCTGTCATTCTCTTTCTACTAATTGCTATCAGAGTGTCTTTCTCACTCTTCATTGAATAACATCATGATTTTCTTGATAAGAAAACCCACTGTGGTCCCACAACACAAAACACTGATCAAGAATGAACTCACATCATCAGCAAAAATGTGCTAAAAAGCATTGACAACCCAACTTTGTATCAGCAGGATTTACACCAGATTTTGTATTATCTTCCTGTGCTGCTCTAACTTTGTGCTGGTTCAGCTATTTTAAGTCCTCTTAAAGTCAGAATAAAACTGGCAGAAAAAAGCCTAAAACTGGCATACACTCTGTAGTGTGTGTTCTGGTTAATCTGACAGAGATGTGGTTGTGTGATCTGATAGGGCTCTCAATCTCCAAAAGATCACAGAATCACAGAATGTTAGGGATTGGAAGGGACCTCAAAAGATCATCTAGTCCAATTCCCCAAGATGCAGAGTGGAGAATGCAGAAACATCAAAGCTGGGATAAAGCAGAAGACTTTCATGGACCAAACTGAATCCTTGGCTGGAGCCACAATCAAACATGTAAAATGCCCTGGTGAGACTCCAAACATCATTGCAACAACCTGTTCCTAGCAGGGGCAGGAGAAACTGGTAGGAGAAATGGATAGCTGACACCTAGTGCTGGCACTTGAGAATAAAATGATGAACCAGACAGAGATCCCGCTGTTTAGCCCTAATCACTGTATACTCCTGGCTCTTCTGAAAGAGTCAACTTGATCCAAAATCATTTTATCAGATAAATTCTTCTTTCAGCAGAGAAAGAGAAATTCCTTGACTCTAGGACCTCTCAGTAATTTCTTTATTGAAGTTCTTTTCAAATAGGTTACTTACAGGGATCAGACAGTTTCTGTTGGAAGCACACTTGAATGTGTTCTGTAAGAATAGAGAAAACTCTGATACTAACTTAATAACAATATTTGTTTCAAGGAAGGGGAAAAACCCATGAAAATACTTTTTATCGGGTCTCAGGAGTGTCTTCTATGGCCCCTAGTAGTCAGATAAAAGAGTCTGTGTGATGTTTACACAGCCTCCCGCAGATTAATTGCCATAGCAGCTCATATAAAAGCAACAGTAGAAAGGTGTAAAAGTCATTTGCAAGGAAGAAATAGGAAGCAATCAGCAACACTTTAAACAAATTATTGCCATGAAATCGCTCTCTCAGCTTGAGATAAGCACTCAGGGTCTGCTAAAGCTATAACAACCTTGTGACTTCTCCTCCCAGGACATTTTTCTGTGAGGTTTTTATTCAGAAAATGAGGAATGCAGTGGAGTTATGTTTTGAGCTGGTTCTGAATATACTTGTCTTCAGGCTCTGCTGTGTACCTGCCCCCGTGCGTGAATATGTATATGTGTATGTGTACATGCAAATGTGTCTATGTGAGTGTATATGTGCATGTGCGTGTGCACAAAGACTTTTCAAGTGTGTAACTAAGAGTGCTGTCCTCTTGCAGTGAAGCAATAGCCCACACAGGTTAAGCCGGTTAGAAGTAGCTGTTTGCAGAAGAGCCACCTGCAGATGCCTGTGTTAGGCAGCAGAGCTCTGAGCTGCCCCAAGAGGGAAGTGCTTGGCACAGGTGAGCTGGGAAAGGAATGCCCTTTTGGAGGAAACCTGAAGGATGGGAGGATTTTTGGGGCTGCCTGTGAAGCTGGGCCAGCTCTGTGACCACCCTGGCTCCCTGAGAGGGAGATGTGCTCTCCTGGCACTCTGCCTTTGGAGGGAGAAAATACCACCTCTGTGAATCCCTACCCTGCCCTTGGCGAGAGGCCATGTCTGCACTGAACATTTGGTTGCTTTTTCCAGCTCCCAGTTACCACTTCCAAATAGCACTTGAACTGTGTATCCAGTTTGTTGTTATGGGAAACTCAGAAGTGTTCACTTCAGAAACAGTGTTATTCTGTCATACTCCTGGGTGTGGCAGGTTTTTGGCTATTACCTCTGCTTATTTTCTCTCTTAAAAAAACAAAAACAAACCAAAACCAAAAAACAACAATGAAAAAAAATAAAACAAAACCAAAGCTTCTCTTTTGCACATTTGGGAGCAGATGGATGTGGCTGTAGAAAATGACTATGAGACCAATCACTTTTGCCTTTTACTGAAAATTCAAATGCCTGCCCATTTTCCCTGATGTCACTAGTAGGATTAGGAGTGCAGGTGGGGACTAAGCAGATGAGCTCTTGAGAAGGAAATTCTCATTTTGCAAATCTTCTCTCTGAGAGAAACTTGGCTCTCTAGAAATGCAGGGCTCCGGGGTTATGATTCAAAGGGAAAAACAGGAATAGCAATGGATGTGGTAATATGCTGTGTGCATATGTGCAGACCTGGGTTAGCAGGAAGGGAATCGGTGATGAGGTGGGATGGTCCTCAGATATGGGGAAGGGACAGTGACTGGGAGGGATGGGAGGTTACAGGGCTACCTCTGCTGTGAGAAAATGGTTCTTGGCACTGGCAAACTGTGCCCAAGCAAGGCCTGGGGGTGGGTTAGAAGGGAGATGTCAGCACTGCTCCCAGGAGCCTGCTGGCAGCCAAATGGCAGCTGTGGGCCAGTGCTTAAGCCTGTTCCTTGGTCTTGCTGCATTTCCTGGAGCAGATGTAGCAAGAATGACACCGGCATACACAAAGCAGAAGCCGATCTGGGAGAAGAGAGATCTCTTCTGTGAAGGAGAGGAAACGCTCCTAGTGTATGACGGACAGAGGTATTGCAGGTAGTCCGGAAGTCAACAAGAAGAACCTGGTAATGGAAAGCAGAGATGCTGCAAGTTCCCACTACAGACTTACAACAGAAAAGAGCCAAGAAATCCCCAGTTGCCTGTTTTTAGGTATCATTTTCTGATTTAGGTGAACACAGGCAGCTGCAGGGACAGCCCCTTCAAAACACAGAGTCCGCCTTTGTCAGATGGAAGAGAATTGCAGGTGTCATGGAGTCAGGGCTCATAGACGTTCAACAACATTGCTGTAAAAAAAAACCTGTGGTAAGCTCTAGTTATTATTTTGTTCCTTTTTGACCAGCCCAGAACCACATACGTGGAGTGCCCACTTTCTTGGAGGTAAATTCACTCAGAGAGAAGGGTGAAAGAAAGATGCTACTGGTCTTTGTTGCTGCCTTGCCACTAGTCTGCGAACCTTCTTGGTTGTACTGGAAGGTACCGCTGCTAGTTTTGTTACTGTAATGCTTATTCCCTTTGTCACCTATAGGAGCATGAAAATTACACTTACTTGCATCAAAGTATGTGACACCAGTCAGTCTCCTTTTTAGTTTTGAAGCATCATTGAAAATTTACTCATTTTACAACACTGGTTGTGTTTTGCATTTTCCTTCAAGCTACTGTATTTTCCTTGCTAAAGATTTGACTTTCGTTAATATTAAGTGGAGATGTGTCTGGAGCACAAAAATTTGATCCATTTTTGGATTCAAACTTCTCCAAACTTCAGGCACAGTGCAAGATAGAGTTTGTTCAGGCTCATGTCTGCATGGAAAATATTCAACCCTGTCTCAAGGTTTGTTTACATGTTTTTTTATTTCAATATTACATGAACCAACTACTATTTAATTAGTGAGGCATTGTAGAAATTCCTCTTATGGGTGTAATTTTCTTTGATCTCTTGCCTGAAGAAGGAGTTTAGCAATGGAACTACTGTTCCTTGCTAATATGAGCACACATAATTGTAGTTGCTTTTGTCCTGGCTGTGGATTAGATTATTTCTCTACTGATTTTTAAATATTGCTTCTTCCTCTCAAATAAAGTCTTCCTGTCAGGAGCTAGCCATACCTCTCTCAATTCTTTGTTAGTCTGTCCCTGTTTAGCCGTTATGCTGCATGCTGCTGCAACATTATTTCTTAAGGCCTTTTGACTAGGAAAGTGATTAGCAAACATCTTTGGAAAGCTGGATCCATAACCTCATGGGCTGCTTCAGATCTTTATTTTACAGTTTTTTACATCTGTTTGGAGAACAAGCAACATCCAACAATTCTCACCTATGCAGCCCGCTAACTCGAAAGAGTAGCACATGTGCAGTTATTTCCTTATTATGATGGCACTGTCACATTGGGGCTTTCTGGGCCATCTATTCCACTGACCTCTTTGGTATTAGGTGGCCCAGCCCCTGTGCGTGGCTCTCTTTTAATTGTATTTACTCTGGCAGGAAGGAGTCTGCCCAGACACGCTGTCAAACAGAGAGCAGGAGGTGAGTCTGGCCCTTTTCCTTCAGGAGAAACAGCTGGGCTGGAGTCAGGCTGGAAGGAGAGGTCAGCAGGTCACCTTGGGGTCAGGGATGCAAAAATCTGAGTTTGAATAAAGTCTCTGTTTCCACAGAAACAGCAAATCTTCCCTCCCACTTTTTCATCCCCTTCTTTCATCTCTCCCAGCTCCTCCCTGCAGTCTTGGCATCTGATGTATTGTGGCCAGCTAGCTCAGAATCATCTTTCAGCAGCAATCACAGGAGCTGCTGACACTCTCACTGTGCATGCCTTTTGCAAGCCCAGCAGCCAAAATACTCTCCTGCACTGGAGGTAAATCTACACCTAGCTACAGCTGTAGACCAGGCTACAGCAATAATGTGCCTCCCAGAACTGGAGGTTAAATAAGCTGAAAGGGCAGAGCAAGCTCTAACACTTTAGCAAGGTGAGAACACAGCAGGACCTAGTTGCATAAACTAGGAGAGGAAGGAAGGCAAAGTGAAATGCTGCAAGAGGCAGAGAGAGGAGAGCAAGTCCCCTCTTCCCTTGCTCACAGTCTCAGCTGAAGAGATTTGCACAGGAAATGAGTCTTGCACCCATTTATGGTATAAATTCTGAGGGATGCAGAGTGAACTGTGTGTGTTCACTTGGAGTGATTCCATCAGTGACCTTGTGACTGAAGTTTTATCCCCTGTAGATTATCATGCACTTTTTCCATCACCTTCTGACAGTTTGGACTGACAGCCTCAGTAGCTTCCTCTAGAAAAAAAACTAACACACAACAAAGTATGCCAAGCAATCAGCATTCAGTCAGTGCCACAGCTTCCTTTATTCTCTTTTCTCACTCCCATACCCACTGCCTCTGAAGATTAGCATATTTCCTTGGTTTTAGAAAAAGCAAAGTAACAGATTGAAGAGAGCTACTGAAACAGGAGAAAGCTCCTTGCAGGCTGATATCTCTCAGCATACTCTGTGCCTCATGTTCATACCTCTAAAGTGGTGGTGATACTAAATGCAGTGACTGTGGAAATGAGACTATGTCAAGTAACCAGAAAGACAGCTGGATAGCATGTCTGAGGAAAAAACAATGCTGAGCTTGTCTTCCTGGAAAAAGGAAAGGTGAAGCCCTGATTTAATAGAGCAGGATGAAGCCTCATACCTAAAAGAGCTGACAGCTGTGAGAAAGAGGCTAAAAGTCACTTGTTGCTGTGCACTTAGGAGCAGTGCTTTTGCAGCACCCTGCTGTCATATATTGCTGTGTCCCTTTTAGCTTCTCCTGCTGAACTCAGACTTCGGTCAGACCCTCCTGATGTCTGGGTAGAGACTTCACTCTACTCATTGCACAAGGAGCTATGTAAGCTGCCCAACTCATCTTTTGAAGCAATATAATGGTTTGTACAGCTCCAGTATCCTCATTCTGCACGCAAACATATTTTACAACATCTATTTGGGTTTTGGTATGGTATTATTATCAGCTGGCTCTCCTGATAGGCAGGCACTGTACAAACATGAGCAGAAGTTTATAAACGAAGTAACATGTGTGCTGCAGTACTATGTTATAAAGTTTCCTGATTATTTGTGCAAGTGAAATGAAACAAAAAGGTAGCACTCTTCACTGTGCTCTCGATGTATTTTGTCCCCAAAGTCAGGGATGCACTGCTCAGACCCCCGTGAGGTTGTCAGCAAAGGGACAGGGTCATGAGGGGGTGAGGACCTGGTGAAGGGTGGTGTGGGGGTGAAATGAGGGTGTGCTGAAAGCAGCTGTCCTCATCTGCCAGCGCCTGCCATACAAACATGCCCGGAGGTTGGTGAGGGCAAGCACTTGTGATGACGGAAAGTAGTAGAGTAAAAGAAGGTACGGAGGTAGTGCATGGACAGCCTTTAAAACTCAGCAGGCTTGAGGAAAGACATTTCTCAAATTGCTGAGGTAAAATCTCACAGAAGGTACGAACCAAGGGGGAAGAATTTTTTTTTTCTCTCTGCCCCTTTGTTGCCCTCTTGCTTCCTATGACCTCTTCCTTGACACAGTGAATCAATGTCCTGTGGTGGAGGGATGGGAAACTCTGAGCCATAGATCCTTTCTGTCACAGCCACGCTCCCAACCCAAATTCCTGCTGATCTCAGTCATCTCAGCTCCACACAGCTCTCACCTCAGTTGCTCGTAAAGCAGTGCTAACCACCTGGCTGCCTCCAGACATGCATTTTTGGGACACCCAAACCAACAATTTACATTGAGGTAAAACCTCAGTCTCATCATGGTTCCTCTGGAGGTATGGAATTGAAGTAACAGGTAGAGCCCACACTTTGATCTTTCCCAGACTACAGATCTTCTTTTATTCATTATAATCACCTAGGGATTTATTTAGGCAATTGCAGGCCAGACTTTAAAAATAGCTATTCAGCCACCTCAGAAAAGGGCAACAGCTGAGGCTGTCACAGCAGAGGTGCTGCCTCTGCTTGGTTGGTGTCTCCAGCAAGGTCTTCCTGGCCGCAGGCTGCTCTTCAGGTGACTTGCTGACCTCAGTGGCAGCTAGTTGCTTCACCACTTGTTGCAGATTTGTATAGTAGCAGAACCAGTCTGAACATGGGAAATCAGAGCAGATAGCTATCGAACAGGACTTAAAGTCTTGTCTAGACCAAATAATCTTTCGTACTCTTAAAAGGCTTCCTAAGATTCCTTGGACATCTAGGATATGTGTTAGAGACTGGTGTTTCTGCATGGCATCTTAGCTGCCATCCTCAGTCAGAATTTCAACAATTAACTAGTAAGCTGGGGAATGATTACTAGCCAACTTGGCATCCAGAGGTGGAATGAATCTAGGCTTCCAGGCTGTATGTCATAGGTACTGAGGCTGGAGAGAAGTGTGGCAAGTGATTGAGGAGGAGATTATCAGTTTTTCCCTTGCATGAGGAAAACTAGCCTTTTTCCTTGCACTTGCACACCTATTTGTTACATCAACACATACAAAAATGTGTATTTACAAATAATACATACTGAAAATACATAATGATAACACAATAAATCCTAAAATCCTTGCTTCAAGATCTTCACACTTGATAAAATAGTTTTTGAAACACTTGAGGATACTTTGGTTATTTCATAAGCCGTGACTAATATTAAGAATTACACTCTTTTCCCAAAACAGCATTGACTCATACCTTTTCTAAGCTACAGAGCTAGTAACACCAGTAGGAAGCTCTGCTCATGCCTCTCCTTGGATCTGCAGGAAGGTGGATGTAAGTAAGGGGTAACACTGTCCTGAAATCAGTGGAAAAACTTGGACTAGTTTCTGTGGTAACAAAACAGTACAGAAAATGCTTTTTAATGAAAGAGTAAATGGCAGATGTCTTGAGATGTTATAGTCAGTATAACTTCTGTATTTATACTGCAAATTAAGCCATGCAGCAGTGGTCATGCATAACTGATCATATATGAGCTGTACTTTGGAGTCTGTGTTTCATGTGACAAATCAGTGCTTTCCATAGCAGTGGACTATTGCTGCTACTTTTAGCAAGAGTGAAATGTGGAAGCACTCTTGAGTGAACTGGAGTGTTTTGACCAAATAACTCCTCCAGAATCCCAAACTCCCTTCCTTGTTCTGTTGAGCTAAATACCCCATCATCATAGCCAAATTGTAAGATGGTACACAGAAAATGCATTTAATTCCAAAATTAGGAACATGGCTACAGGTAGCTGTCTTTTTAGATTAAACAGCTGATTTAGGAGCAAGGTTGCACCTTCTGTATATTGCTGTATATTGCTGTATATTGCTGTATATTGCTGTATATTGCTGTATATTGCATAAGTGAAATATATGACTCAATAATTTTTCTCATAAGCAAATATACATTTTCTTGAAGTTTCGAGAGGGTTTCTAAGTCAGCCTATTAATTCTATTACCTACATTAGGCTCCAAAGCTTTCATTCATTAAAGTATGCAAGGAGAAAGGTAAAATCTGGAATAATCCAGAACAATCAAAAATGCCTTTTAAATACATTGTTCTGTTCTTAAGTAAAGACAAGTTTGTTTTTTTGTTTGTTTGTTTGTTTTTAATACTATCAGCAGGTTGTGAAGATATAAATGCAGGTCACATTAGGGCTGATTTAGGGGGAGATTTACTGCAGCATCACATCTATCCCTCACCACAGGGAATACTCTGATGCCTGACCCAGTCTTAGGCATCAACAGTTTCTCTCTTTGCTTTTCCTCTTTTCTGAGAAAGCATCTTCCCCTCTTGCAGCTACATTTCATCCCAAGTTTTCTCTTTCCACCCTCAGGTTGTGTAATAAGTCACAGCAAGGGCATCTAATCATCTCCAGAACGTGACAACATTTGGTTCAGATTCCCTTATCAGCATCACCTTTCCTTCTGCCTCTGCCTCATCCTTAAAGAAGACCAGGCGGTGGGCCTTAGAGATCAGTCACACGTCGACCACTTCTTCAAACACTTCACGTGGGAAACTGTTCAGAGGCATGATTGCTGAGCTGCAGACCTGGAAAATAACTGTCATCGAGACCTTTATATCTGTCAAAGGAATTTCATCCCAGTGACACTGCTTTGCCCTTACCTTTTTTTTTTTTTTTTTTTAAACTTTAGCAAGCCCTTGGATCCTTTATGACCTAAAACTACTACAGTGGGGCATTTTTTTTTGAGGATCACTACTTCACACAAACATTTTAGCCAAGGATTAGTTACACACCTTTAAAATGAAAAAGCCTTTTCTTGTATTGTTTATTGTAATTAGGATGAAACAGTCTTCTTAGTTTCCTTTGTTCCTGTCAATCTGTGGAACACCCCATGCTCCTGCAGCCCCAGGAAAGCCAATTGGATCTGGCTCTGAGCTGGTGGGGCTATGCTGGGTGTGGGAAGGCCTTCCCCCTGCCTTGCTACCCTATGGCTCTTAGCCAGCCCTGCCCCTACCCCTGGTGGGGCTCAGCCACTCCAAGAGATGCCATGGCAGCTCTGCAGAGGGCACGTCCTGCCTCGTGCTCCTGGCTGCCTGTGATGGTCTGCCAAAGGGAGTCCCAGCCCTTTGCTGCTGGACCAACACCATCCCAAGGAACTAGGTCAGGTGGTCCTCACCCCAGCCATGTCAGGTGAGGATGGGTGGCCCTGACCTTGAAGACGCCACCTTAGCCTGTGTCTGGCTGTAAACAGGTGGTGGAGACCTACTGAGTTTGGTAGGACTGAAGGCTGGCTTGCACTGATATGTTCTGTCAGATAATAACACTTGGGTACGTTGTTATAAATTTTACTGAATCAGGAGCTGATCGTGTTGGGAAGTGGCCCATTGCAGAACACTAAACACTGTTGCATATACCTGCATTAAAAAATACAAATACTGTTCCAACCATGACCACTACTGTATCTCCTTAAACCGTGCAAGATGCCAATTGTTTCCTATCTGAGTGTTTTTACATGTAATGGCATTAGAATGTAATGGCATTTAGTGCCCCACAAAACACAATTTTGGTTATTTGGAAATTTATGCACAAAATCTTTTAGTTCTTAAACTGCGCTCATATAGGAGAATATTTTGAGAGTCCTACATAAATCTCAGTTTAAAAGTCCCTTTTAAGAGCTGTGTATATATATTCTAAAATTTTTAGGGAAAATGCAAGTTATGCATTTTGAATACATTTAAATGCATCAGTGTTATCCTGCTGCTACCACCGTATGTGGAAGGTAGAAAACATTTTGTGCTCTTACACAATTTGCATTTAATTTATGTTGAACCTTTTCATCAAATGTTGGGGTTTTGTTTTTGTTTTGTTTTGTTTTGTTTTTTTTTCTTTGGTTGAATACAAAGTCACATCCAAATATTGAAAGTGATGTGATTTGAAAGCAAATGCTATCTTGCCTCTTCTTCCCTTGCCGGTAAGAACAAACTTAAAAAGACGTGTTAATTTCTATGAGCCTCTGTCCCTTCTCTGTAGAACAAAAGGTAAAATGTTTAGTGAGTTAAATAAAACCACATAAACTAAATCAAGCTTCAGCTGATCTTACTATCCTCCTCACTTTATTAACCTTTGTGTACTACTTGATAAGTAATGCTTTCAATTCACATGGTTTCCTTTTCCTTGAAATAATTACCTACCAGCAAGAACTGCAACTATTTAATTTGTCTCTTAGTCTAATTTCCATATGATTTTCCTGGCACATTGAGTGTTGCTGCAGTATTTTTACCTCCATTTAGATCAGAACAGTAACCAGGGTGACCTGAAGAGGGTCAGCTCCATCAGCCTTCATGTGTTGTGCCCTGATCAGGGGGCATCAGCTCTGAATGTGATTATAGGTCTTCAAGCAGCCAATGCATAAAGCAAGGATATTAAAAAATGTATTTTCTCCCTTCTATCCTCTTTTTTCTTTCTTTTATTTTCCTTCTTTCCTCCTTTTATCTCTTTTCCCTTCCATCCATCCATCCATCCATCCATCCATCATATTTGACACTGCAACACATCCGAAGGCATACTGTCTCAGCCTGCTGTACACTTACTCTGAAAGGTTCGCATTCATATCTGTTAACAGATCCACAACTACTCATAAGGTATTCCTTTACAGTCTGTGTTGTGAGGTATGGTTTTTCTGGGTGGGTCATCCTCAGCTGATGGAGTTATGGTCAGATCATGGTAAAGAAATGAAAAGGTTCAGTCAGATGCGGAGGAAAACACATGCATTAAGCATGACAGAACCGTACTAGGGGAAGATGATCCTTGCAGTGGAAGAAAAAGTCAGCAGCTCATAGCCAGCTCAGCCTGTCAGTCACCAGCTGTGGCTATGGGGTTATCAGGCTGTATGTTTCTAGTGAAGATGAAGAGATAGCAGCTTATTTCTAAGAGACCTTTAATTGGCCTTAGTCAAGTAACACAGAGCACTGATAAGTTATCAAACCTTTCTAATCAGACACCAGTTCAGTTCTCCAACATCCCAGCTAGACCTATTTGCTCCATGGTCATATGCCTGTAGCTGGAAGCAACTGCTGGCACAGGCAGAAGTTTTATTTAAAAATAGGTCAGTGAGCAGTTAAAAATCCATGCTCCACAAAAAAATATTAATGTTTTCACATCAGAGGAAAGAAAATAGATTCCCAAAGGGGATGTGCTTTGTTTGTGTACATGGCAATGCAGCAGCCTTTCTAATTATCACCTAGTCAAAAAGGATGTTTTCTGTTGTGTGCCTATGGCTGCATGTTACTCATTCCTGGCTGCGTTCTTACCCCTGTAATTTTAGCACTCATCTGTAACACTGGAATGCGTGCCCAAAGAAGAAAGCCTGTGAAAAACAGATTTGTAAGAAAAAAAGAAAGCAAATCCCCTCCTCCTTGAAATCTAGAGCAACATTCCCCCTCACAGTAATGGGACACTTCAAAAAGATGGGTGTAGTGAAAAATGAAAAGCACGCTTTGGCTTTGTGTTTAGGAAGCACTAGCTCAAGTAGCAGCAGGTATCCTGCTTTTTCTGCTTTGGGTTTCCCCACATCAGAATTGCAGTCTATTCCAAAATGCACACCAGGAGCATGCATACAAAGCAGACACTTTTATTTTAACAGAGATGCATCCCATCTCCTTTGTACAATATTGTCACCACTGAGAGAGGGTGTCTCTTGCAGGGACCCTGTCATTAGTAATAGAGTATTCTCATTAATTTCTTCTTTTTTTCCTAGATTTTTTACTCTTTTAATCAAAACACTGCCAGAACAATTTACATATTTTATTAGTGAAACAACATCTTTATTGCTGCAAAAGTAGTTATCTCTCACAGAAACCTGTAGCACAAGTTATTAAAAACTTCATTGCTTCTTCATTAAGGTCCTTTCCAACCCAAATCATTCTATGATTCTATGTTTTTACTGCAGACGTATGAGGAAGTCTCCTCTTTTTGCATAGTTCTGAATTCAACTACTGCCAGGCACCTTCAGGAAAGAAAAGCTGCCTTGTACACATTGTGTTTTAAAATAAAGATGTCATGTTTAAAAGCACGGAGTAATTGAAATCTGAGATCATCTATTTCTGGTTTTCATTAATGTAAACTGCACATAGTTGCTCACCATGACACATTACAAAGTCCCAGTGCCCCCATCACTCAGAAACCATCTCAGCCTGAAAACTGGTGGTTAAAGCATGCTGCAGCTCCTGGCCCACATATATACCTGATTTTCCTCAGCCTGGGAACCACAGTGATCAAGTGGTGGAGGGAAGTCTCCAGAGATAAGCATCCCGAGTACCTACCTACTCCCTTGTGCCCACCTGACCTGATGAAAAGGGCATGGTGTACTAGAACACATGTGGCCCCAGCATCTGAGCACCTTGGTCATTCAGGGAACTGATGTGACTTGTGTTTTCAGATGGAGAATTTGAGGCACCTGGAAAATGGAGGCTCAGACTCACAAAGGGGAATGGAATTCAGATTTAACTAAAGACCTTTCTGGATTTTTCTCTATCTCACACAAAAACCTATTCTTCTCTGGAGCAGTGGACCAAGACCTACACAACCTTAGACTTTAACCCATCCCCCTATCAGTGACTTGCTTTCCTTCCCATCTACTTATGAGATGATGTTAGAGCCTCAGGGTCAGTCCACCCCCAGCTGGTCTGGAGTGGCTCATTCCTGAGCATTTGCTTGTCTCTTCTGCAGGCTTGTTTGCAACGCATCAGTGGTGGTGTTAAAAGTTGGCTGAACTGAAGACAATGTAAACAGACAAGTACTGTCTTCACGCTGTCCCTCTGAAGCGTCTCTTAGAAAGTCTGGAATAAGGATGTGAATAGTTTATTAAGGACAGTACACTAAGGACATTGCTACCTTTTTGATAGCCTCTCTGGAGACAAGTAACAAGGTCTCTCCCACTCCTTCGACAGCCAGAAAACAACTGAGTGTCTCTTGCCTGTGGAATGGGACATGGATTAATTAAACACAAGGCATAGCGTAGTTACCCGACAGCAAGGCTGCGGCTGTGGTTTGCTGGGGCTGAGCTCTGTTCCCACCAGAGAAAGGAGTCACTTGGAGCCCTGGGAAGTCGGGCTGCCCCTCCGGTCCCAGGATGCTCAGACTGCTATCAGAGAGGTTCCTTTAAATCTGCAGCCTTTCTTTCCATTTATTCTTGAGAAACAGCAGGCCATGCAGAAAAAAAAAAATAATAAAAAAAATAAATAAAAAAAATAAAAAAAAAAACAAAACAAAACAAAACCCAAAAAACCCGTAAGCTTTCAATTCAAAGTGCATAGTTGTGAAAAAGCCATGCTCTGAGCTGGGGTGAGGGAAAGCAGCTCAAGGCATATATTTTACCCTGGCCTGTACTTAATTATGTGTTTTGAATTGAAAACAAACATTTTTAAAATGGCTACTGAGACGCACTTTGCGAATGAATCCAAGATGGTGGCAGATGTTACGGCTTCTGTGATAAATGATTTCAAAGGCGCCGAGGCCCATTGCCTTTTTAAAGTGACAGCACTTGGTTCTCTGCAGCTACCTTCCAGCTCTCTGGCGGTTTCTTCACTCGACTGTTTTCGGGACGCCTTTCCACCCTGCATTTCACAATATTGCCACATCATTCAAGAGGGATGAAACTGAGCCGTTTCTGTGACAATTCGTGCAGAAGGACGGCCACTGTGATCCTAAAGAATGTGGCACCCACAAGCAGACACATGGCTTTGATATTTTTTATTTTATTCAGAGCCCTCAAATTTAGAAAACCATGTGTCACCAGGCGAAACCAAATGCTCAATCGCAGGGATTGCAGCCTCCTGCTTCTGCTCACTCCTCTCTCCTCTGCAGTAGTTAACAACTCAAGAAGTTGCTTGGGAAGTTGCTCAGGAAAGTTTCTCCCTGCAATTTTGGAGAAATATCCTTTGCTGGCTGCCAGTTAGCCAAGAGGGTAAACTGCAAGAGACTACTGCCCCAGCAGAAGCCTTAAGAAACACAGAGGTCTAAAAAAAGCCCAGAAACCTATAAATCGTAACCAAGAGTAAATCATCAATTTTGCCTTAGAATAATGGCATCGTTGGTAGTGGTGTAGTGGGAAAAATCAGTATGTTCAAATACAACAAAAGAGTCATGAAAAATAAATGTATCCTAAGCACCGACTTGGGACTGCCATATATAGTAGATGTGCAAAATTACTAATGTCCCAATATGGGAGAGGAAGGAGGGGAAATAATTGTGGACCAGAATATAATGTACTGGACAAAAAAAAATGTCATCTAGATCATATTTTCTCTTAGATAGAAGACAAGTCTCCTCTCAAACAACTCTTATAATTTTCTGGTATGTCCATTCCTTTCTTTTCTGCAACTTGCCACTGCTTTTGGAGAAGGCTGTGCTTCCCTGACTCCCTAGCCCAAGCAGTCTTGCTGGCTACAGGGTGCTCTGGGAAGGTGTACAATGTGGGTCTGAATCCTTATAGATTTGGGAGATGACTCTGAAGAGCCTTCTAAGCTCAGGCTGTAAATCCTCATCAGACCCAGGTTCCTTCCTGCACCCTCGCTGGGAGACTAGGTACCTTGCCTGGGTACCAAAGATACCTGCTGATCCCCTTGGGGATGGAGACATCTTACCCTTCCCCCATGCTCTCCACTGGCTCAGGCAGCATTGGCTGCTGTGCCTTTGTTCTCAGGGAGAGAAATCTCCTGGAACATCACAAGGCCAACTACTAACCTTCATCTCTAGTCAGTAGCTCCTCCTTTGATATCCACACAACAGTGACCGCCTCAGTACTTATGGATCAAAACCACAAGCACTTATTATGACCAAGTCCTAATTTCCATTTGGCTTATGGACCTAAACACTTTGGGGGCTGAGCTGACATCTCTACATGAGTTCAGTGGAGATTTCTACTAAGTTTTAAACATAACCTTTTGCTTAGTAGAGGCAGTCCCACACTTGGGCTGGACAATATTCACCCTTCCTGTCTTTGGTACGTGTCTGATTCTCCCAGGCTGCTGTACAGAGCCCCAGTGCCCAGCCTGGATGCCAAGGATCCTACTGCAGCACAAAGCACCTACAGCAGTAAGCATTTCAGTGCTAAAATCTTCCTAGTGAATCTAACCCCAGCCACATCTGACGTGCCTATCTTCTTTTGTAGGATAACACTTCTTAATGGAGCTCAGGTTCAGGCAATAACAGGCTGTTATCTACTACAGAGTTCCTGCAGATGCTGTAGGATGAGATTAAATGTCTGATTGACAACAGTGCACTTGGCTAAGAGAGATCCTCCAGATTGCTATTCAAAGGCACATGCCACATCTTAAGCTGTCCATCCACCAGTTTAGCAGACTAACCTCATCTTGATTTCTTTTCCTTTGTTCTGTTTTTATTATTCTAAATTATGATCTTCAGTGAGGCAGCCTACAGGATTGAGGACCATTTTTCTTAGTGTGAAAGTATGCTGTGTAAAAGGAGGGATAGGTATATTTGATAAAAAGTGAGTTGGTGGTTTAGATGGTATGGAATATCTAGATAACAAAGTCTAAAAATAATAATGCCAAACCTGAGCCTGTACACCAGAGGAATTAGACTTAAAGGAGCCACACTATAACTTTTCTTGAGAGAATGGTAACACGCTAGGTTTTCTTTGTCAGAAGATAGGACTTCATTCTCACTTGCTACAAGGAGACGTTTCTGTAATTTGTGGTGTGACATAAATATGCAGTCTGTGTGTATGTTGCCATCTCTGTCACTGGGTCATAAAGAACATTGCCTCTTGGAGCTTATATAGAAAAAAATGGGCTGTCAGTGTCAGAAAACACCTATGCTGTCCTGCAATCAAAGTAATAGAAAAGATAACATCAAGTTGTATTCCATTGCCTAAAATTGTATCGTAAATATCAAAGTTGGGAAGGAGAAAAGGAAGATAAAATGATTTACATTTAATTACATAAGTAATTATTAAGTTACTAAATATGTTTTTGGTGATCCTTTACACTGACAACACTTAGCTTCTCTGTGGCTGGGAAGAGTCAAGAGATATGCTATACCTCACCCAGTTAGTTCTGCTTGACCTCCCACTTGACTCTGTTACACCTCGCCTGTGATGGAGACCATGACCTACTCTCAGGTTTCCCACTTGTGAGTGTTGAAGTGTTAGTCCCATAATCCTGTTTGTAAGTGGACTGTAAGATGGGTGCATGAGGCACAGTCAAATTCCTGCTGCAAGAGGTAAGTCTCCAGCAGTCGCAGGCATGCGGATCAAATGGTGCAGGCTGGGGTCAAGGCTCCAGATAAGCAGAAGGCGAGTTCCAGGAGTGTCCTGCTCTCTCCTCCTGGGGAGAGTCTTGTAGCTCTTTTTCCTTGCTATTTCATCTTGTAGCAGCATGGAAACTTCTTCAAATATCAGTTCGGTCTTAGAATTTCTCAACATCAGTTCCTGTGACAGCAATGCTATGATCCCTGGCACAAAGAGGTGCTTTCTGTATCAAACTCTTCATTCTTTGGATACAGAACCTAAGTGAAATCTATGAACTAAGTAGCAATGCTGCTTAGGAAATCTAAGAGAGATTGGTTCCAGTATAGCCACCAAAACAAGATAAAACTTCTTCAGTTTTGTATATTATTAACTAGTCAGTAACATTGTCATTCACTGTTAAAAAAAAAAAAAAAAAAAAATATGTGGAGCTCTCATACACCCTGCTATACTCTGCCATTCTGCCAGGAACAGCCTTTTGGAGGATAGAAAACAAAGCTACATATATATATAATGGCTGTTGGCTTATGCCGGCATCCTGAATGGTGTTTGAGAAAACTTTTTATATTTTTTCATTAGAAAACACACCGAAATGTCAGTTCTCTGCAACCAGATTTTGCAGCACGCTGGCACCTCATGCCTTCTGCAGTGTATTTGTCTGTGTGTGTCTCTGTGTGTCTGTATTTGCCACATGTGCATACGCATACAGTCGTGCACACCATGGTCACTTGTCTTCCAAAACATCTTGGGGTTATTGCTTGACTGTGCTGTATTGTAAATATACAAACACTTTTCTCTTGGCTTCTTGACCGGGCGAGGTGTGGGGATGGCAGCCACATGACAGTGATTTCATTAATATCTGTGTTGCTGCTTTCCATACATGGCTTTTAGCTCCCTAGATTGTATTTCACAGTTAGTAGAGCTGTTTGGAGCTAGATGAAATAAAAAGACACACACCTACAAACTGCGTGCTTAAGCCCAAGAATGTAATCTGAAAGTCAGAGTTACACCTGCTCACCACTTCAACAAAGTGTGCTGAGTGCCCTGATCAGAAAGCCATCTACAGTCAGTCAATAGAAAACAAAAATTGTGGAACTGCGTTGGAAAACCTCTCAGATTCCAGCTGTCAGAGCCAAGATTAGGGCTGCAAAGTTGTTGTCTTCCTCCAGAGAGAAAAGATGTCTATCCTTGGGTGGTACTTCTCCTCTGAGCCAAATGAGGTGGCCACATTGCAGCTGATGGTCTTTTTGCTTAGACGATCCTCTTACTCTGACCACTAGGAGGAAAGAAACCTGGGGACTCATCCCACAGTCGGAAAGGATTCAAGGCATTTGAAGCTGGATGGGCATCCCATCCTGACAGCCTGTTGTGTGTGCCTGGCAGATATCCTGCTGATGCTGTGCTGCTGTGCAGGGGAGCAAACTGTGTATGACAGGACAGAAACCAGCTTCTTGCCGCACAGAGACTTTGGGTGAGAAACCAACACCCAAAATTATCCTGACATCAGAGATAGAAGCCATACTTTTTTAAGAGAGATGTATTTTCGAATTGTCAGAAACAATTCACCTTTCTGAAGTAGGAACTCAGGTCTAACACACAGCTGAGATTCTGTGGCCAGAGCTGTGCAGAAATCCAGTAGAACCCATATGGTCCTGCCAGCCCCAAAAATTTACATGGAATTGTTTTTCTTGTTCAACACTTTTTGCTGATTTACCACTATAAATAATTTTCCTGTATTTCGATCACTGTGAAACACTAAGTCTCCTCTTCTCCTGGGAGAAAACCCTGTTTGTAGCAGTTTACCTCCAGCCCATGGCTGCAGCATAGGACAGTCCCTGAACAGGAGAGGGACTGACACCGACCACCTGACAGAGCTGCCTTCATCCCTGCTCCTGCTTGTGTGGCTGCCATTGACACGTATTGGCTGCGATGGTAAGAAAGGAAAGCCGATTCTGCAAACACCACAGTGTAAAATGATGATGAGAGAGGAAACACCAGAGACAGAGGAAATGGGAAAGGACAGTTCAACTTGCACAAGCTGTCAGATAGGCAAGTACGACTGGGAAAACAAATAAGCTGTTAGGGAAAATAACAAATAAATAGAGAGAAAACACCCAGGAAAGAGAGAGCCTGATCTGAGATTTGTAGGCTGGGAGTGTCCCCCTGCAGTATTATCTCAAGGAAAGGTTAATAAGAAAAAACACTAAGGGGCTTTTTTTAAGCCATTTGCTACATCTATATCAGTAAACTAAACAGTGTTAAAGCCCATTCTCTGGCCTCAAAGCTGGAGACACAGTCTGACCACATCACAGTATCACAGTATCACAGTATGTTTGGGATTGGAAGGGACCTCAAAAGATCATCTAGTCCAATCCCCCTGCTGGAGCAGGAACACCTAGGTGAGGTCGCACAGGAACATGTCCAGGCGGGTTTTGAATGTCTCCAGAGAAGGAGACTCCACCACTTCCCTGGGCAGCCTGTTCCAGTGCTCTGTCACCCTTACTGAGAAGAAGTTTCTTCTCAAATTTAAGTGGAACCTCTTGTGTTCCAGCTTGATCCCATTACCCCTCGTCCTATCATTGTTTGCGACCGAGAAGAGCCTGGCTCCATCCCCATGGCACTCACCCTTTATATATTTATAAACATTAATAAGGTCCCCCCTTAGTCTCCTCTTCTCCAAACTAAAGAGACCCAGCTCCCTCAGCCTTTCTTCATAAGGGAGGTGCTCCACTCCCTTAATCATCTTGGTTGCCCTACGCTGGACCCTCTCCAGCAGTTCCCTGTCCTTCTTGAACTGAGGGGCCCAGAACTGGACACAATATTCCAGATGTGGTCTCACCAGGGCGGAGTAGAGGGGAAGGAGGACCTCTCTCGATCTACTAACCACCCCCCTTCTAATACACCCCAGGATGCCATTGGCCTTCCTGGCCACAAGGGCACAGTGCTGGCTCATGGTCATCCTGTTGTCTACCAGGACCCCCAGGTCCCTTTCCCCTACACTGCTCTCTAATATGTAATCTCCCAACCTATACTGGAACCTGGGGTTGTTCCTGCCCAGGTGCAGGACTCTACACTTGCCCTTGTTAAATTTCATTAGGTTATTCCCCGCCCAACTCTCCAACCTGTCCAGGTCTCGCTGGATGGCAGCACAGCCCTCCGGCGTGTCAGCCACTCCTCCCAGCTTGGTGTCATCAGCAAACTTGCTGATAGTACACTCAATTCCCTCGTCCAAATCGTTAATGAATATATTGAATAATATTGGCCCCAGCACTGACCCCTGAGGCACTCCACTAGATACTGGCCTCCAACTAGACTCCGCACCATTGACTACCACTCTCTGGCTTCTCTCCCTAAGCCAGTTTGCAACCCACCTCACTACTCTATTGTCTAGACCACACCTCCTCAACTTAGCTGTGAGGATGCTGTGGGAGACTGTGTCAAAGGCTTTACTGAAGTCAAGGTAGACCACATCCACCGCTCTGCCATCATCCATCCACCTTGTTACATTCTCATAAAAGGCTATGAGGTTGGTCAAGCATGACCTACCCTTGGTAAAGCCATGCTGACTGCCCCTAATAACCCTCTTATCCTTGATATGCCTTGAGATGGCACCAAGGACAAGCTGTTCCATTACTTTCCCAGGGACAGAGGTGAGGCTGACCGGTCTATAATTACCCGGGTCCTCCTTCTTGCCCTTTTTGAAGACTGGAGTGACATTTGCTTTCCTCCAATCCTCGGGCACCTCTCCCGTTTCCCAAGACTTGGCAAAGATGATGGAGAGCGGTCCAGCAATGACTTCAGCCAGCTCCCTCAGCACCCGCGGATGCATCCCATCTGGACCCACGGATTTATGAATGTCCAGACTATTTAATTGCTCCCTAACCCAGTCCTCATCAACTAAAGCAAACTCCTCCATTGACCTGGCTTCATCCGGGGTCTCAGGGGTACGGGGCTCCCCAGGACAGCCTCCGGCAGAGTAGACAGAGACAAAGAAGGCATTCAGTAATTCTGCCTTCTCTGTATCTTCTGCCACCAGGGCACCCACCCCATTCATCAGTGGGCCTACATTGCCTCTGGTATTAGTTTTATCTGCTATGTATTTGAAAAAGTTCTTTTTGCTGTCCTTGACCCCTCTCGCCAGCTGTAATTCTAAGGAGGCCTTGGCTATCCTAGCTGCCTTCCTACATCCTCTAACAGCAGCCTTATATTCCTCCCAAGTGGCCAGCCCCTGCTTCCATGACCTGTAAACTCTCCTCTTCTGCTTGAGCATACCCAACAGATCCCTATTCAACCACGCAGGCCTCCTGGCTCCCTTCCTTGACTTCCTACGTGTGGGGATGCTCTGATCCTGAGCATGGAAGAAGCAATCTCTGAATGCCACCCAGCTATCTTGGGCCCCTTTTCCTTCAAGCAGTCTTGCCCATGGGATTTCCCCCAGCAATTGCTTGAAAAGGCCAAAGTTAGCCCTGCTGAAGTCCAGGGTTGCAATTCTACTTGCTATTCTGTTCCTGCCACACGAGATGCTGAACTCCACCATCTCGTGATCACTGCAACCCAGGCAGCCCTCAACCTTTACTGCTTCGACCAGACCCTCCTTGTTAGTGAGGATGAGATCCAGCAGTGCACCTCTCCTAGTCGGCTCCTCCACCATCTGCACATCTGTAACTACTAAACTGTTCTAACTTCCGAAGTGCAGTAGCCACTCCTGTTGCCTGTTGGGATCAGGCCATGTGTGAGCTATGACCAGAACTCCTTGGCGTAATTATTAATTGGCATGGTGAAACTGTACCAGGGACCTTTCAGAAAGTTCAAAATGTTCATGACAGAGTGCGTGATTGCAGATCTCAGCATGTTTTATTGTCATAGGTCCAGCCATGGGTGCCAGTGTGCTTGGCACTCCCATTAAAATCCCTCATCTACAGGGTTTGACGGGGGGTTGTAAGGATAGAAATTGAATAGTGAAAAGTATAATGCAAAGATGTTGGGGACATTAGAAATGGAAAAAGCTCTCTATGTGATCCAATATTCTGTCTCAAAGAGTGGGCAAGGACTAGAGCTTTCGTGGGAAGCTGGATAAGCATATTACAGAATAGGTGTCCCATGATCCAACATAGTCCTTGTGGCACACAAGGGTCTGCTATTTTCTCCTGTAAATCTAAATGAGTTAGTTTACAAATAAGTTTTAGAAAGAGTAGTTCATATCATCTCTCTTCTTAAGGAGATCCTAAAATATAAAGCATGCTTTATATTTATCAGCCCATTGTACTTTTGTCATTATTTTGTCTATTTGTTCACACTGTCTGGATCATATGTAGCACCCTATGATTCTCTTTGATGTGAAGCAATGCAATTGACTTCTTTACCATGAAACTTCAGCGTTTTTTCCACCTGAATGAGACAGCAAGACAGCAAGCAAAGACTTACCAACAAGATAAACTAGTTGGCCATCTAGAATTTTAATATAACATCATATTTGTCCTGAGTGAGAGAAGTGACCTTAGATTATATCCACTTGTGTTGCTTTTGTTGTTGAACTTGCAAGCACCAAGGAAAAGCAAACCACAAATTGTACCTGCCAGAAGTGTATTTAAAACGGTCTTTTGAAGATGATGACTCTTCCAAACTAATTTGGGTTCACACTGGAAGCAGGGTGGGAAATGTTTTACCTGTTAGAATGCTGGTGTTACCTCTTGACAATGCCAGACCAAAGCTGCCTGAAGGACTTCTGGTTTTGCTACAGATACAAATCAGAAGGCATTTTAAAATCTGGATTCCACTGATTAGCTGCATTGATGCCTGTGGCAATTATTCCTGATTTTCACAAGTGAAAGTCAGACTCAAGTTCGTTGTGTTTTACAGGTTGAATTGATCATAAAGCAATGGACTGATTAAACATTATTAGACAACCAGGCTGAAAAAGAACATGCCTCTTTCTCACCCATATCTTCTCATTGAACACCTGCTTTCTAGGTCACCTCCTTTCACAATGAGTGCAGTTCTTTCTACCCTACTGTGAGAAAGACAACACTAGTATTGTTTGAAGTAAAGATTAATTTGGTTAAGCCCAACTTGATATAAGTGACTTGGACAACAGGTGGAATTGCAGGACAGCGAGGAAACAGAGATTTTCTTGCATGCAGAGCTGGAATTTGGTCTCCAGAGCATTTGCAGGAAAGCACAGTAACATCATTAATGTTAACGCCACCAGTGCTGTAGAAAACAGAGCCTGGCCACACTGACCTTTTTTCCAATCTTTATGGGCCCAAGCTCCTTCCTTAAAATAAAATAATGACCCCCAAGGTCAGTTTTGTTATTCTGAGTAGAGTTCCTTCTTTCAAGCAAACTTCTGTGTAACTTATGAGAACAATTTCCAGACCCTTATCAGAGGGCCAGCCAAGGAGTGTCTAGCCCACTATCTGCACCTTCTGAAAGAAACAATGAGAAGCTGAAGGCAGGCAGTGAGGTGAACGCCGGGGAATGGTTGCAGGGGTGGGAAGCAGGGGCAATCATCGTCCTGTTGGGAACATAATAGCCCCTGGGTAGGCCACTGCAAACAGGAAGGGTGTGGACAGGATCTGAGTGCAGCTGCTGCTCTGCTAACAGCATCTGTTCCCACTGGCTTTGATCTGGGGGCATGTGGCATTCTGTGCCATGAGATAAACAAGCTCTTGGAGTGGGGTTTGTTTGCCTTACACATATCTCCCTAATGAGCTGCATGCCCAGCCAGCCCTATACTCCAAATCTGGGAGCAGCAGCAAGACCAAGCCTTTCTGGGGGGGTTGCAGCAGGTCCTTGCAAACTTTTCACGAGTCTGGGAAAGATGACATCATGCACAGATTACTCGCCAGCCCCCAGTTTCTCACAGACCAGCATATTCACAGTCCTCACTATCACTCATGCAAAACTGGCTAGACTACTTCTCTCGTGTTTGCCTCTGCAGTTCAATTCCTTGGAGCAGGGCACCCAATTTAACATAATTAACTCTCGGAAGAAAATTACTCTAGTTGGCTTCTTGGCATGGCACAAGCACTTTACATGCCCTAGCTGGAGCCCTTAGGTTTGGAAATGAGCAGGGGATTTGAAGTTCCCAATTAACAGAGGCCAGAAACACTGCCTCACTGGGAACAGATTTGGCGTTGTGCCTGGGGGCCAAATTGAACTCCCATTGAAGCCCACGGGCAGCTGTTCAGAAACTTCAAGGGGTATCTGTGAGCCTGCTGGTGGATGTGGAGGGCAACTGAATAAGTGTCATGGCCTTGGCTGTTCTAGAAGCCTCAAAGGTCTCTCACCTTCCCAATAGTCCAAAGGACTTTGAGTCCTGCCTGTTCCCTTTAGAAGGTCACCTCAACCCATGAAGTCTCTGGAGGGTCCCTATGGATAGTAACCAGGTGCAGAAATCCATCTGGAATTGTTTTCTTCCTCCAGTCAACAAGCAGTGATATACACGGCATGAAGATATGGTACGTTGGCTGAAGAACAGGCAATCAGCTGTAAAAATGCTGAAGACTAGGGGCAAACGGTGGTAAATGGGGACCTTTATGCTCTTTGTACTGATATCCAATGCAAGTACATCACACTACGTCATTACAATGTCCAGTTTAGTTGCACTCCTGGGAGTAACTGCCAAACTCAGCTGTATACAGATGTGTTTTCTGAAAGCTTGGTTATATTGAGAGGAAAGACTTTTCAGCTGTGAAAAATTAGTCAGGTGGATGACAAGGGCCTTGGCTATATTGCCTTTTGCAAATGAGAACAAACCAGCAAAACTGTACTCTAATTTGCATCTGCCCAAATCCATCTGGCCAAATCTACTCAGAGAATTATGTGGTGGATGCGTGTTTGTAAACTACAATAAACCAAGTCCTCCAGTTGCTGCCTTTGATCAACTTTATGACAGTTTGCCAGAGTTAAAAATTAATTAGGACCTCAGGATATGGCTCAATATAATTTAAACTCCGCCATTACTTGGTGGAGTGTGGCCAATAATAACTAAATACATCATGCTCTGTCAGTGTTCACAGGTTTGTGGTGTTTTCCAATGAAAAGGTGCAGGCAAATAATCTCTTCTGTCTGCATCAAGGACTATACTTCTGTTTTCTTTATTGTGGCATTCAAGCGTCTCTCGTTTGTTTTGTGAACTGTAATACTGCTGTGGCTTATTAGATTTTGCTTCTTCATTGACAGTCATTATGGCTATTCCAAAATACTCCTCTTACCTTGTGCTTTACTCACATTCACTGAAGTCAAAGAAGAGATGCCTTCTTTTGTCCTTCTGAAAGAAAAATAATGTTAAAGACACAGGATCCAAACCACTGTGTTAATCAACTTATTGCAGTCGCCAAGTGTAGCCCAGCAATGGGCAGCTATGATGGGCTTCCAAACCTGGGGCACAGGGAGCACCCACAGGGCTTAGACAAAAGCTCCACAGCACATTTCCCTTCAGCTTCAAAGAGGCTTGTATCCAGCCCCACAGGCACTTATTTCAGAAATACAAGATTGTGGGAAAGGGAAGAAAAAGCACTGAAATAACATTTCATTTTGTTTTGTCTTTTTTTTTTGTTTGTTTGTTTGTTTGGGTTTTTTTTAAGTTTCTTTCATCTCTGACCAGCCTAGTACACTTTCAAAAGATTATTCCTACAATATGTGGACTGAAGTCAGTATCAATAATTTTACAATAACTATAATTCTCTCATTTACAGCCACAGTTTTATAAAAAGTATCAGTTAGATAAGCATTTAGAAAAAAAAGTTAAATATTATATATGTGTTATATAAAAGTTCATAGCAAAAATCTCAGCAAAAACACTGATTAAAGTAGCTGCAGATATTATAAGAATCTCTGCATTTTTGAAGAGTGGTTAGGGTTCATACATAATGATCACAGCAGAAGGCTAATTTCTAAATCTATCTGGTGGTGAAAAGTGTCTGTCTCCTCTACATTGAAGAGGAGAGAGCAAAGGTAGAGCTGCTCTTTATTAACTAAACATACTCCACTGTGTGCGGTGGCTGACTTGCTCCTTCTTCCCTGTTGTATAAACTCACATGAGGTACTGTCCTTCAAGGCCCTCATGTTCTACCTCTATCTTCCATCAGTATTGGGATCATCCTCTGCCTCCTGTTTGGCCCTCTGACTCCTGTCATTTCCCCAGGATCTAGCCGGGGGGTTGTTTATATTGCTGTCCTGCCAAGATTTGTATGATAACAGGGGAAGATGGGAAAAAGGGATCTCCCTGAGAAATATCAGAGGTAAAAGATGGTCTCCCATTGGGCACTGTAGGTGGGAAAGGATAGGAAACAGTTCTCAGTTCCGACTTTGAAAATGGCATATTTTTAGCATATTGGAAGATGAGAACAGTGTATTTGGGGAAGCTTGATTAGATCCAGGATGTTTTAGACTTTATCAGGAATAAACATAAGCTCCTACACACATTTAACCCAGTGCAAAGAGAGTGCAAGTCTCATAAAAAATATTCATTTATTTCATATTTCCAGAGGCATGTCATTTATTTGACTTCTTTTGACTTATTAAGTATTTGTGGAAACTTCATTTTATGCAGGAAATAGCTATAATCACCAGCAAATGTGACTTTAATAACTGAGATATTGGGAGCCATTTTTGGTTGGTACTAAAAACCACACACAGTAAAACCTTGTGATAAAAGAATCTCTTTTCTTATCTGGAGTTGAAAGTCAGGACAAATCTGACTGATTAAGAAAATCTTTGAGCAAGATACCATATATCCTCTCTAAAATTAAACTCTGGCTGAAGATTCATTTGATTCCGCTAGACGCACTCAAAATGTAAATAATGACAACAAAAATCAGTCCATAGAATATTTCAGTTTTCAAAATAATACAGTCCCTATTATATCTGACAGGTAAAAGAATATAAAGCACAACTTGAAGAACAATTTTGTGAATGTGGACAAGAAGTTTATTAAGAATTTATTTCCTTTTTGTAATTTAAATACTAGCCAAAGGTTTTTGACATTTTTGGTCTTTCAGCCTGAGGAGGGTTCATGTGAAAATACATATGCATGTGCAGGTTAGGACAGCCACTGACCCTATGTCCATTGAAATAAATGGAAAGACTCCCATCATTCGGGTATTAAACTTTAAATAGAATAGTGGAAATGGAATAATGGAAAAGATTCGAGCCCTTTGCAAATAGCAGCCGTGGTGGATTTGTTTCTCACCCATCCCCACTGCCTGTGGGACACACGACCCTCGGGCTCGCTACCCAGACAGTCAGACACACAATAAAAAGTAACGCTGGTCCTGGGAATCATAAGGGAGGAAAAGGACATGTCCATAAACAGGGACAAACATCTTTCTCTGAGCAAAGCTGTCAGATCCATTTTAGCAAAGACCTGCTCAATCTTTTCCTCTGGGGCCACTTTTTCCTGTCTGGGAACGTCTGTGGCATTGCCTGTCTGTTCCCGAGTGACCATCACTGAGAGGTTTAGATAAGGCAAGAAATCGCACTCAACAGTCTTATGATCCCAGGCTCCAAGACAAAATGGGAAGGCTGTACTTTTGCTACCACTCTTTCAGAGAAAAAAAACCCACACCACCACCCAAGCACGTATCAGCTGAACAAAGGTTATATTGTCTGTTGGGAAACACTGATCCTTAGCAATTGTCCTCATTTGTATCTGTGTAACAGAAGTGCTTTTAGGTGATCCAGCTCAAGTACTAGTATGGGGGTGGCAGTTACGAGCTTCAGCTATATAGCTGACTCTAGAATAAATTAAATGAGTGAGAAAAGAAAAAAAAATAATATCTGTATCAACATTAAGTTGTAAATACCTCATAGGGAAGCTCATGTCCTGTATTAGAACACAGGGCAGAATACATTGACTGCAGATTGCAAATATTATTAACAATATCCTTTAGACACCACAGTTTGGTGTTTTAAGCAGGGAAAAAAGTGTTACTTCAATAATCTATGATTACATATACAGCGACACTCATCAAACGTTTACATTTGCAATGATTTTAATAATTGAACAAACATAAATATCCCTTATGCCTGAGCACGTGTCTTCTAATGTACCTCAGGTGTAGGTTGTCATTGCAGGTGTCTTTCATATGCACTAAAATGGTCAGAACCTCCTGTGTACCAAATGACTGTATATGAGGAGCTGAAGACAGCAACCTGAACTCAGCACATCTTTTAGAGTTTAGAAGGATGCCAGAGCACTTGGTCCAAACTACCTTTGACAAGAAGACACACTTCACGGATCAAATACAAATATTATTTATTATTTGTACTGGGAAGTGGCCCAGAAATGTCAATCACTTCGTGTCTGTTTCTCAAGGACCCTGTAAAACAGTTGTAATGAGAAAACAGCCCATGCTCCACAGACCTCGGAAGATAGGACTCTGCTTTCTGTTTTTAGAATATGTAGGAGCTGTTGATAAAGGAGCAAAATGTGAAGATGCTGATGAACAAAATCAAGGGCCCTGCCTTTAGCTGGTATATATTGGCACTGCTCCAGGGACATAATATTTTGTGCCATGCTTTCAACTGGTATATACTGGCACAGCTCCGGTGACTTCACAGTGTGATGCTGATTTATACCAAATTTCTCTGGCTTTATGTCCGTAATTATTGCCAGAAACAATACACAGTTATAATGGAGAATTACTGTTTGAAAGCTTGAATGAGAGGCAGACAAGATGTTTCTGTCTCCCATGAGAAGGTGCATACTGGTTTTTCTTTTCATCATTCAGGAAATTTGCCAATTAAAGGCTTAGGCCAGCACAGGCTGAAGTTGGTAAAAAGTTTCCTTATAATACCCTGGGAATTTTGCTCTTGGATCTGATGCTGCTTCAGTGGTGAAATGTGTTTGCCATGGTGTGAGTTCAGATCAACACAGTACTTTTGATAGGTATATAAAGTAATATTGGGAACATCTATCAGAGACAGTTAATTTTTGCTGTTTGTATGAGACCGCACTGGACATTAAGTCAAAGTGAAAGCCCAGGTCTGAGCCCTATTGGTTCTTCTCTTTAAACTGTTAAACCCTTGACTTTGATGTAAGATGCCCCTGGAGGAGGTTGTCTCACCTCTAAGGTGTGATGTGAATGGGAAGAAAGACAGAGGTGTGAAGACAAGGACCCTGCCTCAGGCTGGGAGTTAGGACTTCTTTTCCTTCATGTGGCTTCTTTGCAGGAGTAGCAGGTTGACCACCAACACTTTCAGAAAGCCTTTCAGAAAAAGGTTTTCTGCTTAGGGCTCAGCAGTTGACTCACCCATGCTGCAAGTACCAGATCTGTTGGCACAAGTAATTGGTGTCATAAGCAAGTAGATTTATATGCACTCATGTGGCAAGATGGGACCAACACCAGTGGGCGGGTGTGATGTTTTTCTGACTATGCCTTATTAGCCAGCACTAGCCGTTGTTCTCAAAGGGCTGACAGACCTTGTGCCCAGGTGAGCTGTTGTAAGACAGAGCTTGACAAATTTACAGAAGAGATTGTATGACATAGTGTCAAGAAGAGCATTGGGACAAACTTTACTTCAGATAACCTTTTGCAACTTGTGTATTACTCTGATCCTGATATAAAATGACAAAGGTGACATTCCCACCAGAATGAGACAGAGTACCACCTGAAGATGGCAAAAAGCATTATTCTTGAATTCTGCTATGTTACCAGTTCGTAGCAATTACAAGAGCAGGAACGTTCGTAAAGACTGACTGAAAGTACTTGCTGATTGGTAAAATACAAAGGATTATGATTGCACTGCTAATAAAAGCTGACTCTACACTTGTTCAGCAGAAGAAAGGGTGAAACCTAGTCTTTTAGTTGCCTGCAACTGAATCAGAGGTTTAAATTTCTTCTGAATCATGAATTGTCTAGTGGAGCTGAGCAATGCACATAGCTGACCACTACTTAATAGGGAAAATTTCCAAGTTACTTAATCTAACATTGCTGTTGTGGCTTCATGTAAGTCAACAGAGCACTGTGCTCTGTTCTACCCTTGGCCAAAAAAACAGTGTTATTTGGTTTTCAAACTTGTTCACTGAAGCTACAGTCTGAAATCACCATCAGTATGGAAGTGGGAAATACTGTCTGTTTAAAAAATAACAAGCACATTCAGGTTAACCAAAATCTTTGATGAATTACTATTTATTTTGTCACTTTGTTTCAGTATGAATCCTCCCACTCTAATTCTAAAAAGTCCATCTGATTTCTTCAGTTAGCTCCAATCTGGATTCAAGTTTCAAACTGATTAAACTTTTTTTTTTTTTTCAGGAAAAAAAAAAGGAAATATCTCAATTTCTGTTAAAAATATTATACTCAAACCAAAACAATGCTTTGAACATGGCCACTTGCTGGAAATTTATTTTAAAAGGCATTTTAAGCTGATTTTCTTAGAGTGATCTCAAAAAATTAAAAGAAAGTGAAAGGTTGACAGCTCTTCTTGTGATGTTTTAGTTGAACTATGAATTAAAGAAAAGAAAAGATAGAAGTTGATCTGAGAAATCCTGTTTCTTAGTATGATATGAAATCTGTCCCATTAAAAGTTTATTACCAAAGCTAGATTAAGGTGAATGTTTCTCTGTTGGATCTATTCTGTCAGTATCAGATTATTTTGAGAAGTTTCCTTTCTTGTCTTAGGTCTACAAAATACTTATTACTGAACACAAGTCGGAAGTGTGTTGCTGCAACAGAGGCAAATCAGATCCTCGGTTGCATCCACAGGGGCATTACCAGCAGAGAGAGAGATGTGATTGTCCCACTGTACTCAGTGATGACCAGGCCACACCTGGAGCACTGTGTCCAGTTTTGGTCCCAAAAATTCAAGAAGGGTACAGAGGGCCTGGAGAGGGTCCAAAGGAGGGCAATGAACAGGATCAGAGGGCTGGAGAACCTGCTGTATGAGGAAACATTGAAGGAGTTGGGTCTTTTCTCCCTGGAGAAGGCTCAAGGAGGACCTCATCACAGTATTCCAGTACTTAAAAGAAGGCTACAAATAGGACAGAGTCTCTCTCTTCATGAAAGGCCACATGTAAAAGACAAGGGGCAAAGGATACAAGCTGCACTGGGAGAGGTTTCATCTCAGTATAAGAAAGACATTTTTACATTGAGAATAATCAATCACTGGAACAACCTGCCCAGGGACATGGTAGAGTCCTCATCACTGGAGGTTTTCAAGATGTGACTGGACAGGGTGCTACATAATGTCATCTAGACTCCCTCTCCCACTAAAGTTTGGAACAGATGATATTTTGAGGTGCCTTCCAGCATGAGATGTTCTATGAGTCTATGATTTTGCCTTAGATTCAACTATGTCTAGGTGAATAGGGACAGACAGCTTTTGGTACATCTTCTAGTTTCTAAATGTATCTTCACATAAGAAATTATCTGAAATACACATTAGCTATATTTGCTTAAACTTACTTTTTGTATACAATGTAATTATAAGATTTCATATGTAGGTAGAAGTAAAACTGCATAGATATATGTGGCCATTGATGTTTTGTAGGCTTTTTAGCAATATACCTTACTGAATCACAAAAGAATTTCTGACATCATTTGCAGTGTAAGGCAATTGGAGGATATTCCTCTTTTTCTTTTGACTTTGGCTCTGACAGCACAACATTATTGTAAAGGAATGCTAATTAAAGAAAACTAAGTTGTGTGAAGATTGTCTTTGATCCATACTCATGAAAGTCCAGCACGAAGAAAGGGCTTCAAAGCTACAGCACAGGTCTCTCATCGAGAGTGAGCTCATATGATTATAGAAAGTAAAATCTTAAACTAAATATTGTGTTGATTTTGGTGTTTTTCCACTGACTAGTTTCTGTTCAAGATTTTACACAGGACTGTGATGTTGTCTCTAAAGTGGCTCTGAAACAGATCAGTAATTCACAGGATTTTCTTCATTCAGGCTGCAGAAGTAAATATGAAGGAAAGCATCAAAATGTTATAGTGCTGATGTTAGTGGATGAATACCCCTACTATTTTAATAGTAGTTACTTTTGCGTGAAAGGTGAGAGTCTGCTCTACAGATGTGACACACTATCAGTCTTTGGAAACTTGGACATGTTGAGCCAATTGCTGTGACTGTGAAATTTTAGAAATTGCAGAAGAATCACTGGGTAGTTTTCATGTTTCATAAGCATTAATAGCCAAGCTTTTTTAGAGTTTCTTCAGAATCAAGAAACTGAAGTTCCTTGCCATGCCCCAGCACAAAACAGGTGCAACCAGCAGGTTTTGGTCACTCATGGTGAGGGAGCTGTCCAGAGGCTGCACCATAGGCTCCTGTAGTCCAACAGGAATATTCTTGGAGAGCAGAAAAATACTTTATTTGGTTTCCAGGGCTTTAAGTCAACTTTTTCAGGGTCCTTGGCTTAACAGGAGTCTTTCAAATGCAGGCTGCTGCAAGACATGCTGCACTAACTGATCCTCTGTCTGCCTTGGGAGTGTTTTTCTGACTCTGGAAACTAAGCAGGCAGGCTCTGATGCAGGAGCTCCTGGCATTTCCAAACACATTCTCTGTTGCTGGAGTTTCCTAGTTCTGAGGTATATTGGGAAAAGCCAGAATACGTTCACTTTAAATCATGACCACCAACCTGAATGGAATGACATAAACATCTGGGAGCAAACTGGGTCTGTTATGTCTGGAGAAGCTGCTAGATTTCCAGTAGATGTTTGTGAGCATTATTTCAGACAAAAATATTGCATAGAATGTTTTTAATTAGTACCAATTTCTTTCCTATTGTCAAGGTGGTTATTAGTTAAATTAACTTCTTCTTTCTAATTGATGTTTTGACAGCATACCACACAAAACAATAACAGTTTTTCTCCTTGTTGTTTTTAAATATCTGGGAAACAGGTGCCAAAGGTATTTTTAAGTTAATTAAAGATTCAGTTGGGTTAAAAAAAAGTCCAGATGATACTGTGAGGCAAATAATTTTAACAGTAGAAGTACCCCCTGGTGTTGCCCTCTGTGACAATTCTCAGATCTACAAAATCCTTGTCCTAACAGGGCTGATGCTAACTAGGGTGGCACTGAAGAAGACAGTAAATTCTAATGCCAGTACATTTACTTTGGCAGGTGAACACAGTGGTTGATTTTCCTTAAAGTACGTGAGTTGAAGCTTGCTAATAATACCTAGAATAAGAGAACTGTATTGCAAGTTACATAGCTACGCTTCTAACAGAATGATGTGTCACATACTGGCTCTGGTTACTCCTGGGGAAAGCATGCATTAGTTTGAGAGAAGAAACCTAATCACAGCCCTGAAGCTGAATGACAAATGCCAACAAGGGCTGCCTTCTGTTTCCATTGGTGTCTCCTGTGAGTCTCTGCACAACAGCAACCCCCATGCCAAGTGTTACGGGAAGCTAAACAGTGAGGCTTGTCCATAGATGTCACAGCATCAGGTTACCTGCATTCATAAAAATAAGTGTGGGTACAATTAACTTCTCAGCCACCCTTCATTAAAAGCCAAACAATTCCACATTGCAGGTCTCTTTCTCTCCTTCCCACACTGGTTTTGTGTCATCCTACCTTTCAGATACTACACAGTGCTCCCATTCCAGACACCAAGACCAGGATCTTAAATTACAAAGCTGATCACTGGATTTGGTCTTTTCTGTTTTACTCAAACATGTTGCTGAGTTCCTGCTGGCCTCCTATCCCAAATCACAATGCACAGTGCCTCTCATTTTATAAACTTCTCTTCTTGTTGTTTAGGGCTTTTTGTTTTCTTTCCTAGTCTTTAATTCCATTTCCAGAAAGGACTTTTCACCAAAACATAAAGACTTAACACTCTGAGACCTAAATTGCAGATTATTTCATTACAGAGAATTTTTGAGGGATTCATCCAGAGTTAATTAAGTTTCCAAGGAAAAGATCTCCCTCCTTCCTACCCACCTGTTTTAATCATCACACTCCCTTACACCATTCTTTCTTCATTTATTTTTCTTCATGTATAAAGTGCAAAATAAGGCTGCAAGAGCAGGCTCATAAGCCTGATTAACTTTAAGCATGTCCTTTGCATACAACTTAAGTCAGTAAAATTAAGCTTTTACACTTATATGACAGAGAGGAAGCTATAAATTATAGCCTGCCGATGAAGTGACTCATGTAGAAACAGAAAAACAAGGGGATAAGTGAATGACAAAAAGCTGACCTTTTTTTTTTTTTTTTTCAGCATGAACGAGAACAGACTTGGCTCCACACATAGATCCTGACTTTAGTCAGGAGCTCATAATAAAACTGGGAGCCTTAAAAAAGCAGGAAGGTTTGAAGAAAAAAATATGGAACTGGAAGTAGTTTTAGAAATAGAGGGGGGGGGAAAAAAAAGAAAAAAAGGTAGTCAACCCCAAAACCTAAAACCAGACCAGCACCAGGCCACCCTCCAAAATGTCCCAAACTCTGAAAGTCAAGGTCTTTGTTGTACAACATATTTTTAAGCCTCATGTGGTGACAATTTCCAGACCCCTGGCATGTTCCTTAATAAAAACGAGTTCCTTTCAGACTTGAAAGCATATCACAAAATTGTGAAGTTCTTCTGCGTTTAATATCAAATTAGCTGGGACAAGGATATTTGTATCAGTGACTCTGTAACAGAGTGTTCCTGGCTTGCTGGAAGTATTTGACTGACCAATAGTGACAAGTGGTCTGAAAAGATAAAATATCCAAAACAAGAAACACTTGCTAAACAATTCCTAAAACCAGATTTTCATTGACTTGAGAGGAACTGCACCACTTTGCCCACAGCAAGAAGCACGCTCGCTTTCCTCAGAAAGCTGTGGAGACGCTCACCATGAGAAAAGTTACTTCTCAGACTACTGAAGATACTGACTCCCACCTTGCATGGCATTTAGAGTTAAGCAACAGCAAACTCAATCAAGAATTTAGAGGAAAAACAGACATCCCGCTCACAGTCTCCAAGTAACATATCCCCAGCTTAAACATCTTACAATTACAGGAAAAAAAGGCACTCTAAGCCTTGAATATTAACTATGTAGATTCTAAATATTTTTATAAAAGAAAAAAAAAAAAATCCCAACACTGGGAGCATTAACTTTTTCTGAGTTTGGTGGTGTTGTGCACACAGCATTTGAGACACTTGCAGATCTCCGGCCACTCTTCTGTCTGAGAGCCAGCGCAGGTAGGAATGTGACAGCCTGACAGTCCTGGCACTCGGGCAATGTTTCTTGCTCTCCAGATTACTCCTGCTACAGCACTTGAACTCTTTAGTCTCTCAGCATATTCAAACTCCCAAAGCACAAAGTAAGAGATAATAAGCCTCTCTTTATCTGTTCAGCATTTGTAGCTCTTTCATGCATCAAACACAGTCCTGTGGGACTTGTTCATATTTTTTCACGTAGGAATGTCTTGTTCTTCTGTCTTAGCAGCTTTCTGTATCAGCCACTGCAGTCCAGATACAGGAAAAAATGTGAAGGATTTCAACAATTCGACTTAAAATGACACTCGAAGAACACAGTGCAACATTTTTCATTACATGATCAAAATATAGTAACTACCTTTACTAAAATGTAACAAAGTAGTTATATAAACTGAACCACTGCTGATACGTTGTTATTATTATATTTTACCTGTAGAGCTAGTTAATAGGGTTTGAGCACATGGTTAAGACAGCTGTCAAACCGAGTCTTCTGATCATCAGTGAAGTAGTCAGTAATCAAGGGCTGTCGCAGATATCTACAATGCTTTGCCAGCTGCAGTTTTAAGGAAGATCAACACCCAGATATATCCTTTATTATAGCTCTGCAACAATACTGAAAACCCATTTAAGGAAGCTTTTGGTCCAGGATACCATGCGGATATTTATGGCAAAAAGTAACAGCTCCCATAGCTGTTACAAATTAAATTAGTTCACTTTCTTTTGGAGGTTCATTTGCTTCATTCAATGGCCCATTGGTTTCCTTAATTCAATCCCACATTTCATGTCAGTATGGTCTAGGAAAAGAAATTTTCTCTTAGTACCTCTGCATCATTTTCTTCTTTTGGTGCAGCCTGATTAGATCTATCCTACTGTTTTCTTCTAAAAATAGATCAGTATCCAAGCTCAAAATGATCATTCTATGGTATTATTACCTCACATATAAACTGCTGGCAATTGCTTATGTTTTATGGATGATTTTGAATTCCTGAGAAGAACAAGTGGTGCCAAGGAGACGGAAAAAATGAAACAGGAAACAGTGCAAATAGTTCAGTGATCTGGACAGTCAGCTCTATCTTGTTAATGGACAAAATAAGTGGCTAGAAGTTTACTATCTAAACTTATCTGTAATTCTTTTATCCATAAATTGCAGTAATAGAATGATTACTATGAGCAATATTATATCATAAAACTCCAATGTATCTCTGGACCGCTAGCAGCTTTTTGATAAGGTGTCAGAAGAGGACTATCACACCTAAAGCCAGTTTAAAACCTCAGACAAAGTGATGCTATTGGATGTATACTAAAAGTCTACATACTTTTTTCTTGTATACTTTCTCCACGCTGTCATCATGTGAAGAAATTTAGCTGTAGAAAAGAAATCAGACAACAGGGGTAAAGCAACCTAGAAAAAACATTTTAAATACCAAAAGAAAAAGTAAGGCTAAAATTCTATATGGGAGAATCAGGAACTGGGCCCTTCTGCCCATGAGGAATGAAGCACAAAACAGGGTAGCAGGTAGGGAAGGAAGGGCTACAGGATGAGCTTAGTCAGAGATGCTGTTAGAAATCAGGGATGGCTTTGCTTCCGTGGTGTCTTTACAGCAATTATTGGGCTGTGTGCTGAATTTGACAGCCTGTACCATAATGTCACACAAAGGTCAAGAAAAACGAAAATACTTTTGGACAATATTAATATTTCTGTAATGCACTTTTTTTATGGTGACCTCAACTCACACTTGTGCTCCATAAACATCCTATAGGCATAAAATTAGTCATTTGTGCATTTACGGAATAGTTGCTAAACTATGTATTGCAGATCTTAGTGCAAATCTAATACCTCATTGCATGCAAACTTAACCACAGAATTTACAATTGCTCTTGTGTTAACAGGATGAAGGACTGGTTTTCTGTGAGTTAGGAGATGACTTCTCTAATCCTTATTGCTTTGAAAGGCAGTATTGTTGTTTTCATCACTTGACCGATTACTCTTTTCATCATTTAATTCAATTATAAACTCTCTTGCTAATGCTGCTAGCTTGGATATTTTCCCATCCTTTTTCATATGAATTCCTGTTCGCCTACTGCTTTTTTCAATTTCCTAATCTGCCTTGCCATTAACATCACTGCTGGAAGTTAGAAGCTGACACACAAATCCATTTAAAGTAAGATCTGCATCTATTTTTTGATCTGATACACATTTAACCAAAAAAAGCTTGACAAAATTGTACCATTTCCTCTCTTTTAAGCAAGCTCAAAAAGAATGAATACTTGTCTGTTCTCCCACAATGTGCAGGGGGTGACCTGGGCTGCATTTACGTGAAGCAGATGGGATTTTGGAGGTATGCTGTAAAACAGTCACAGCTCTCCACACTTTTCTCCTTCTTTCAGGACAATCAGAATAACTTTTGCAGAATAAAAACAACTCAGAAACTTTCCACTGATGTGTCACAGAGAATGTTTGCAACACTTTAGTTTTATTTTGGAGCCTGTTGAATTTATTCTATCCCCAAGCATATCCCTGTTGCGAATTCCTTGAATGAAAAAATAACAGGTATTTTCCTCATAACATACAATTACTTTTCAACTCCAAGTGTATCATCAGACCCTAAAAGTGTCCATTATAAGATATTATGTCTCTTTCCAGCAGTCACCTTAGTATCATTACCTCATCTAATATATAGTACTGTACTGCCAGGATGGCATTTTCCTGTAAAATCACATTCATCACTACAGAATGCATTGAGATCATTATTTAATTAACAAACTAGTTAATTATTAATTTTTCTACCTATGTTTCTACTATAATTTGTATTGCTGTTGCATGCATGCACAGGCCTCATAATGCTAGAAGTTGTTTAGCTACATAACAAAAAATCTATAATCAAGCACTGATAGTCTTGATTAATGGTAAGATGCAATAACTGAAAGGCATAGGCTGCAGAAGGAATAAAAGGAAAAACAGCAAATTTCACACCTTAATCCATAACTTCAGCCCACCATATGCTGTGCAGAGTGCTAATGCACAAAGCACAGGAAGAAACCACCACTGATACCTTTTTCCTTGTGCGGTTGCTGTGGACACTTATTTTGTTGGTTATGTGGCCTGGATGGCTCTGATGTCATCAGGCATCTATATTCAGTATTTCTTACATCCTTCAAGGTTAGTGACTGCTAGGAAGGACATCAGTGATTCAAGGTTTTCCAGCAATGGGTTTCTATCCATCCTCCTTTCCATGTAGACACCAGTTCAACCAGATTTCCAGAGGTCCTGTCTCCGGGAAGATCTGTTTTACAGATGTAAGTGAAAATCCAAGCTTTGTGAGAAAAGCAACACAAATAAATGATTTCCTAATTGCGCTGGATTAGAAAGGAAATATAAACTTACATCTGGCCACTCTACTCAAGGCCATCCCTTCTCTGTGTCTTGCCTGTCTCACCATATGGATTGCACAGATTGTACCATTGTCCTCCTACATGCTTTCCCTAGCCCAGGGAGCAGGTTCTGGCAAAGGGCTGTGTGGATGTGTTCATGTCATGAGCTGACCTGCTTCCAAATAGGAGAGCAAGAAATGATGTTTGTACACAGGCTCTGCCCTCCACCTTCTGATTCCTGAGGATTGCAAGTCGACTCTTAACACTTCCAACATTCAGTTCAGACATTTTAAGATGGGGCTGACATTTAGGTTTAATGTAACAGCCAGCCTCCCCAGTTCGGTATGACTGACTGAAAAGCTGACAGGCTGAGTAATTGATTGCAACCAACCTCTCTCTTTCTCATCTAAGTGGAAAAGAAGCAAGTTTAAAAAAATCCAGTGACAGTCTTTTGTATAAGTTCAGATGTCATAACAGGCTGAAAAAGCACATATATTCTGTTTCACAGGGCTCCCTGAGGAGCTTTTTACACATAAAAAATGAATTAATGAAAAACTAACTGTTTTTAGTCATAAAAACATAGTTGTGTAAAATACTACTCACACTGTAGAGATCACTGGATCAACATTATATCACCATCTCTATAAGCTTCCTGCTCCCTGGGGCAATATTTGACTCCAGTTCCATTCATCCTGATCTCTCTCTGTATTAAGCTACTGAAAAATTGATCCCCCTCCACCCCATGCTATTTGCCTTCCAAATCTCTTCTACTGCCACAGGTGTGTTCTGTCAAGTAAATGGCAGGGCAGAGGGGGGAGAAAGGGGGAGCACCCTCCTCAGCTGCATTTAGACTCCAGCCGGTTGTTAAGGTTATGAAAGGAAATTCTTCAGTTTGAGTGCTGAGCACCTTGAAAAACAATTGCCTCATCTGAAATGCAGAACAGGAGCTGGCCCAGCAGTGGCTTGTTGTAGTGCAAGGGAGAGAATAAGGTCTCCTTTTCACACAGACTGCCTCAAAAGGTAATAAGACAACAGGGCTTACTGGGTTAGGTCGCAGGTCTACCTTGCCTAGGATCTTACCTCTGACAGCAATCAGTAGGTGTGTAGAGAAAGCACGAGAGCAAAATGAGTAAGCAGCAGTACATCCCCACAATGTTCTCCTAGTTTTCAGTGATGCTCTCAAAGTAAAGTGGTGTTTTTGCATAATCCTTGACTGAATTTCCTTCGGTGATTTTGTCCAATTATTTTTTAACCTATATAAACTCTTGATCACCCACAACACCAAATCCAAGGCTCAACTGTGTATAATGTGAAACAATATTTTCTTTTGTTTGTTTTGCTAGCTCTGCCTTTCCTCAATACCTTCTAGTTCCTGCACTGAAGAGCCTCACAGCAGTCATTCCCACCTCCATGTCCTTCATGACCTCAGTTGCAAGGCCATCATTCATCCCTTTTCCAGGTATCAAAGTGCTCTGAGCCTATTTGGGTCTTGCACTGAAGCTGTTCTGTACCGCTGAACATCTATGGACATCCCCTCAGTGTCTGTCGTAGTCCTGCTGAGATAAAAAGACCAGAACACAGAAAAAGGCCTTGGTAGAACAGTAGTGAGCACTGAGATGATTTGATATATCTATTTATTGCAACATGAAGATTTTATTCCTGACTGGTAACAGTAACTGAGAGCCTATCCTCGTAGGCGCAGGGGTTGGGAATGGGTGGGACGGAGTTTGCATTTGTCTATGTTGAATTCCACTTGCCAGTTACTATTGACAAGGTCTTCCTGCAGTTTCATATCACTTTTAGCACTAATTCAAAGCAGGTAATCTGCTGCATCCCATGTAAAAAAGAATCCCAGTGTAGAAATATTCCCAAGCTGCTGTAGTAGAAACATAATTTTGCACATCTTCTTAAAGAAAATGTCATTTTGTTCTCTATGACTAAATCAACTCTTGTCCTACAGATTCTCTGGCAAGCTGCTTTTTCCCTAACAACTTGAAAAATTCTTTATTATACGTGTTTATGTCTTTTGCAAGTAGTTTCTCAAACTTTCCCTTTTTGGGGGCAGAGGGAGGTATTTTTCCTTTTAACCTTCCAGAACTTTCAATCTTTGCTATTTTCCTGAATTGAACACAACCTTGGCACATTGAGGGATGCCTTCTTCCATCCATTGCCCTCTTACCGGATTTCTTCTGGTCTTTTCATGGTGGCATGTATGGTAAAAGATGTGGTATGTATTTTCTATCTGCCTCGGATATACTAGCTTTAAATTATCTACATGCTATCTGTAAAGGCTTTACTCTTTAGAAGTTTAAAGTTTCCTTTTTTTTTCCTTTTTTTGTAATCTTACACATTTTTAAACACACTTTTACACAATTTCCCTTTTTGAAATTAGGCACAATGATACAGATATTGAGTGGATTTAATTGGTTGGGCTGCGCTAATGAATCTGAGCCTATTTTGGTCCCTGTTATAGAGTGCTGGTTCCACAGCGGCATTCATGAATCAATTCCAGCATTGCTCAGGGCAAGGTAAAGAGGTGCTTATTCCATCTTAGGTTCTGTGAGTACTTGGCCCAGGAGGAAGTCATTAAGAATAACTAAATGCTTCACTTTGACATCACATCCCAGCAGAGCATTAGCCAATACACCCAGGAGTGTTTGCAGTCTCCTGCCGCAGCTGTGTTTCCTGGCCTTGTGTTCTCATCTCCACCAGCTCTTCACAGATGCTGCTGCATTCCAGTGGATCACTGGGTCACACAGGTGTCCTATAGGTGACAGGGGAAGGACCAGCCCATTAAGCATTGCCAAAAGTAATGCAAATCACGAGAGGACAGAAATATTTCTAACCTGCTTAGAAAAGTCAGTGAGATTTCAAGGTTTGGAAAAATTTGAATTTGATAAATTTAGAAATATAGAACTAGCATTGGAGTTAACACTGAAGAAGTTCGAATACATACGAGGGTTTGCCTGCTGTAAGGTGCTAATCTGTAGGCAGCTTTGAATATATCACCCAAGGGACTGTTTCCGTGTCTTTGCACTGTTTTACACAGCAAAAAGATGCAAACAGAAAACTTCATTAAGGTTGGCCTATTACTGTAGTGGGTCCCACGGGGTCTGATATTCTGTAATAAAACTGTAATAATTCATGCAGAAGCCTGGCTAGCTACAACAGCTAGTGAAGGTAAGAATGGTGGAAGGGAATGAAAGAGTATTTAAAGAAATGGTGCAACAAAAAGAGGGATAAACATAAATAAGTCTCTTGTCTTTCTAATCTTGAAACATTCATGCCCTTGTTCAGAATGAAAAAGATGCCCAAGACAAGTAGGGTATTGTACTGAAAAATATTGGCTGCCTGATGGCTTTGGAAAAAAATATGCCATGTTCACAAATACCTCCCCTGACCTGTTTATTAAAAAGGACAATAAATGACTGAGCAGTGAATATTCAGGGCCTGGGAGATTTTATCAGGCATAATGCTTCTGAAAAAAATGGTATGATACAATTGGCTGTGGGAAGAACTACGAGTTCAGATCTTTCTTAGGTCAGCTGATTCTGTTCCCTTTCTAATTCCATGTACAGTTGCTATTTAACATTTTGCCAGTCTTCTGGGAAAGTCTGTCAAACAAAGGTTTTGAATGTGACTTGCACAGATTGCTGATTGCTTTTCATAGCCTGAACATTTCATGAAGTCCTTCACGGATGACCGTGTTTTGTTTTATTTTTTAATGTATTCCATAAAGGAAGAATTCTGAACTAAGCCACTGTGATTGCACTTAATCAACTTGCAAACAACACACAGAAAAGAATTCATTATATTACTATAGTAAATTCCTGCTATTTAAGTATAGTATCATTATGAATAAAGCTTATTGAAGCCAAAATGCCTCGATTTATTTATAGATCTTCTGTGAAAATGAAAGGAGCAAAGGAATTTGAAAACAGCCAATATGCTTGCTGTGATGTTGGCTTTCCTGGAAGTCAGCTGCAACAGGGACAAGTCACCAAGGGTGAGACTTTTTCTCAGTACTTACCTGTACCTGCTGCTGTTGAAGTTCCTCACAGGAAACAGAATTATGCCAACACTAAGTTCTTCTGAAAAGATATGCTTCTGAAAAATGCAGAAGACTGCAGCTAACTTGATTCTAGTGTTTCAGCAACACTAGGAAGCAACATTTAAAAATCCAAAATGTTTTGCACTTGTAACTATAGTAGTATTTTAGAAACCATTATCAGGAGTTCAAGGAGGTTGATTTTGTATCCAGTAAAAATACAGAGAAATAACCTCTCAGTAACATGTTTTCCCTGTGCTGAGATGCTTAGAGATACTTCTCTAAAAAACACCAATAGATTAACAAAGGATGTCGTTAGGCTGATGCTTTTTATCTGCCTAGGAAGAGTAGCAGCTTTAATAAGTTACAAAGAATACTTTTTTAGATATTTCATCACATGGAAGAAAGATGATCCAGTTAGCAGTTTCAAATATTTTATACCACTGTGGTAACTTCTGGTGCCAGCATACTACTAACATCTGTACTATTTCATAGAAAGGAATGCTACAGACACTGAATATGCTGCCAAAGATGCAAGGCTTACACATCAAGATACTACTGCTCCGCTGCACCGATGTCAGTCAAAAAGAGCCCCACAGGAGTCAGTGGAGTTAATGAAGCAGAGGAGAAGTGTTAGATCAAAATTAGGCCTTGTATCATCACTTAAGAAGTACTGCTTCTCTTCTAAATACGTAACTCATTAAATCCTTGAAAACAGCTAATACCCCACTAATTCCATTACTTTCATAATCAGGGAGTTAGACACTTCCTGGCCCCAACCTAAGTCATTAATTTATTGAAAGAACTGCACAGATCAACTTCTGACAACTATTATTATTATCATTATTTTTATTATTTACTTATGATAATCAGCACACACAGTCTACTAGTCACTGCCTCAAAGAATTTACTTAAGGGGCTTTCTCCCTTGTTCATTGGCTTCTGAGGGACATGGATTGAAGTCAAGCAGAACTGCAGGACATTTTCACTTGAGGGTCATATCCTAGCATGGAATCTATTTCAAGCCGAGCTGACTAGGAATTTGGCTCACTTGTACTTTGGCTCACGATGGTGTTGCCCATCAAGTTCATGATGACAAGTGAACAGGAAATTTCACCACTGCATCATCAGAATGTTTCAGATTGCTCCAGGTGCAGCCTAGAGCCAACCTCTCTGTAGAAACCCTGAGATGTGATACACAATGAAATCACTGTCTCTTGCTCTCCTAACAGCATGCTTGAATAGGCTGTGGTGAAACCTCCTCAGGGAGACAACGGAAGCCCTATCACTCCAGTCATTTAGAGCTGGATAGTAGGAAACACTTATGAATGTACTGTAGGGAGCAATTCTTCTTGGCAGAGGCTATGTTAAATGATGTAAGAGAGGGCTTTTCAGCTCCTATTTCTGTGCCTTTGAGGATATAGTGTTGCTATTTGGCATTTTTAAGCAGAGTTCTGATCCTCAGAAGGAATGATACAAAAAAGGAGATAATCAAATAACTGATTTCCTTGCATGCTTTCCATGCATTCAAGGAATCTTCAGAAGTGAGATACTGGGCCAGAGGCAAACATGATAGAGTTATGATGAGCTGAGAAGCAAAGTGGTTATTGGTGTCCCTTAGGGTCTGCTTTTCCTATTATTATCTTCATATTTTCTGTCACACCACCATGCACAGATGCTTTCCTTGGATAACACTGGAAGGTTTCAAATTCGTGTCCAAGATTTTTATGTGTTCTGACAGCTACAAAAAGCTGGCAGATAAACATAGCTTTGTAGATTCGAAATGGGAATAGTGCAATTAAAAAAACTGGAAACAAAATATTTATTACTAATCAGATGGTGGTCAATGATAGATATACAAGTGCTGTAATCATGTTCATGCTAGCTCTTGCTAATCTTCTATCAGTCTTTTTTCGGTCTTTTTTTTTTCCTTTTCAGCAAGTTTTTCATTAAGTAGATGGAGCTTTGCCAGATTCAGCTTTTATTCATATCACTGTAAATCATGGCTGAAACCTGTGGTATTATTCCTGCTTTCTCCATGTACAACTTAGATGAGCTTTTAGGCTGTTGCCTTAGGGCTCAATACATCTTGATGCCTTTTGGAAAAACATTTAAAAAGTGAAAGAACAATTCTGAGACATCTTTGTATCTCTCTTTCTTTCTCTCTTTCTCTCTCTCTTTCTCTTTCTTTCTCCATGTCTGTCTCTCTCCCTCTTTCTTTGCTTGCCTGCTGCCCGAGGCTCATGTAATCTTCCTTGACTTTGTAAAAAAAAATTTAAAATGTAATCATGATGAGCTAGTGAGGTAATTTGGAACAACTCCCAGCATTCCAGCAATGTTGTGGTAAAAATCTGAAACACCCACAGTTCAGAGTTTCCACAATGCCATACCTACTCCTTCTGCCATCTGTTTGTTCTCTCACCTGCAAGCCTGTTCACATGCTGAAATCCTCTCATGTCAAAAATCATGCACAGGGGTTAAGCTTCATAAAGACATGAAATGTGAGACTCCAGTAACAGCAGTGTACTTATATAGCAGCATTTGCACCAGGATTTTCTTGTGGCCTTAGGTGAAGTTCATGTATTTTCTTTTGTATCCTATCTTTAGGGAATACATTATTTGTTACCTTTTTGTTTGACTCAGAGTCTGAAATTAGTGCTGTTCACGTATCCTGACTATCATTTTTAGATGCCCCAGGCAACCTGGGCAACCTTGGGATAAGGTTCTGCTGTACTGAAACAAGTCAGGAGTATGGTCAGTGGAGTGCTAAGCCATTCAGTGAGTTATGAAGACAGATTTGCTTTGGAAATACCTGAGCAGTTATGTAGAATAGATATGGTAGATGACAGAACAACCTCTGACTGAACATGCCTTCCAGTCCTAACTAAGTCACAAGTGATTCATTCCAGATTTCCAATTCAATGTGTCATAAACCCACCAACCGGTTGCTGTAGATGGCAATTTCTGCTGAGCAGCTGCTGAAAGTGGCAGTTACTGGACTTACAACAATGATGTTCTCTGGCATGCCAGCTGAGTTTACAAAGGTGAAGTACCTCCAGCGTGTGCAGATGCTCAGTATTCACCTCAGCAGAAAGCTGCACTATTTTTCAGGCGCTGTGTTAACAGAGTGCCCCAGAGTATTTTGTTCTTAAGAAATTCTTTCCTTCCTTCCTTCCTTCCTTCCTTCCTTCCTGCCTTCCTGCCTTCCTGCCTTCCTGCCTTCCTGCCTTCCTGCCTTCCTGCCTTCCTGCCTTCCTTCCTGCCTTCTCTTTCTCTCTCTCTCTCTCCCTCCCTCCCTCTCTCTCTCTCTCTCTCTCTCTTTCCCTTATACACCTCAAAATAGTTGCTACAAATCTTGCTTGCAACAGGGCAGCAAAACCTTCCCAAGTGTCAGAGCCTTGGAAAGACAGGGTAGAAGATGCTGCTGAAGAGTAAGGCAGAAAACACAATCTCTTTGCAGTTTCTTTTACTCTTTCTGGCTTTGCTTCTACCATCCTTTGGAAGCCAGACTTATCTTGCTCCTCCTGATCTCTTCTGCAACTCTGTTCTAGCTCTGATCATGGGTGGAATAATCAAGACCCTGCCTGGTGCATGCCTTCATTCTTGGGGCAGCAGACATCAATTTTGTATATGCCGCAGGTGAGTTTTCAACTAGTTCTATAATACCTAGTCACAAGCTTCCATTCTTATCTTAAAAATTATTATTTATTTCTGTTCTCTCTGAATTTTCCTCAGCAGATTACACTGTCCCTTAGTCGCATTGTCCTTACAGAAGCCTAATATTGCTTGAGACAGGAGATCATACAGTGAGTAGCTACATTCCTTTAGGATAATTATTTGAAGTTGGCTTCTAGCATTTTTTGTGCACATAGCCCGGGGCCAAAGGACATAGCCCCTCTTAGTGTTTGAGAGATGCTAGATAAAGAGAAGTTGAAAAAAACCCTGCTGTGTTGATTGCTATAATTGCTGACACATTCCTGTGGTATACTTGATCATTAGAACAGCTCACTTAAAACAATATTTCCTTTATAGAAAGGAAGTTGGTAATCGAGTTGTTATGCTTCTCTGCTTTGCATTTTCAGTTTAAATATTCAGCTGGCATTCAGTGTATGGTTATTGGTTACAAGAGCGTGTTGATTCAACGTTTCATTATCCAACAGCAAGCTCATTTTGTTGAATGTTGTTTAACCACTTGATTGCTGCAGATTTTCATGTATGGGCCTTTTGGATTTTAGTCAGGAATGCGAGCCATTTGAAATGCTGTAATCTCTAACTACTCTGATTAAAATGACTGTGACACAGATTTGGTTTTGGTCAAGTCTATTTCCAAACCACAGTGACCAAAATGAACTTGTAGAAACCATGCAAGGAAATCCATTATGTAAAGTACAAATCTAGCTCTGAACTGTATGAGACTAAGCGGAGTCTTGCCAAAACAACCCATTCTACTGGCTGGGGATGAGCTAAACCTGTGTTACTGATGACTTTCAATTGCTTGTGGCTGGAGGGTAAAGTGATATAGGGAACAGTAGCCCTACGGAGGTCCTAACTCTTCCCCCCAGGCTGATAACCCAAGTTATTCACATTATGGTCACTCCTCATCATTCAGTGTCACTCTGCTAGCCCAGCCATTACCACTCTGCTGTGAAATGCCACCGTCTCACAGTCACCCTCTGCCCAGCAGCAAGTGAGCCCCATCTAAATCCCTGGTTCTCTGAGCAACTCTCTCTGCTCAGACTGCCCTTGCCTATACCACCCTTCCTCAATTTTTCTGGACACTTTGGAAACCAACACAATGCATTCAGAGGGATTTATGTGGTAGAAATGAAATGAAAAGGAAAAGATAGATCTTCTATCTTCTGTGACATACTGTCTTTCTAGCAGAAAGGGCTCTTCTCAAAAAAGCCTATTGTAGTTACCATGTTCCATGAAACCTCCATGAAAAGGACTCTGCAACAACAAAATATAGCATATGGACTTCATTGTTTTAGGATTCATCTGATCTGTCTGCAAGTTAGGTGTCTTGTATGCATTTGCCATCTCTGTTCCTTCAGGAGTGAAATTCACACCTCAGGAAAGTAATTCAGTGCACCTATATGGAACATCTGCTGTAAGATGTAGTTATCTGTATCTGTCCACCAAAAATAGAAGCTGTCTAAACAATTAACTTGGGCAAGATGTTAATATTTTCTTTCGCAGCTTAGGTCAGCTGCATCAAAAGAGTCATCGTGGTGGCTCTTACAGAGTGTATGGGACAGGAGATGGTTGTATTTCCAAGCAGGAATTTACAAAACTATTTACTAACTATGAGATTATTATTCATCAAGATGCACTGAAAAGTTAGGAAGTAACCCTGAATGAAATTTTACTGGGTGAGTTAAACCCATGGTGTCTCACTTAGTAACAGATGCTGTCTTATTTATTATAGAAATGGAAAACGAATACGGCAAAACACTGCTGGAAAATCCCGAAATAATTAATGCAGATGTAAGTTGCCTGGGCATGTCATCTAAAATTTTATATCTTGCATACTCAGTTTAAAAGACAATCTAAATCTCACAAAACTACTAAGGTCAATAAATCCTCCATTAAAACAGAAGTGTGCTCATAAAAGTAATCTAATCTGTGGACTAGAGCTTTTGCCAGTGATGACTCCCTGTGCTCCCTGGTCTTTGTGAATGAAATGCGTATCCCTGCCATGAAACACTGGGTTCACGCTGTACTCAGATTTTTTATGAGGTCTGTAGTCTTTCAGTGTTTCTTCAGAATAGTTTGTAAACAATATTCAAAATCCCAGTCTGAGATTTGATGGGATACAATTCTGCCATGAATTGACACAGAAATAATAGTTAGTAAACTCTAGACTGATCAACAAACTTCCTTTCCTGGTTCATAGCAAGAAAATTCACAGAGAGAGTCATCTCATCCTGAAAAAAACACTTAAAATAAGCAGCCTGGAAATGCTTTCTGCAAAGGATATGAGAGTACCTATTTGGGTACAGGTGAATAAAATTCTTGTCAGACTAACATCAGGCAGGATGAACAGAACAGAACACTCCTCTTTTCAGGATTAGTAGAACATAACCCTTGCAAAGCAAACTTCTGATCAGGCAGCTGGAAGTTTTCATGCAGGAGTACTGTTATTTCAAGTTTTAACATATGAAACTATTTCTAAGAAACTTAATTAAAAGAGGATTAAAAATTTCAGCTAATATTTGCAGATGTTACCATGTTACCCTACTTCTATGTACATACAGCTATGCTTGCCTCACCTTTTCTTGCTTGAGATTCATTTTTAGTTCAATTACTCTTAGAAATTCTTTACACTTTTGAATGCTAAACTGCACTGGCAGCTCAGGAAGAACAATGAAAGATCTACAACATGGATTTCTTGAAGCTCCAGTTTTCTTTTAGAGACCGTTATAAGACTATTGGATTGGTTTTCAAGCCAGGCTTCAAAAGAGTAATTCAGTAATAGTACTGCTTAAGATTTAATTGTTAAATGGAGCAATTACTGCATAGTGTGAATGTCTCAAGTTCAGCCCCCAAGTATTCTTTGAGCTTGAAATGTATTGCAACAACAAATAGCCCCACAATTTAATGTAAGCAAACCCTTTTATTGGCATAAATTTTTCTGTACTCACCATGAGGGAAAGAAAAAGGGAAGCACGGGGTTGGTTCTCCCTCCTCTATGTCTCAGATATTGTTTATTCTGCAATGCATTATTTTGTTTAGCCTGGTATTTCTTTAAAATGTCTTCACTAGACTAGAGTGCTACAATTTTAAGCCTCACAGGGAACCTTTAACAAGTTATGAATAACCAGGGAGTGGGATTTCAATGTAATTCAGGAATGAGAACTAAGCAAAGAGAATAATATTCAACCTTTTCATGGAAAGATTGTGTATTCTTTTCAAAGTCATATATCAAAAAGCCACATACAATGGAAACATTCTCTCTGCCTAGAACATAAAAGAAGAGGGAACTGCCTGTTATGTGTTCTGAAATGATCCCTTTTCATTACAACTTCAGAATTTTTCTCTCTGGGGATTGCTGACTTCAAACCATGAAGAAAGGGAGAGAAACGGCATCATACTATTTCCATTAAAAGCAGCCATGCGTAACCTATATTTTTTCCTTTCCTCCTTTTTTTTTTTTTCTTCCTATTTCACAATAATATTTGCATTCCAAAAAACTTATTGCCTTTTTGAAGCACTGAGGTTAAGCAAATGAGGTTGCTGCAGACAATGTTGTTCATAACATTGCGTCTGCCTTCTTTTAAGCCAGTAGTAGAGAGACTGCTATGTCTGTGTGACATTCATTAGAAAACAAAACATTCCATCTTTCTTCATTTGGCCTGACCCTTCTTGTTTACCATAATTAAATTATAAGAAAACCATCTTACACAATAAGAATATGAAATTCTCTCATTCTTGTAAATGCATAAGTTAGAATCGACTTTTTTAAACCATCCTGAGTACAGTATATTCAGAAAACTCTTGTATAAAAAAGTGAGAAAAGAAATAAGAATAAATGATTCAGAGACAGTAGAAGAAATCTGGAGAAAAGGGAATAAGTGTGATAAGGCAAAGGTTTCATCTGACTTTTAATACAGTGAAGAAAAAATAAAATGAAGAAAGAACAGTCAGTATGACACAAGAAATATAAAAAGAAAGAATAACATAGTCCCAGAGAAGAATTTTTCCAGGTCCAATGAGATTGAAGCAAAAAGCTAAGTTTGGCCATTTTAATATTAGAAATATAAGATTACTGTAGAAGAGTTTAGAGAAGGGACATAAAAAATGACCGTGAGACATAAATAGACTAATAAATGAATGAGAAAACAACACTCATCATTCACATATTGCTCTTGAGATGTTCAAAGCAGCATACAGACATTATCCGTTAACTACTTTATAATATCAGTTTAAGGCAGGTAGATTTTTAATCCCTATTTTATAAATCAGGAAAATAAAACAAACATGAAATGGCTTGACCAGGGGCCACATAATAGGATGAGACCACTTTAGTCTCATTCTTGTGTTTATTTCCACAGATAACAATGCAGCAATAATCAAAAGACCTGTCTAAAGCATACTATATAACATAGATTTTCTTTTTTCTATAGTCGGATAAGAGCAATCACAGATTTCATGATTCTTTATGAATTTCTGAAGTGTGAGCTGTCAGAAAAAAAAATATTAAAAAGTCATTAAAAAGTTATATTAAAGATTTAATATTTTGTATATAGAAGGTAATGTGAAATCATTCAGATAGTAGTGTCTGGAGGCCTGAAAGAGTTTCTCAGTTTACTCATATTTTGCCCATACTGTTGCTGCAGCTACTTAAGTGTAGACTGTTACAACTCTGTGCATGCTGACAAGATTGTGCTGAGAGCATCTAAAGTGATTTACAGATTACAAGCAAAATTAGCAAATGTATCTAACATTTCCATATTGATACAAATACATGGTGTTGATGTAACTTGCTGTAAACTTTAAATTGCTGTCCTTTGTGACATCCACATGATGCTTGCATTTCTGCAGCCACACACAGTTTACAAGACTACATGAAAGTGATTGGTATACATAACCAGCATTGCTAGTGAATATCAGGAAAACAAGTTTTAAGTTCGTTAGAAAAAGTCCTCTTCTTCTGAAGTGAAGAAGTAAACCTTGCTATGGGATTTGAAATTAAAAGGTTCTCTAAAGACGTTCATTTATACTATCTCTATAAAGAAAACAGCACTTGTAATACAATATGTGTATTACACAGGATATGTGATTGATATTGTCTCATATTGTTTGCTAGAATAATGACGTAGTATAGCAGCACTAGTTTTGTATTGTCTTTTCTGGAATTTAGGGGCATAACATTGGATACTGAAAGCACTTCTGTTTCTCCTTGGTGCTTCCAAAGACTAAGACATGAAAGTATTTGTTTCTTTGTCATCAATTCATTCTCACATCTATATTGGTTTTCCAAACGTTTTCAAAAATGTTTGCTGAATAGCTATGGGAAGTGATCTGGACTTCCAGTATGTTCCAAATGACGTTAGATTCTTCCTTTGTTTTATGAAAGTTGTGTTCTGTATTATTGCCAGCATTTAAGTGGTTTGTGATCTTTTCCCACTGCAAGTCATCTGCAAAATTGATTAGTATGCTTTCTTCCAGTCATTCCTGAAACTATTGCACACAGAAAACCCCCAGAAGGCACCTTCTCTCAATTAGCACTGGAGGGTTTTTGAAGGCATTTCTCTGCATTCCCATACTACAGATTATGACATCAAACAAGTGAGATTAGGATCAGAGTCTGAACAAGCAGGAAGGACACATGTTCTTAGGGGGAAAGATCTCACACACAGAGATATTTTCAGTAAATGGTGGATTATGAAAGCTCAGCAAAAGCCCAGGCTTTAAATTGGCTTATTTTAAATGCTGTTCATTTCTCTGCCACTTTTAAAGCAACATTTGGTCCTCATGAAAACAGAAAACTGAGAGCATGAGACCCATTCAGCCCTAGAAAAAGTCTGGAGGAGGCACCTCTTACTCATATGGATGTTTTTGCCAGATCCCCATGCACAGCATTGCCAGCTTTCACCATGTTTTCCTGAGGAACTGAGGTGACTTGGTGTCAGTTCAGGCATCAGACAATTCTAAGATGGCCAGGAACAGCCCTTTCTGATGGCTCATCTCCTTCCTTTCTGCTTCCAGAGAAAGAACAACACAGGCATGAGCAGAGAGGCAGAAGAGGACACAAAGTTTTTCTTGAAAGAAGACAATTCTGGCCATCAGGTTTCTGCTCATTCAAATTGTCATTTCTCCTTGCACACAGGAGGGTGGTAGAAGCAGAGACATTTGCAAGAGTCACGTAGCCACAGACCTCTCCATCCCACGGCTGGAGAGGAAGCAGAGAGGTGAAATAAAGGTTGGATTCCCTTAACCTCTGGCTGCACAGTGATTTTTGACCCTTTTGAGGTCTGTCAAGGCACAGGAGAAGAAGACTCACCCTTGTTCTGGAGTCCCTGCAGTATGGAGAGCCCCATCCATTCTTGGGTTTTGTTTATGTAACAGATATCTTGATTTTGGGAGCCCACTTGCCTTTTTGTTATCTACTTAAATCAGGTACAAACATACTAAAACACAAATGTGACAATATTAGAAATTAGGGCTGATATTTTGAGATCTATAAAACCAGCTTTTATATTAATCAAAAGTTCTCAAACAAATCCCTTTGGTTTCACAAAGCCAATAGCTCCTGGGTATTTTCCTCAGTGATGCACCTTTGTCCAATAAAAAAGCTACGCAAGCTGCCAGATTCATTTGAGCATTCATTATTTCCATGGTAAATAACACAAGAGTTGCATGACAACAGAAGTACCAAAGCAATTTAACTCTCTCACATCATTAGGAAAGACTACTCATCTAGTCCCAGAAGGTTAAATGTAAATATTATTGTCTAAAATCACAGCTAGCCCTAACTGAAGCTGTAAGGGAGTGGAACCAGTCAGGAGAATGCAGTGAGAAGTGTATTTTAAACTCTTCTTGTCAGTTGGAGGAATTTCTATTTTCTACATAAAATCTAAGCTAGTATATGGTTATGGTTGGACTCAATGATCTTGAGGGTGTCTTCCAACTGAAATGATTCTATGATTTTATCAATCTGTTATATATTTTTGAGAGTTTTAAAAATATTACATCATTTGCACTGCCTCCATAAAATAACATTATTAGTTCACCTGACATTTTTGAATAATCTCCAAGTACAGTGACCTTTCTTATAAGCTAAACAGTAATATTTAGAATGTGTTCAAATTAACCTGCAAATGAAAAAGTGATCAGATGAAAACATTTGTCTCTTACAATAATACCAGAAAGCTACCACTTAATTCTCTTTCTGCTTGAGCTCAAAGGAAACAATTGATCTGATCCAAATGTTTTTCATATTTAGAGAAGAAAGCTATCTTAAGACAAAGAAAATACATTAATTCTATGGTCTGACCCTATGTTGTCTGGAGATCTGAAAATATCATTCTAACATTTCCCTTGAAAAGGATTCATTCATACAGAAAACCAAAAGGAAAGGAAGTGGGAAGGGTGTTGGGCAATGCTTATTTTTTGTGAACCTACAGGCTGAGGCTAGTGTTGGTTTATTGGGTCAGATGACACTTCGTCATTTGAAGAAACATCTTTAAGAAATTAAGAACATCCTAGTGGCTTAGTATGAGCATTCCATTTATATTTGAATGAATTAAACAATGCGTTTTCTTGAGAGGCAAAAGGAAACCTTCCTCCCCCTACTCTTCTGATGTTTAATTTTAAAGTTTTCCAACCGCATATGGTTGATGTGCTTAGAACTGCTGGAGCAATGAAACCAAGATTAAGAATTTAGCACCATAATTTCATGAACATTAGGACATATAGAAACCCAGAGTTAAGAAGTATTGATTGATCCAGAAATCAATCTCTTTAATATCTGTCTATTAGTGAAAAAGAATATGATTTAATGGATTACACCAGCTTTTGATTACACCAGCCTTCATTGTGTCATGGGTCAGAAATGGAGATGGCAATTATTGTATATACAGACAGAAAGTAGGCTAAAAAAGACAGAATTAAGATGGCAGATAGAAAAATGAAAGACAAATTTTACTGCATACAGGTTTACTACCACCTGGAAGAACAGAAATACAACCTTGTTAAGATAGCACTTTTTCCTGGAAGTAGGAAATATGAACGGCATTTTTGAGGATAGCCATTAGTTATATTGATATCTAAGAAGCCTGGAAGTGTGAAAATAAAAGAAAGATGGAAATAAACAGCTAATTCCCATGTCAGTAGCAGGAAGGGAAAGGCATAGGCATAGGACTGCTTGAGATCACACTGATATATTTTTCTAAGTTTTTTCTACTCCCGAGACTTCCATAGAAAATCCAGAAAAGAACGAAAAAATGTAGACTGTTTAGTAGCCTCCTTTTCAAAATGGAAATCTTTCTTCAAAGGTTAAGGATCTCCTTCTGCCTCTTCAGCCGGGAAAATTCACAGAAAACTCTAGCAGAGTTTTCCACTTTTCTAACTTCAGCTTGTAGGTATATTATGAAGGTCAATCCATGTGAATGATAAAAAAGGGAAAATTTGGGCAGGAGAATGGAATTATGCTTAAGCCAAAGGTTGAATATAGAGTGAGACAAAAAGGAATTAAAAGAATTAGCACTTGATTTTAATTTTCTGGGCAGAGGGATAGTAAGAAAGTAAAGAGAAGAAATGAAGCCTCTTAGTAAATAATGTGGTCTGACTCCAGTTTTCTGGGCACTTTAAAGTCTGGTGAGTATGGCTTCAGGAGGCCATTAAAATGAGAATTGCAACAGTTGACACAGAGAATAATTGTGGCTTGGTTAAGAAAGATTGCTACAGGGACAGATCTTGGTAATGTTTCAGAGAAAGCAGCAGAAATTCAGATAAGGAAAATAAAATGTTGTGTGTTTATTTTTATTTTTTTCTTTTTAAAGGATGATCACAGATTTGTAGTTTCAGAAATGAAGTTTAGACTTTAAATACAGAGAGTGGAAACAATGTCACAGTGATGGAACCTTTTGCTGACAAAAAGAGTTTCATTCAGAAAAATACAGTACACAGAGAAGCTGAAAGCCCTGACAGAAAAGGAGGGTATGGAGTTACCAGAGGTACCTCTCTGATCAGAGAGTGATCTTCAGCTGTTGTTCATGAGTACTCATAATAAATTAGTTTCTTGAGCATGTAGTGAGCACATTTGTTTCTTGATTTGAGTCATATCTCTCCTTTTGTACTCATGTTTATCACATCCAAACCCCATTTTCAACTCTTTTGACATTATTTCCACATGGGAGAACACTAAATACACTTCATAAATTCCTGTACTTAAGCATCAAAGAACCTATACCAGCCCTACTGGCATTGCAAGCCATATTACATCTTTTGTAGACTGATACACATCTGCAGGGGGCAAGGTCTTTCTCATATTTCTGTAAAGCTGTGGCTTAAAACTTAAAAAAGATGAATTAACATTTTAATACAAACACAAGAGCATCATTTACTTGTGAAAATGCACTGAAGTCATCCAGAACAGCATACTCCAAACAGAAGTATACCACATAAAACATGCCTCCCTCTGCGGCTACAACTCTGTTTCTTGTCTATAGATGTTAGTGTGGACAGTATGGGGAGCATCTCATGTTGCACTCTGATGACTACCAAGGAATACTACTGACAGTCTCTGGTAGCCGTCTTTCTCCCTCTGCATTCAACTCAGCCCTCTGATCCACTGTAGGGAGTTTACAGTGTAAATTACAGGGACACTAGAAACTTCTGGAGAGGTGCTTGGAGGAGTCCTTGGGCTCTTTGCAGAAAAGGAGGGACTTATGCACATAATTGGAGAAGTGATGCAACCTCATACTACACCAAGCGATGCTGGTGGCTCCCCACCCTCACAGGAGATGTTAATCTGCACCTGCAGCTAGGTCTTCAAATCTGTGTCCTGTTGTCACATACATAAAAATCTGAGCACCACAATGCCTAGATTTTCTACCCCACAGAAGAATTCAGAATCACTGTGTGGCACCTCAGACTCCCTGCACCATACATACACAGCAATAGCCTAGGGTGTAGGACACTTAGGAGCAGCACCTTGGTTTTCTCACCCTATGGCACCCAAAGCAAGGAACAGCCTGAAGTTAACATGCCAGCCTTACCGACAACTACAACTAGAAGGAACAGGAGGGAGGCCATGCTTTCTGCCTTGTGAGAGCTGTTCTGTAAAATACACTCCTTGGAGCAGGAACTAGCAGCTGAGTTCCCCCATTGCTTGTTTTGTGCTAGCCCTCTGAATCCAGCACCAACAGGTCAGGCAGAGAGAGACCCTCTCACACTAAGCTATAGTCTGGCAGTCAACACAGCCTCATAGTAAGTGGGGATTTGGAAGGTTGAAGCCAAGCTCAGGTCCTCCACAGTTTACCTGTGCAATCTAATTGCTAAGTTACTATTTAAAGAGATTGATATAAACCAAACCAAACCAAACCCAAAACCCAGTGATGCTGCTTTTTGTAGGTAGCCAGTTCATAGCAGTTTTGAGACTGCTCCAAAACCGCCTTTTGATTGAACATCTCTGAGGACACGGACAAAGGAAAGACACATCTCTGGACCATGTTCAGGCTTAGATGTTAATGGAACTTGGCTGGCCAGCTCTGTTACTAGCACGATACTTTTGTTCATTCATAATGACAGACCTTTCAGGTGTCTATACAGTTTCAGGATATAAAGTCTCATTAAGTTTAGGTGCCACCTGGATTAAGTTGAAATTGCATAAGGACTTTTCAGATTTCATCTTTCCAGCTAGTCAGACTGTTTTCCCCTGAGTTCTATTTTCTTCCACTAGATTTTCCTGCTTTAGGTTTGTTCAGTGAATGAAGAAGGACTGTGCTATGTCTCACAGAAGCAATGAATTCTTGCAAAGTTCATCTATTGTGTCCTTTTTCTTTTTTCTGCCAGGTAATGGAATTTGTGCCTTTTTTTAATGAACAATTTTGCCTTTTTTTTTTTTTTTTTTTTTTTAGTGGACAGAAACTATGCTGTTAATTGAGAGAGATGTGCATCAAATGAGTTGGCCATGGGAAAACATGAACTTTGACATGAATCAAAGCAGGAAAAGGAGAGAAGAAAGTGTCATAAGGAAAAGCACTAAGGATTTTTTTTTGTGGAAACATCATGAGGTGAAAAGTAATCTGCAGAAACCTATGTTGCGCATTAAAAGAACACAACATTGTTCAGCCATGACCCTGATCCTTCCCATTAAAGATAGTATTGGCACATAATCCAGTCTGGGGAAAATGGCTGATGAAAACAGGTTTCCATTTAAGCCTAGTGACAGCAAGACAATGAGGAGATACAAGCAGCTTCCTTAGACCTAATTGAGTTTAAGGAAATAGAAAGGCCCCCAGAAGGCTTATTCAATCCATTGGCAGGGCATAGTGAGCTTCCAGCACTTCTGCAGAATATCTATTACCTAAAAATAGCAGACACTTTTTGAAATTGTAGCTATTTCTCCTCAGTTTTAGGCTGGTACTATTTATTAGTTTAGACATCACTGATTCCAAAAGGCCAGGACAGTTCCTATACAATTAAGAGAAAAATATGCTTTTGACTCGCAGGAAAATTTCCCTCCCAGCTCCCAGATTCCCGTTCAGACTCTCTGTGGGGCGAGTGGTGAAACCAGCTTTTGTGAAGAAGAACCACACACGCAGTCCAGACCTCTTCGGACAAGGCGCCATCATTCACATCACTCGCATGTTGACAAACACTTTGGTTGTGTTGCTAGGGCAATGGTGCCGGAGCAGCGAGCACATCCCAGTTAAACAACCCCCCGAGGGCAGTGGGGACAGAGGGCAGCAGGACCAAATGGTTCCACTCATTCCCGGCAGTCAGCCATGGCTCTGTGCAGGACCGACTGGTAGCCGCTTTCCAGCCGCCCAGCCAGCTCAGAAGGCTTGTGGGTTGCTTTTCTTTAATTGTCTCTTTTTGAGAAACATATCAAAGGCCATTTTCTTCTCCTAAGCCACATGTTTAGTTGCTCAAAACATTTCCCGGCAGCGCGGGCTGCAGCAGCAGCGTGAAGGGTGGCTGGGATGTTGAAACGCAAATGCACAAGGGGCAGGAGCAAGAGGGAGATGATCGCTGGGGCTTGGGGCTGTACAGGGCTGCTGTCCTTCCCCTGCCTTTGCTGGTAGCTTTTGGTATGGTGTCTTTCGGCATGGTGGCTTTCGACATGGCACACCACTCAGGCACCCCTGGGTACTGGGGCAGCCGTGCGCATTTGTGGTGAGGGCACGGGAGCCGTCGTGAGAACCAGAGCAGGAGAGGGCACTGATGCCAGAAAAAAATACACTTGGAGGGTTTTCCTTTCTTTTTTTTTTTTTTTTTCCACACAAAAGTTAATTAAAAAAAAAAAAAAAGCAGCATGTACCTGCTTTTATCCCATTTGTTTTATTTTCATTTTGCTTTGGGTAGGGGGGAGTGTGCTGACAGAAGGGGGTTGCTGCAAAACATGAGTTTCTCATCTTGCCTGTGTGTGCGGATCCAGTTTCCTGTCCTTGATCCCAGATTATTTTCTCCCGTCAGGAGACAGCTGGTTTGGCAGAGCAGAGCGCGGGGCGGCTCCGCAGGCAGCACCGGGGGCGTGTGGAGCAGGGCTGGGGGGAGGAGGCCGCCATGGCCGGGCGGCGTGAGATGCGCTTGAGGCTGCCTGCGGGTGACTGGTGGCAGCGAGAGGTCCTGTGAAAGCCGGCGGGGTGGCCTCCCCTGGCTGCCCTCCAACCAGGGCTGTTCACAGGCCTGTTCTCAGCCTCTCCTCTTCCACGGGGCCCAAGCAAGAACAGAAAATGAATTGCTTTTTTATCGGCCTCAAAGAGGTCTTTGACGGGCAAGCCTACGCTTGCCGTTGCTGTTTGATCCCCCCCTGCCAAGCTGACCCTGATGCTCCTGCCCTTGCCACAGTGGCAGGTGATGTTCTTCCAGCCCACGGGTGCCCCAAGGGGTTCTAAGCCCCCATCGTGGGGCAGAGCTGGGCGATGGCACCTCCACCAGGACCTGTGCTCAGGGCTGGAGCCTGCATCCCACATGCACAGTCCCTGTGGCTGGCAGTGGCTTCCATGAGCAGGAGGTGGCCACTTGCCGGGTGTTTACAGCATCTTTCCTTGGCTGGGCTTTTTTTTCTTTTCCCCCACAACTGCTCTGAGAGCGGCTTTTAGAGAGAACCTCCACCTCCAGAAGACACAGTAGTTGATCTCCTAGGCGGTGCCAGCTGCTTGCACCCCATTTCAGAGGTCCCAAAGGGGACATTTGTGCAGCGGGTGGATGTTCCCCAGGCACCATGGCACAGCCGATCCCTCACAGCAGTGGTGCGAAGAGGCTGTTTGACATCATGTGGTGTCTGGGTTTTGCGGTTGGGCCTCAAGGACCATATATTGCGGCTTTTGTGCACCTTGGGAAAGGAGCAGGAGCTGAGTCAAGGAAAATAAATAAGAACTTTTAAAGACATGTTTATTTAGGGACAGGCTTTCATGCATGCATCTTACAGCACTCTGCATAAAATATAATTAAAACAAGCATCACACTGAATATGATTCAGGAAATAAAAATGTCTTTAAATACAGTTTAACTGCCAGCAGCTTGACATACTTCATTCCTCTGGGGAAGGAGTAACGGAGACATGAAGTTATGTGACTGCAGAAGCCACGAGACGTGGGTATTTTTAGGGGAAGTACAACTTGGGTGAAGTAACTGACCTGTGACAAGAGTTCAATACAAGAAATGCTCCTGAGGGCAGCCAGCAGCCTCAGATAGCAATTGGGACCTTTGGGAGGAGGATGGAGAGGGAGGTCAGGACCCACCAGCTCTTCTCCTGCAGCTGGACTCGGAACCCCGCAGAGGTGTACCTTCACCCAAACAGATCTTCAGACACTTCTGTTGGCAGAGCTGTCTGAATGCTAGTTAACATCAGTAAAACAGTGTGAGATCCTGAATGCCTGCCACGGTTTTCTACCATTTCTGCCTTTTCGTTTTTATTTCATTCCAGTTCAGGTCTGCAGCCAGGGAGGCATGTAAAGCTGGCCCAGGGGCACCGAGAAATGGCATGCATGTAGAGCTGTGGGAGGTGCTTCCCACTGCTCCACTCCACATCTTACAGTGTCTGCTGCCAAACTGGGACAGCAGGAGCTTGATTACAGCCCTGAAATAACAGAGGTGCTTTTCTGCATTTGTCACTGTGTTTGCCACCAGCACTGAGACAAGCCAGGACGCTTGCTCATAGCCTCTGTTGAGCAATCAAGGGTGAACATGTGTGGAACCTGAAATAACCTCAACCTGTACTTGTTTTGTTTTTCTTTCCTCCTCATCATTTTATTTGCCAAGTCAGAGAAGCACATTTTGGGAAGGTAAATACCACCTGGTATCATGCTATAGAGCTCAGAAAACGAGTATGGACTCACCTAATGTTTTTTACCTATGGACATTTTACCACTTGCATGACTTTTCAAAGGCTTTTGCCAGCATTCTTTCCATTAGACATACCAGGATAAGGGTGTTTCTCATGGGATTTCAAAGGAGACTTTATTTTAAATACCTCTGGAAAATAATGTTGGGTTAATACTGTCTGTGATTTCCAACATTCTTCACAGCAACATAGGGAACTTTCAAACTTTCTTCCTTGTCAGTTTCAAATTTTCTTTTTATTTTCTGAAACTTTTTAGGGGAAGAGGCTTAAATTAATTTTCACAGAACTGTTGTTCTAAACCTGGAGCAGGAGTATCCAAATTTTGTGAGGAACTGAGGAATCAGTTTTGTTTATATACAAATGAATTAATACTGTAGATTTTTTTTTTCCTTTCTTCTTTATTCCAAGTTGCCTCAACATACGCAGCACAATTGGTACCTCACCCTGTTTTTCAGTGTCCTCATTCTGTTTGAAAAAGAAAATGCCATTCAGCTGTAGGTCCTCTTGCCGCTGAAGGCAATGCCAAAAACCCAAAAGAAGATGAATGATGTCAGGATGAATCTTATTTAACCGTACAATCTATAGGGTAAAAAGTACCTTTAAGAAGATCTGGTTGTAGATTACAGATTTATGAAATCAAGTTGATAGATTTCTAAGTATCATTGCAAATTCTCAAATCTCAAACTTATTTTTTGTCAGATATATTAGATACTCTAGCTGCATAATTGTATTGTACTTCTGTAGCTTATGTCTTTCATAAAATGAAAAATGCATATAGAAGAGTGTTCTACATTCTTACTATTTCACTTTAAATGTATTTTCTAATAGGTTGGATTCAAGTCTTAGTCGCTTTTTTCTTATAGTGTATTTAAATGTATTTCTAAACTTGCATATATGGTGGATGGGTCCTCTAGTTTTATGGATACCCTTTCTACTTTACATACATTTAAGTGGACAAATAAATTACACAGACATCAGAAAATGAAGCAAACTTGAAGCTGTCTACTAGTGTGTTATATAAATATAACTGCTTTAAATGTAAGAGTTTTATCTCAAGCTTCATCTCCCCATTGCACCCTGAGAGAACAGGTGACAGGTAAGCAAATAAAGAGTCAACCTTGGAGCAGACTTTTCTCTACTGAATTCGCTGGAACTTTGCCACCGATTTCATGTGTCTGAACTAACATTTACCCCAGCTGCAAAGGGTCTAGCTCTGCCACCTCTTCCAGACTATACACAATCCAACGGGTTTCTTCATGAGAGAGCAGATAGTGACTTCATCTCTAGAAAAGATCCTTGTGACCAATATAAAACCTACAGGTGCAAAATCTCAAGCTGCTGAATAAATGGGCTCTGACATTGTCAGACCACTCATTTTCAGGTACTTAAATGCAGATTTGTGAAAAGTACACCTTGTGTCTCAAGGCTATAAAATGTATTTTGTGCTCCTTACTGATCACCCAATATCTCAGCTCTGTCCAAACACATGGCTGTGTTTTCCCATGCACTGGGAGGAAGTGGAACGTCTCATTGCCCTACAGCTGTGACTGCCTCCGCAGTGAATAGGTGATGACAGACAGGACATTGGTTTTGGAATTCACATGATTTTTGAAATCCCATGTGCTTGCTGGTGGGCATGGCAGTGTGTATTCTCATCGTTTTACACCCACATTTTCCCTCTGCTGGTTTATCTTAGAACAGATTAAAGACAATTGCCATGTGTGCATGCATATATTACTATTATTTGAAAAAAACCCCTCAGATATTTCCTGCTCTTTTTCCACTCCTGCCTCCCACTACAGCCCAGCCCAGCTCAGCCCACCCCAGGGAAACACTCTTCATGCTGTGGGCGTGCATTGTGTGGGCACTGGCAAGTGCTCCGGGGTTACGCTGGAAGGGAGCAGCCGCTGAGTCAGAAGCACTGCGGTAGCGCTGGGCTGGGCTGGGGGCAGCCAGCAAAGGAACAGCGGAGAGACAGTTCTGCTGCTGGCTGCTAATGAGCTTTCTGGTGGCAGCGCCGTTCTCATCGGGACTATTTGTTTTTGCAGGCTGCCCTTTGTTGACTTTAGTCTTGTTTTCCTTACCATGCAATACAAATATTCTCAGGCGTTAAGCTCTCCTTGCCCCTACTGCCACCTTTTCATCTGGGACCATGTAGGAGCTAAATTTAGACTTGATTGATAACATTCAAACCAGAGAGGGTCAGGGTGCTGTTTTCCTGTTAAACGTTCTCTGGTTTGCTTCTTCTGTTTACAGTCATGTCTCTGAAGAACTGTAGTCAGTCCGGCTTCTCAATGGAATCTCTCCTGCTTTCCTTCCCTCTGTGGGATAGTTGCTCTTAATTATGTGAAGACTCATGCTGCTTTGTCTGATCCTAGATGGAGGCCTTTAAACCAGATGATGCCATGACTTACAAACTCCCTCTGTTATAATAGATATCAGGCCTCAGATTCCTCTCTTGTAAACCACTAAACATGGAAATACGAAAGTAGTCCTGGTTGTGTTTTCCCTTTCCTGACAGTCTTGGAGAAATATCTTCCTTGAGCAACCACACATTCCGCATAACCATATGAGTTCTTTTTTATAGCTCTGAAGACAGCAATCTTACTGTCTCTCTCAGTACTGGATGTAAGTAAAAAATTCCTCTCTGCCAGATGTCTGCGCAATCTTATACACATTATTTGCACATACTTTGATCATGAAACCTCTTCCTGATGTCAACTATCTGTATACATAGGCTTTTACTGACTTCACCTAGTTATGCACATACGGGTACACGTAAAAATGAATGAAAGAAAAACACCTGAAGCATGATGTGAAGTTGGAGTTCTTTTTAGTGGCTTGAGAAGCCCTTTTCATTTGTTTGCCTTTATAGTGATGTCATATTCTTCACGATGTACCTGGCATGTTCCTTAAAGTACAGTGACAGTCATCTGCCTACACACATGTATAAAGTTAATTCACCAGTGCTTTTCCATGTTACAGCCCATCAGGGTTAGAAATTAGATTTTAGGAGTTGTTGACAAATTTATCCTAGAAGATGCATGTCCTGACTCTGACGCTGCTCTCAAGTAGCTGATGCTTTCAGTTCAGACTGCCTGTGACAAAATGTCTTGAATATACAGAATTTTGAGTATAATTTCTTTTAAAAATATATCATATGAGAGAGCCACCTCACAGTCTAGAACCTTGCCAGTTTATACACAACGGTTGTGCATTTGCAAGTTGCTACTGCAAGAGCTAAAGTTTATATTCTCCTTCAGAGCTATGTGGGTATACGTACACACACTCATATATTTTACCTCATGCAGAGAAGGAACATAGGTAGTAGGTACACCTCTTAAACGATGCTGCTATTACAGAATCCTTATGGCTTAGCTGCTAGGAAACCAACAGCATTAGACTGGTTTATGTGTTAAAAATTATGATGGATGAAATAATATTTGTCATTTGGGTGTGGAAAATTTGGAAACAGAAACTTACTCTCTTGAGAAGTACAAAAACAATGACGAAAAGAAAAACAAACAAATAAGCAAACAAATAAACAACTCAAACAACCTAACAAGAAAATACGAGGAAAGTAGTTGGGAAGAACTGCATACTAGTACTTGTCCAAGACCTGTGAGCCTGTGAGCTGCCTGAAAATGAAAGAAGGGTCAAGTCATTTTCCAAGAAAGAATCACAAGAAAAAGATGAGCAGATTTCTGCATCTTACATATACAAGATGAGGGTTTCACTTTACCTCATTTAGTTATATAAAAATGAGGTGTCTCTCTTGGGTAATGCTTTTCTGTCACTTTATCAGCATGAGATGCAGGAGTGGCCACAGGAATGTCTGTACTAGTTGAGAGCAGATGTCCCTCTTACGTGGTTTTCCTTCTCCAATGGAGTCCATAAATGGATGACTAGGGATAAATAAGGACAGGACAAGAATGTATGATACTTCCCTCTTTAAGTCCTCTGACATATCCAACTTACTTTGGGTGAGGAGGATTTTTTTTGGTCTGTTTAGTAACTTTTGACGATCTTTCTTCCAACTACTCATCCCGTCTGAGGCCATATGAATATTTTCCTTGGACAACAACAGCTATAGATCTATGTTGCACAAAGAACCATCTCCTTTTGTTTGCTCCAAACCTGAATTTTATTGCCTTTGTGTGATGGTTCCTATTTCATATATTGGAAGAGACAGGAAAAAGATCCTAAGCATCTTCCTCAGGCTACTCATGATTTTGTAGACATCTATCATATCTCATTCAAGTTGTCTCTTTTCTGGTCTGAAGATTCCTACTGCTACTACTCGGTTGTTCCTCATGTAGAAAATGTTTCACACCTTTCTACTCTTTATTGCTCCTTTCCAGTTTTCATGTATCGTTTTCAGAAGAAGAGGACCAGCACATCAAGTACTGGCATTTAACTTCTCTGAGTGATCATTATTTAGCCTTCTGGACTCTCTAGAGGTCATTTTGCTTTTTCCTGATGTACTGGAAGAATTTAGTCTTGGTTTTGATTCCTTCAGCATTTACTCTCATTTGGCTTACTTATGTTTTTATATTCAATATGTTAGAACGCATGTTACTGTGTATGTTCTTTGCCCAGATAAAAATTCAACTTTTTAAAGAGTATCTTGTGTGTAATAAAGTGCCCTGTTTTGCCAATAAATAACATCAGTTTCCCTTTAACCTTTTTCAAGGCTTATCTAACAGATGACAAGCAAGGAAACAATAGCAAGATTTCAACATTGAGTCCTGCACTATTATCCCCATCACATTTCTTAGGTGCATCTTCTAGCTTCTTTTTAACAAGCTTGGGGTTTTGTTTGTTTGGTTGGTTGTTTTTAAACAACAACGCCACCGAACTGCAAACCAAACCAACCAGCCAAAAAAAAAAACCCAAAAATCACAAAAACAAAACAAAACAAACCCAAAAACATAGTTCTCATCTGGAATCTGAGCACAACTTTTTGGACTTTTTTACCTATGTTGTCCTGAAAAACATCAAATCTAAGCACATTGGAGTCATGATACACGGAGAGGGCTGGTATCCCTGAGGGAATTTATTCCTCCTATCTTAAAACCACACCTGAAACTGGCTATCTCACCTCCTTGCTGACTACAGGGGGATCTGGATGACTAACATAGATATTAGGCTGGATAACTCATGGTTAGTGTGCTATAGTTAGATTCATTTCAGTATCCAATAATCCAGTGCTGCTTTCTCAGTCAGCTTGGAAAAGCAGCAATGTTAGGTACAAAACACATTGTAATGTGTAGAAGCAAGTGAAGTAAAGGCTCTGATGAAGACAGTGGTTCAGATCAGCTGCAGGAGTAATTTGACAACAATGGCTGATTTTTATCAGCTTCAGTTGATACAAATACACTTGAATCTATTGGTGTTAGATTTATATCAGCTGAAGTTATTTGCTCAAAGTGTTCAACATTTTTCTCCACCTTCCTGCTTTCCTGCTTCTGCAATTTTTCCTTCACTCTCATGCACCACTAAGTAGGGAGGAGGTTTGATTTTTGTTTTTTTATTCTCACTCTCCTTTTGCTTACCTAGCTGATCCAAGTTGATGTGTGATCCCAATGTTGTTATTGTCAGTAAAAGGACATGGGGAGATGTATAACAGGAGTTAGTGAAGGAGGAACCATGGCTTTGGCAGAGGTTTGTTCATAGACTGGGCTAAGCCAGTTGTGAAACCTCGCCCTTCATTTATAAACACTAATTATCTTTTAATGTTACCATTGTAATTAATACTCCGTTCCTGTTTCTTTGTTTATGCTTTTTCCCCAGGGGAATAATTTATATTTTCATTGTGTTTCTTTGTAGAGAAAAGGCTAGGAACTGCATTTTAAAAATGCATGAAAGCTTAGTAGTCCCTTCGTACCATATTTTGAATCAGTTGGTGTTAAATGACTCACAATAATGTTACCTTAAATCTCGGTAAGTGCAACATGTCTGTTGCCCAGGCAAAATTGTCTAACCCACTGTTTGACCAGCAGTGTTTCCTTTGGGTGCAAATTTCATGAGTGCAGAAGGAAACCCGAGTCTAGAATTGAAACTCAGTTTTACATTTTTGCTATCCTACATGCAAATGTGTATGTCTGATAAGACAGGGATGGTGTACATGTGGGGTTCAAGCAAAACCCAGTTGAACTTTGGTGACGAGGCTCCTACCGGATATGATGTCTTCTTTAGTGGAACATCAGGAGTCAACTTTGCTACTAATAAATAATGTTTATGAGAAAAATCATGATACATGTATAAATGTCTCACATCGAAAAATGTGAGAAATATCTTCAAAACAAAGACTCAACTCGGGACACTGCCTAAGTTTGGTTTTCCAGAGCAACTTATGCAGAGGACAAAACTATACATCCCTTCTTTGAATGCCTTGCCCTTAGTGTCTCAACCTTCATGTCTTTTAGATGAAAGCCTTTATGTATCAGGTCACAAACACATGAGCTTCCAGAAAGTGCTTCTGATAAAAAACAATTGTGCGAGGGATTAAAGGTGACTCAATAATTTACAGATTTCAGACTGTCCTCTTCCATCCTGTTTAATATCTCTGTTTAACATGGGTTTTGCCTGAGTTCAGAATTGTGTAAGAATCATTTTACACCTCCCCTATTATTCCTGATAATGACTAAACTGTTATAATTTTCAATGCTGTAGAGTTAACCTGAGATCACTGCAGGTCCCCAACACAACTAATCACGAACAACAGATAAAAACCCCTCTTCATCTTGGTCATGTTTTTCTAGGGTTAGTTAATTTGTGGTGTTTGAGATTTTGTAATTCACACATTAAGTAAATCCCTGTATCTGTGTCCTCAGGACACAACCCAGCATTGATGGCTGTAAATGTAGAGCAACCTGCAGATTTCAATATGTTGCTTTTGAAACACGCTATTCTGGTATTTCTGATGTACTGTCCTACTGTAGGATGCTTTGCTCAGAGTATTTTTCTCTTCCTCATCCCTTTCTCCCTCCATCTCTTTCATATTCCTGGAATCAAAAGGTACAAAATAAAACTGCACCTATGGACACTACACAGATGCCAGGGCAGCAGGTCAAACACTTCCTGTTTTCACATTGAGACAAAAAAAAGTTGCTTCTCTCTTCCTCTGCTCCTGTGACTACCAACCTCTTCAGAGCTGTCATTTTGTCAGACTTTGCTACTCAATGACTAGACAACCAGCTTGAACAAAACCAGCACAGCCATAGGTAAAATAACTTCTATAATAACCATGGAGATCTGAAACAAAGTACTCAGCAAAAGTATCTTTTATTGAATAGGAGGACAAGGTGTCCTGTAAGGTCTCAAAAAGTCCAAAAGTTACAAGCTTGGTCTTGGATGTCTCAATTTAATTCTGAGTAATAAAGGAGCAGAACAGTATAAAAAACAAAAAACAAAAAACTTCTGAGTCTCTTTCAGTCCACAGCAACTGCCTGAGGGGCAGTCATGTCTATTATGTGCTTTTCTCGTAGGCTGTTTCTGGTAAACAGTTTGTTTTAAAAATGTCTGTCACTATTATTCCTGCACTTGCAGGGAATGTTATTATTTTGAATACACAAAATGCTCCACTGAGACAGTCATGTAATCAATACAAGACTGCCTGATGATGTTCTGAAAAATATTCCTTGAGGATCTTTCAGTATAGCTATTTCTTGAACTTGCTCCCTGTGGTAGAATACAATTGCCTGAATTTTTCCAATAGAGAAACCTCTAGTAAAAAAAGCCCCTTGTAAAAGTAGCCTGGTGAGCCGCAGAAGGACAAGAACCTCTGTATGGGCTTTTCTCTGTAGAAATCCTTTTTCTTTTTTCATGGTTCTGCTTAGTTACTCTGAAAGATGTGTGGCCATTTCTTACTCTTTGACACATGAACTTTCTGAAAATTAAAGTCCAAACAGCATGTCATTCCCTCCTTGACTGCCATACTGACTGTATTTCTCTTTACTGTGTTACATATACTGCTGGAGAGAACCTGAAAAAAGACAAAAGGACTGAAAATTCAGACAGGACATTTATGGTGGTGGTGTATAGCACACTATAAGAATATAAAGGAATAACACAACATTGACTGACTTCAAGAAAATACTATAGGTCTCCATCTGGAGATAAAAATATTTTCTCACTACAATTTAGTTCATGCGCCACAACTGATGATTAGTCATAAAATATTAATGTGACTAATATCTATTATGAAGTTATAGCATAATCTGAGGAGAGTTTCCTAATATACTTACATCCTCCAGCAAGACAAAGGAGGACATCAGAATTCCAATCCCCATTTTATTTTTATTTATTGTAGATGAACAGTGTTACTGCAAAGAAGAAAGACTTCTGGCATGTAACTTTAGAACTTTTTTTTTCTGTAAAATGTCAGAGGTTATTGTCTCTTCTTCCTCTGGTGACATGTCGGTAGGCCAAGCCCCACCTAGGGGAATGAAGGTATACCGGGACACTACCTCTTGTGAAGCATGTAGTAAGAAGAATAGAAGGAAGAAGGAGCTGAGATTAGGGAAATTTGACCTGATACAAGGGTCAAAGGAAGTGAGTTTGTTTAGTCTAGAACAGATGAAAATAAGGGAGGACATGATGGCAGTTTTCTAGTATGTAAACATTTTTAATTAATTGCCTGCTATATCCACTGCTTTTAGGACAAGAAATAATCTGAATAATTTTAAGTAAAAGGGGTTTAAGTTAAAGGTTAGGAAAAAACACTTCTTATTAAAGAAATAGTGAAACAGTGGCACAGAAAACCGAGGGAGGGTAGAGGGTTTCCTCCACTGGAGATTTTTGAAAGGAGGTAAGGTAAACCTCCCTTTCAGATGGTCTTGGTAAATGATATCTTACCTCTGAGTAAAGGGAGTGCATAGATAATCCCCTGTGGTACTTCGAAACTTTGTATTTCTACGATTATATGATTCATGTCTGGAGATACATAAGGTCTCCAGGAGTGCCCTGCTCTTTCCAAAGATTCTCAGCAGCCTTCCCACATCTCTGGTAAACCCATGGCACCTGCAGTGCTGGATCATAGACCATTTTTCACCTTGACCACCCAACAAAAACTTGCTATGCTTACTGGATGTGGAGAGAGAATGTGCTAATAGATATGTAAGATAAACCTATTTCCCCCTGGAAGTGTCTGGCGTTGTCTTCTCTTCAACCATCTACAATAAGCTACATACAAAAAAATCCACAGCCATGTAATAAAATGCATGAGGATGGAAGATCAAGCCGGCCAGCCAGAACCTTATAGTTTTAATATACAAATGATATGGCTAGATACAAGGTGAGAACAAAGTCTCGTCTTCCTGTTGTCCATCTCAGAAACCTTCTTAGCAATTGCATTCAGCATCTGTTACTGTAGAGGCCTTGACCATATATGTCCAACTAGGACAAACAGATTTCCCTGCTCTTTTTCCCGGCCTTCTACCTAAAATGAAACCCCACATTTTACAGCTTCCGTTTTCTCCTGTCTCATCAATCCTTTGTCTTCTTGCCAAAAAGAATAAAAAGTGCCCTCTATAAAGGAGGAATCTTATGTATCTCTACTCACTGCACAGCTAGAAACAACTAAATTGGGAGCCAAGGAAACTGTTTGGCTATTACGTTCTGAGGGTTAATAACAAAGATGGTTCTTTAGAATGGTGTTTTTTTTCCTTGCTAGTTCTTCCTTTCTTCTAGGGGGTCTCCCAAACCAAACCTGTTCCTTGTTTACCAAAATCTGAAAAACTTATAATGCTGCTCAAAAAGGGTAAAGCAATTGAGGAAAAGAAGAAATGGTTTGCCACCAGCACAGCTCATGTAATATCCTTCAGCTGTCTTCCACTCTTAGAGATCCCCACTGAGTTACTGATTCAGAGGAGTTCCTAATATTATTTGTGAATGTGACTGGTTCTATCTCTCTTATTCAGAATTAACGGTGTTTTTTTTTCTTTCCAGCACTATTTCTGAGACCCACCTGTCCATAGTGGGTCTGTGAGGATGTTCCAAAGGACTCTGCAGTCCCACACCAAGCCTCTAATACAGCATACACGAATGCCCTGAGAGAAAGAATGCAGGGAGGCCACCAAGCTCTGCTTCGTCATTTCTCACCATCCCGTTGGGGAGAACAAAACACTTAATTTTTTTCTTATTCCATGAAGTTGTCTTTACTCTTCTAATTACAACTGCATTGTTGAGCAATCAAGTACGTGATTTCTAACAACTCCATCCAACAGCCATTGCCCTAGTCCCTTCAAATCTGTCTTGGAACAAGCAGTAGGTTGCAGAACTCCTCATCTGATCATGATATATATAGGCAGTCTAATGAAATACCTGGTTCTCCTCTAAAATGTAAAATCCATCACTTTTCTACAAGGATAGTATCCCAATACATTCTGTTGCTCTTTGCCATTGCATGTTATATTTTAGTAATTTCATAATTTCAAAATCCTTATTGTGTTTCTGTATTACTATCATCTTACTGTAGCTAAAAATACTCACAGTAACTGTAAGCCATGTTTTCCTTGGGTTTACTTCTTCCTTTTTCACCTCAAGATATGCTGACTTTCATGAAAATGGGCTTGTCAAATTGAAAACTTGCCTGTAATCCATCCATTCATCCTTAGCATTTGAGATTTCTGTACACTTTCTCTGTTGAAGTTTCTTCCCATATTATTCTTTCTTTTCTTGATCAACAACCTGTCAGTCTTCTCCACTTTAACACAGTTCCGGACTCTCCATAGCATCCTTGTTTTCTGTCTCCTACTCCCTCCCTTCATCAGCATTCACAATTTATTTTATTAGCAGAAGTCCTTTCCTCTGAGTTAGACAGATCTTCTCATTCAGCTGGGACCTTGATCAATGTCTGTAATTTGCTCAGAAATTTGTCACCTTGAACGTTGGAAATTATCCTTATGTAGTTAATGATTAAAAATATTCTCTATTTTTTTACATGTATGTCACACATCCTAATTTCAATATTATTTATATCAGAGGCATTAGATCATCAATACATTAATTTGCTCATTCCAGAACATTCAGCACAGACAATGCTCAGCACAACCACACATTAAACAGGTTTGTACTATCTAGATCACTTAGAGAAATGCTCTAGGGACTCATCGAAGGACTCTGTTATCATAGAAGATCTCCATTCTACAATCAAGTCTGTCGCAGTTTGTTGTAAAATTTATCAGAAACAAAGGCACGTGAAATAAAGATATGGTTGCTTTATCACCCTGGAAATTGGATCTGAAGCAAATAACATTAGAGTAGGTATTGAATTCTTTGCTACCTACTTGTGTTTCCATTTGTACGGGAGAGACACCTAATAATTTCAGCAAATGAGCCACAACAACAAAATGCATGTGGGATCTGAGTTTGTGCCCCTGTGTAGTGGGATCTGTTTGTGCATTTGCACAGCACCATCCTAAGATAACATTTCTGCTGAAATGACCGTAAAACTAAGCCTGATATTCTGCACAAGGGTTGTTTGTGGCATCTCTCATGTACTTGAGGAAAAAGTCTTACCTTTGATGCTCTTTGCCTTCTCTGATATTTGCTCACAAATCTGACACTCCAGGTCTCATACTTTTTCTCTCTTTTTAGTGCCAGGATTTGGATGAAAGCAAGGAATCCAATTCAACTACTAAGAATCACCAGCTCCAGAGTGCTAGTGGCTCTCATAAACCTCCTATAGCCTCTTGAGTGGAGCATCCCAACTGGAATAGGACCTCTAAAATGTTGATGGTTCCTCTTATAAACAGAAAGAAGTCACAAGCGTAACTATTTTGTTCATACATTTCTGACATATAAGGATGCTGGTGGAGATTACTGCTTACTTTCTAAATATGCATTTTCTAAAGACATTTCCCAGAAAGACTGGACCATCAGAATCAGTTCCCATTTAACAACAGCTCTCCCTGGTCATCACTCACAAGCAACAAAGCAAATGTTGTTTGCTCTAGAACATCCTTTCCTTTCAGCTCATCCCTGCCGGTCTCCTTGCTCCCTGTTCCCTCTAAGCTTCTACTCACCACAGGGTGAGTAGAACCTTTGCCTGTTACAGCAGCAACACTCATAACCTTGGTTAGTAAATCAGTGAGTTCCACCGTCTTTGGGAAGTGTTTTCTGCCTTCAGCTTCAAGGAAGCCATGCCAGGTTACCCAGGTGTTTAGGAAAACAGAACTGTCTCTGCTCTTCCCATGGAGGCTGCATCCATCTCATCAGGAAAGGGTGGGTAAAGCAGTAGCTTTTCCCTTCCCTTTTAGTTTAAATATCCTCAAAGTGAGAGACTGGCTTCATTGGACATGAAGGGTTTGCAGTCTGCTCTGGTTGTTGTCAACGATGAAAGTCACATAAATTCTTTGGATTTCCAGGCATCAGCCAAACCCAAACCCTCTAAGTGTGGAGCTGTCATGTGCGTGACTGACTGATGAGCTGCATTGGCCCAGGCAAGCTTGACTAGTATACAAAGATGTGGCCGTGGGTAAACCTGATGCAACGATATGATGAGACTAGACCACAGGTCCTGAACTGGCAAAAGAAGTGCACTGGGAGTCAACTCAAAGCTTGGAGCCCAAAGTGGAAGTGTCTCACCCCTCGATCAAGGGATGAGGTTGCTGCACATGGCAGAATGGACATTGCTGCTGCCTTTGCCAGAGACACACTGAGGTACAGTCGTCTGTCTTAGGCATCTGTGGATCCGAAGATTAAAGAGAAGACAAAGCTGTGAATGGATTGCCCATATAAAGTGAATTTGCTGTTTCACTTTGTTCTTCTCTTAGCAGAATACAAACTTAATAAAATTGTAGCTGATATTCAAAACACAAGGTATCTGAATCTGCATTTAGTTAAGCACTTCATCCACATCTTTAAGAGATACAAACTGGTAAAAAGCTGAAGGTAGAGTGACAAAACTCACTCTGCACATACAGAGATGTAAAGAGAGGAACTACATGTTGTGAGTGTTACAGTGCAGCATTTAACAGTATGGTAACTGAAAGTTACAAAAATAATAAAAAATCCTAGACGCAACTTTCATTCTGAGTGTTTCATCATATTAAAATTTGAATTATAACTTATTTGTTGTGCCCTGTTTTGAATTCCTAACCCAGATAAAATTCCAGTAACTAGTTTCATAAAGGCCTGAGTAAAGCATTGAGAATTGGAACCATTGTTTTTATATGACAGTTTCGCAAACAGATGGGCATGTCTTTGAAAACCAATGGGAACATTATGCACTGCCTTCTGGGAATATTAAACAGAGATTATTAGCTGATCTTCAAGAACACAGCTTTCTGTCAGGTTCTATCTTCTCTGTTTCTACACATAAATACTGTGTATTTGTGCTGGGCTATGGGTGGAGCAATTTACTCTGATACTCCTTCATTTAAAATGGTATTTAGTACAGGACCAGTTTTATATTTCAATCATTCATTTTCTCTTAGAATTCGGTTTTGATATGAGATTTCCAGAGTTACCTGGAGTGTGCAAAGCAATGTGGAGGAAGAAGCTTGTCTGGTAGCATGTGGTGCATTTTTGGCTCCTGCCTGGAGCAGAGATGGGAGCAGAGATGAGAGCTGGGGATTCGTGCGTCTAAGTAGTATTTGCAGGACTGCTTGTGGGCAAAGTGCCATTCCACAGGCTGCGGCATAAGACATCGAGAAATGAAAGGAAGAAAACAGTGTTAAGATCTGCAAGTGACTTAAAATTTAAGAAAAGAAAACTTTGCCTGTCTTACATAAAATACTTATGAAAACAAGTCTTAAACAAAAGCATTTTTGGAAGTATTCTCAATAGCCTCGAATGGCATATTTCCAAAGTGTCTTTTGGAAATAAGGAAAGGAAGATTTATTTAAAGGTGCCTGTAGGGGGAGATGGTTGCCCAGGAGATTGGCAGTAAACATTTCGTCTCCAGGCCACCAGCCCAAGCCAGCTTTGCTCACTAGTGGCCAAAAGCCTACTCTATTATTGTCATTAGGAAAGGACATGAATCATCTGAGAGTCTGTGGAGACATGAAAATGTCTGCTTCAATAACATATATAAATTATTTTCTTATAAACCTTTTGGGGACTTCTGAAGTACACACAAACACAAACATCTCTTTGAATGTTTATACAAATGCTAGCCTAGAAAATCCTAGTAATTTTAATTTAAAAAATGAAGTCACTAGCTTCACCAACTAACTTAAGCCCTCCTCACCTTCCTTCCTTCCTTCCTTCCTTCCTTCCTTCCTTCCTTCCTTCCTTCCTTCCTTCCTTCCTTCCTTCCTTCCTTCCTTCCTTCCTTCCTTCCTTCCTTCCTTCCTTCCTTCCTTCCTTCCTTCCTTCCTTCCTTCCTTCCTTCCTTCCTTCCTTCCTTCCCTCTCCCCCTTCCTTTCTCTTTCTTTTGCAAATAATTTCAGTTCACTTTTGAAGTCACTCAAATCACAAAGCTTATCATCTGTTTCCTTTTAAAATATAGCAGACAATTGGAATTTGGGAGAAAAATAAATTATGTTTGGGACCATTTTTCCTCTAGAAAAACAACAATAAACAAGGCATTAAACAAAATGTTTTGCAGCAGCCACTGTCTGAAGCGTGTTGTAGCAAGGCACGATATGCTAAAATGCAACTCGATCAGATTTGATTCAGGGTGATGTTTTTCTTTAATCCACTGGAGAAGAGAACAAAGCTTAAGCAATTATATTTAATAGCAAACAGACAATAATATCAATAGTACTTCCCATTTAACTTATGGTAACCATTACTATGTGCTACGCGTATACCCAAGAAAAAGAGACATTTTCCCCATTTGGTTGGTTTCATCTTTTGAAGCATGTCTCCACCAAAAAGCAGATTTCAATTTCCTTCAGGGACCGCAAAATACCCAGCTCTTTTCCCCTCCCTCACTGTGGTTAGAAGTTTATTTTTCAGTTGTGGTAAGTGCTTTGCACCATATTTATCTGCATGTTGTTTGTTTTAGGAGTGGAGCATAGAACATACTATTTTCAACATAGTCTTCTACCAGGGGGAAGACTAACAAGCAAAAGACTGTACAGAAATAGTTTAATGAAATTGTTATGTGTATCCAGACGGCTTGAATCAGAAAGTCTCTGAGAGTCTCTGAACCACAGCTGAGGAGCTTCTGCAAGAAACATGGGGCTGAGGCCTGAGCACAGGCCCAGCCTGCAGCTGGGCTTGGCTGCCCTTGGTTCCGCACATCACCCCAGCCAAGCCGCTTCACTTTCCAGAAGCTTCGTCCACATGAGGGACATTTTATATATATTTTCTGCCCTGACTTCTTCCAGTGGCCTTACAGCTTGTTAGGACCGACACGTCTACAGGGTTCTCACAGTCTTTTCTATTGCTGCAATGGCAAATTGTCATTGACAGCTGGTGGAGGCGTGAAATCTCATGGAAAGCACAAGCCTTCCTAGGGGGGCTCCTAGTTCTTGTAATCTGTTTGTGTGATGATTCTACCACTGGTAGTTTCAGCATCTCCCATACATTTCTAGGCTATTTGCAGGTATGTAAGCCTAAATGGGCTTTGGCCTCCTTTTGGAGGACATTAGAGAGGTGGTGGTGGAAGTGATCACTGTGTAACGAGATGAGAACATTTACCATCTTCTTTTTTTCTATTTATTCTGAGAAAAAGAGAGAAAATAATAGTTAAAACAATATTAAAATGCTTGTTAAATATGTTTGTGTATGGATGAATGTGTGCACTCACACATTTTTCGTATTACAGATTCAAAGTTGATTATATTTTTCTTCCTGAAGAATTATCTGCATGAATGGAGAACATATACTGTAAGGTACCTCTAAGTAAAGTCTCAGTAGTTTGAGAAAGATGATTTAAATTCATTGTGTATTTATTTGTTGTGAACATCTGTTCAGTGCAAACACTCTATAAACATTGAACAGGATGACCTTTGAACAGGATGATTTTATCCAAATACTGGAAAGAAGCAGATGAAATTTGAATACTTCCAGGTAAAATGCATGAGGAAAAATGTGTGTGTTTCTTGTTTGCATGTAGGAAACACGTTTTGCTTGTTTCTTGATTTGCCAGGTTTGCTTTATATATTTTTTATTTGAATTTGCTCCTTATGGTCATTATTTGCTATGTGAACTATTGCAATTTTTGCAGCTGCAGTGATTCTGATCCCAGTTTTGTTACACTATCTTTCATCTTCTGATGCTATCATGTTGTAATCAGAATAAAATCAGTGTTTCTCTCAGTCTTGTCGCAGCATCCATGCTACACATCACAGCTCTTTTTCTGAAGTGACTGTTAGAGGTACTGCAAACATATTCTTCTGAAAAAGCATTTTTGTTTCAATTTCAAAAAAAACTGCTGTCTTGTTGTAGAAGCCATTTTTCACCCTTTCCTTTTTTGACCTTGCTTAGTTATTTTACCTGTGCAACAGACACCTTCCACTAGACCAGGTTGCTCAAAGCCCCATCCAATCTGGCCTTGAACACTTCTAGTGATGGGGCATTGACAACTTCTCTGGGCAGCCTGCTCCAGTGCCTCACCACCCTCATGGTGAAGACTTTCTTCCTTATATCTAACCTGAATCTATCCTCTTTCAGTTTAAAACCATTACCCCTCATCCTATCACTACAGTCCCTGATAAAGAGTCCCTCCCCATATTTCTTACAGGCCCTCTTTAATTACTGGAAGGCTGCTATAATGGGTTTCCATCAAAAGGTGAATTTGTCCCATTAAAAATGGGCTCTGTCTGTCCATAGCTGGGAAAGCTTTGGCTTTCATTAGTTTTTGGCACATAGAACATTTTGGAAGAAAATATTCCATTTAATTAAATAGGAAAAGTGGATAGACCCTGAATGACAAATAAAATATATCAATGAAAATGAGTGGGAAATTAAATGAATGTGAACTGACAGGACTGCTCTATGACATTTTTCAAATCTACAATCCAGTACTTTTGTCTGCATAGTTTTTTGGTTTTGTCTTAAAAATAAAATAAAATAAAATAAAATAGAATAAAATAAAATAAAATAAAATAAAATAAAATAAAATAAAACAAAACAAAACAAAATAAAATAAAATAAAATAAAATAAAATAAAATAAAATAAAATAAAATAAAATAAAATAAAATAAAATAAAATAAAATAATTGCATGTATTTGTACGTTATATTAGCCTGAAAATAAATGTCAGGTTTAAAACTGAAAGAATGGAATTTTAGCAGCTCTACTAACTCTAACAAAAGCCATAGTCCACAAAACACTTTGATCTAAATCCCTGTTTAAGCAGCATTGAAAAGTACTAAGGGTTTACTGAAACAAAGTTGAAATTAACAGATTTTTGTTGCTGTTGTTGTTTTTTTTTTGGGGGGGGGGGCGGGGTAACTAAAAATTAATCAAATCAAAAAGCTTTTACAGCCTTTGTGAAATAATTTTTCAGGACAATTCCCACTGATATCAATGAAAGCCTTGGCTGAGTGTAGACAGAACTGATACTAAGAAATACTTACAGCTAAGCCAGAAGTTTTTTAATACAAGCTCATAACATGCTCTGTTTTTAGGGTTATTTCTGAATTTTTAAAACCTGCATTTAAAAGACCGTTTGCTTTTTCCAATACCTCGTTTCATGTCAGAGGGAGTTTAGGTAAGTTTCATGCTAAATTTTGACACATCATGATTAATGCTGAAACGGAACCCCTGTTTTTTTGTTCACTTTGGCCCACGTGACCCTGTACCTCTGTACTTTTTAGGCATCACATGTAAGCAAATTCACTGTCAATGTGAATTTTAACTGAACTGTATGGAACAGTGAATCTCGCAGTATTCCAGTTTACTGAATTTCCTCCCACACTTTGCTTAAGCAAAGATGCTGAATAGTGCTGAGTACTGGGGATGTTGACAGGTAATGAAAGCAAGAGGTCTACAACCTAGCTAGCTCAAAGAGACCTGCAGCTTTAGCCGAAAATGCCTGCGAGCTGGAAGAGCTCCAATAGCAACCATGAGGATATTTGTGTGGTCAGTTATTTTTGCAGTGCAGTGGTTACTGTGAATATGTATGAAATGTGTGCAGTCATCTATGTAGCTAATTAGCAAAGGCATGATACTTATTTCAGAAGTATTTTGCTTATATAGAGACACTTGGCTAGTGACTTCTAGATCCTAGCTGCAGGGTGCTATACCCATTGCTTGATGCTTGGCCAGTATTCTGCTGCCTGTCACACTGCCTAAATGAAGGAAACTTGAGTAATGAGTGTGATATGAAGTCAAATTTGTAGCAAGGAGGGGGTCTCATGTCTCCAGTTAATGGGAGTGGTAGCCCTGGGAGAAAAAGTAATTCCCATCTCCTAGGAATCCCAGCTCCATGCCAATGCCTGTTCTGCGAGACCAGCATTGTCTCAGGCACTGATTCTAATCAGAGACCAACGCAGAGCCTCTCTTGTTCATGCCCAGTTTCATTTATCCAGCAGCTGTCTTGAAAGAACTAAGAGTGCTAATAGCATGTGCTGTTAGCATGAAGATTTTGCTTACACAAAGGCATGTGTAGGGTGTACTTTTGGGACAGATCTTTTGCCTAAAGGATCCCAGACCTCACTTGTGGACATGTAGTGCCTCCTACCATGACAAAAACATCTCAAATTGGCAGCTACAGCTACTTAGCTCTTTTTGATCTGTGTTCTTTGCTGCAGGACTTACCCTGCAGTGAGAAGACAGGATGCCATGTGCTTCCCAACAGCACCAGGAAAAATTTCAGTGGACATCTCTGATCTAGTAATGTCTATTTTATCGTTATGAGTTTCAGTACACAGGGACCTATCCCTCACCTGACTGGGAGGAATTAGCTATTAAAGAGCATGAGGAAAGAGGTGTGACGGTATGATTGCCCTGTCTGATTAATTGTAATTTCTACTTCTGGAAAGCCAGAGTAAACGTGATGTCAAGAGGGCAATATCCTATATCTGCTTTGTATAATGAGAACTACTTAAATATAAAGCAGCGGCATCATGCTTAGAATCTCCTGCTGAAACTGAATTAAAATTAGGTTGTCCAACTTTGGTTACTTATTCTGGAATTTGGCCAAAATTACAAGGCTAATCTCATTCTTGCCAAGTCTATGTTGCAGGGTGTTCGTGTGGTCAGCACCTTGGCAGCTACATTGTACACAGCCCCTGTTTAGATAACTCTTTTCATATAAATACTGTAGAAAGTCCTGGCTTTCACATACGAAGTAATTTTGAACCGGAATGTACTTATTACATGAGTGCAGCAAAATATTTCTGGAAAATTGTTTTCCTCCTCCCCGCTAATCAGTTACAATCGCATGGGATAGCCAGGGTGTAGTGCAGATGGAAACAATCAGGGCTCAGGAAAATAATCAGTTTCTACAGGAGACTTTAATATTTTTTCCCCCAAAGCTTATGTTTGATTGCTCTTATTTTGATGTTCTCCAATCTCTTGCAGCACAAGATTATCCTTCTCTCCTAAGAACATCTTGATTACAAGTTTGGGAGTATGTGTTTAAATTCAATAGAATCATCGACTTCTTTAGAGAAGAAACCCATGTCTTGCCCAAGGTGGCTATCCTCAGACTCCCACTATAATGAGCAGAATGACAGATGCTCCTCCTACTGATGATACATAGCTCCCACTTCATCCTCCTGCTCTGAATCTGTCAACGACACCAACATTAGGTGCGTAAGGTGAGGCAGAGTGAATCCTTTCCTTTGGTTCTTTCTGAATGACTAACGGGCAAATTTACAGGAGATTTGCTAGGGCATATTTTCAGAGAAAACAGTTAATATCCAGAGAAATGGTTTAGGCGTACAAATAAAGCAGGAAAGAAATGTTCCTAGCTGCCACTTTTTGCCTTATTGACCCTTGCCTTGTGGCAAGAAAAAATACTGAGTAGTCACCACAAATCTCCTTGACTATTGCTTCAACCAGAAAGTTGTCCTCATCCTAATCCCCACGCAGAGTTCCAGCAGAAGGCATTTTGGGGCAAGCTGAGGAAGCAAGACAAAATGCCTAAAGGAATTTTACACACTGGTGATTTTGTAGAGGGCCATTCCAAAAGGGATGCATGTTGGGGTTACTGGTACTTTACCAAGTTGATGCATATCAGGCCTCAAAAATTTCCATGTCATTAGCATTGGCACAAGGATGTATTTCCCTGTTAGCCTTAATATAAGCCAGTATAGAGGAAAAAGTACCAAAGGGAAGGCATGACAGATGTGAGTCACCTCTATTAACTTGCAAAAGTCATGTACATGTGTCAAAACAGCATATTAAAATGGATTAGCCATTCATACAAATAAGAACAACATGTGCATTTGTTTCAGCTACGATAAAAATCACAAAGGCAATCAATTCTCGTACAGCGTATGTGAAAGAAAACTTGGCACAAAAGACAGCTTACCCCAAGTGTTCAGATACACATTTCAAGTAAGCATATTATTTTTTCAGATTTCAGGTTACTAGGCTGCTCCAGCAGGTCACGAGAAACCACAGCTTGCAGGGAGAAATAATAACTTTACTCTCCCAATTTGTTCTCTAAAGTCACTATTTTCTATCTTGTTTGAACATTTTTTCCATGTGGCTTTAAATCCCATTCACATAGCCATGCTAAAATGACACTAAACTACACAGTAAATATATTGTAACAAATACAGTTTTCTGGATAATATTTACATAATTGGGCATTTTTCCATGACTCTTTTTAGTGATAACTTTACCATGTAGAGAGCTGACACCTGGCATGCATACACCACATTTTCCAGCAGTTGGAATCCCACTGCCAGCCACGCATGACAACCATGTTGATGGATGGACCAGATTTACTCGAAAGGTTTTGGACAAAACAAGGAGGTTACAGCTTAGAAAAGCATAAGTATTTTGGTATTAACACATAATATTCTCAATAATTTGCTCTTTTCATTGGGATTTTGTAAACAGCTACCAGTCACTTTTCAGAGATGATAAGAAGTGTCACTTTGCTCATCAGTTCTCACACACAGCAGAAATTCGATGTTGCCTAAGAGCATGGAGTCATGTCATATACTAAAAAGCAGGGTAGAAGAGCAGTATATCCCTTGGTAGAGATGTAATTCCTTAGGTCCAAATCACTTCCATGAGCTCTCTGACAGAGCAGGGGATCAGAGTCACAGCTAGACAGACACTCAGCCTCGCCACCTTACAGGTATGCTTTCTGAAAAGCAGCCAGACAAAAACATTTGGGTTAGATAAAATCATAGTAGACAATTCTCCGTCATTTCCTCTGACAGCTCAGCATATCCACATATTGGCCATCCTTACATTAGACCCCAGTGTTCTCTTTATTTCGATGGCAACGACAAACTTACAGAACTACAGTATTGCTTTAGAAAACAATTTAAAAGCCTGAAATATTCTTTTGATCATACTTTGGGTAAGTGTCTTTGCGATTGCAAAGACACCACCACAGTCACCCTGTGTTTTCAAGCATAAAAGTGTAACATTTCCTCTTTTGAAGCAAAAGCACTTATGCCTTGTGCAAAATGCAGCAACTACATCAAGGCACAGACCTGCCAGCACAAGCTGACTGCTGGTGGAGACAGGCTGCATGGCAAGGCAAGGTGGAAGACTCAGGGATCACTCGTGGACTTTGTTAAGTGTTGGCTCTAGTCAGTTCTGGGTAAATTGGGGGAATACAATATAATCAATCACAGGACCAGGTATCAGGTTGTGGCCATACACAGAGACTGCTGCCAGCTGCTGTTGAGCCAAATTAGCTGTGCCACTGGGATCAGTAGCCAAGGATTTGATTCTCAGGCACCTGGTTAAGAATCCACTTGAAATCTTTTAATTGTTTTCAGATAATATCTCTTCTCAAATATACTCAAGGTGGTCACTTTTATGTTTCCCCTTACATGCTAGAAATCGAGTGAATTGAAACCAACCTTAGCCATCCCTTAGCTTTTTTGCATTTCTGTCTTTCAAGGGTGGAAACAGTTTTCTGGTCTAATTAATGGGAGAATAAAAATCACTATCTAGCTGAGATATAGGGTCTTTTTTTTTCCTGTGGAACTAATTCTCCCACGGAAAATAGACATTTGTGTTGGAAATGCCAGTTCAGATGAAATCAGAAGACTGTGATCAGGGATGTCAAGAACACCAGAGATTAACATTGCATTAAATCTTTGTGGTTGAAAAGCAGCCACAACAGTCAAGCCCCTTCTCCCTGGACACCCGTTATGCCTCACTGCCCTCTGGTTTCGCCCTTCTTTCTCATATTTCACGATGTGAGCGCATAAGTGTGTGTGCACACACACATGTGGGAGGGTGCTAAGCTGTGCTCTCATTATGCTCTGTTTCCTCTGGTAGTGCCTGCTCTCCTTCCCTGCTGCTTGCGCTGCTGTGCGTGCCAGCTATGTCTATGCACACTCAGTGAATTATGCAGAGTCGCCTCAGAAGCCAAAGGAGGAGGTGACAATTGGTGGGCATCTTTCTCTGCCTGACAGGATACGTAAAAACAGTCCAGCTGGACAGACTTCTTTCTGTGCTGAGGGGACTAGCAGACTATTTTTTCAGTTTACTGGCTTGAAAGCTCAGCATTTGAATGCCTCACTGACTAGAAAGCTATTGGGCACAAAATCCTGAGAACATGAGAACCAGCCTTGGAAAATGGTATTTGTGCCTTCCCCTATTTTTTCCGTCTTCGTTTCAGCAGGCAGAGAGGATAGTCAGTGTTGAAAGGAGAGGTATAATAATACTGGTAATTTATAAGCTGGCAATGGGATGCCATTTATACAGTAAAGCAACAGCCATCCAAGTTTCTGAAAATCCCTGTAACAAGTCCAATTGTAGCTGAAATTGCTTTGCCTTCCCCCTGTTTCTTCAGGAAAAGATCAGCTGTTAATAAACAGTGATGGAAACAGAAGTGGGCTTTCATTCGCAGAGATGGTCCCTTCAACTTGGGTGGAGGCACAAGGGCAAGGAAGGGTTAAAAGCAAATGTTGCTGCTACATGTGGTACAAGTCTCCACTGTCTCAGCATCAGGTAATGCCACATCTTGTGAGATGTGGAAATTATTTTAACTCTTAAAAGACTTGAAAGGTTACTCTTATTCTAGTGAAACCTAAAGCAGGACGACAGCCCTGCTGTCAGTTTGGGAGCAGACTGCTTGTCCATGTACTTGCCAGTGAGCTTCCTGCCAAAGGCACTTGCTCAAAAGACCATTTAGTTCTCAGGGCACTGATCTTCTTGGGCTGGATCCTTCTGGGTGACGCTGTGTACTGCGCCTCCGAGGCCTTGTCTTCTCCAGGAGAAAAAAAAAAATAAAACAGGTCTGGTCCTCTGGGCATGGTTGCTCAGGGCTCCCATCCCAACCTCATCTGGAGCATCCCTAGGGAGCTAACCTCCACACTGGCCATAGGGTCTCCACAGCCCCACAGCGAGCACTTCCAGTAATGCTGCTGATGCTGTGCATTGCCAAAAGGTCCTCATTGTTAGCCCCAGTGCTGTCCCCCAAAATAGCAGAGATTCTACAAACTCCCTTCTGGGCAGCTGAGAGGCACCTGCACTCGCAAGTTTTTGAGCAGCCCTACTTGGCTTAAAAAGACACCAGAGACTCTCCACTCCAACAGCCTTTGCAGGGGAATTGTCTTAAAAAGCAGTTGTTCTCCCCAGACCTTGGGGAATAGTCTTTTTCCATTACAGTCATTGTGAAGGCAGTGACCTAAATGCAATGGTGCTTGCACAGTGCATGCCTAAGCAGCCCTCTTGTATCATCTTGTTTGTGAAAAAGAAGCCACATTTTGAATCAGCAGGTCTCAGTACAGGCCTTTTGGGTGACCAAAGGATACGTGATGTACCAATGATATTTTCTTTGACAGAAAAGTTCTGGTCCCCTTAGGAGAGGCATGAGAAGTTATTTTTCATTTATGCATTCAGCCAAGCACTGAATATTATGAGCCAGACAGTGTAAAGCAGTTCTGTGTGAACATTTGACTTGTAATGTGATTATTCAAGTGCTTAAGCTGAGACATGCTTTAACGTTTTCCTGAGTTTGGCGTCATACAGTCAGTTATTACCTCCCTTCCCGCCACAGAAAACATAAACTCTGTGTCTCAAGAATGGAGTAACACAGATCTCAATTCCTCTTTATCTCATCTGTGAGCAAGCTGTAAGCACAGGAATTTTCCATGTGTCTTTGGTGAGTATTGTTTAGGGCAGAGAGCAAATTTCTGTTTATCTCTTACCAGGTAAACCATCACATTTTCCCAGTGTTATGATAGTGTTACTGTTCATCATGTTTGGCGCAGAATTACCTATATCTATCTTGCAAAGGCAAAATATCATCCTGGGTAGTTTTGTTGTTGTTTTTGTGGTTTGTGTTTTTGTGTTTTGTTTTGTTTTGTTTTGTTTTTTTTGTTGTTGTTTTTGTTTTGTTTTGTTTTGTTCTTTTAACTTTGGGGCATTTTGTGTAGACAGGGTTTCGTGTTTGCAATACACAGATTTGTTAGAAAATGCGAAATCCTGCTATGATGAAAAGTGAAAAACAGAGAGACAAAGACATCTTGAATATAAGAAAGCTCTGTGCTGGAAAATAAACTGATTTTTGAGGTATTCATGCTCCATATAGTAAAATAAAAGCTATAGTTCTTTGCGTCTAACAAGCTAAAGAACTCTTTTTGCATGAAAGGTTCAATTTTCTCTTTTATCATGCTTCTTTCAAAAGGAGCCACATTACAAGATAGAAGATGCTTGGACATAAATAAAGATGAGGTACAACAGATCTGGGACACATTCTCTTCCAAATGTAAAAAAGAAACAACAACAAAAAACCCAACTCATAACATTTTACATTATTGTATCAATGAGTTGAAGTTCTAGATCTCTGTATGCAACAGACTGTTCCTTTGAGTCTATGATCTTTTTCGAGACACCTTCTAAATCCTGTCTGGAGCTTAAATGAAGTCATGTTGTGTACTTGCTTCTAATTTGTAAATCTAAGTAACTTGGCTTAAGAACATTTCAAAATGAGTTTTTAAGTGTTTTTATAGTTTTTATAGTGTTAAATTAGAACTAGAAGCCATTACTTTTCTAAGACAAGTAAACTTCCTAAAACAAGCAAAGTTTTACTGCTCCAAGAATTACTTATTAACTAGCCTACGTATATAACAAATGGTAAGTAAATGTAATAAGAGTTCTTGATGGTTTTGTCTATTCATGTGAGGTTATTTGGGTATATAGATATAAAGAAATCTGTTTAATCTAGCCTGGGTACAATGTACATGACAGGCAATACTTAGAACAGCAGGTACATCCAGCTATGCTGGTGGATCTCTGCAACCATCAAACAGAAAGTATTTCTGTTTCCTGATGTTATTGTCACTGCTTTCATTAAACGTCCCCTGACGCAAGCACATATTGACACACATTTCATGTCTTCCAGACATGCAGCCATAGTCACACATACAAGTACAGACGCAATCTCAGAGAATTGGCACCTTGCTACTCATTACCAATACCCAAACCACTCTGTCTGCAAAAGTCACTACTGCATATGGAAGACTCATCTAGACTTTTATAAGCCTCATGTTTATATTTAATCATCCTTATCTAGGAAAGAAAAATTGTCATTCTTTGCAACAGAGTTCCACTGCATTTCCCTGACAATAATTCTAGGTTTGCAACACCCCTGTCTGCAGAAAAGGTCCTACTGTAGCTCCTGAAAGCTCAGAGGCTGACACTTTGAAACTCATTTCTTGTGTCACAGATTACTCAACAATTGCAATTATCTGCTGCTGGGCATATATTCCTGCACTGTCTATGGATCCCGCAAACAACTTATTTTTCTTTCAGGCACCAGGAGTTCTGCTGATGCACCTGAAGCCAGACAAAGTTAAATTTATTGTTAAAAATTGTTCAGGATACTGATTGGGATTTTTCTGGAATTTAGTGCAACAGCAATGAAGTCAGGTCAGCTGCTTAGTAGTTAAGAAAAATCTCATAAATAAATTCTTCAGAGCCTTCTGCAAATCTTGCTAGTTTTAAAGATAATGGCAACTTGGATGCTCAGTACTGAGGCAGGTCCACTCAGTAAAACCTCTCCAAGAAACTGTAGCCTTGAAAAGTACCCAGGTCAGGGTTGGAGCACAAAGGTCATAATCAGCAAGACTGACCACAATGTCATCCTCAGTCTGTAGGGTTGGGGTGGTTCCACAGCCCATATCGCAGAGTGCAGGATCATGTCTGCATCAAGAGAAGGAAAGGCAAGGGAAGGCACCAAGCCCTCGTAGCTCTTGTCTCAGACATCTACATCACTTTTTGATCACAGCTTCCATGCTCCTTTGCCCTGTTCCTGTATGTGCCAGAAGACTAGCTCCAAGTGTCTGTATTAAAAGGTTTCCCAGACACAACCTGCTGGAAAGGCAGGAAAAGTGTTACTGACTGGCCACTCCAACAGAGATTTTTACGTCCAGGTTGCTCTCCTGCCAAGGCAGGGACAGGACCCAGCCTGTGGGCTCCTGTCATCCAGCTTCTACACAAGCCTCTTTCTGCTGTAGCCCATATCCTTAACTGTACCCACAAAGCTCTGGAGGGTCCCCAGGATGGCTTTCAGCAGTACCTACACAGATCAGTTGGGTTCAGCATTGCCCATCTTTAATTCGTTTCAATCATCTGAGTGTCCTCCTGCCCCGCTTACTGGACTGTGACCCCAGCTTCACCGGTCCTCCCATGATGATTGCTTACAACAGATGGAGGCAGGTGAAGGAAGTTCAGAGACTGAAGGAAAAAACATAAGGAAAAGCCTTCCCTTTTATCTATTTCAGTAAAATTTGTAACTGTCAAATGTGCCTTCTCTTCCCTGAAGTGATAATCCTGTCCCCCTTCCTGCGTGACCTGGCTGTAGCCCTGGGAGGAGGAAGTCATTTATTTCAAGCCCTGTTGTTTTAATGTGTCTCAGC